>NW_025334032.1:42362090-42966362 GCF_019186645.2 Phyllostomus hastatus
GAGACAGCACGCAAGCTGAGGATGTGGAGGGGAGGCACCGGGGAGGAGCAGCAGAAGACGTGAAAAGGTTTCCTTGGAAGACTAGTTCTGAGTCAAGCAGCCCACCTGGGGCTTCTGGTCGTGAACTCAAGGTGAGACCCGTCCGCGTGATGGTGTGTGTCCTTCAGCCCCATTGCAGTGCAGGTACGGAATTAGGCAGAGACCTGCATGCCATCAGAGTAGGTTTGCCGAGCCAGCGCAAGCAAGGAAGGTGGGGGGAAAGGTTGGAATTATATGCAAAAGACTTACAATAGTGAGTGACCGTGCAGTTCTCGCTGGGTCAGGAGCGAGCACACGAAGCAGGTGAGGGACGGTGAGGTGATAGTAACCCAAGGGGGTTGGGGGATCTCGGCGGCACTGGGACATGCCTGGACCAAGAGTGAGCTGTCCTTATGGGAAGTGCAGCAAGAACAGGATGCATGCGATTTGAGGTTTTAGGAGGGTCACAGTCACTGACAAGGTCTAGTACCATTTGTGGAAGTAGATGCCTGAGACAGAATGAAAGACAAGCATGGTAAATTTAAGTAATGCTATAGTTCTTTCTCCTTCAAATGGCTGAGTAGCTTTGTTATTGCAAGATTAAAGTCACGTTTCTACAGCAGGTGATGCAAGCCCCTCTCCGGTCCGACTCCCCACCTGTCCCATTCTAATCAGAACTCCCACCTCTCTCTCTTCACACAGCCCGCGTTTCAGAGATTCCAAACTGCCTGTTTCCCTGGACATCACGTTTCCTCTTGCTACAGCACAGCTTTATAAATAAATATTGTTCTCTCTGCCTGTAACGTTAGCTTCCTTCTTTGCCTGACTGATAAATCCCACTGAGCTCAATCATTGGTGAATTATTTCCCAATGATTTGTGTGTGTGTGCGTCTCTGTGGAGATATATAGATAGATACCTATATAGATAGATATCTATATAGATATACAGATATATAGGTAGACAGTGTTTCTTCTCCTAGCTAAAGACAAGTTCCCTGAGGAAAGACCAACTTACTCATGCTTGTTCATGTTGTGCCTCACGGAATGTCTGACGCACAAAATAAGTGCAACCACAACAAACAGATGGAAAGAAGAGTAAGAACAGTTTGTGCTCTGGATCAAAGGTCCATGCCCCACTGCCTAACTCACTGGACACCTTTGTTCCATGCACAGTTCCTTGTGAACGCAAAGGCTGCCAGGTGGGCTGAAAGGCACCTGCTACTGGTGATGCAGAGCGGAGAAAGAGGTTAAGCTTCTCTCCTTCAATTCCTCCCTGACCCAGAGGCCCCATCCCAAACTGCACCAATGGTCTGAAATCTCTTCTTTTTCCAAGGCAATTTTAGTTTTGGGAAAAGCCAGAAGTCGCAGGACACCAAATCGGGACTGTAGGGGGGCTGAGTCACCTGGGCGATCTGATGTTTCACCAGATACTCTGCAGATGTGATACACGAGTGGGCGCGTTGTCAAGATGAAGCTGCCCATCACTGGTTGCCCGGAGCTGCGGCCCTGTGAATCATCTGAATAGTTTCTGTGGAGGAGTGTTCAAGCTTAATGCACGATTTGACACAGATTTGTGTCTCTACTCATCCTGAGTGTGATGGCTGCATAGTACACGTGCTCACTTAATGGTGTCTACTGCGCCCACTGACTAGAACAGTGAAGTTGTCATTGTTCATGCATGTGCATTCCAGCGCCCTCTCCTTGGCTGCCACGTGACATGGATGCTATGCAAACCTTTTTCATTACATTAACAATGGCTGGACCTTTTCCAGACAGACCTTGTATATAACCAACAAATGTGTTATATATCCAGAATACAAAAATGTTTCCTTCAAATCAGTATGAAAAGATTCACACTCAATCATAAAATGGACAGAAAGGATACCCTTTCACAGAAAAGATATACAAATGATTATGAAGCACATAAAAATGGTGTCACCATCATTAGTAACCCGAAATAAAACCTCCAGGAAGCACCACTAGAAACATGCATTAGAATGACTAAGATTAAAAAGAGATTTACAACCGCGCTTTGGTGAGCTTTTGAAGCAGGAATCGTCAGCGCTACTGGGGTCTGCAAATTGGCCCAGCCACTTTGCAAAACATTACTTACTCAAGTTGATCTACGACCCTATGATTCCATTCCTAGTGTATATCAAACAGCATTGCATGTGTGTGTACACCAAAAGATATTCTCAAAATATTTATGGCTTCATTTATAATCTCCCCAAACTGGAAAAAAAACACATCAACGGTGAAATAAACGACTTGTGTTATGTTCACATAAGTGAAATCCTATATAGCAATTCAGTGGGTGAACTATAGCTACACACTTACAAACAGGACCTCGCACAGATTATTCTGAGCAAAAACAGCCAGACACACAAGGATATAGGCTGCATGATTCCAGTTACAGAAACCTCCAAACAGGCAAAAACGGTTGTCTATGCTACTAGACGTCAGAAATGGGGAGCTTTGATAGTTCTTTGTTTTGTACATTTACATTGTGTACACTTTGTGTATGTGCATCGTACTACAGGAAGGGAAAGTTTCACAAAAATAATATTTAAAACAAGAACGTGTAGTTCATAGCATCTGCCCAGGTGTGCATAGTTTACCCAGGTGGATCACATAATGACATGGTTACGTTTGAAGACAATGCAGATGAGGGGCAGGGCTGTCCAGTGTGTTTCAAACACCATCCCCACGTTTAGGTGGTTTCCCTAGATCAAACTACAGATCGAACTAGAAGTCGAACAAGAGGTCAGACTGCAAAGTTTGCCTGTCCAGAGGTAGTGGTCACGTTTAGTTGGTTTTCACGTCAGCCCCCCAGTCATCTTGAAGAATCCTTCATCTATCGGATTTTTTAAATGCACCCCCTTTTCTCCAGTAAGAACCAGAGTGACGTCTGTTGTTTGTGGTGAGGAAATCCCTGGGGGCAGAATTCAAACACAAAACCTCCTCCCAACTCAGAACACCTTCCACCAAGCACAGAAGGAAACCGACTTGATTAGCGAGCGCGCACTGAACCCGAAGGTGGCGTGTAGGATGCACGGTGCAGTGAGAGAGGCTGCAGAGGCAGAGAGAAACCTCACCTTCCGTACGGCCCAGCCCCCTCCTGCGTGTTGGCGAGGCTGACAGTAACTCGTCCTCAAGTTAGGAAGATGACAGGACCACGCCACAAATGGTTCACCACCAGCATAGCTGGGGTGAGTGTCTGTGTTAGCTCCAGACTTCCTCCAAAGGAAGAATAAACTTGGGGTATCTTTAGGAAGAGGGGTCATTTTGCAACCTGGAGTGCGGTACCCACAAAGTTAGTCTCTACCTTCCCACGGACGGGGAGACATGGGAGCCCTCTCCTCCTCACAGCTGAGTCCCAGAGAGACAGCTCCTGAGTCCTGGAGACAACAGGTCACGTGGGGGTCGTGTAAAGGCCATCCTGGGCCTAACGCTGGCCAGAGGCTTATTTAGCTTTGAAAAATATGTATATACATTTTAAAGAGACAGAGAAAGAAGTTGCAAGTTTTCTGAAGTAAAGGCTTTGAGAACAGGGACAGGGGAAAGTCTCTTCGGTCACTGTCAGCAGGGAGGAGTAGGTCTCTCAAGTTCATTTGCATTTGCCGTCTTCACCCTTGCCACGCAAACACTGAGCTCAGGACGGGAGACGTGGTCTGGAGCAACACCACAGGGTGGGGCACAAGCAGGCTCACAGTTGTGAGTGTGCAAAACACCGTGTTTATGCTTGCAGTACTTATTAATTATTGTGTTGTTTTCATATGAATAACTGTAAACCTAACTTTGTCCGACCCTGTATTCGAGACATTATGAGTTTTTACTACCTTCCTATAGTATCATGTATCTATGGATTTCTACCTATACATTTATATAGACAATTATACATTTGGTCAATTATAGGTCAATTATACATTTTTTTAAAGAAAAAGGTTAATTCAGCTCAGATGTAGAAAGGTCCAAAAAAAGCCAGTTTAACCATTTTTGAAATAATACCTTTAAGTATCCTGACCGTTTTTCCCACTCACATGGCCGTACGAGGTCAGGCAGAGTTCCCGGGGGCGGTTCAGCGGCGGGCCCACCCATGTTAACTCACCGGAGCGCCGGACGCGGGGCGCGCGGCAAGGGGGCGGGGGGAGGCGGACTCCGGCGTGTGGCTGCGCCAGCCCCTCGGGTGGTGTCGCCGCTGTTTTTAAACAGCACTTTAATATTTTGAAACTCAGCATCTCCATTTAAAAAATACGGTAGGTCTAATTGCCGGCCTCATCAGGGTCTCACCTGGATGATTAAACCGCACCGCGAGGTCTAGTGGGGGACGTTCGAGCGGCGCGGTTGTCTAATCAGCTCGCAGTAGGGGCGGCTGCGAGACATGAGGGACCTAGTTAGGGGACGGCATTAAAAAGGGCCTGGTGAGCTTCTTAATTAAAAGAAAGAATCTATGATACAGTCAAGATGCTTTTTTTTTTTTAAAGACTGCCACCCTTCTTTCACTCCAAACACCAATACTCCGTACATGAAATTTGAACATTTGGATGGCTATCTATTTCATGAAAAAATACTCTCAAACACTGTAGAACACACTATGAAACACAGCTATTTACTAATCGGGGCAATGAAAACCCTGGCAAAAAAATAGAAATGTGGTGGCCACACAACACAGATGATGCACCCCAGGCCCGTGCTCTGGGAAGCTGGGTGACTTCCTCAACCAGTGTCCCCCCAGTAAATCTCATGGGGAAAGTGAGAGCACGGCAGGGAAGAAGAGATGAAATATTTTTTTCTTGCCTTCATCCATAATAGCACTTAAACAATACTAGATGGGATGAAAAACACCCTCTAGAATACCATATGCTCAGCAATGTATTCCAAAACCTTGAAACCCTTTGCCAGGAAATTCTTTCTGATAAAATCAAATCATATTATGCCAAGTTAACTATCCTAAAATTTACTCTAGTTGTTTATCATGTGGAATATAACGATGTGTCCAACACTTCATGACTGATAAATCCTATACATCCTAAAAAGAAAGGTCATATTTAACCTCATTTTTTTCTAAATAGATTCTCTTTGCTTGTTCCCAACCCACTGATCCTACTCTCTGAAATGCTATTCAGTGATTAGTCAAAAGGTTACAATTTAGGAATCATTGCCAGTGGCCTCATGTTGTTCTATAATTCTATTGTTTTCCAGAATAGATTCCTAGAAGCCTTTTCTTAATCAGCTTTTCACAGGTAAACTATTCCAAATGGATCCAACCCTTTAAACATCACTGTGATATTTTTATAAAACCTCTTAAATTCTTTGCATTCATTTTATGTTTTTACTCTAATACCTTGCTCAGAAATGCTTCTGTCTCGTCTATCGATTACTATTTCACATGTTTGAAGAGTAGGACCAAGCAGTTAAGTCAAACTCAGCTTTTGAATTTCACCATTTTCTCTTGCATAGGCACTTAGTCATTGATTTCATACTATTTTGTGTTGCTTATTGAGGTTTCTGCCTGTCTGTTTGCTTGTTTTCCTGCTGCGGCTCATCGTCCCCGCAGGAAAGATGGTTCTTAGACAGTTTCACTTATGTTCCTCCTAGTGGTGGTCCCAGTTTTCAAGGGTCATTTACCATCATGCCATCACTGAAATTCGCCTGTCACCGAGCCGCAAGAGGAAGAGTACAAACTGGTAAACGGGATGGAAGTAAGTTACCAGGGCCAGGTCACTAACGGAAGCCAAGCGGAAAACGTGTGTGTGTGGGGGGGAGGGGGGGGGTGAAGCATTAGCGAGGAAGTGCAACCCGTCACCAGAAGGTTGTTTTTGCAGAGCAGTGAAATGACCAATAGATCGGCCTTGCCCGCACGCTGGCTGGAAAAAGGAGGGCCCGGGCGTGGACAGATTGCCACGCCCCTTTCGGCCATCAGTGGGATCTCACAAAGCAGCGTGTCCACGTGTCCCCGGCCCTGCAAGTAGCAGGATCAGAATGCAGTCACCATTCCCCGAACTCGGCCCCGGAATCCCTCTCCGGCTCCGCCCCCTGCTGCCAACGTCCGCGGAGAATCTGGCTTACCTAATGCTCTCTTTCTCTGAGGGCCTTCCACAGACCTGCTCTTGGGAACTCAGTGCTTCGACTGGGGAGGTGGCCTGCCTTGCAGACCATCGTCAGGGACTCACACTCTGCCCCGAGATGACCACCTTCCACCACCGCCGCCACCCTGATCGCTGTCTGGAAGGGTCGGTAGCCACAGGAGAGTGTCCACAGCGTTATCACAGAGAAATGTTTTGGGGTCTTCTCTCCACAGTGTCCCTCCCACACAAACTTCACTTTTAAAAACTAAAATCTTTTCTCTGTCTTTAAATTTCTCTAGCCACAAATACCAATCAAATCTATACAGTTTACATAGGATTTAACAAATTCATCTACTTTAATTATGTTTGCTTCTCCCTTCCTTGTTTTGGTTCATTTCACTTTGTATTTTATCATTGTTCTTTGGTTTTTGTATTGAATATGACGGATAAGTTTGTTGAACCCCTTTATCAAATGGCCAATATTGCTTTTCCTTGAATGAGTTAATGTTATTTTGGCCAAAACAATAGTAAAGGGTAGGTTAGAATTCCATGTGCTAAATGCCACATGCAGTGTCAGTCTCGAAGGATGCAGGAGCTATAGAATCACCCCACCGACAGACAGAATTCTGCCCGGCCCAGCCGGCACACTGACCCCGGCTAGGCCATTCCAGACACACAGTGCAGTGACCCGCCCACACGTTAGGTAGGGTGGTGGTGCAGAGGGATGGGCCAAACCAAACGGAGAGAATCAGAAAAAATTTCCTAGAGAAGGGCATGCTTCAGTTGAGCCTAAACCATGATAGGTGAGTAGGGGATTTGGGGTATTCCAGGAAGAGGGGAACGGGTAAGTAGACACATGTGCGGTGGTGACAAGCAGCCCCAAGAATGCTTTGTCTTGCTGGTGACTGTGCTGCGAACCTGTGATGCTCCTCTCGGCATCACCTTTATCTACCGTTCAATTCCAGCGTGAAAATGCAGCCCCTAAAAAGGAATCGGTGAAACTAAGAGGGCTCTCCAGCTGGTTTTGGAAATTACACATAAATAAAGTATTGTTAAAGTATTGTATAAAGATAAGTTCATAGAAAACTTGTGAAAATGTTTGTGTCAACTTCAAAAGTGTTCCCCACTTAGCATGCAGTTCAATCTTACCAGCAAACAAACACAGATTTATTTAGAAGGTGAATTATTTATTGTTTAGAAATCAGCACCTCACTGAATCTCTGTGTCCTGCAAAGTTAGTTAAGGATACACATCTTGTTTCTTTCTCCTTGTAAGAGACATCTTGCTTGAATTTGATTTGTATATAGATGAAACACTGAACATGCTAATTTACTGGTTAATATTCCCCTTTGGCACGTACCGGCAAAGGATAATTGGCAGTAATGTGATTTAAACTTACTGGAATTTGTAACTATTAATTGAACCTTCACTTTTAGTAACTCTGCCTCAATGCATAGAAATAACCGTATTCTTGTAAGATGTTCCCAAATCTCCTTCTGAGGAAATAACCATCGCCCTAGAAAAGTTTCAGTATCCTCCCACCCATCTGGAATCTAGGGGATCAACTCTAAATAACCTTTAGCATTACCTTTGAAACTCACGATTTGATGACTATGGAATGGGCTTCTTGTCTATTTATCTCTCATGGCAAGGAGAGTGCAGAACAGCGCGAGGAGGGGTCATTAATCCAAGGAGGGGACTTTGAGCTAATTTCAGTGAGGGATGAACCTCGTCAAGAGGTGATTTTAAATTGTAATGATGAAGAAAGCAATCAGCTGATGCAGATTTTAGAACTTGTACCAGGAACAATAATGAGAAAAGGGGATATTTAATCACTTCACAAAAGAATTATAGGAATACATAATTAAAGCAATGATAATGAATAATAAAATCTTGGGAAGATAGCTTTTAAAAATATCATTGGAAATAGAGTAAGAAGTGAAAAAGACACTGCCTTCTGGGCTAGCGATAGGGAGTTTGCACGGAAGGTCAAGAAGATGATTCGTAAACAGAAAATCCTAGCACTAAGTGGAAATGGCCGATGGCTACGGGAGGAATGGGTTTAACAAAAGTGTAGGACACATGCTGTGCAAAAACAAAACGAAGAACAGCAAGAGGACGGTGTAGTATTTTAATACAATCTAAGAACCCTGGAGTAGCTGCAAGGATTTGCTACATGAAAGTGAGGGCAAACTGTAGGAAAAACAAACGTCTTTCCAAAACACAAATGTTAGCACAGAGAAACAATGCAGAAAGGTTCATGGATTAGAGAGGGGAGAGCAGAGCAGGTGAACTTGTAAACAGAAGTATTCACACACACTTAAACAGAAGCATGGCAGCTCATGAAATCCACTGCAGGGCAAAGGATGAGTTCTCCAAGACCTAAAACTCAAAATGTATTCTATGCACAATGGAACTGAGGAAAAATGGACATTAAGGTTTAAGAGCATGCTTTTCTATGTGTTTCATTTCTTTCTGGATTCTCACTCATCGTAAGTCACTTCCTGCCGGGGTCCATGTGTTCTGCCCAGTCCCCTACCCTAACTTGGTCCCCTGCTTTGGGCAAACCAGACACCAGGCACTGGCTGCCTTTATCTCAGGACAGACTTTCTGTGAGCTTTTAATCATAGTCTACAGCTGGATGGATGTATGTCAAGAAAGACAGAATTCCAACCGGGGTAGGCAGAGTTCTGGTTTCCATGATATGAATTCCTTAACATAGACAGACACATCTTTTCTAAAAGGAATTTATCAATGGAGTCTTTATATGAGGAGCATACAGGAACATCCTGGTCACTTTTTCAGTTACAGTGCTCTTAAAACATTCACAGGGATTTTTTTTCAATGGCTTAAGAACATAGCACTCAAGCGTCACTCAGGAAGGACATTTCTGCGGAAGGTAAGCTGATTCGTCCACTCAGCATTCGGTGTATTTAACGAGCGATTGCGCCGTGCCAGGGACGGATGAGGAACAGAAGATGGGCACAGCCTCTGCTCTCGAGAAGTCTGCAGGTGGGTCAGGAACACAGGGTTCACCAGGGCACTGCACGGAGCGTAACAGACGCAAGAACAGGTGCCCATGGTGTTAACAGGTGTGCCCAGGGGAGGGAGAGAAGCTTGCTCAGGCCTGGGGGCAAGACAGGGTTTATATAAAATGCATACCAAAAGGTGAATTGGCAAGCAAAAACTCTCAAAAGAAAGAGGGGGAGGACTTAAGAATGCCACGTCCCCAGTTGGTGGAAAATGGCACGTGTTTAGTGAACTGAAAATCAGTGACAGAAGGGTGTTCGATGTTCTTCTGTTTCACTTTTATTTGAGTAGAAGAAGAAAAGCTTCTACCAAAGCCACATGGTGCGGCGGCGAAAAGTCCAGGTCTCCCCCCATTCTCCCAACTGCCTGCCCCAGAATCCCTTGCGATGGAGCCCAGGAAACTGTCTTTGAATGCGCCCAGAGGTGGCCTCAGGTACAGGAAGTCCGAGCAAGGTGGAGAGACACCGAGTCTGGAACATTATCAGGGTGTTACAAGGGTCTCATGTCAATCAAAGTGCCACTGTGGTCTGGGGACTGCAGCCACAGATTCAGGGTGACGCGCCCTAACACTGGGCCCCGAGAACTGCACTAGCGTTCAGATAGGCACAGCTGTCATCAACAAACTGGCCTGCTTGGTGGGATTTTTAAGACTGATTATTTGTGTTCATAATCTGGAGAATATCTGTGAACGAGAAAACAAATGTAACATTTACAGTTGATAACACACTATTCTTTATGGTAGGTATTAGATTATACGGTCACTGGGGTTAAGAGACTTGTGAGACTAAAATTGCATCACTGAGCCCATGGAGTACCACTACTTGCACAGGAATGTTCACAGGTTACTCTACTATTCACCATAATTTTTTTTCTTGTGCCAGACACCTGCCTGGCATAAGCTTGTTGAAAAAGCAGAAAAGAGAATAAAATTTAGCATTCAGTAAGAATTGCGGTATGCCAGAATTTTTTCTTTTATTAGAGAATCCATAACATGTAACAAAGTTCCAAATAAAAAAAGAATTACAGTGATGTGTTTTTACTGTCTGCAGAAATAGTCATCCTTGGATAAAAGTGAAGCCATCTCCCTAATTAGCAATGCCACGCAGTAAAATGCAGGGGCAGCGGAGGGTGGCGGTCCTCAGCAGCAGGATGCCCATGGGTTTGGTGGAACCTTCCACCTTACCCATCATTCGAAGTTTTCCGTGTGTTGCGGAGCGGCTCAGACCGGCTCGGAAGAGCAGGGAAAGCGTCTGCCAACTTCGCGGGGTTTAGCGCCATCGGTAGACTACGTGGCCATCCTGGGAGCATTTACACCATAGGAAATCACAGCTTTTTTTTCCTTATTTTTTTTCTTTCAAAGAACCAGTTCACCAGGACTCCGTAGACTTGAAAGCAGAGGGCTTTGAGGTTCTGTGGATGTGAACTTCAATCCTTACTCTGCGATCCCTACCTGCGTGAATTTAGGTCACCTCTCCAAATGTCAGTTTAACTTCTCCCTAATAGGGATAAAGTTACTTACTTTGATAGACAATTAACTTTATGTAAAGTAACTTTTGATTAAAGCACTTAATCATTTAAAAGTGACACCCAGTATATCATGCTGGCCTTGTAAATTGTCCCCTTTGTGTTTTGATATAATAAATATCCTGCTGTTTGAAATTTCCACAGCTTTATCACCAAGAATTTCTCAGATCAGGAAAAGCTAATTCTTTCAAAGGATTATGGAAAATGTCAGATATCTGATGCAATTACAGAACAAGACATCCTGAGCAACAATTATTCGAAGATAAAAGTTTCAATACAGCAATGACTTCTTTAAAAAACCTTGCCTTTAAACATTTCAAAGTGAATGATTTAAATACTTTTTAATTTCAAAAGTAAGCAACCAAACATAAATGCTTACTTTCATTTCCCCTGGGAAAATATATCTTGTTTGCTCCAAACTGTAATTAGTGAGCGGGCTGCCCAGTGATTGCATGGGTACACTGGGAAGAACATGAACTTGATGCAACAGTGATGATGATGTTTTTAAAGTTGAAGTCTGTGACATGAACACAGATGGAGAACATCACAGCCCTATGCTAGTTAACAGAAACATGTGACTAGATACTGAAATACTGAGTACATAATAAGAGAATATCATGAAAGAATCAAAAGTACCTCAAGATACCTCCCCCACACTGAGAAATCCATTAGTGGCCCTTTCCAGTTGAACTTTCTGGGACAATGGAAACCTTCTGAAAAATTTTAAGACCAATGCTGTTTAATGTGGTAACCAACAGCCTCAAATGGCTTTAAGCACATGAAATGTGAATAGTGCAAATGAGGAAGTGAAGTTTTTACTTTATTAAAATTTAATGAATTTTAAACCTAAATATCTACACGTGGCTAATGGCCATGGTACAAGGCACAGAACAGACATTTTACATGTGTTCATGCTCACATGTGTGTGTATGTCTGAGTGTATGGAGATTGGTGGGAAGGACGGAACAATGTAAGTTGAAGTTGTGGCATTTATATAATTAGCCCAGAACCTCAAGTCCCTTCCTCATTTTGAAGCTACATGAGAGTCATGAGACCCACCTCTTGACATGCCTTACTTTCTGTCTTGTGTCTTAGAGGCCCACCCAAACTGTTAACAGTGACTTTTCCATATGAATGGCTGGTCTTGGCTCATGCTTCACAACTTCCTAAATCCTCTCAAACAAGCAACAGGGAAGTGTCCCCAGGCCCAAGTAAAAGAACAGATCAAAATAGCAGAGTAAGAGCTAAACAAAATGAAGATAAGCAATCTGTCAGGTGCAGTGTTCAAAACACTGATTATAAGGGTATTCAATGGACTTAGTGAGGATCTAAACAGCACAAAAAAGATCCAGTCAAAAATGAAGGATACATTAATTGAAATAAAGAACAATTTACAAGGAAAGGTGAGAATCAAATCAATGACTTGGAACATAAGGAAGCAAAAAACAATGAATCAGAAAAAAACAACAAGAGAAAAGAACCCCCCCCCCCACATGAGAATAGTAAGCAGCCTCTGGGACACCTTCAAGTGTTCCAACATTCACATCACAGGGATGTCAGAAGGAGAAGAGAAAGAGCAAGAAATTGGAAATCTATTTGAAAAAATGATGAAAGAAACCTTCCCTCATTTGGTGAAGGAAATAGACATGCAAGTCCAGGGAGCACAGAGAGTCCCAAACAAGATGGATGCAAAGAGGCCCACTCCAAGACACATCATAATTAAAATGCCAAAAGTTAAAGAGAGAATCTTAAAAGCAGCAAGAGAAAAGCAGGCAGTTGCCTACAGAGGAGTTCCCATAACACTGTCAGCTGATTTCTCAAAAGAAACTTTGCAGGCTATAAGGGATTGGCAATAAATATTCAAAGCCATGAAAAGTAGGGCCCTACATTCAAGATTGCTCTATCCAGCAAAGCTGTCATTTAGAATTGAAGGGTAGATATAGAGCTTCCCGGACAAGAAAAAATTGAGGAGTTCATCACCACCAACCATTAGAATGTGAAATGTTAAAGGGACTTACTTAAGGAAAAGAAGATAAGAAGATCAAAACTATGAACAATAAATTGGCAATGAATACATATCTATCAAAAGTTGAATCTAAAAAATAATCCAAGCAAAAAAGAACAGAGACAGAATCATGGATACAGAGAGCATTTTGGTGGTTGCCTGATGGGTGTGGGGGAATAAGGGAAGAGGTGAGGGGATTAAGAAGTACAAATAGGCAGTTCCAGAATAGCCAAGGGGATGCAAAGCACAGTCTAGGAAATGGAGCAGCCGAAGAACTTAGAGGCATGTTCATGGACATGAACAATGGCGTGGGGATTGCCTGAGGTGGGTGCTTGGTGGAGGGGGCAAAAGGGACAAAACTGGGACAACTGTACTGCCATAATCAATAAAATATATTTTAAAAATAAAATAAAATATACCTTCCTTTTATCTAATAAGTAGAACTTATTACTTCTTCCAACTCTATTAGTCTTTTCTCTCCATCATGTTTTTATAATAGATACCCTATTAAAGATTAAAATGGAAAAGTCTATTGCAGAATTCTTAGTCTGGAGATTCGGTTTTAGTCTTTGACTAGTGGCACAGCTGAAGGTGAGTGAATAACTTTGAAGTTAATTATTTCTTTCATATTTACAAAAAGGTGGTATTATACTACATGATATATACTAACATAAGATACAAGATTCCTAAATAAATATATTCTTTTCAACTCTTTCCATCTCTTACAAAAAGAACATTTTTAAAAATCAACTATCAATATGTCATTAATATGAAGAAAAATGAGGTTAGCAAGGTTCAATATATGATGGGAGCTTTTTTCTTGACATTTAACCCATCATATTAAAAGTTTCTTCAAAGGAAAGAAATATCAGCTTGTCACCTGGAGATCGAAATTGAACTACTCTAAGATAAACTGCTGTGTCTTCTCATGATGAAATTCACAGGACAGACAAAAATGTCAGGATAAAAATAGACCACCTGGAAAAAAAGTCTTCAGGAGAAGAAGTGTAGCCATTGTTATAATTACAACTAAAATCATTTAAAAGCCAGTTATGGTTCCCTAGCAGCACATGAAAGAGCACCTAGCACATTGCTTTATATTGTTAAATACTTATGTGCGAACAGAATGTGGTAGGGTTATGCTTATGGTCGCCTGTGGGTTTAAAGTTGATAAAAGATGAACCATAGATAACACGGTATTTTAAAGGAAGCCAAATAAGGCAAATATTTCAATTCATAATATACAAAAGATAAGCCACAAGTTGGCATTTTGAAACTCCAGGGTGACGAAAAGAAACATATATATATATATTTCAATATTGATATATATATATCAATATTAAATATCATGCAAGGTATTGGGAGGTTGGATTGCAAGATAAACATATATTTTAAAAGAAAATTTCTGAAATTCAATGGTGACAAAATAGCAAATAATTCTACTAATAGAATCAATAACTTGCTTTTTCTTGAAATTGAATATTATCTTGAATACTACCATATAACAATAGAAGCAGACAGCTCAGGATGAAATTATTTCTAAAAACATTCCTCCAAAGTAAACACTAAAGACAGTAAAATATCAGGCTTTTGTGTTTCTGTAAAATGGAAGAAAATAAGTTCGTGCAGTTTGTATTACATGCAAACACCGTTTGTCACCAGCCAATTCCGTATTATTAACTGCTTGGTTTTTAATATTACATACTGAGAAAACTACTCGTTACTTTCATGGGTACCTTATCCTAAAGGTTATATTAAAATCTTATCTAATGAGATTTTAATTCTTGGCAAATGAATACAATTATCAACTGTACTTGGATTTTACTTAAGAATCATAATATCACTCTTTAAAAACAACTTTCAATTATTTAGGGAAGTATTTTCTAATGTTTTTATTTCATTCCACATTGCTCTCCCAGTCCATATTTCTCACATATAATGCAATAATGCGAGGAGAGGAGTTGAAATCAGGATGAGTCAAAGTCCAGGGCATCTAATGAAGTCATTGTCATTGTATGTGACATACGGGTACAATCAGATTGGCAACATATTCTGTAATTTTACTTTTACAATGTTTGGGTTTAAATTTTAACACTACAATGGTGAAAGGAGGAGAGAAGGATTAATAAGGGACTTCGGGTTGTGCATGAAATATGTTACCACAGGGACCCTAGTCGGTGTGATCACACGGCGGTTCCACGCAGGTGAGGCTTAGCCGTGGGGGGCTCAGTCGTCCTGAGTGGACACACCAGCTGGTGTTGGAGCGCAGCAGGGCAGACCTGTCCGCTTCCCAGGTCAGAGGGCCAGACTCCTTCTACGTATTCGTCGTGTATTTGATGGCATTGGGAAGACACATAAGAAAATTGCTTTAACCAGAGATTGTTCATACTTATTCGAGAATGACTAATATTTGAGAATCTAACATGCAGAAATTTTCAGGAGTAATACTGAACATTCTACTCAGTTTGATAAAGGAAGTTTTAAAAGGTCTATAATATGTAGAATATGTTTGTATAACCTTTGTCCTTATGCATTTAAGTATAATTTAACATACTTGATTTGACCACAGGTTGAAACACTTGACTCAAGATTTTATACAAATCATGTTTTCACTTTTTTCAATGTTGAGTTTTGAAGACTAGACATGTCAGTTAAGTATTCCGTACTATATAACCAACAAATTCTGTGTTTTTAACTCCCCGAATAGCAAAAGCCTAAATTGCCCGATTCCCTCCTTCCACAAACGAATCTGATACATTCCTGCTTGGAACTGAGGACTTATAACGATAAGTGGGATATAACGACAAGTACTGGGTTGGGGATAAGATAGAAGCATTTGTAAAATCACGGCGATGTTTTTCCCTCTGAAACGGCGGTCCCGGACGGTGTTCCTACAAGCTGCAGATAACGAGGATTATTCCTCCATATTCTTTTTTTTTTAAGATTTCATTTATCTCTAGAGAGGGAAGGGAGGGAGAAAGAGAGACAGAGAGAAACATCAATGTGTGGTTGCTGGGGGTCATGGCCTGCAACCCAGACATGTGCCCTGACTGGGAATCAAACCTGCGACACTTTGGTTCACAGCCCGCGCTCAATCCACTGAGCTACGCCAGCCAGGGCTACATATTCTTGTTCACACTTGTTTGTCTCATTCTCCTTTTGTGAATCCAATGAGTGTGAAATGGGATTTTATTCTTGTTAGATTTTTGCATTTATTTTATTTTTACACGGAATTGGCAGTCATGCTGTGCCTGTTTGTGTCCTTACCCAGTCTTCTTATAATTTTCCCATGGAGGGGGGTTGCTTAGAAGACATTCTTCATATAGTTTCAACATTAAAACCTTTGCAAACATCTCCCAATCTGTTCTCCATGCTCATTCTTTCTATGGTATTCTCCACCACACAAAACATCCTGAATCTGCACGTACATCAGTTGCCATCCACTCCATAAGCACTGTGACTTTAGGGTTCTGTAAAGAACTCTCTCCTCACCCCTATGTTTTTACACTTACTGTTCACAGGAAGATCATCAAGGAATCTGGAGTCCACCATTCACCTGCAGCGTGAAACAGAGAGCCTGCTTTCTCCCTCGGGTGTGAACCTGTTTTCCCAAAATAATTCACGATCTGTCCAGATTTTCCTACCAGAGTGGGAACCACGGTCATCATTATCTAGTTCCGAGATCACGGTCTGTTTTTAAACTTTATTTTGTTATGTTCGTCTTTTGGCTATTTTCTAAAATTGTATCTATTGCTTTTATCACTTCTGCTTTGTAGTGGATCTGTTTTGTTTTGTCAATGATGCTTCCCAAGGGTACGTGTGTGTGTTCAGTTCTTCTACATACATTTTAATTGGAATCACATTGACTTTCAAATTAATGTAGGAAATTATTCTTTACATGGTTAAAAACATATTATGTCTCTATTTATTTTTGGTCTCCTTTTACTTCCTTTACTATGATTTTAAAGCTTCCATTATAAGGGTTTGACATATTCTTTCCCAGGTGAATGTCTACGTACTTTTTATTTTCATTGCTCTGGTTTTATATTACACTTTTAATTAGTCATTACTGATTTACACGGATGCTGAAGAACTGAGTAAGTTGAACTTATGTTCAGAAAACTTATTTAATTCTCTGTTAATTCATACTTTGTTAAATCAGCTAGGAATTGTGTAGAGATCCTATCTTTGAAAGGACGGGATTTTGCTTTTATTTTTTCTCTCAAAATTTCTCAAAATTTACATTTATTTTACTTGATTTTCAAGAATTATCCCTAATTCCACTAATTGACTGAACTGTAACAGTGAGAAGGGCCACCAGTTCTTTGCTCAAAGACAATGTGTCTAAAAGTAACCTTTAAATATGACATTCGATATAATTAAGGTATAAGCTTTTAACACATTAAGAGAGGTTCTTTTAGTTTTCTGAGTGTTTTCAAAGCACATATTGTAAATAGAAATACACTTTATAAATCATTTGCTTCAATATTTAAAATTAACAAATAATGAACTTTATGAAAATGTTGTTCAGATCTGCTGGTATGCTTATGTGCTTTTTCTCACTCTATTAATGAGCTGAAACCCATTGGCAACTTTAAAAATGCCACTATGCTTTTTGTCTTGCTTATAATAAATCTCATTTGATCAAAACCTACTTTTAAATCTAAATTTGGATGTGGTGAGCTAGTAAATTGATATGTTCATGTGGGATTATTTCCATCATATGCATAGTTGAAGTTCTGGGAAATAGGTACCAACCACTCCCTCAATCCACTGTAAGCTCCACTCCCGCCCCAAGTACCCCGTGCACATGTGACCCTCAGCGGTGCACCCACCTGCAGCTCACAGGAAAGAAAGGTGGAGAGTCGGGGGGGGCGAGGTTGGAGACGCGGAGCTGATCGGCTGAGACAAAGCCGTCCCTCGGCCCGACTGCCCCTTCCCCGCCGGAAGGCCTCGGGAAGAGGAGAAACCAAAGGCTGTGCACCGGAGCCGCAGAGAGGCCGTGCAGAAGGCCCGGAGAAAGCTCCAGGCCAGGGGTACAGGGCGGTGTCTAGGGAGCCGAGGGCCTTGAGTTCTCTGCCGCTCCTCCCGCGGGGAGGTCCGGGCTCGAGCCCCGTGTTTGAACTTGGGCGGACTTGTGACCGCTTGGAGCCACGGGTCACAGAGGAAACCATGCTGCTGACCTCCCAGCCTCTCGGGGCCTTCCGAGGCCTAGAGATCCCGTGGGCCCCGTCGGAAGGCGTGTTTGCTGGGCAGGCCGCTGGGAACGGCGCAACCCCGGGGAGCCAGCAATCGCGCCGGGAGCACCCCACGCCCCCCAGAGTCAGGACTGGCCTGTGTCCGGCTGCCGGTCCCAGCGGGGCCTCCAGTCCGCCGGCGCAGGAGCCCACGTGCAGGGGAGGGACCCTCCAGACGACGCCGGCTCCAAAGCGGGCGTCCCTCCGGCCCTTCGCGCTTCCCCGGGGGCGGCCCCAGACCTGGAGCAGAGAACGCCCTGATGCCACGTCTATTCCCGGTCCCAGGAAGTCAAAGCACAAGGAAGGGCTGGCATTTTATGTCCTTCAGTCCGGGCGGCCCGTTATGCCGCAGCGAACGAACGGAACGCGTAATGATCATCCATGTCAGAATTGCCAGATGGCCTTTCTTCCAAACGGTGACTTTAATCCTTCAGCGTGTCAGGCACTGGGCTACAATTTTCTTTCGACAGGAGCAGCCCCTGCCCCGCTTGTTCTGCCGGGGAAAGGTGGGGAGGGCTTCGGAGTACAGGTGCCTTGTGTCAAGGTCCCTGAAAGACGGCCTGATCCACTCCGGGCGCGGTCCGGCCACTGCCCAGCGCCAGCCCCAAAGGCCGCCGAGGGATCGGGAAGCATCTCAGGCTCGTTTCTCCCCCGCACGTGGCTTGATCTTCAGCTCTGTCACCTGCCTCCACTTGGAGGTACACATTCTGTGTCCCTCAAGGTAATTTGGCAAGGTAGGCCGCCGGTGTGGTGACAGCAGGTGACGGGAAAGGAAGGCTGCCTCCTTGGTCCTCACAGAGGATGAGAAGGAAGGAAGGGGAGAGACAGACTCGGGCCGGGGCCGGCTGCCCTTGCGTCTCCATGTCCTCGAGTCTGTGCCCGGTCCTCCACACAGAGGTCCCCGTGGGTCTCTGCCTCTGCGGAAGGGCGCGGCGGGGAGAGCTTTAACTCTTTTCCCCTCTGGCTAACCTAATTTTTCAAAATCATTTCATGAAGCCCAGAGGCTGTGCAATGGGAATATACAGAGGTTTGGGAAAATAAACCCAGTGAGTAAATCAGGTCATTCTATGCTAAACTCGTAGGAGGACGAGTGCCCCAACTGAGGACACTGTCACGGCGTTTTATGAGGATGGACGAGTCGCTAAGAGCTTGATTTCGGAAAGGGAAGGGAGGGAAGAAGTCTCTCACCAGTGCACGCAAGCAGCTTACAATGACTGCTGCATGCGGGCATTGTTAATCTATTGTTTCTCTATGTGGAGTGCATGTTCATCTGTTTATTGTACATTTATTTCACAGGTCGGTTTTCCTCCAAATATTCCTACGTGATTGTTTTCCCCTACCTTCCGCTCCCTCGGCACCAGAGTCTTAGCTACTGCCCTGTTCTGATAAATGCAAATCCCACCAGATAACTCTTGCCACCGTATCACGGCTAATTTTCTCCTTTCAATTAAAGGCCATAGTTTGCTTGAGAAGAGCAAAAAGAGCTGCAAGAAGCATATTGACATCGAGGAATGTGTAGTTAATGAACAGGAGATCATTGCTCAGTGGCTCCCTGCAGGACTACGGCTTTGGCTGAGATTCACGGGCAAGGTGATGCGGCCGGGGACAGAGCCGGGCAAGAGGGCATCCGCCCCTGCAGGGGGGCTCCAGCCTCGCTCCCTCTTCCTGCCTAGGCATTATTTGATTCTCAGCACTTGCATGTCCACTTGAAGGAATGAATGCATTTTCTCTCTGTACGGAGATATATACCAAGTACTTACATAACATATGCACTGGGTTATAGTGCTCAGCACCACGACCCGTGGAACGGAATTCCATTCGTTGTCCTGTGGGTTAGGAAGGAAACGAGTGAGCAGGAATGATGATTCTGAAGCGCATGTTAGATATCGGGCCTATTGATTTGCAGGCCAGAGAAGTGTGCAAATGATAAACGCAGATATAACTATGTTTTCAACGTAATCACTAACAAAGCAGAATGACAAATGCTTATTTAAGAGGGAAAATGCGAACAATAAGTTGCTGGGCAGTATTTTTATATTCATAAAGATGTTTTTCGTTAGCTTTATGCTATGGAATTAGTTATGCTTTCTAGCTGGTATAGGTGCATGCACGCACACAAGTGTTCCATAAACAGGATATAAAATGTATTTTAATATTTTAAAGTTCAGTTTCAACTTTTCATTGGAATACAAATTCAGTATTAGCTAATAGCTCAGATTTATTGTTGTAGAAAAGAGACCACAGAGGTTAGGCTGGCAATTTCTTATATCATTATCTGATATGAAAGTTATGAATACAACAATCTTTTTAATACAAACTTTGTTTTAATCCCTCCATAAATTTGAATGTCAGATGTCAGTTATACATCATTAACCATCTCTGTAGTAATCAATCAACAGATTCTGGTGTTGGGTGAGAAATGAATCATTTGTCTGTTTCACATTTAAATAACCTAAATCCTATGTTGGAGCTCCTACCCTTTGCAACAGCGTGGATGGAGCTGGAAAACATTATGCTAAGCGAAACAAGCCAGGCAGTGAAAGACAAATACCATATGATCTCACCCTTAATAGGAACCTAAACAACAAAACAAAGAAACAAGCAAAATATAACCAAAGACACTGAAACAGAGGCCAGGCTGACAGTGCCCACAGAAGAGAGTAGAGGGAATTTCAGGGGACAGTGGGAAGGGTGCACAGACACAAACTTAAAGGACACATGGTCATAAACTAGGGAGAGGGTGGTAATGGGAGGGAAGCGGGGAAGGGTGGGAGCGGGGGCTGGATTGGGAGTAAAAAGGAGAAAACTGTACTTGAACAATGATTAAAATAAAATTTTTTTAAAAAAGAAAAGAACTATCCTCGGGGATATTCCAAATAAGGATTGAACTCAGACACACGCCCTGGCTCCAAACAGAGCGTCAACTGCACTTGCGACTGAGGCCTCAGCGCGGAGCACTTGTTAACATCTCAACTTCAGTGACGAGTTCAATTCGACTTACTTGGGATTGTGAAAATCGACACTCTGAGAGTTATTTTTAAATACTGTACTACACAGAGCAATCATTATTTTTCCCTTGTAACCAAACCCTTCCTGTACATAAACAACACCTAGGAATTTAGGTTTCATGTCTGTTCTCCTCATTCTGAGGCTACAGAAACCAGAAGAAATCCAAAAATTAAATCACCCACCTCTTCTCTGTATTTCAATACTAACAGTTACATACCAGGCACAATGACTCAAGTCAATTACCTAGATAATACTAAATATTTTCCCATTTCATATCATGCAGAGGAAATTATAGCTATTTAGGTGGGACTTAATTTTAATTATTTAATCAGATATTCAATACCCTGTGGGTAAGACTATATGTGTATTTGTCGAATTTTTGGTCACTTGTTTAAATATATCTAAGTACTTTCCTTTAATTATGAGTGCAGCATTTAGAAATGTATATCACTGATATTTAAATTTTTTGTAATTGAAATGTAAGTGGTAACCCAAGCAACTGTTTTGGTATAGAATTTTATTTTTAATATGCATCCTAATTTTGAGAACTTCAGCAATTGGTAAATGACTATAGCATTTGTTAAGGATGGAGATAATGTAAATTCTATAATATATTTGTATTTGATACAACAGCTAAAAATATGCACATGTTTTACACACATAACCCTGGTTTGTCTTGAGGTTTTGCCTCTAAAATACAGAGATGACTGTTACTTTAAGTTGTTGATTATACATTGTTAAAAATACAGCTATACAATCGTTAAACTTTCAAGTAAGTAAGATAAACCTTACAGTTTGAGGGACAACTTATTTTATTCTCCTAACACAAAAATCTACAAGCAATAATTTCTGCCAATGCTATTTGAACATAGCAACCAAAAAACTAACTACTTAGTATTAAACATTTGTTTCACTCTTTTTAAATTGCATTGGTAAAAATGCATGCGTCCGCAGTCGAAGAGAACAGTCTGCAATCTCACAGGTACATACACGGGGAAAACATGCACTTGCCGTGGTGAGCGGATGTTTTAATGACCCACTCAGGAAGGAGAAAGCGTTCCCAGCAGTAAGTCTGCCTACCCCACAGCGCCTGAAAGCACGATAATAAAACTGCTCAAGCTCAGGCCATGTTCTTTGTGTTAATTTTTGGTGTCTGCCATTCTTCCATGAAAGCACATTCGTCCATTCTGTCACCTAATTAGCATCCTGGCAAGTTGTGACAAACCAAACAGTGTGAGAAGGGAACCAAAGATAACATGTTTGGTCCACAAAAACTGTCTTATCTGTGTGTCCTCTTTTCCAGACACATCTCAGCCACCTTCTAGCTCAGTTTCTGGAAATCAGACCCCAGCCCTTTGCGTTGCTCCGAATCGTTCTGAACATCACCTGCGTTCTGCGGAGATGTTGATCACCTGAGTATTTGGTGATGCTGGCAGATGAGGCTTTCCAAATTGGGGGCTTTTCAAACTTTTATTCTCAAAATCTTTAGAGTGGAAATACTCCCGAATGTTCATTTTAATTCCCTTGCTATTTTGTGTCAATTATCTTTAAGCTAGTAAAGTGCGCTGCACTAGAGCAGATTCACTTGCTTCAGTCCACATGGCCTGGGTGGTGATTCTGTGAAATTTAAGCTATTACCATGACAACCGTCTTTCTCACACAAATTAATGCCTAACTTTATGAATAACCTTACCAAATAAACTTATAAAATATTATTGTATTTTGGGTTGAGAAGTTTAGTGCCAGAACCAGTGTATTTTATAATTCATAATAAATCCTAGAATGTTGGAAAATTTTGTTAAAGACTACCATTAACATCTCTGCTTTTGAAAGACTAAATTTGGTTATTCAGGTTGATTAGAGGCTCAACTTTATTATTGAAAAATATATCCAAATGATAAAAAAATACATTCTTAAATGTTTTATTGATAATTACATAAATCATCTTTGAATAGCAGGAGTTGGTGTATGATATTTTTACATAAGTCTTCCAGAAAATTTAGACAGAAAATTCCCAAAATTTAGAATCATATCACATCAGGAGTTAAACCTGTCTCACGAGAGCACTTCACTGGACATGCGTACACTTGCCGTAAGTCATTAAGAGCATTGTTCAATCAACAAACACTTATCGACTGGTGTTTATGCTCCAGTCATTGTGCTGGAAGCGAAGAACATGGTGATGAAAGACCTTCCAAACCTCGAGGAGCTACAGAGTTACAACCCAGCAGGGAACACAGCCGAGAAGATCAATTATAATCTAATACCATCGTACAGGAACATGACGGATGCAATGGGAATAGAGAGAAAGAATGTGTAGCCCGACCTGAAGGGAGGCAGGACGGGTTTTTCAGTCACTTGTCCCGGATGGCCAGGATGGAATAAGCCAGGCCAAGATTATGAAAAGGATTCTTTTTGTTGCTGTTGTTTATTATGAAGCAACAGCAGATGCATGAACAGAAAGAGGAGAATTAATAGAAGTTCAATATAGTTGAGAAAACTGGTTAACTCCACCAACCAAGATGACTGATGTTTACTTTAATGGTGTAGTAGTTCTTATATTTTCTTCTAGAGTCTTCATCTCTACATGTAGAAACTCCTTGATATGGAAACATTTATTTTTTTTAAATCTCTTGAAATTCCAACATACAAAAATAATTGACAATAATATTTCCATATATTTATTTCTTTTTATTTTTTCAACGTCACTACCTAATTTTTATAGAATTAGAGTTATTGAATTAATGTAGTTTTATAACTTTTTACTTAACATTGTGAATATTTCCTCATGTCATTAAATATTTTAATTTAAAAAATGATATATTTAGTGACTGCAAATACAGTCTCATTAAAATTTACCAAAATATACTTGCATAAATCCTAGATTTGTTTACTTTGCAGTAATGTATTTGCTATCAACTAAATTGTGTCCTCCCAAAACTTATATGTTAAAATCCTAACCTCTTATTTCATGGCACTAGGGGTAGGGATTTTGAAGATAATTAGGTTTAGAAGGAATAACGAAGGCGGGGGCCTGCCCCCCCCCCACAAAGGATTACTGTCCTCATAAGAAGAGATGATGGGCTACAAGCTTTTCCCTTAACATCGGCAACAAAGCAAGGATGTCGGCTTCCATCATTCTTACCCCACATGGTACTAGAAGTCCTAGCTACAACAATTAAACAACAGGAGGAAATAAAAGTCATCCAGATTAGAAAGGGTCAAGTAAAATCGTCATTATTTGCAGACAACATGATACTGTATAGAGAGAACCCTAAGTACTCCAGCAAAACTACTAGAACTGACAAATGAATTCAGTAAAGTAGTAGCAGTATACAAAATAAACATCCAGAAATCAGTTGCATTTTTAGACATCAATGATGAACTGTCAGAAAGGAAAATCAAGATAATAATCCCATTCACAATCACTTCAGAAAGAATAAAAAACCCAAGAATAAATTTAACCAAGGGTGTAAAATAACTGCACTCAGAAAATTATAAGACTCTGAAAAAAGAAACTGATACAAATAGAAAGAAGATACAAATAAGTGGAAGCATATACCGTGTTAGTGGATAGAACAAATTAACTTCATCAAAACGTCCATACTACTCAAAGCAATCTACAGATTCAATGCAATTCCTATCAAGATACCAATGACACATTCACATTTCATATAAATATTCCAACAATGTATATGAAACCACAAAAGACCCTGAGTGGTTTAAAGCAACCTTAAGAAAGAAAAATAAAGTTGGAGGAATCATATCACTTGAAATCAAACTATAGTTCAAGACCACAGTAATCAAAACAGCAAGGTCCTGGCATAAAGTAATGTACATGGATCAATGGAACAGAATAGAGAACCAAGAAATAAACCCATTCCTTTATAGTCATTAATATTTGGCAAAGGAGGCAAAAACACACAATGGGGTAAAGATAGTCTCTTCAATAAATGGTGTTGGGAATATTGGACAGATACATGCAAGAAAAAATGAAACTAGACCACCTTCTTATACCATACGAGAGTAAACTCAAAATGGATCAAAAACTTAAATGATACACTCAAAACCATAAAAATTAGAATACAGAGGCAGTAAGAATACATAGGCAGTAAGGTTTCAGACATTTCTTGTAGCAATATTTTTTTCTGAGATATCTCTTTGGACAAGGGGAACAAAAGCAAAACGAAACAAATGGGGGGACTACATCAAGCTAAAAAGTTTTTTCACAGCCAAGGAAACCATCAACAAAATGAAAAGACAGTGCACTGAGTGGGAGAACATGTTTGCCAATGATACATATGATAAGGAGTTAATATCCCTTATAAATTATAAAGAACTTATAAAACTCAACACCAAAAAACCCCCCGCAAATGATACAATTAAAAATGGGCAAAGGACCTGAATAGATACCTCTCCAAAGAGGATATATGGATGGCCAATAGACATATGAAAAGATACTCAATGTCACTAGTCATCAGAGAAATGCACATTAAAACCACAGTGAGATACCACCTCACGCTTGTCAGAATGGCTGTCATCAATAAATCAACAAACAACAAGTGCTGGCCAGGATGTGGAGAAAAGGGCACCCTTGTGCACTATGGAGTTCCCTCAAAAAATTAAAAAGGAGTCTGCCTTATGACCCAGCAATTCCACTTCTGGGAATTTATCCAAAGTAACCCAAAACATTACTTTAAAAGAATATACGCATCCCTATGTCCATTGCAGCATTATTCACAATTGCCAAGATTTGGAAGCAGCCACGTGTCCATCAGTAAATGAGTAGATAAAAAAAACTGTGATTAAAAAAAAACTGTGTACATTTACATAATGGAATGCTATGCAGCCTTTTAAAAGGAAATCTTACTCTTCAGGACATCATGGATGGACCTGGAGAGCATTATGCTAAGTGAAATAAGCCAGGCAGAGAAAGGCAGATATCGTATTAGATTCAGGTGTGGAATCTAAAGAACAAAATAAACTAACAGGCAAAATTAAGACTGACTCACAGATAGAGAGCAGGCGGACCGCTGTCAGTTGGTGTGGGCAGGGATGAGTGGGTGTGGGGGTGTGGAGGCTTCGAGCCAAAAAGAAAAGGAGAAAAAACCCGTGGACACGGACAGCAGTGTGTGGACTGCCAGCGGGGAGACGCGGCGGATGGAGGCGGGGGAGGGTACAGGGTGATGTACCCTCTGTGATGGACAGAGGCCTGACCTGGGGTCATAAACACACAGCACAGTTAACGGAGGATGTGTTGTAGAATTGTGCTCCTGAAAACTGTATGCTTTTGTTCACCAGTGTCACCCCGATACATATAATAAAAATAAAAAAATTAATTAACTTTTTTAAAAAAGAGAGGCAAAGCAAAAAGGCGCCCTCCTGCACATGGGGGCAAGAGCCCTTACCAGCACTAAGGGAGCCAGCACCTTGACCTTGGCCCCCCAGCCTCCAGAACTGTGAGAAGTGCAAGCCTGTTGTTCAAGCCGCCCAGCCTCAGGGTTTTGTTACAGCAGCCCAGGCTGACTGCGACAGCATGTATACATTTTTAAAAGCTTGAAAAATATCCGTGTGCACTATGTGGGATATTATTCCTGATTATTTCCTTAGGCTAGGTTTTGAGAAGTAGGATTACTGGAAAAGACTATACAACATTTTTAAGGATCTGGATGTACTTTTCTAAACATCTTCCCAGAAAGAATACATTCCTACCAATAGTCTATGAGGAATTCCATCTTTTAAACACTTCTTATTACCATATTTACATCTTCCCATTATCTGGATACTTTTTTTAATCTTGGTCTAAATTTTCATTTTAAATATACAAAACAAATCTGAAGTTTCTTAGTCACCTGCTGTGTAGTAATTCCTATTACAATTTTGCTTTTCAAAGGGAGAAGACCATAAAAGGGATAACTCCCCGAGAGTTGAGGTTTTGAGCCCTCCTTCTCAAGACACTGCCTGCAGGCTCTATTCGGAAGGGAATAAGATGAAGGAATGGAAATGAAGTTACAGATTACCGAATCCGCCTTTATGCCTTGACTTGCTCATGCACAGGTTTTCTCCATTATGTCACATATTGAGACCAAAGTTGAACGTCCCGTAGAATTCAGAACATTGCCGCACGTAGGCCCTGCTTCCACAAACCCAAGATAGGGTAAGTTGAGCTTTTTCTTTTTCTTTTTTTTTTTTTGACCAAAGGAAGAACTTTGAATAAAATCCCTTAAACTCTGGGACTAAGTCTCTTGACCAACCACTAGCCAGTAGTATTTGTAACGAGATCACAACCTTCTGAACCGTCAGAAGACCCAGATGTGGTGACGCCCACGCTCAATGCCCAAACGAGGCCAGAGCTAACGCTCTGTAACCAAGAACATCGTGAAATGGGTGCCCCGCTCTCCGTAGACAGGGACCATCGCAACCCACTCAGAGAAGTTCCTGAGTAATTGCAGCCCTCTGTGTCACTCTGGATTAACATAGATCTCTGGATGAACACTCCAAGATCCTATAAAACATACACACTGTAATTTTTAGCCCCATACTCCTAAAGATAATTAAGTTGGTGTTTGCAAGAGACAAATGCCCGAGTCTCTGTGGCTGAAAACAATGTAGGTGTGTTTCCTGTCCACCTCAGATCGCACACGGGTCTCATTCTGTCTTGTTGCTCAGCCACCTGAAACAGGTGCCTCCCAAGTCACAGGGAGGGGGAGAGTAATTAGGGAGACGCATCAGCTCCTTCTCCCCCGGCTGGAAGTGACGTGCCGCCTCTGCTCCTGTCTCAGCAGCCAGCGCCGCATGGAAGCCGGGGGCAAGGAGAGGAGCAGAGGCCAAGGTGAAGAGCGCTAGTCGGTATGCGCCATGCACCCTAAGGATCTGTAACCCGTGGAAGAGTAAAGAGAGGTCAGACGTCTACCAAAACCTGCTGATTGAAGAAGTTCTCCACCTTCTCCTAAAAACACTGTAGTGAAACATAAGATTAAGACATAACCGCTATGCACAAATACTCTCAAGTGTATGATACAATGAAGGAACCGATGAAAGATGCACGAATCACCGAAGGACTATTTCCCTTGGGCAGCACAGAAATGGACAGCTCGAACAGGAGAAGGGGAGGTCCATGAAAAATTAGGGCAGGCCTCACACAGAACGCGGGGTGTGAGCCTGTCCCTGCCAGACGGAGCAGTGCCCTTCCCACAGGAGCAGGAGGGAGAAAGGGCGTTGGAGGCGAGATAATGGGCCCCGGGGAAAGCAAAGGTGAGAACCAGCAGGGCAGCCTCAGGGAACCGCAGGCAAAGGGGCCTAATTAGAGGAGCGAGCACATTTGGAGACGTCGCGGGAGACACAATTAAACAGACAGCTCGTAAACCACGGAGCGGGAACTTCGCATTGATACAGGAGGAAACTGGGAGACGTTTACAGTTCTTGAGCAAACGCGGAGGATCTATTTGTTTAAGAATTACACTCCACCTAGTTCCAGGAGGACATGAAGTAGCTTGCAAAATTAGGCACCCAGGAATAAAACCGGGCAGAGCCTGCCTGATGATGTTAATGGACTTAATGAATTCGGTGAAACAGAAGGAGGCGGCGGCGCTGGGCCGCGCACTGCGGGGAGCAGCAGCTGGGCAGTGATTACCCGACTGTGCTGTAAGTTTAGCTCTTCATTTTCTTACTTAAAACAAAAAAGGAAATAAATTAGGTTAAACAGTTTTTACTGCTTGGGCCCAAAGGAAAGAACCTGCTCCCACCTGAGTCACGAAGCAGCGTTTGAGAAGGATCCGACTGGCAGTGTCCGCAGGGGGGCTGGAAGGAACCGCAGAAGTCAGGGGGAGGAGCCACCACGACCCCCCCAGCCCCCCGCAGGGTTCCCCAGCCAGCACCCACAGGACAGGGGAGGGTGGCGGCGGCCGGGGCCCAGCTGCACGAGGAAAGGCCTGCTGTGAGCTCAGCGGGGCTGTCTCCAGGGGGCCACCGAGGACGGGGAGGGCGCTCTGGAGTCCCCTGAGTCGGTCAGTGACGTCACCGAGACAGAAACCAGGAGCCACTGACCAACTCATTTGTTGGATCTATTTGTTTAAGAATTACACTCCGCCTAGTTCCACGAGGACACGAAGTAGCTTCATGTGCAGGGCGAGGGCGAGTCCCTTTTCCTTCCACTCCAACAAGGGGCCGAGCATGGCTGCTGCCCACGCTCCACTGGCGCTAGCACTGGTTACAGCGACAAGGGAAGGAGTTGCCTTGCGTGAATAATTTAGCTTGCCGGGACTATGGCACTGCTCGGGGAGCACTCACCCTCCGCCCAGAGAAACCGCGCAGTCTGGAAGCTGGAAGGAGGCTCTGGCGGCCGTTCACGGCCCCTTCCCCTCTTCACGGAACGCTGCAGCACAAATCATTGTAATGGTTCCTGTTTCAGAGTCTTTTGGAACAGAAGGTGGCGTACTCTCTAACTGATAGGTGGCCTTGGACACGATCAAATATATTCAGTTGACAGATGGCTGTTTTCTCTGAAGATAATTCAGTGTAAACCCTCTATACCACAGAACGAGGAAACCAATGCAAAAAAAAAAGTTTAAAAGGCAATAACAACCCTAAGAACTACCGTTCATTTTTTAAAAGATTGTATTTATTTATATTTAGAAAGGGGAAGGGAGGAGAAAGAGAGAAACATCAACGTGTGGTTGCTCCTTGCATGCCCCCTACTGGGGTCCTGGCCTGCCACCCAGGCATGTGCCCTGACTGGGAATCGAACCTGTGACCCTTTGGTTCACAGGCCAGCACTCAATCCACGGAGCCACACCAGCCAGGGCAGAACTATCATTCCTAAGGTTTTAAAACAATTAAACGTCTGATAAAATGGTCAATTTTCTGGCACGTTGCCTTGAAGCTTGCTCTGTTTCATTTTCCGAGGGCCTGAAACGCTGTGGCGCGTGCTCCTGTGTGATCGCCCACCAACAAAAGGTGTTTCATAAAAGCGTGCTGTTGGAACTATGCGTGCGAACATATTAAGAGGAGACGATGGCGACTGGCGTGTTCTCACGTGGTACTCTCTCCTGTGTGGCACAGGGAAGATCCAATTTCAGAATCTATTCAAGAAAGTATGAGCTAATTAATTACAATGCAATATCCCCACAGTAGGTCGATACCCTTTCTGCCACGTCCAACACTTGTTCTGATTTCTGAGTGACAATTAAATCCACCTTCTTCCTGCATGGATCTCGATTCTTGTCTCATAATATGGAGTTGGTTCCTCTGAAAGAAGAGGCACCATTCTCTTCATTCCAACATCTGCGGGCCGCGCTTCAAACTGATGCACGAGGGATTTATGAGCTGGACAATTCTATGAAGTGACAGTCTACAATGACAAAAAAAAAGAGAAAGTTCAACAAAATATGAACATTATAAAATCAAATACGATGCAGCATTCTTTTGAGATTCTGCAAACAATGGACTAATTCTTTGATTCTGTCAGATAAAATTAAAAGTAAAAAGTTGCAAAGTAAGTTATCTTTGATTTGTTTTTTATACTTTTTCTTTGCTTGTTTTTCTTTGTTTGTTCATTGATTTTGCCCATTTCTTTAAAATGGAGACAACCAGTGAAAAATGCACTAAAAACATCGCTGTTTAGGTATGTGTGGACAATATGGACGACATTGTTAACAGAGGAGATAGTATAGCACATTCATAAATATGTAGCTTTACATCTTTATTTTATTTTTTAAAAGATTTTATTTAGCACTGGCCAGTGTACCTCAGTGGATTGAAAGTCAGCTTACAAACCAAAGGGTCGCTGGTTCCATTCCCAGTCAGGGCACATGCCTGGGTTGCAGGCCAGGTCCCCAGTAGGGGCCGAGTGAGAGGTGACCACAAATGAATGTATCTCTTCCTCTGTTAACAGTGCAGTTGCCTCTCTTACGCCCCCTACCAACAACCTGGCCTGCAACCCAGGCATGGGCCCTGACTTGGAATCGAACCAGCAACCCTTTGGTTCACAGGCTGGGGCTCAATCCACTGAGCCACACCAACCAGGGTTGTAGCTTGACATCTTTAAATGCACATCATCAAAATGACCCAAGGGGGTCAAACTGAGGCACTATTGGCAATCAAGTTCATAAGTATTTAGCCATTTTGGACTGTGTATTGTACTTTTTATAACTTATGACAGCTTCTTTTTGTAAGCAATACCATCTTAATTTTCTAAATGTATACTTCTAGTTTCAATATCTAGGGATTATGAATATGAAGGGCCAATAAAATATTTTAAATAAGCAAATGATTTATTCAAAACGAAAACACAAGAAGATGGTAAGACTTCCACATTGTAATCTTACGAACTGATGAAATTTCAAATGCTCTAAATTCAGATTGATTTTAACAATCCACCTACACTGAGCAGATCGCACTGACTTCTCTACAATTCATTAATGATCAAAAGTGTATCACTTTTGATTTCGGAAAAAACCTCCAGCAGTCTTGGGAGACTGACATAGGACAAAGTAAGTTTAAAATTGCTCACCTCGTTCTAGCACCTCAGTGCTGTCCGATGAAATTCTAATCTTATCAAATGGCCCTTCAGTTGGGACTAAAGTTCTGCTCTCAACAGTTTAAGCAAAGAAGTTCCCTTCCAATGAGAGGCAATTGGCCAAGACATACAAAACACCAACTCTTCTCCCTAGCCACTTACACATGAGTTGACTAGTAAAAATGTTTTCATCTCTCTATTTATTCAGCATGCTGCAAGAGCATACATAAGGTATATATTCATAAGAAGTGTATATATAACATTAATTAAGCCTGATATTTACCCGAAAATTTACATAAGTAAATTATGCATGATATTTAGATTTGAAGTCCTTAACAAATAGAGACCCTACAGTGCACACGTGTAGAAACAGGTAAGTCTAAAATAATGCAACCATGACCTCTGACCCTTAATCAATCTAGCAGATAACAAACATCACAGTTACATATTCACAAGGCACCCACATTTCATGAATTCTAGTTCAGCTTTGTAGAATATATAGCTGGCATAATGTAGATGCCTGTTTTTAGAACTTGTATCACAACCCTATGAATATAATGTAACATGTCAATATTTTTGCAAGAATAGTCCTCACTGTATTTTATAGTTTAATAAAACCACCTTTAACTCATCTCACCTCTCTCCCCGCCCGCACACATTAGTCCTGCGAGAACTGGCATTGAGGAGCAGGCCGTCCATTATGCAGGAGGTAATGGTCCAGCGTCTGCACCGCCTTACAACTCCAAGGGTAAGTTTATTGACGAGACTGTACGACATGAACGGACCTGACTCCCATCAGGAACACCTGGCTCGGTCAGTTTTCTGACTCGTCACCTGCTTGTACCACTCCGTGAGGCACGAGGAAACAAATGACTCTCGTAGCAGTAAAACAATGAGCATTGTGTAAAAGACTCAGAGATTTTCTGCCACAAACTTAGGAAAAGGCTTGTTTTAAATTTAGTGTTTCCACCTTATATATATTTTTCTCATAACCTCTTAATAATGTTTGCACCAGAGTGTACTTCTTGTGCCATCTTCAGGGCACTTGTAGAAAACAGGCCTGCGAAGTAACCGAATTCACTGTCCTCTGTGGCTTTCTAAATTAGTATTTTGGGAATGTGGAAAGCTTTGTATATGTTTTTATTATAAAATTATAAAATGTGTGATTACAATTCTATTATAAAGCAAAATATACAAACTTTAATATATGCAAGAATATAGACATGAAAAATTTTACATGAGAATGTACACATACACATACACACAAACTGTGTACATGCATACATACATTTTAAGTGCTTTACAGTTTCCACAGCACCTACACATCTCATTTTGTATTTACAGCATTCCTGTGATGTAGGTAGAGCAGAAACTAACATATTCCCTGTAGGAATGAGAAAATCTAGTTGTACAGACATAAATTAGTTTGTTTGAAGTTTCAGAGTTATTGAACCACATAGCCAAGATCCAAGGCTACATTTTTGTACCCGAAGAAAATAATTAGTTCTGCTATCATAGTGATTACTTTTAAAATCAATGAAGAAACTTACATGTAACTTCTAAATGTTCTTTTTCAATAATTTCTTAAATCATCTCTACTGGTAGTTGGGATAGGTCCTGGGTAAGGATCACCACGCACCAGGGCGTCAGGGTGTCTAACTCAGTTCCTCCCTCATCCCCGAACTTGACCTAACTAAGACACCTATAGTAAGACAGGCCACACCTCACTAATAGCAAATGATAGTAGAATTCTACAGATCAATTCTCAAATAGAAAAGGAATTGTCTACATGATAAAACAGAACATGCAAATACAAATTCACTGTTCCTCCTACTTGACCATGTCCTAGAGAGAACCCTCACATGCTAATGTCATGCTGGGTGACCGCACACCCTGGTTTGCCTGGGCCAGCGGTACTCACTCGTAAAGCATTTTTTACAGCACGTACTAACTCGGGCAATGCATTACACGGCCCGCCGAGGATGGCTGATGAAGTGCGGCGGCACAGCTCATCCAACGGTGTGAGTGACAGCCCGAAGACAGAAAGGTGGGTACGCGCAAGCACCAGACAGGCAGAAATCCATTCACTGGACATGCACCCCGGAACCCCAGTCAGCTTCCGGTCAGAAGACATATGTTCCGATTCCAGCTTAGTCTTCTATGAAGCCACTGAATTTGTATGGATCTCTGCAGTTCTCGCAGCCTCGGTCTCCCTGTGCAAGGGAGACAGCACCTCCTCCCCCAGGTTTGTGTGGGACTAACTGAAACCGCCGTGTGAGATCCACCAGAGCCATGCCCGGCAGCCAGCGCTTTATGAATGAACGTTCATGATGAGTCTATAGTCTCGTGCAGAGAGAGACAGGCCAGACAGGAAAGACATCCAACAGAGAAGTCATTGAGTGAATTTTAAGGGGCAGGGCAGGCATTAGTTTTCTCTGTTTCTCCAACCTAATCAAATTCATCTATTTCTTTAAGACGAACAATGCTCACACACAAAGCAACAACATACGGCTTTCCTCGGTGCGGAAGAACAGGCACTAACCCTCTGGATGCCGACTGATGTGGGCGTGGGCTTCACTGTTCCGCAGAGTTTTCCATCGGAATGTCTCTCCTGCAGACACGGCTCCTCCGCGTGTGAGTCACCAGCCCGACTGGGAAGCCTGGTGTCAGCTAGGATTGCGCCCCCTAAAAACAAAGTATAAAAATATGTAAATATTCATACATGTATATGCAACACACACATATGTACAACTACACCTACAACCCCAAGATGTTGATGCAACACTCTGAAGCCCATGTGATAGACGTTTGGTTATACATTTCTAAACTCGGGCCATAGCATGCTCTTCGTTGACCACACATTACACACATTATTACAGACATTAAGTGACTGAAATAACTGTTCAATGAGGCAATGCTGCGCCTTCCTACACAGCCACACAGTGGTATTTTTCCACTCTGTTCCACGCTGGCTGGTCCCATTACATCCTAGTCTTCTACTATCCTGTCTAGTGTAAGATAAAGAAGTAAAGCTGGCTTAACCAATTGTATCAATTTTAGACGGTCAAGGTTGGAAGTCCCTGCTGCAGCTGTGACAGCCTGGTTTCCGGGCTTGTACCACAGGGGCCTGATAATGCCAGCGGCCGGTCAGTGCCTTAAAGGGGGCAGCCTGGGAGGGGACAAGGCATGGAGCAGGGTGGACAGCACTAGGGGAGCTGGCACCTTGCTGGCACACAGATCTGGGGTAGACTTGAGGGGGCAGCGTCCCCCCCCAAAGCCACTCTTGGTGCTTAACTTAAGTAGACCGTACAGTTTGCATTTGCATGAAAATGAATGGTGGATGAGACCAGACAGCACTCAATCTCCCTGGGAGAAAGCGACCTTGACACATTGCTGTTAAGGAACAATCTTAGCCAAAATTCCAAACGAAACAAGCGGGGAATGAAAGTGTATTCGAGGGTAAGTTTCAGCATGTATTCATACTGGCTTTGTTTCCAAAAGGATTTGAGAGGACTTCAAGAGGAATTAAGGATCTGTTTTTCCAATTAATTTGGAATGAAGTGCATTCGTGATGAAACACTTAAAATCGTGTCAGAACCGGTTCAATGAGAACACTCTGGGTGCACAAGGGGAGTGGGTAACCGAGTCCGACGGTCTTCAGGACGCAGACACCCGAGCCCCGATTCTGAGGAGGGCGCGCCGTGCCGTCGGAGATGTTCACCGTCTGAAGGAAAGCAAAGTCGGCGATCTCTGCATTGCTGTCTGTGAGCAAAGAGAGGACTGGGAGGCTGCACACGTTGCCACACACCTGCATTTGGGTTCCTGCTTCCATGCAGAAAAACAGGCAGGGAAGACACTGGTTCCAGAGTGCGCAGAGGAGAAGGGGACACCGACAAGAAACAATTAAGGTGACAAAAGAGGACACTGAGCTAGATATTAAAAGGGGATCCGAGGTACAAGAAAGAACACAGACTGTGGGAGAGCGGATCAAGAGGGCAGGGCCGGGAGAGCTCGGGGGGCCCTCGGGAAATGGTGCAGGGACAGAAAAGAAGGCTTTTGAAAAAATCATTTTAAATTAATATTCAAAACTGAAACAGACACAGAGAAGACAGCCACCTGCGTGACTCGGATCTCTGTGACGTTCCTTTGTCCTGTCAGTGCAGCTGCCCAGAGTTTTGCTGGCAAATTATAGCTTGTGGTGAGTTTTATACAGAGGAGGTTACTTTGTTTAAAAAACAACTTTGAATATCCCAGTTTAGTCACAAAATGCTAATTAAAAGCGTTATCTTAAGGCATCAAATAAAAGCCTACATTAAAAAAGCAATTTGAGCGTGTTTATGAATGTCAGCCTTAGAAAGAACATTAATGCCATTTTCTGATAACCTACGGAGTCCAAACATTATGAGCCCAAATCACAGTTTATTAAAAGCCACGTCTAGTTAAAAGCCCAGGCTATTGTCAAGCCGCATGTACATAGGTGACAATGTCTGGTCCCTGGAAAAATGGTTTCATCTATACACATGCATAGAACAAACAAGTAAGTGTGTTTGCTATGATTTGGATTGGGAAATTTAACAAGTTTCCACTGGCAGCTATACTGAAAATATAAAATACTTCTGAAAAAAGAATAGATTGTTCTTTGAAGATCAAATAATTTAGATTCATAACCTACACCACTGGCTTGTATATACTTGATATTAACCTTTCATTTGTTTCGTATAAGCAAATAGGACTGATGGAAGTAGCCCACGAATTGTAACCCTAAGAACATAAAAGGACATCGTCTCACTGCTCACATCCATAATTCTTAAGAGTGTTCCCGGGAGCCCCTGTATTAGATGGTGCTGGTGTATCATACATCACAGATACTGAGTCCGGCAGGGGAACATAAAGAGTTTTCACGGGAGGGCAGGAGCGCACGAGAGAGGAGAGGTCACCCGTGGGCCTGTGTGTGAGTGTGGACCTAGGGTGAGGACCTACTTACCAAACACACACCAGTTCATCATCCTGTGCCTTTTCAAACCATTTCGTCTGATCTATTTGGAAGACAGGCTTCTAACTCTTCGAGTTCTGGCAGTTTACATGAATATGTGTCTGTAAAACCTCTCCAGCGAAGCCCAACTGTATCTGCAATGCCTGCTTCACTTGGCTGCTGCCCTTCCGAGTCATGCTTACACCCCGATGTGCAGTTGTAGACTTGAGACCGAGGCTCAGCCCTAGGTTCCCTAGGTTCCCATGGTTGACGTCTCAGCAGCCTCCCAGGATCTGAGGATCAGAGCTTCCTCCACGTTATTCTAAGGTGTATTCTTGTGCTTCTCGGGTGGGAAGTGCACACACATCCGAACGTCTACTCCTCTTCCTCTACGCGAGCAGCTGGGTTACGTGCGCCAGCCTCACTTACAGTCGCACAGGGCCGTGTGACCGAGGGCCGGGCGTGGGAGGCGGGCAGGCAGCGTGGGGGCCCTGCCCAACTCTGCCCCCATTCGCGCATCTCGGGGAATCTCGAACGCCTCTGAGCCACTAGCTAACGGTGCCTGTCTCCGCAGTGCTGGCATGCCCGGCCCTTCTGCCACACGCCTCTGCGACCCAAATCTACACCCTACTTGGAGCCGCCGACGTTTTGGGTTGTTCGCACCAGCAGCACGCGCAGTTGACCGCGACCCGTGGTTTCCGGGGACGGATGGGATGGGACGCGGCTGTACGTGGCTTTTGCATCTTCGCGTGAGCCAACTTCCCTCTTCAAGAAGCTGAGAGCATTGCTGTTCTGCTTTCATAAATAAGGAACAATTCATGCGGGAACGGGGCTCACAGGGCAGGAGGACCCCAGAAAAAGAGCTTGTCTCAGATTTTGAAAGGTGGATGTTATATGTATATATATATGTTAGTCCTGAATAAGACCTGCAAAACATCTTGTTTTTCTAAGCTTCTTCACCAAAACGAGAATGGATGCCCTGTGGTTTTAAATGAGTAGCCTAAAGTGACATAAACAGTTGGAGGCAGAAGGAGAACAATAACCTTGACCTTTGCACTGGGTCACCCTGGGAGACGGCAGTGACTTCTGGGTACTTTGCGTACCCTGCACTTTCCTAAGAGAGTGAACGGCACGAAAGTCTGTGAAGAACCGAGGAGGGAGGCAATCTAGTAAAAATCCTTAGAATTTAAAGGGCGTCATCACAACTGCCAGCTGCTTTTTCTACCTCGACTACAAAACATTCCCAAATTACTCCGCGGAACGAATGACGTAGCCAGTGCGTCCCAGCCCCGTGGTTTGCACCCGGGTGACCGTCCTGGGGGTAGGGGACAAGGGCTGGAAGTCTGAAGCTCCGGCTCGTTTTCCGTCACCAAGGGGCGGCCTCATGCATTTCCCCGAGCACGCCATGGCCTGTTCTTCCCCACACACGAGCCATGGCATGTTGGAGTGGGCGCTGACCCGGGGAAAACCTGATGCCGCGGCAGCAGGGGCGCGGGAGCCGTATGAGGGTCCCCAAGGGCCCTGCCTGGCTGAGGGAAAGGGGGACTCCATCTCTTCAAATGGGGCCGAGAGGTCAGCAGCTCGGGTCTCCCCAGCTGTTAACGAACTTCAGTCTTGGGAGCAATGATTTATCAGCAAAGGTGCCTTAATACGTGCTGTGCCTATAGGTGCCCACTCACTCCACGCTTCTTTCAACCCAGGGGCTGGCGCGTTCGGTTCCACAAGCCAAAGCCAGATCACTGACTGTTTGTGTAGATGAAACTTCATTAGCACACACCCAAGCCTGTCCCCCTGGGCACTGCTGGTGGCCGACTTCTCTCTCACACTGCAGCAGCTGCAGTGCCCAGGACACAGGACACAGGGCACAGTGCCTGCGCAGCCCAAAGGGCTTACCGCCCAGCCCTTTATAGAAGAAACCCGCCAGCCCCATCTAACCGTTATTTTGCCACAAGTAATGCACACCTTCTGCGCAAATTTTTGAGAGATGCACATTATACATGGGTAGCACTAATTCCCTATCTGTATAAATGCTTTTAATTCTTTTATTTATGCGTACGCATTAAAAGTGTAACTCTAGAAAGCAATAATGATACCTGTATGCAAAATAATACCCTGGAATATAATCATTGGTTTTTATTCTAAATATAAATACATAATAAGCTGAATAAAAAAATTAAAATGGAAGATTATTTTTTTTCCTGAAAGTTTGGGCCGTAAACATGGGTGTGCATGGAAAAACACAGTCATATATCAAGATCTACGTTATTAATTTTGTGTGTATGTACTTGCGTCATTCCAAACTTAATAACCTAGGTTTGGGGCTTCAGTCTCGACAACGATAATAAAGACAATATTTTCTAAAAGTCATTGCTTGAGAAAAACCTCCCAGCGACCCAGAAGTCACGGGCGCGGCACGGGGAGCCCCGGCATCTCTCCCCAGATCCGGTCGGCTGCACCGGTGGGTCGGCCCGGAGGCCGAGGGAGGCTCCCATGTGAGATCATGAAGAAAGTGACAAAGTGAGAAAACACTTTCCCTCTCAGAGACAAGTATCACGTTGAGTCCTGGATCTCTCACCAAATAAATACTGTCCTTTTTATTTAACCCGTCTCTGTGTCTTTTTGTGCAAACTGAGAAAAAGGGTGTTTGTTTTCTGTAGACTGAATGATACACTTTCTGAAAACATTGCCCCAGTTTAATCTCATGAAACAAGAGGGACAACCTACGAAAGTCCAGCTGGCTTTTCAGCACAAGAACCTCAGATCTCTTTACTGATTGGTGCTACTACCTCAGTAGATCTTGTTTTCTCTTTGTTTGCTTGGGTTTTAAATGTTACTTGGTCTGAGACTTTGCTTTTGCATTAAGAAGCGTTACAATCCTCTGAGGTCCCTGAGGGCAGCGAGAGGGACTTGCACCCCTCCGTGTCACCTGGACTTCAGACAGTGCCCGACACACACACACAAAAATCCTACATTTTTGCTGAGTTAGTGGTTCAATTAATAAGTGACTCAAATAGTAACTATATTTTTATTTTACATCTTAATTCAAGATTTTTCTGAATTTAGTAAAGTGTCCTTTTGCCATTATAATTCTTAGTGCTGAACATATGGGAATCTAACATATAAAAGAAAGGGCACTAATGATAGCTTGCTCTTCAGAACTGTTAAGTTAGTTACATTTACTTGAATTTTTGTAGTAAACAGATTTCTAAACTTCACTGGGTTCATGTGCCAACTATTGGCACACGCATTTCACAATCAGATGATCTCCTACACACCTAAACATAATGTATTCATGTGGCCTTCTTGATTATGCAGCGAATGCTGATGGCTGAATTTGGTAGTTCAAGGCTACAACTAAACAAAACCAAAGCAGATCTCCCTTATAGAATGAAGCAAAGTATGCTCAAACCACACGTCTGATAAGGGGTTAATATCTAAAATATGTAAGTAACTGCAACTCAAAAGCAAAAAGTAAACCAATAACTCAATATCAAAAATGGGCTAAGGAGTTGGATAAACATTTCTTTAAAAAAGGCATATGCACGGCCAACAGGTACACAAAAAGTTCTAAGCATCACAGATCGTTAGGAAAACACAAACCAAAATCAGGAGATATCACCTCATACCTGTCAGGATGGCTGTTATCAAAAACGACGGGTGTTGGCAAAGATTCGGAATGTTGGGGTGCTTGCACACTACTATTGGGGATGCCTGATGGTGCGGCCACTGTGAAAAACAGTGTGAACGCTTCTCAACACACTAAAAATAGAGCATAGAGCTGCCCTATGACCAGCCATCCCATTCTGGGTCCTTATTCCCGGGAACTGAAAGCACGTCTCGGAGAGAGACTCACAGTCCATGTTTACTGCAGCGCTGTTGGCAACAGCCAAGATTTGGGAACAACCTATGTGTCCATCAACAGATGACTGGCCACAGAAAAGGTGGCATTACAAACAACAGAACGCTATTCAACCTTCAAAAGGAAGGAAACTGTGCAATGCGCAGCAATGTGGTTGAACCTTGAAGACATTGTGCTAAGTAAACTAAGTCACAGACGGGCAAGGGCGTCATGACTCCACACAGACCAGGTGGGACAAAAGGAAGCTCCCAGCTGTGAGCACACAAGACACAGAGTTTATTCTTCTGTTATTTATTTATTATTGTATTCTCCGTCCAAGCAACTGTAAGTCTCCCTTTGCCCCACCCTGTCTGTGGCATATAAAATAGTCTCATTCAGAGAACGGAGAAGTGAAATGGTGGTGGCCAGGGCCTGGGCAGGGATGGGATGTTACTAGTCAATGGGCCTAAAGTTTAAATTAAACAAGATGAAGCAGTTCTAGAGGTCGGCTGAACACCCCCGCACCAACAGGCAGCGACACGTATTGGAGAAGTGAAAATTTGGAGAGGGAGTTTAGACCATAATAAAATATGTTTTTTAAACAAATTATATCACTTAATATGTTCTACTCTCACTTTTTGAAAGACATCTAAATTTTATAAAGAATACAAAATAAAACTCCTAAAATAGCACAGCAAACAGATTATGAAGAAGCTAGACTTTTCTCTTTCCCCAAGTTGTCCAAACATTTGGTAAGAGAGCACCATGGTATAATGGTGGCTGGCTTCAACGCTCCTTTCGAGAAAGTTCTAAGGTCCTCATCAGTTTGTTCTGACCGAACTTTATGTGGGTGACATGAGAGTAGCTGGCGGCACTAGGGAGCAGGGGGGAAATGAGCGCCCCTCTCTCGGGTCACCCCCGCGTGTTGCATTACAGGTGAAAATAAATGGATTGATCTGTTCTTTTTTCACTGAAAAAGAAGACATGAATTTAGCATTTACAAATGGCCATTAAACAAAAATTTTAAAGCATGTCTGGTATTAGACCTCAGATATTGAGAAACTAAAGTTGCTTAATTTAGACTAATAACTAAGTCAAGTTTTGTTCTACTGAGATAAACCTTCTATCCCCAAGAAGTGTGATCTCCTTCTTTCTCTCTCTCTCTCTCTCTCTCTCTCTCTCTCTCTCTCTCTCAAGAAAAGTCTATCAGTAAAGAGGAAAAGGAAACTCTTTTAGTTGTATTAATATCACACCTGAATTATTACAGTCATTTTCTTAATTGTGATATTTGATAAATGCTTTTTTCCTCCAAAATAGTCAATAACATCATGAAAAATGGTTGTACAGTTTGGAATATATATCAAAACTTGCTTAGGAACAACTGGGAAATATGTTACTTAAATATATATCATAAAAATGCTGATGCATTCCAGTTGGAACCTAATTTAATTGAGTTACTGATTCGAAATAAAATTTTCTATCAGGAAATGCCATCCTTCAAAAACTAATTTTATGCCTTCAAGGAACTTCTGCCACTTTCTTCGGGGAGACATCAGGGGCTCTGAAAAGCAGGGAGGAACTGTCACTGCTGCTGAGAGCATGTTTGTTCAATGTGTTGTTACCTCTGATAAAAGGCTGTAGCCGAAGAGATTTTTATTAACTTCAGAAAGTGTCACTTTTTCTTAACAAAGACACCAGAACCACCAATTAGTTCTTCCAAATATAGGCACCGCACCACAAGGGGGGTCTGTGAGTTTACGCAGGGGGGAGGGTCCCCAGCGGGGGTGGCGGTGGGGACAGGGACGCCTCCCCAGGAACACCGAGCAGGCAGGCAGGCTCCCGACATCAGGGGCTCGGGGGCTGAATAACAACGCTGACAGGACAGCACATCTCAGTCTATGGATTATTTACTCAGCATGTGATCGCTAGCTTCAGCAAAAGAGGGCGGGGGACAGAAGTTGGAGGTTTAGCGGATGTTCAGAAGAGAAAGGGGGACAGAGAGCTCTTCTTCCCGCTGTCAGGAGAGCAAGGCAGCGGCTGCAGCCGTGGCAAAGGCCCGGCGTCTGCGGGCTGGGGGAGATCTGAAGTCTTTTGAAGGGCAAATAGCCCCGAGCAATTCTGCACACATCTGATGCCCTGCGGAGAGTGTGCAAACAATTAATACAGGGCATTTTCCCTACGGTGAATGTGTCCGCCAAGTCACAGCTACTTGGCCGGCCTGCCTGTTTGGGGAGGGGATTCCGAGCAACCGCACCGGCTGGATACCCTACACGTGCCGTTCCCAGCCACAGAGACAAGGGGCAGAGGGATGGTCATTTCACTGATCACAGTTTTTAAAAGAAAGGGGGGCGGGATGAGGGGAGCTCGTTCTTCCAGAAACCTTTGTCAGAGAAGCAAAAACTGTTGAAATGCATCTGATAGGAAAGAATTCACCAGATCCTGTCTGAAATGCAGGTCGTGATTCTGTAAGAATGCCTAATAAAATTGTGCAGCATATAAATATGCTGTTAATTGAACTTGGGAATTTAAGGAGCATTTTAAATTATACGTCCATCCCAACTACTAAATCATCCCTTTTTAGTCTACTCTTGTTATAAATTATAGTAGTAACACTCAAATGACCCCCAACTCTCTGACAAAGTCAAACCAAACATGGCACAGAGCAGTTAATGCAGAGATTTCAAGTGGGACATAGTCCTCAACATGTGTGTTTTTGAACTTTTCACCGGCGGTCTGAGTGCTATGTTTCCATAGCACAGGAGTAGGGAAATGGCCACCACGTCATGGTAGGGGTGTTATTAAATGCTCACAGCATATAGTTCCCTAGGTCCCTCCGATGCCGCCATTCTAAAGGTCACGGTGCTCCCCCAGATGTGCAATGCTAGAATGTTCTACATTCACTTTGCTCTGAAATAGAACAATGGAAAAATAAAAGGGTAAAACATTAAAAAAAAAAACCCAAAACTCTAAGTCTAACCATAGGACTCAATACACATTTATTTTTTTTAATTTTTTCCAACAAATGGGAAATGAGCACTTAATATTCGCCAGCCAGGAACGCAGTGGCATTCTCAAGCACAGCATATAACACTCCAACTGGTGATTCACACACATGCATGTTATAAAAATATCTTGGGTGTTCTCCAGAAATATTAGGACCTAGGTTAAATAACATTTATAAAAGATGAAGAATAGGGTTCAAAGTATAAGTGCCACAGATACGAAATATATTCGGTGTGCTTTCCCATGTGAACATTTTACTGAGTAAATACTATAAGTGAAATTGTCACCGTAAAGTTCCCATTATGCTCTACTATTATTTTTGAACCAACATTTGCTCACTTTTTTTAGAACGTGTACTCACATTTGTTTTCCAAGTCAGTGTCTTGGTACTGATAAATTAATTAAACAAGGAGGCATTAGACTGGGGTAGCTGTAATGCCGCAATACCTTAAGTAAGCAGACCAAAATCTAAGCCTGAAACAGCCTCGGGGTTAGGGAATCAAACTGTTCAACATGGCCAACCACAGCCAAGCAGGCTTTATGCTACAGCCAATCACAAATGTCCTTCTTTTCCTTCTGCCACTTACTTTCCTAACCATTTCCGGTTTGGTACTGTCTAATCGCAATCGATTCTCTGCTCAAGTACACTCGAATTTTTTTCTTGAATTTACTGGGTGGTCTTGGTTCATAAAATTATGCAGGTTGCAGGCATACAATTCCACAACACATCATCTGCATGTTGTACTGCGTGTTCACCGCCCCAAGTCACGTCTCCTCCCGTCACCGTTTACCACCCGCCTGTCACCCTCCCCCGACTTCCCTGTCCCTCTGGTCATCACCACGCTGTCCCCTGTGTCTACCAGCTGTTTGGGTTTTTGGCTTGTTTGTTGCTTATTTTTTTGTTTTTGCTTAATCCTTTCACCTTTCTCATCCATGCCCCGGTTTACCTATTAACATCTGGCGTTACAACAGAGAACCCAAAGAGACCCCCCACACCTTCTGCGTGAGGAGCTTTCAGGCCTCGTCTGAGCTTCCTTTTTTTGGATCCGGTCCAGAAACCAGCCAGGACCAGACGGGGTCTGACTTGGAAACTGGACTGAGTCTGGAGCCACTGAGGGTTCAGCTTAAGCCGGGCTGTGTGTCCAGTTTAAACCTCAGGTGAGTCAAATTTGGTTTTAAGGCTGAACGAGTAAGTTATTAACCTTATCAAAGATAACCCTGAATCACAGTGGCCACCGTGGAGCACTTTTACCCTGGATGAACGCAACCGTTTAGGGAATGTCCTGGAGAAGAGGGGTCTCAGCCAGGCGGCCAGGCACTCACCATAGAGGCTAGAGGGAAAGGTATTTTTCCTCCTCTACAGTGTCTGGTGACCGGGATGAGACCCACTGGGACACCCTACTCACTCCGGAGCTTTTAGGTGGGATTCCGGAGACACTGGCAGAAGCCAGCAGAGTGGGAATTCCTACCAAGCTCTTTCAGGCATCCCTCGACGGTTCCCGGTCAAGAGAAGAAGGTAAAATTTCACGCCCTTTCCTTCCCAGATTTGCACTGCTAGGAAAACCACCCATATGAATGAGATCTTTGCATTGTTCCCCATGAATTAGCTTTTGGGTACCCCCTGGTGGTCCATGCTTTCTCTGTCAGGAACAGCAACTGCTTTCTTGTCTCGTTTTGGACCTGAGAACTTGTCTTGGCAACTGGCAAGTTGGGGGCCCCCACATATGTCTGGACAGAAATGAGGGCTGCACTCCTTTGCAGCTAGATACGGCCGGGCTGAAATGTGGGTCGTGCTTTGTTTATAGCTAGGGTTCTACGGACTGCTGCCCGCCCTCGGGGAAATTGTCTGAGTCTTTCTTCCCTTTGGTTTTCTTGGGGAGGAGCTCTGGATCTTGGGAGGGCCGTGTCCTCAGCACCGTTTTTGAGGGTGGCTCCTGCGGCCAGGGGTCAGTTCAACACTGCCAGGGAAATTGACTGTTTGTCCCGACTGAAACTTGACAAGGTATGTGAAAGCGTTTATTTTTAAAGTGCTTCAGAAGTTGGCCACATTGGAAGCTGATATTCAGAGCCTCATGGTTTTCTTCCCTAAGTTAAAATAAAACCACGTATCAAGTCTGGCTCATTGATCACCGTAGTAATGTAACATATTAATAATAGAGAAAACTGGGGGTGGGGTACACGGGAACTCTCTGTACTATCTTCACAATTTCTCTGTAAATATAAAACCTTCTAAAATGAAAACTTTATTTGAAAAGTGAATGCAGCTTTAAAATTTATTTTAATAGTCATGTATTTCTTATCGTCTCATATTTTCTTGATTAAAACAGGAATTTATGATATCTTCTCAAGATATACTTATTTTTCTATTTATTATAGGCCCACCCTATAATATCAAAGTAACTAAAATATCATCTCCATTAAACTTAAAGTGCACTTTGACAATTCTAAAGATTTTACCATTCTAAAATATCTAGAGGCAATTCAAAGTCATTATTAATTATATAGATCAAGAGCTATTTCAAATAAACTGGATTCTTATTCACATGTTAAGCTTTGCTCTATAAGTATCTGAAGCCTTCTAGAAAAGATCACATTATGTCTTTTAAATATGTGGATGAAATAGTGACGAGATTTATACCATGACCAAACAAGGAAGAAAAATCTAAATGTTACATTTGATCAGAAGGGTCTGACTATGAAAAAGATGGATGAGTATAAAGTTTCTAGGTTTCAGCCTCTTTAAAATAATTTTGCACCAAAATATAATTCAGGTAATATAGGATGAGGAAGATCAGGAAGTATAAATACAACCTAAGTTACAATCTTGTGCCCAATAACTAATTATATCACGATGCATTAGTGTTAGTTCTAGCCCTGCTTTGCTTCGAAAGCAAACAGAAAGCCGCATAGCCCACACTCTCTGAGGGGTTAACAGCTCTGTGTTAGTTTGCATGAAATGGCTCCGTCCATTTTGTACCTATACACTTTTCCCTTCTAACACACATTAATTTTATTTACAAATATTACCATAGAACTTACTCTGCTGGGTGTTCATCGATTTTCTATTTTCTCTCTGAAGCACCTGGCTCACTCTGCGTGCTGATGCTTTCATTGATTTTCTGTTTCCTTCTGGGCGCAGGGAGACAGCTTGCAAAGAGGCCACGCCGCTCGGCTGGAATAAGATGTTAAGTTGTGAGGTGCTCCTAGGGAATTTCACCACGAAACTTATTGCTTCTATTTCCATAGGAAGTAACGATTTTTTTCCTCCATCTTGTACAGCATTGTACTGATGCTTTATTTTGCATTTAAGTGTGCTATCCTACAGATTAACTTTGCAAGAAAAATGTGATCCTTCAGTGATTTAAATGTATCGCCATATTAATTTCCATCACAGTGAATTCTCACGTCTCATAAGATATATATAAAATCTTGAAAGTTGTGACAATGTAAATAATATCAGAATTATGCATTGCCCACATACCACCTCTGAAAATAAAGAATTGTTGGAATAAGTCAAGAAATTATCATCATCACCCTAATTGGGGAGAAGCTCACAATTTACTAGAATGTGGATTTCTGGCTTACTGGAATGACGTCATCTATCTGAATGAGAAGGAAAATCGGGCTTCTGAGTTTTGTAAGAGAATACAAGTCTGTGTGCTGCCTATACAGAACCATCCGTGCAAATGCCACCCAGCACTAGCCCGATGTACAAGAGATGCCTGATTTTCTGAAGTTGCCGTGTAAGGGACGCAATAGCCTATTGTTCCCCTAGATCCGCTCGGTCCAGTTCAATGGCCGCTAGATACTCACAGCTATTGAACATTTAAAATGTCCCTACTATGAATACAGATGCTGCAGAAGTATAAAATGCATACTTGATTATCAATGAAAAGAAAATAATATACGGGGTCTGGCAGAAGTAACGCCATTGACTGTGGTAGGTAGGGGGCATGACTGTGTCAGACCAGATGGACAGCAATTTGAACATGTCACCTAAAATACCACATGAGGTGCTTGAGTGTGATATTGGTATGTTACAGAATTACATGCTTAGGACTTTGTGATCAAAGACTTTTTTGGTAATAAAAAAACAGTGTTATTTGTGCCAGACTCTGTACTATACCAATAATTATACATTTACTATATGTTGAAATAGTGTTTTGGATACACTGGGATAAACAGAATACAAGATTAAAATTAATTTTATCTGTTTGTTTCTTGTTTGTTGTTTGTTCGTTGTTGTTGTTTTAGTGGGCCCACTAGGAAATCAGAGCTAGCTACGTGGCGTGCACTCCACAGGGTCCAGCACGAGTAACACTGTATTTCTAGTAGACGGTGTTGTTCTGGGGTCTCTGAGCTCCAGTCCCGTGATAGACCTCATGACAGAGAAGGCTCTTACGAATGAGCCACACTAGGCTTTTCTCAGATTGGGCGATCTCAGATCTGTCCAGCAATGTTCCCAAACACTCCCAGTGGTGTCCACTCTCTGTGACTTCTCTGGCTGTCCTTTTCCTTAACATAACATACAAACGGTGAGTCCGGATGTTGTATTAGTAACAAAAAATATAAAATGTAAACATCAAATGACAATGATACTCACATTCTTGGGCAGAAAACATGCATACTTATGATATGTGACTCAATGTGGGTGTGCATTGCCTGAATCTTTCCAGTTAGTCCTCAGACATTTGCCTGAGGGCCTGTGTTCTATCGTAGAAAAGAACCCTGTGTGCATGATGCATATCTAGAACATAAGTAACAAGATTTGTGTGCTGTAAAAAAATATTCAAAACTAAAGATTCCAAGGGGAGACCTGTTTTGCCAGCTTTTCTGAGGGTGGTAAAAGCAACCGATAGCAACAGCCAGTCGTTTAGAAATGTGACAGAGAAGCCGGAGCGTCATTTGGAAGAGGCAGCTGTGACCCAGCAGCAGCTGGTCAGCCCGCCTGCAGGCAGCTTCAGGGTAGAGTGGCAGGAACCAGGGGACCCCAGGAAGGCCGCAGAGAGGGGACACACCCAGCTGAAGACCACACCAGCATCTCCTGGGGTTGTGTGTGTCTGTTTGCTCATTTGTTTGCTTTGTTTTATAGGGAAGGGAGATTGATTTGTTTCTCTGCTTATGACAGAGGATTTCAAGCTATGCCCCATATGCCCCATCACTGTGATGGCAGGAGGAACTTGACAACAAGAAAACTAAGTAAAACATGCAGGATCACACCGATAAAGGGATGCTAATTTATTTCACTGTGCTATGTACCTGTTGCCATTTTAAGTTTTGGAATCTAAATTTAATCTTGAAGCTCTTGCCATTAAAAGGGAAATGGGATTAAGATATACTCTGAAGTATACCTGGCAGTACCCACATTTGCCGTGGACCTCAGAACTAAGATCCAAGACGTGGTCTTCCACACATTGCAGGCTAAGGGAAACATAATGTGCCTTATAATGCCATTTCCCACCAACAGCATGCCTGGTGGTATAGCTGTTAAAAAACAGTGCCTCTATCATGAATCTTACAGGATTAGAGTGCTGAACAATTTTTAGAGGCTTAAACAGTGTATGTGTGAAATCTTGTATCAATGAAAAAAGAAGAAATATGTTCTCTTCTGATTCCCTCTTCACGGTAAACCCAATCAAGCTCACTTTAATCTAATGACTTTTGAACTACACAGCAGATTACTTTTTGATTCTACCCCTCTCCTTCCCCAGTGATCTCTTATGGGGTTTTTTTTTAGCCGTTAGTTGATTCTCCAAAAAGAGTTGTGTGGACCTGCCAAAGAAGCACTAGAACATGATTCTCTGCTGGCAGTGATCCGGTCATCTGGTCAACCGGAGAGACTCGGTTTGGAGAATCTGACCAGGAAACCAGAACAAGGGGCGTAAAGGGGGACCTTACTGCCAGTCAGAAAAATAAATGTTTTAGAGTCTTCTTAAAGTGAAGGGAAAAAATTCCGCTCTATAATCACCTCCATTTTTACACACTGGGAAACTGATGTGAGAAAGTCAGAATTATAATTTTGCTAATGTTGTAGGCTTCCAAGGAGGTCAGTAACAGAAGGCAAAATGACAGTGTTGTGTTTGGGCTGTGAGTTGAATGCACTGTCTTATCTCAACGGAAAATGTTTGAGCTTAATGGAATTCAAGCATTCCCTAATGAAAGGAGGAAGAAGCACTTGCTTTTTAGTCCTCCAACCTCTTATATAGTCTTTACCTTGAAAGGGTGCCTATAAAATATTCAAAAATGTGAATTAAGCCTCAAAAGTGGTACACAGATTTGAGTAAAGTCAGAAAAATGGCTTTACATTTTGTCCAAATCCTTAATATCCCTGCACCCCAGTTTTCCTTAAAATAATGATAATAAGTAAAGCTTCATGAAAATAAATAGTAAATTGAGGACTGGTTTGAAGCACGTATAACTTCACGTGAGCACTTTTAATGAAGAAATCATCTGGTAACTTGAACGAACGGTCTTAAAACACTGGCAATAAAGAAAAAGTCCAATAGTAGTTTGCTTACCCTACCACCAGCATGCACTCAAATGAAGAAACAAAAAAGGCTTCCAAATTAATTCCCAAGTCTATTTTGTATATGAAAAAGTAACCTTCACTTAGATGATTTTAAATGATACTTGGCCAATTTGCTTTACAAATGATTCCTTTAGGATCTTTGGCGATCACACAAGTAGAAAAACCCCCACTTCCCTTTTACCCCACAGCGCTCAGCAACTCCTTCTGATACGCATGCACGCCTAACCAAAGCAGTAAAAATATGTATCTGGAACCAGCTGTCCATCACAGCAGCTACAAATCTCCAAAAGGCAGCCTGACAGTTTTCTAAATATCAAAAATAATCTTCCATCAAAGTGCCTCAAAGCCTGCAGACAGGAAGAGCATCCCGTAAGTCTCCAAACCTGCGGCGAGGTGGAGAGACTGAGTTTGTGTTCTGACTGGATCAGCTCAGGTTTAAGAATCTCCCAGCCACGTCGGGGAGCTGATGTGCAGGGACTCAGCCGGCCCCTCCTGATACTGGAGTCACACCACACGGGGGACAGGGAGAAGTCCCGTCAGTCTCACTGCTGCAGGAAATCGCCTTCTTTCTTACCCACTCTGTCTTAGAAGCAGAGTGTATGACCTCAGTGAAAATACCACGGGGACAAAATCTACTTGAACACATCTCCCACTTTACATATTGGAAAAGGACACGCAAAAGGATTAGATTACAACCAAGAGGCAGCCAAGACCCCACAGTTCATGGGAAAGCCAGGCTTTCTCATGCCTAATTCACAACATTCGTCTGAAGCAGAATGTGACCTGAACCAGGAGTTAGTGGCATGACCTAGCTGACATGAAGATGCAGAGAAGAACCTGTGCTCCTCCAGCCTGGATATCACGGATGGGTCACAACACACGCCCTCCAGATCCGGGTCCTGTCGTGTGATGCTTGAAGCTCCACCCCCTACACTTCTAAGTCGTCACCGTGTAAACGCACATCGTACAGGACCAGTGAGGGGATGCCACCTGGGGTTCCATCGACCTGCTCGGCATCATCCTCTCCCCTGCGTCAGGGCAATTAAAAATCAAATGATGACGACGAAAACAGGTTGGACTGTCTGGGTGTGCGGCCTCCTGGGCGCGAAATAAAACACGGATGTGCTGAGTTTCGTCACAGCATCTAGACAGAGTCTTTGTTTCATGCACCGCTGGATGCAAGCTAGTGTTCCGCTCTCCCGTGGGGGCCGAATAATGAAGACGCAGGGGATTCCTGAGTAAAGGCGGGGAAAAAAAAGACCTCTATGTATAGTTGCAGCCAAACTACATGTAGAGATCTTTTTGTTGTACAGATACCAAAAATCACTAGATCCACTTTATATTTTCTGTATTTTTCTCAAAACGATTAGTTTTAGTAAAATGGAATGAAGTCTAACAACTAGACCCCTTACCCCAAATCATTATTCTAGATGGTGTGATTAAAAAACAAAATTGAGATTGGACATGGAATCCAGTGAGTTGGGTGCCAGAGCTGACTCAGGCATGGCCCCTGACTGGTCAACCTCTTTGTTCCTCCCTGCCCAGAAATGGTGCAAAACGGGATAAGCTCGGAGATCACTTTTGCTACTGCAGTACGTCATTGTAACCCAACGATGAATAGAATGCATTCATTCATTTATTTGACAATTATGAGTAAAAAACTCTCTCACGTCTTCGACACAGTCACAGTAGATTAATGAGGAAGACCCTTCAAGGTAAAGGCCCCCATGCTCTGGGGAAGGCAAGCACCACACTCAGAAATTAAAATGCCGGCTACTTATTGTCTCCCTGGGTTTTGATCTCCAAATGAAATAGCAAAAAGATCCTTGTCTATTAAGAAATAACTACCTCCAGTACTTGCTCCTGTGGCCTTTATTAATGTATCACTACAGGGGATATATTAAGATCTGAATTATTTTGACATTTACAATAAGACCTGTGCTTATAAACATGAGACCACACCATATTAAAACTTATTAGCATACTGTAACAGATTACAGGCCTGCAACGGGCAGAGGCAGTTGGTTCTGCAACCCCCTTGGGGGGAAAAATCTGAGGGCAATAACAGCAATAATCTCAAATCACAAAAATGCCTTTGAAACTGTGTCCTTGGTTTTATAGCACTAATTTAGGAGGAAAACATGGATAATAAAAAGAAAAATATTCCACTGAAGTCATTTTAGGCCACTCATCAGGACTGGAATACGTAGTCAGTTTGTCTCATTAGTTTACCAGGGTTGTTCAAGATCCCCTGAGTTACCCAGACAAAAGAGGCACAGGGGCCCCAGGAAATTTGAAAATACCTAAGAACGTGCATTTTCTCTCTGACAAGGGAAGTGCTAATATGTTACTTCTTGGGTTCATAAAAAATGTAAATACAATGAAGAGATGAATAAATTAGACTTTTAGTATACTAGGAATACTTACTCAAAGCCATGGGATCCTAAATGCCAAATGAGTTTAGTTAGGTTGCTCAATTTTTACTCATTAAAGGTAAGTAACATCAAATAACAGATTAAATGTAAACACCTTCAAATAATAGCTACGATTTAGTCATGACCACGTGCCCAGCACTGTTCTAAGCATTCATATGTTTAAAGTCCTTTCAGTCTCATGGCATCCTTACAAAAAGATGTGATTATTACTTCCATTTCTCCCATGAAGAAACTGAGACACAAAGAAACCCATGAACTTGCCCAAGGATATACAACCAAAAGGTGACACAGTGGATGTCCGTAGCCGAAACGTCTGGCCACAGAGCAATGGACCCACTCCCGTGCAGCAGCCCGCTGCCTCTCGGGGCTTCCTCAAGCAGACTGCCTTGCAAATTAGCTCTGGCTCCGCCCAGAGCCCAAAAGGAAGGGCCAGCTCCCAAGAACATCCGAGGTGCAAAGAAAGAACGCAGTCAAACCCTCTCTTCCGAGACGTGGTGAGAGAGTGTGGGATGAGCTGCCATAACACAGCCCCACAGCCGGGGGCTTGAACGACGAAAACTTATTTTCTCATAGTGCTGCAGGCTCCGAGGTCAAGGTGTTGGCAGATTTGTTCTCTCCTAAGGCTTCTCTCCTTGGCATTTGGTAACCACCTTCTCTCTGGTTCTCCACATGGTCTTTCTTCTGGGCTTTTCTCTCTTCATCTCCTCTTTTTATAAGGACACTAGTCCTGTTGGACTATGGTGCACCCTAATGACCCCATGACCTCATTTAACCTTAAATGCAGTTACACTGTGAAGTACTGGGAGTTCGGGCTCCAACATACAAAAATGTGGGAGAAGACAATTCAGTTCATAATGACTTTGTGTTCATTTTCATGAGAATTCCTACAGGTCACAAAACTCGGGGAAAAAAGCTGCCACAAAGGTTGAATTCTTTGAACATGCTATAATTAGAACAAAACTAACGTAAGTAATTACTGTAATACTTATGAAGCACTCACACTGTGCACAGTTCTATACCCAGCCCTCCCGAAAGGGTCGTGAACTTTAGCATGTATTCATTCACGTGGCTGCTCCTCGTCCAGGCGCATGGCAGTCTGCCTGGTGCCATGAGAAATGGAAGAAATGCATGGCTGGCATAGCTCAGTGGATTGAGCGCAGGCTGCGAACCAAAGTGTCGCAGGTTCAATTCCCAGTCAGGATACATGCCTGGGTTGCAGGCCACAGCCGCCAGCAACCACACATTGATGTTTCTCTCTCTCTCTTTCTCCCTCCCTTCCCTCTCTAAACATAAATAAATAAATAAAATCTTAAAAAAAAAAGAAATGGAAGAAATGTGAACAGCTCCAACCTCTAGGCTGGAGAAAAACATTTTGTTAGGAAGAAAAGATGGGCATACGACACTAACACAAAAGCACAAAGCATTAAAATACATGACAAAAAATGTATAATTACAAATAGGTGAGGAAAAGACAAACACAGTCTGAATGCTGAGAGACAATATGAGTTCTGAAGAAGATACCGGAGGCTGAGAAGGCTTTTGGGGAAATCCAACTTATTTATCGCTTTAAACAGGATGACATTAAAAGGATAAAGAGAAAAGGAGACATTTCAGGGAAGGAAAGTCCAGAGGACTGATTAAAAAAAATAATGAGAAAAGGTTTCCTAAAATGAAGAGTTCTATAGGAAACTGCTAGCAGTTGGGTGGAAAGGTAGAATGGAAAGAGTACATATTTCATCCACAGACACCCAGTCCTGTGAGGTGGGTGTCACTATAACCATCACGTATCGAAGAGCAAAGCAGGGCCACGAAGGGCAGGGAATTATCAGCAGTCGTGGAATCACAAGCAGGTAATACACAACGGACTTGGAATTTGGGTGGCCTGCACCTTCATGTCAACAAATCTACAGCCAACTTTGGTTATTAGGGTGAATATACCCTTAAGACATCTTCACATGTATTTCCACCCAAACCAAAACTGAAATTTAATCATTTTTAGAAGGTGCCCATTTTAAGCTCTAGAATATAAAGATTCCATGATTCAGTTCACAACTCAAATGGTACAGAGATTCTCTCTCTCGGACAGCAAGTACTAAGCACTGTTTTCAGGTGCAGCTTTAACTGGAATACGGATGTGATAGAATTTCTGGGGTGTCACGAATCCTACCTTGGTCTCCCCAAAAGCAACCTCTACATGCTTCTGAGCAGGAAGGAGCACCTTCCACTCTAGTGCCCTTCCTGCAGGGTGTCGGTCTCCTTCATTGCTACCCTGTCAGGTTAGGGCCCAGCTTCTTCCCCCTGAGTACTTTTGGAATAAATCAATGAACAAAGCAACTATGTCAATTACTTACCAAATCATCTCAAAATTAGCAATTTAAATAGACCTAAGAGAACCCCTTACTGATGCACATTCAGCCAGAGTCCGTGAGACACAAGAGAAAGTTTGTGGGACCTGAAACCATGCACACCTTGTACAGAATTCAACTCCGATTCTTATTATCTGTTTGATGTCAGGGAAATGAGCTTTCTAAGCTGCAGTTTTCCAGTGTGAAAGTGGAAGGAATATTTAACTCACTGAGTTGTCATAAATATCAAGTAATATGTAGAACAGGCACAGAACCTCATATATAGCAGCTGTGCAAGAGATATTAACTCCTCTTTCTGCATTCGTGTGATCTCTATTAGATAAGAAAGAAATAAGGGGTACACTGAGCATCTGAAAGAGTGAGGAGAAAGCATAAACAACCTCATCAAGGGAAGACAGGGCAGTGGTGTGCTGGTAAACTGGGTTCAAGAAATAAAAAGTCATGAATTGCAGTGTTTGTCCATTTCTGAGTAGATGCACCAGTGTGACTACTCTCAAGCTGCCAATAGTTTCACTTCCAGTTCCGAAACTCCCTAAATACTTAACAATCCTGCTCTCATAACTGTACTGGCTGGCTCCACCCCAGAGGAAACGAGTAATTGTTTCTTCCTCCAGTGATATTAGGCTCTTCTGTCCCTGTTTCCTGTCTTGTCTTCAAAGCACTGGTGTAGGGAGTAGCTAGGCTGGATTTAGAACAAGCCAAAGTAAACCTTGATAGTTTGCAGGCAATACCAATAGCTGAGCAACTATAAAATGTATATTAGTAAATGTAGAGATCCATAATAAAATAGTTAATTACCAAGTCCCAGAGGTACCCTTTCAGCACCTTGGATAGTGCTTGATACGTAATTTTGCTGTCTACGATTACTGATTTAACATGTGGATTAGATATTTTCCTTTCGTTGCAATTGAAACCACAGTCAATGTTGTGTTATTGTGTTTTTGGGTAAGCAGAAGTTTCGAGTGTCACTGACATAGTGATGGCTTCTGGACACCCAACACATCAGCCTGAACATCGGGACAATGACACCAATTGTGCAGAGTTCCATCCGTGTTTAGGTCTAGAGCCCCCTGTGGTATTGGATGGCAACGTATTAAAGTGTATGGGCTCAGGAAGCGAAATGGCCTGGGTTTACCTCTTGGTTGTTCCACCTACCACCTGGGCAATATAGTCTTAGATCCTCTCTCTCCGTTTTCTTACCTTTAGGAAGAAAATGAGAATAATACCTACTCACTAGGTTGTTTTCAGAATAACACAATATAAATTTCGTAAGCCTTTTAGAACAGTGCGGACACAGGATAAGCTGAGAATAAACGTTACCTATGACTATTGGTAATATATGACCAATAAACGTTCGTTCTCCCACCCTCCCATTTCTTCTTGCCGATGCTGGTCTTCATGGCCTTTGGGTCCTTTACACTTCGGCCCCAGTGACCAGTTTGCCCTGCCTTCCCTGCTGCACATAAACACGACCCAGTTCTTCAACCCAGAGTGTCCCCTCCTCAGAAGGTCACGCCCAACGCCCAGCTCTGAGCCTGCCCCAAACACCTTTCCCGCCTGGCCCCTCCTCTCAGCCGGACCCACCCTTCCTGGAAGCATCTTCGGGCCAGCTCTCACGGCCTTCCCCTCTCCCTAACTCCTCTAGCAAGAACACTTACGCCACGTAATGAATCACTGAACTGCATATTCCCATCTATTTTTCTTTCTGCTTAAGAAGGGGAACGATGTCAGATATTTACAGAATTGTACAGAAAACACAGTCCTTTCCCCAGCAACCGTGCATTGATGGAATTATTATTCAGGATTAACTTTAATGTTATGGTACCAATAGAGACTTTATCAGAAGAACTTTTTTTTGTTTGCAACTGATACCATCTTCACGAAAGCGTCAGCCGTGGAAGAGAGTATGAGACATAATAGTCAACTGCTTAAAATCATTAAATCACTCACAGTACTAGTGTGCCATTTGAATGCTAGCTATTTGTAAGGTTTTCTTTTGGAAGCCTAATATCACAGAATCAAATTCACTGTGTTACAATAAAAATTTATTTTAGAAAAGGTGGACATTTTACATCCCCAACTGCAGTGAGGATGTGTGGCACGTTTGCTCTGACTGAAATTGCAACATTAAGAAGAGGAAAAAGAAACAAAGAAACACCCTTAGCAGCATGTAACGCACTGATTTATTTTCGTCCTGATGGTGATGAATGGAGTGTGGTTGCCCAGGCCCCTAAAGTAGTCAGAACATCACCGGGGATATCCTGAGATAGGAGGAAAGAAACAATTAAGAAGAACTAATGTGCTTCCAAAGAGCTCAGCTCTGCTCTGGGAAGGAAGCTCCTGCTGCTGTCCGAGTGCCTGGGGAAATCCTCCCAGGACACCCGGCCAGGTCTGCCAGCCTCTCTGCAGGCAGAGAGTTAGCCTCGAGTATTTTTAACTCTGTTTGGTCCCGTGAGACCCGGCTTCCGTCTGCGTTTGCCCTTCCCAGAGAAATCTTGAGACTGCAAAATTAAGGCGATCTCGACCCGCAAATGTCACGAGTAATATAAGAAACGTCCATGATTTCAACATTTGAAAAGTTAAACGAAGGTCCACCAGGACTCGTCCACCCACGATTCCCTGAACGAGCTATCAGGAATGTAGGGTTTCCTTTTGCTGGGACCTGCTACATTCCTTCTCCGTGCAATCCTAGCCTTCCAGGAAAGCACTGCCCTATGGCAGGGACCAAAGAAATGTTTGTTTCTCTGTATCCCAAGCTTGAAAACACACAACAGCAGATACTGAACACAATCACAATGGTACTGCATTTGTTTGCACACGTGCAAAGTAACCCAAAATATATAATTTTACAAAATTAAACACTCAAACACATACAGGATTTTTAATTGGCCTGGGTTTTATAAACATAAATTATAATAAGCAAAACAGATCCATGCGGATCACCCTGAGAGGAAAGCCTTGGAAAATCTGATCCGGGTTGCGGCGTCTCGGGTGAGCACAGGTACAGCCCACCTGGTGTGAAAACAGGTGCCCAAAGGGCAGGACCTAGAAAACGTTTTCTCCCCAATGTCCTCAGAGACAAGCAAAGCACCTGGCTCCCAATAAATGTTTACTAAAACAACTAAAGTACAAAGGCGTTAGGGGCACTGGCCGCCCCCGACACACACAGTTGAAAATCTCTGTATAACTTTGACTTCCCCAAAACCTCACGACTAATAGCCTCCTGCTGACCAGAAGCCTTCCTGATAGAATAGACAGTTGATTAACACATACTGTGCATGTTATATGTATCATATGCAAGAGTCTTAAAATAGAGCCATCCACAGAAAAAAAATGCCATTGAGAAAATCATAAGAAAGAGACAATACCTGTACAGTATTTATTTACTTAAAATGCCACATCTAAGTGGATCTTCCCAGTCCAAGCCTGTGTCATTTGAGCAACAGCTGGAGTTAAGGGGGGAAAAAGAAGTATTTCCTGAGTGGGGAGGTAGCAAGTTGTCTCTTGGGACCAGGCTAGGTGTCCCGCTAGGAGAGGGGTGAGCTGGAGAGAAAAGGGAGGTGACTCGAACACTCGCCTCTCTCCTGTGCCTTCATTTCTCGTCTTCCGCTCCATCCTTCTGCTTTTCTGCTTTCCTCGTTATTGTAAGGCCCCTTGTCTGCTCCTTCTCTGGCATCCCATTGCTTCCCTTCACTGATTTTCTTCCTACCTTCAGTCACCAGTACTGCCAACTCCGTTCTCCTTAACTTACTATTAATTATGATTTGGTGCAGTGTCGGGAAGCAAAGTGGCGGTACATTGTTTTTAATTGGCACATTCTGTCACTCTCAATAGACTTCAATAGAGACACACGAAGGTATCAGGGAAGGCATGCAGACAATAGAATAGAGAAATAAAACAGTTTTTAGCCAGTTATGTAAAGAAAGGCTGGTCCTCCTGGCATGAAGGAGTAGTAGACAGGAAGTGAGAAGTCTGTCTTACTTCTCAGTCAGAACCAATTTCCAGAAACAAGCCGGGTCCCTTTTGGTACCAGCACACTTGCAGAGCTCTGTGGAAGGGACAATTGTCACAGAGGTGCTACCTTAGCAGTGGCAAAACTGTAGCAATTCCACATGCTTCTCTGAAATGTAACCAAAATAAGGACCACATTGTGGATGCAATAACAATTCCCCCAAACAAAACTCTGAAATTAGGCTCCACCTTTAAAACAGTTTGCTGAATGAATTTAACAGTTCAGAAAAACACGAATTCCCAATGATAAAACATTCAACATGGAAACTTCCCATTGAGGTATGAGACAAATACAGAAAAGCAGACGCATCTTATGTTCACAGATGGATGACCCCACTAATGATGGATCTGGCTCCTAAACCATGATCAGAATCCTGGAAGCAGCCCCTTCCCCCCACTCAGGTACAGCCCGCCACAGCCTGCGGGTGACCACTATGCCAGCAGCAAGCGTGACCGTCTCCTTTTGCCTGATTTTGTACTTCGCATAGTCAATATAGTATGTATTATTCATCTCGCTATTGATGATATTTCATAGTTTTAAATAATTTTCACTTGTGAAGATTATTTGTATTGGAAGCAACGTGAATAGTGTAGAAAATCTCTATGACTAAATAATTCAAGTGAAAATTTGCCAATGATAAAATTAACTTCGATATTTTTAAAACAAGTATGTCAGTGAATAATACCCCATAGTTAAAAAATTATAGCAATTTTAGGTGATCCTAAGAAATCTAATAAACTGGGGGAAAAGAGGAGTATTTCACTTATCAATAATATGCATGTATAAACACACACCAACTTAAATGTTTAATTTCAGTTGTCATGCTATGGGATTCATTTAAGTGATGCTTACTTTAAAATAATGACTTGAAAATTATTAAATATATATATATACAGTTCTACATTGTTTTCCAAAATCCTGTAACATTCGAAAAGGGCGGATGAAACCTCAGTGTGATACCAGATGAGGAGAGAAAGTCCTGGGAGATTTCGACGATCCAATTACTTGATTCGGCTTCTAAAAAGGCCAAGGCAATCCATCCCAGGCCATAGCAAGAGAGGAAAATACCCTGGAAAGAGAACCCTCAGGTACTCTGAAACTGCCGTCCCCTCTTTGGTATATGCCACGCGCTCTTGCTGTGCCTTCCAGGGGCGTCTGTGACCAGGCTGCCTGAGGGGGAGCGGCCCACTGCATCTGCCGGGGTGGAGGGGGCTCTGTGGAATGCACGGCGGAGGAAGAAGAACACTGAGGGGCAGAGAAGAGTGTTGGGAGGACGTGACAGCTGTCTCCAAGTGTTTTAAGGATTGTCCTGTGAAGAGTATAATGGATCTAATCTAAACTCTTCTTGAGGACAGAACTTGCAAACATTAAGCAACCAGGGAAAGAGTTTGTTAAACATTTTAAACATCGCAAGCACTAATCCTAGCTGTCCGGCCGCAGAACTGGCTGACTCAGAAGACTCTCTCCCATTAGAGCAGAACTTGACCTCCAGGGAAACAGTGTTCTCTGAATGTAAGGGAAGTTCTACCGAACAATCAAAATTTTCAACAACGGAATGTGCTGACTCAAAAAGGCAGTGGGTGACGCAGTTGCCAAACATCTCAGAGAGAGAACACCATGGCGAGGGGCGAGTCTGCCTACGTGGGGGGGGAGAACAGAGGCCTAAGCTCTCTGAGTTTTAGGTTTCGGTGATTCTATATGCCCTAGCCATTGAGTAAGTTTTTATGTGACCTATCTCTTAAGAAGGTTGATATTATGTACTTCAATGATGCACTATGTTTTAGACCTTGGGTACCACGTATTTTCTCAGATAACTGGACCTGCTGAAACAGTCTGCACTAGCGGTTAGGGAGCTGCCAAACGTCACCCCTTGTATCAGCAGGACGGTGCCCCTGGGGATGCAGGAACCGATGGCTCCCACGCTCAGTGGCTTTAAAGAATAGAGTTTATTACCCTCTGTCACTGCAGGTCCGGCGCACGTCGTGCGGGCCTGACCCCCACGTCTTCCTCACTCGGGGCCCAAGCGGCAGAGCAGCGCTCTGCAGTATCGCCGGGGGCTGTGTCACAGCGGGCAGGGCCGTGGGCCACACACACCCAGGACTTCCCCGCAGCGGGCCCATCCCCGGCGGCTGCCGTTTCATGGGTTAAAGGAAGTTTCACAATTAGCAAGTTTAACGCTGGTGGTGGGGCGGGGGGCGCTCCTTGACACTTCCCCTATTTTGCCAGGTCGCTTAATGCCAGACCCACTCCCCGGTAAGACGACGGCCACTTCCAGAGGCCGCTGGGGCACCCGCGGCCCGGCCAGGCCTCCGCTGCAGCCTGGCCAACACTCGGGCAGCGCAGCGCTGCGCGCCGAGGACTCCAGCGAGCGACCGCCGCTCACGGGCGACAGAGGACACGGGCCGCCGGACCCCGGCATCTTTCCGCCTCCTAACGAGAGATTTTAGTCATGGATTCGGTGTTGCTCGGCGGTTAGACATGAACTCTTCCCTCAGGCGTTAGGGTGCTTATGTACCAACTTCATGCTCACATCCAGAAACCTTACAAAGACGGTCTGGTCGGCCTCCCCAGAAGCAGGAAGCTGAACGTCACACACACACACACACACACACGCATGCATGCACACACACGCATGCAGACACGATAAAGGCCTTATCGCTGCAGCACTGGGACGTTACATCAGCTTTCACATGTTCTGACCCTTCTCCCTGCCCTCCTTCTGCTACAGGGCTTTTCTGTCTGGAGGCATAAAATCAAATGCAAAATTCTCCCCGAGGACGTCTGTCTTGTCTTGTCTGTCTGTCTCCCGCCGACGTTCCACCTCTGCGGGCGCCAGGTGAGCGGATGGAGCCGTGCGCCGAGCAGCTGCGGGGCGTTTTCTTTCGGGGACGCCCCAGGCACGGCGGCTGCTGGACGCCGAGTTTTAGTTGTCCCAGGAACCTTCCCCGCCTGCCTCCCGCACCTGCCTGCTCTGCCCCGCCTTTCCTCTCTCCCTGCCTAGGCCACGCCGCCCTGAACGTGCAGGATGTGGGCTGATCTCGGCGTCTCCCGTGCCCTTCCCACTCACCCCTGCTCGCCTGGGGAGGTGTTCCCGTCCCGGGTGTAAACGACCTGTCACTTCAGATGGACCTGCTCTCAGGCTGGCCTCGCAGATGCGCAGGGAGCCAGGCCCGGCGCTTAGAAGCGGCCGCGCAGCTGTATTTAACAAATGGGGGTGAAGCGTCGCCCCCCCCACCGCGTGTCAAGGAGGAGACAGCGACAGGGGTTTAACGCGGAGCAATCGCAGCGCGGACCTCGGAGGAGCGGCAGCCCCGAAACGCGCAGGCATAACGGAGCGCGTCCCAAGTGAAAGCGGGTTTCTGGTCCCCGCCGCCCCATTTCCCTCGGGGACGCGGACGCAGCGGGTCCCGCGTGGGAGCCCTTCAGCTCCGGCTCTCAAATGCCCACCCCAGGACGCACGCTGACCGGCCCCCGGGGGGCTCTCAGTGGGGGCTGGGGGACGACTCTAGCTTCGGGGGGTCTTCGCCAGGACACTCAGATCTGTAAGTCTGGACGCGTCCCTGGGAACCTGTCGTTTTCCCAAAGCGCCCCAGTGACTCTTCCACACCAGCAGTTATCGGCCGTGAGCCACAAGAATGTTTAAAACACGCAGCCCCTGACTATACGGTCGGGGGCACTGACCTCTTTTCCCTGAGGTTGTCAAAGAAAAATATGACAGCAGCCAACACAACAGCAGCTGTGCAGTGGGAATGAACCAAATTATATCTATTTCTGTCGGATCAGCAAAAAGCGTATTTTGGGGGGGTGATGCAGAATTCTAGTAAGTGGTGTGTGTGTGCGCACAGGTGAGGAAGGTTGGGAATCGCTGCTCTGTGCGGCCACCGCATCGGAGCGCATCGTGAGCTGGCCTCTCCTCCTGCACAAACACTTACACAACCAGAAAAACATCGGGCAATGAAGAAGAGTGTTTCAATAAAAGCAATAAGAGCATGTCAGCGTACCCTATCAGCCAACATATCAGAGGTCATCTAGGCCTGACTAAAAATAAAAATGGTCTGTGCAACCCGTGGATATGGGGGAGATATGGTTTCTTAATGTGAAATGGTAACAATGGAGCAACCTGTTACCTGAGCTGGAGTGACTACTACTAACTAAAATGAGTGATTAGCAAAGTAACGTTAAATGGGTAGTTTACATAAAGCAAATCTTAGAGGATTACACAACACGGGTGGAATTAAATATATTTCATCATAAATCTACACCAAATGGGAGCTGTTAAAGGATAATTCATCTTTCCTCAGTTAGGGTGCTCATCCAGAAAGGAGTGTACCCTGAATAAAACGGACCAAAATAGATAAGTAAGAAAAACAAGAAGTGACCAAGTTTGAGAGAGAGGCTTTTGGGAGCGCTAAAAAGATTATGAAGTAAAGGTAAGAAAGCGGTAAATCAATCAATGCATACCAGCGGCAGGTGAGGAAAGGGAGATGAAAGCACACGCTAAGGCACTTTTCAAGCGCCAGAGGAACTGCTATGAAAATTTATTGACCCGAAAGGCAGACTGTGTACCTCATACATAACCACACAGCTGCGTGCCGTGCCCTGGCTGGCTCCCAGAGTGCAGTGCGGGGAGGCAACTAGCCAAGCGGGGTTTGGGAGAGGACCATTTAAATTCTGTCGGGTGTTCAGACCCCAGCCCTGGGCACAGAGCATCCATCCACAAAGAGAAGAACCGCAAACATCGCACACAAACCAGCTGAGAGTGCAGAACGCGAGGGCAGCAGCCGAGGAAGGGATGCGATAAACGCCGTCAGCTCATAAATAGGCCGGCAAACCAGGACGGTCCACACAGTCCCAAGGACCCCGTAAAACCCTGGGAGTAACGTTTAGGTTGACACCAACAGAGCTGTACGATATCATGGATGGTTCTTACATTAAACATGTAGATATTAATTCATCAGAAATCAGAAACTGTCAGTCAGTAGACAAAACGTAACGCACAATTTATAAAATTCCAAGCAGCCCAGCAATTGCGGGTCCAGTGAGACGCACGGCCCCAATTTGTGGCACCGTTCTGGGAGCAGAACATAATATTCCAGGACAAACCAAACGCTCTCCAAGTATCAGAACACGGATTAGTGCTGTAAGCAAGTTGGAGAATTAAGCCCAGCTTTGGAAAATTAGGGACAGCCCGGGTCATCTCATTAGCGCATTGGTCACAGTCTATTGCGTGACATTTGACACTAACTGTTTATAAGCACAGGCCTGCTTCTTCTATTATTAATTTCTACCTCAGGGCAAATGCCAAGAGAACTTACTTGAGTTTCTGCCTCCTGCTGCCATTTCAACTGTCAGGAGCAGCAGGAGTCAAAAATGAAAGGCGCCACCTTCATGGAACTGACAGCCTTGTGCACGGCCCAGGCTTCCAGAAGAGGACCGTCCCCTGAGCCTCCCACGGCCATTTTGACAAAGGGACACATCCTCCCGCATCCAAAGGCAACAGTAATTTGGAAATGGCAAGTACAGACACATTTGCAAGTGGCCGGCGGGACCTTCTTTACCCCAGTGACTGGACTGGCGTGGGGCAGAGAGCAGCCCCCGTCTCTTCCTCGGGGGGCGGGGGGGGCAGTGGGGAAGAGCCTGAAAAACGGACTTTTCTGCCTGACCTTTAGTAGAACAGAGAGAGGCTGATTTGCAATGTGAGAGAGCCCACAATACGCCAAGACGATTTTCATTAACTCAAAAAGAATGGAGAGAAACGGTATTAATTAGCTCTGTAATTAGTACAAGAAAGTAATTAAGAAAAGACAGCTCTGAAGGCGTCAAGATGCTGAAACAGAGTGGACAGCTGCTTCAAGGTTAATGACTAAAAGCCAGAATGTTTTTTTAACTTGTGTTCAAACACCAGTAAAGGACCCCGGAATCCTTTCTTTCCTCCGAGTGCAGTGGACAGGAGAGGGGCAAAGAAACAGAAAGGCTGGGGTCTCGGGGCTCGTTTTTGGAGACACAGACATTGTGGGTAAGTTACTAGCCTAAAGGAAAAACAGGGGAGAACCCCTTTTCCCCTCACAGAGCTGGTGTTGCAAAATACAAGCATGGTGAAGAAATACAAACACTGTGGTCGCGGGCCTCACTGTGTAATGAAGACACGTGGAGTGCAGGCCTGCCCCCTCTCCCTGCGCACACGGGCAGGGGAGGCCTGTGTCCCGAGCAGGACCGCGTTGCTTCGGCACCCGGCTGCAGCGGACGTGGTCTGGATGGCAGAGGGCCAGGAGCCACGTCAGCCTCCCCAGACCTGCGTCCTGCCCCTGGAATGCGCAGGCCCGAACCCACTTCGGAACCGCAAACAGGAGTGCAGATGCGGGACAAACAGGACACTCTCTAGCGGAGTTTAAGGGAAGCCCAGTTCGATGAGATCCTATGGAAAGGTGGCAAAGGCCACCACCTCCTCCCCCGTCCAAATGTAGTAGGGACTCAGGTTGGGAGAAGAAACCGCAGCCAGCGACCGCACTGACAGTCCAGAGCAGCGGCCACCCTCTGTCCCAGGCAGCGTCTTCTCACCTGCATCTGAGCTAGTAGGGCTGCACCGCCATGCGGGGAGCCCAACCGGGCGTCTCCAGGTACGCATCCACTGGGCTAGGGAGGTGGGTGCGCCGTGAGGGCTAAGCGAGGGCATCCCACAGTTACTCAAGCTGCAGTCACTTGATCGCAGGGGGACACAGGCTACCTGCACAGTCCCCTGGGCGCTCTTCTTCCACCACCTTCTCCTCCCAAACGAGGAACCTCTAACCACCTTCAGTCTGAGCGGCCGAAGAATCCAGGGCCAAGGGTGAACTGAGGGCACAGGCTCCGCTCTGCACCCCTCTGACTTCTGCACCCACGAGTAGCCTGACTCCTGGCTTTGCAGCACCCGAACGGACGGCTGCCCTCCCAACGGTGTCTGCCTGAAAGGCGCTGCTCAGCCCAGACAGCCCGCTTAACTCTCCTTTCCCACCACGCTTCGACGGCAGACCAGTAGATCTGAAGTTATATATGGCCTTGGAGTAAGAAACACCAGTAACGGGCCTTTCAAAAATCTCCCACTTGCTAGCGGAATAACTCTTATTCTAACAGGTGGATGAGGCAAACCTCGGAGGATGGGACAAGTGAGGGACACACAGCCCTGGGCGTGGGACCACACCATGGATGATTTACTGTAACAGGCCCGCACGAACACAGGTTGATAGGAAGGAGCAATACACGAAGTCCAAGGAGAATGCATCTCTTCATACGGGACATTGCCACAAAAAGTCACTAGTAAATTAAGTTTTGCTTTACTTCATTTTTGCACCAAGCGCCTGAAATTGAAGCAAACCAAACTGGTAAAGATCCGCCCCCTCAGGCCCACCCTGAGTCCCCAGGTGTCGGGCTGCCCTCAGCCCAGATTCCAAGTCGGGCCCCGGCCAGGGCCAGGAGGGAGCCCTCCCGCACAAGACCAGGTGTGCCGGTTTCAGCCCCTCCTTCCTCGGACTGGCCTGCTGGGTGGGCTGCCCTTTCTCGGCCTGCAAACTGCATGTGGTCTTGGGCCTTTGAGAAATTACACAGCTTTGACCTTCTGCTGCTTTTGACCTCTGACTTGTGGATCCAACCTCTCTTCGCCCCGGCGCCCAGGGTAATCCTGAACTTGGAGCTTGCTCCCTGGGTCCGGGTTTCCGGTCAGCTGTTGCCCATGGGTCAGTCTTGACCGCCCAGGGGCCTCTCAGCGTTAGCTGACGACTTAACACTCCGGGCGGGCGTATGTGTGCCGCGATCCCTAAGATATTCAAATGTACACTTCGTCGGCATGTGACCAGGTTTTACAAGGACGGGACCTGTCCGGTCACGACTACATCACGCATTATACACCTCCTATTTCACAGATCGCGATCGATTCTGCACCCCCTCCTGGCTAGTGGCTACATCCACCCTCTGCTTGGGAGTTTCTGAAAACGAATGTGTTCATTGCTTACCTTTTTACTGCTGCTACCAATGTAGCAAATCACCCCCTTTTATTTCTGCTCTCCGTCTCCTGTTTGCTTGGTGTCGTTGCCTGAAATCTAGCTCACAGAAATGTACTTGTGTTAACAGTCGCCTGGAAGTATAAATAGCCTGTTGCATTCAAGTATACTGGAGAGATGCACTGGCGGAAGACAGGGAAGGGAGCCACGAGAGCAATACATGGCTCATAAGCAAGTAATTCTAATGGAAGAATGTTCCCCTGTATGGAGACCAGGAGAAGGGGGTGCCCAGCGTTGTCTGGGAGGAGGTGAGCCAGGCGGGGATGCTTCGGGAGTGTCCACGCGAGCTGAGAACTGACCAGGGCAGGAGGGGGACCCCGCCACTCAGTTGCATGGGAACAATGGTATGTAGCAAAGAAGACACTGGTAATCGCATCAGAGAGTTTGACGTGATCTCACTAGATTTCAGTTTTACTTGGGTTCCTGGATGTACATCTCGTAATGAGCTCCTCTGAGTTTTGTCAATAGATGACAACCGTAATGGCAGAGTGATGAGGCTGTGAATATAAAGTGACATTACCTAGCTGAAGAGGATAGTCCTGGGCTCAGCAGAAGCTAAATAGAGGTTCATTCATTTTCCTATCTATTTAATGCACTAATAGAACTCTTTGTTTTTTAATCCTCACCCAAGGATATGTTTATTGATTTTACAGAGAAAGGAAGAGAGAGAAAAAGAGATAGAGAGAAACGTCATTGTGAGAGAGAAACATCATTATGAGAGAGACACATTGATTGGTAGACCTGGAATTGAACCCACAACCTGGGCATGTGCCTTGACTGGGGATCGAACCCACAGCCTTTTGGTGTATGGGACAGTGCTCCAACCAACTGAGCCACATGGCCAAGGCAACTAATAGACCTCTTTTGCCATAGGTGTTTTGGGGAGGATTGAATGAGCTAATATACACAAAAAGAGCTTTGGAGAATGTAAACCACCCTACTGATAGTCATTAGTATTGTTACTCGCAGGAAAATTGGGTCCAGTCAGGTGACAAGGGTCTGTGTCTCCAAGCTGAGCACGGAGGTGGCACACAAGCGTCAGTGTTGTAGACACCAAGAGCCCTGACTTTGACTGTAGCTGTGGCACTTGTCCACTTCTGTGACCATATCGTAATGAAGCTTTGACCCCACCTTTCATCAAGTGGAAGTGATTCTATCACCTACTCAACAGCAGTCCTGGTGTTTATTAATCAAAGTCATGGAGATGCAAGGCCTTTCAAAGTGGGGGGTGGGGGGGCAGTGGCAGGTCAGAGAAGAGCCGGAGCTGAGTCGCATTCTCAGCTCCGAAGCCCAACACAGTGTTCGCCGCCTCTGATCTCTGCCCTCCGACCCTGCAGGGTCGGAACCCGGGGCCTGGTGAGGACGGAGGGAGGTCGTCCAGCCGTGCTTCTCAGACCCTTCGGCCGAGTCCCTCTAAGACCAGAGGCGACTGACCGGCATGTGCACAGCGCTCACGTGGGTGAGTGGACGGGGTCATGACAAGCATAATATTTTTTCAAGATTTTTAATTAAATGGTATATTTTATACAAACAGTGCATTGTCCTGCAGAATACGAGTGCTTGTTTTTATTTTTAAAATCTCCCCCGCCCCGTCTTGCAATAATATAAATTTTTCAGGAAGCATCATTTTCCAGTGACACTGCCTGGGATATGTACCCAGTTGGAGAAACAGATTGGAGTAGTTACATCATCGTCTTCCTCCCCACCCGTGGCAGCCGTACCGCCCCATCCGAGGATGCTCCAACCGCTAACCAGCTGCAGCTCCTCCTCCCGTCCACTAGCAGGCAGCACTTCACTCCCCCCCTGCCCCCCCCCCCACACCGGCCAGGGCTCTGCGCAGCACACACGGCTCCCCCCACTGTCAGCCGCCAGCAGGTTCTCTGGCCACCCACCCTCCTTCCAGGAACATGCGTTCATGCTTCATGCTGAACATGTAACATCATTCACAACACTCCAAACTGCTTTAAACTCAGATATCATGGCGGTCAGCTTGCAGATTATTTTCAGCAGTGGCCGTGTTTAGATGGCCCTGTCCCAAACTGTGTAATCTAAGAATGTAAAAACTGACTTGTCGTCTTAGGTAAGGGCAGAGATGACTGTCACCTTGGGTGTTCACAAACACCCAATGCTTAGACACCTTGGGTTTTTACCTGGGTGTAGGCTCCAGATGTAGTGTGTAAGTTTAGGCTACTTTTAACTTGCAAAGGAAATCTATAAACACGCTTGGTTAATCTCGTCACCCTGCATTTTAGTGGCCCAGGTGTTTATGTCTGAGCTGTAGCGTGAACACCGTGTCCGCGTGGAAGGCGGCTTTCACGCCTCATTCAGCCCCGCACCCTGCCGACCGCCATCCACCCCTGGGCGAGCAGCCTCGCCCATCGGAAGAGGTTGGAGAAGGTTTATTCAGTGCATGAGTTATGGACCTTCCCATGAATGCTCTTTGAGATTTAATGGCTAATTGTCTCCCACAAAACATTTTATGGACACTGTAATTTAGCCTGTGATTGTAACCTTCATGACACTTATTTTGGAATCACACCGAGCCTTTTCTTTTTCCTGACATTTTATAATTTATTGGAATTCTTTATGTCTGGGTCATTTGTGTTAAAAAGCCTATATATTACAATTAGTAGAATCCTGTCTAATAAAAATAAATTCTCAAAGGCCCTATAGGAATATTTTGGTTTTCTATTTAAAAATCAGTACATTATTTCAACTAAATACATATTAAAAATCAGTTACCTTATGTCACTAAATCTAGCATTTTTCCACAGGGTTCAAGTGGATTCATGGGCTGCTGACTGGCTTTTGGTGATTCTGTTGTTTATATGGTAACAGTGTCACTCCTTAGGAGCAAGCTATAGTAAATTCTGTATCTTGGTTCTTACTGGCCTTGACTGATGAAATGTGGGTTCATCATTTAAATATCAAATATCGATATTGTGATGTATACATGATACTACTTTTTCTCATTACTCTTTAAAACTCAAGTAATATCTTCATCTTTGTTCCTTTCTTTGCTGACTAAACCTAATATTCTAGTTATTTTGATAGAGATAAGTTTGACTTAAATTGTTGATAATAACTCTTAGAAGGATGCTATCTAATAAATAAAAGAAAAATACCTGGTATCTCTCTCTCTCTCTTGAAAATATTATACCTTCTAAGCAGAAAATGTCATTTATTATTTACAATATCCTATTAAACTATTTCATGTCTTCTAATAACTTCTATTTTTAAAAAAGAAAGATATTAATCAACAGGCACATTAGAGTATACATACCATAGTTCAATATTTTAATATTTTCAATAGTTTAATATTTTAATATTTCAATAGTTTAATATTTTCCCCACCTTCCAAAGATGAAGAGTCAATTTTTCAGATCGACAAAGCAAAATGACAAATACTAAATGACAATTGTCTAGAGATGAAGTATCAACGTTCCATCTGGATGTAAAACCTCCAACATACTGCTTACGAGTTACTCCTGTAGTTGCGTATCTGCCCTCTTTCCTTCCCACGGATACTCAAGTGCAATTATCACTTCATCAATTTTATAAAAGAATATGACTTCATTCCTTTTTTTCACATGGCCAATGGGTTTACAAAGTACTAGTGCCCTGCCCCCTATGCCCAGAGTCGTGAACACTTTCTGGTTATTATAAATCACCAGAAGGCGTCTTTCCAAGTCCCACCCTGAAGGAGGTCATTCGGTCCCGACCTCGGCGGAGGCCGTGGACAGGCACCTGATGAAGGGGGATCTGCTTCTCTGCACGGCGAGTCTCCGAAGGCGAGTTTGGATCAGAAACATACTCAGAGGGTATATTGCGCCAAATTTGAACAGGAGCAAGATCTGAGGAGAAAGAGAGTGATCTGAGGGTGAGCACAATGTAAGGCTGTGGTGAGAGCACACTGCCCACCTGTGCTTCACTGGTGCATTTGCTGCACAACTGGTCATCGTGTGGCTTAATGCAAACGTGCACCTTGAAGGCGCTTGTTTTGTTTTGAACAACAGTGTGGGGTACAGGACATGAGCCACAGTGCGGTGCACAAACATGGCATGCCTGTGCAGGAGAGGAGGCTCTCCGGAGCAGGGAGATTACGGGACCAGGTCTGAGGAAGGGCTCCGGGCACCACGTGTGTGACTGAACAGGACAGACGAGAACGAGCAAAACGCACGCCCTTCACCTGCCTCCAGCCAGGGTGACGTCCAGTCACAGGAACGGTCCGAGTAACTGAAAGGGCAAAGGGGGAGGAGCAGAGAAGGTTAAAGGCATCCAGACACCTGCGGGGCAAAGCAAAACGCGTCTGAATGCAGCCTGGGACAAAAGGGGTCCCAGAGACCGTTCCCAGACCTGTGGCCCAGGCAAGTCTGGGAGATGGAGGTCCTGGTAGGGATTTCGGCCGCGTTGTGCAGGGCCGGGCAGATGCGGAGCTGAGATTCAGAGAGGGAGGGCCGCGTCAGAGACTCGGCCTGAGCAAGGCCTTCACAGACTGCGCCCCGAAGGGTGTTCATCTCGGGCTGTGCGTTACAGCAGAGTCCTGCAAACTGAGCAGCCGAGCAGAGCCGGAAGGGTCACTGAAACGGATGCTGAAATCGCTGAAGATACGGGAGAAGTGGAGGTGGTAATCCAAGGGTTGCACTTGCGGCACGAGGTGGAAACTGGCGAATTGATTCTACTAATGACTCACTTTGCGGCTTGCTGAAAAGCAGCACTTTCGTACATACATGTTATATAAGTTGTATCTGGAAGCGATCGGCTCCAAGGATAGAGATTTTTGCAAAGCCAACCACATGACCTCAGGCAGGGATGTGTTAGGACAGGAGAGCCGTGCACGGGAGCTCCGTGAGGTTCCTAGGCCCCAGGCAGCCTGGCTGCACTTACCAACTGTGGCTGCCGACTACTACGAGAAGCCAAATCACTGAAATGAACTTCCAGGTTACAGGTACCCTCTCTTATACACTGCCAATGCCATATTGCTGTGGCACCCGAGGATGATACCATAATGCATAGCCAACTGGCATGGGCGGTCCCCCTGTAGTTATGTCCTAACGACCATCATGTGGCCGTGGGCCATCGTTTACCCCCTGCAGCACACGGCCTGGGGACTGAGGGCGGCAGGACTAGGTGACAGCTAGCACCACAGGTTTAAAGGAAACAGGAAGGCCTGGGGTGTGCGGGGGAAGGGGCACTGAGTTATAGGAGCCCTCATGGAGTTCGATCCCAGCAAGAAGGAATGCTCCATGACCTTCTGCTCACAGAATTTAAGGAAGCCATTAAATCGTGAGCTCTGCAAGAGTGAAAACATTTTTCTGTATTACCCTAAGTAGACGGCGATCCTCAGGTATAATAGACAGGCTTTGTAAAAGTGTCTTAAGTGTCACTTAATGTCTTCATTCAGAACTAACGGTATATTTGCAGTGCTGTGCCCTGCCTCCTGCTGCACCCCGATCATCACTCTTGTCGGTGTCTTTAAATGGAGACAGAAGACACAATAAGGTCTGCGATCACAGGAAACAGGACCAGCTATAAAAATGCACTGAGCAAGAGTCAAAATGCAGCAATCAAAACAAAACCCTGAAGGCTAAAATAATGAGCTTGGTAACATAGCCTATGCCATTGGGAATAAAAATGACACATCAGTACCAAATTCAGCACGTGTGGTTTCCACCAGGCCACAGCCACCCTTCCAAGGGGTCTCCCCCCTGCCTACAGTTCTGCATACAGCTGTGCTTTGTGCGGGCTGGCACGCCAGTGTGACACAGGGGAGCCCAAGGTGGCCTTGGGTTCGAGGAACCTATCCACAGGTCGTTCAGTGAGTTATCCGGGAAACAGGCAAATATGAGAATCAGCGTGTAGCTCTTTCTGGAATATGCCCAAATCACAGGATGATTTTCAAGATGAGATAAAACCGAAGAAAAGCTAGAAGAACCATGCAAAAGAAGAAATTAAATTCTTTCAAAAGGAGCGATAAGGTAGGAAAAGATGAAGAGCAGCAGCGACAATGAAAGGCCACCGAGTGCCGGTCGCTGACGGACGGGCGGGATGCAGAGGAGGTCGCTGATTCGCAGCAGCATGTGACAACTTGACAGTCTCCATGCTGCCGGCATCCCCTGCCCGGTCCCCGGCCAGCCCTCTGTGCACAGGACACCTGCGTGACCATCGAGAACCACACAAGCGTGGGTGCACTCGTTAAAGAGCAGTTAGAAAAGCTAATCCGTGAAGGTTAGGCCAAAAGCAGTGCCGTAGCCCAAGTCTGGTAACATCGCTGACGGGGAGAGGCGGAGGGTCGTGACAAAAGGCTGCTGGAGCGAAGCTAATCCCCTTGGCCCCCGCAGTGACTAGGAAAGTCTGAGCAACATTTTAATTTCCACACAAGACAATAAACAGATGGTACGGGTCCATCCAGCTCCTTGCTGGACCTTTTGTGTTTGCGGTAGAGGAATGATGCTGGCATTCTCAAGTGGGAGCTCTCCTCGGGAGAAGAGAGGCTAAGAGGGCCATCGAGGTGAGACGGGGGGTGCACTTAAACACCCCTGCAACACACGCGGACTGTTCCTCCCGCAAGCTCATTGTGCACGGAAGCTTTGGACTGCAGCCTCGGGATCACCTCCGCTGCAGGAGAGTATAGCTACCTTGGGTGTATTTATCCATGTTAGAGGGACTATCATGAAACAGCAAAAGGGCTTATTTTAAATTTAATTCTAATCAAAACCATTTACATAAAAACTGTTGTGGTAATGAGAGTGTTTATATGAATAGAGAGAAATATCCAGAAAAATTTAAGTGAACAAAATGTGATGAACTCATCTGAAATGCAGCCAGATTAGTAGTGTGTCCCCACAAACCTTATGGCGGGGATATTCAGTGCCAACGTCGGGGACTCGTTTTAAATTAAACCTCAGAAAGGTAACTCAACGGCAGAGCTTCTACTCAATGAATATCTTAGAGAAGTAATTTCAACTTTTATTAGTTTGCAATATACCATCAGGGAAGTCCTGGTCACCATTTGTTACCTTTTTGGTGAAGCAACTGCAACAGAGACTTTAAGAAAGCTTCTCAACTCAGAACCGCACTTTGCATTTTGAGGAGTCATACTGTGCTCCCTCCACGCCTTCACTCCCGAGAGGGAACACCCCAAACACACGTAGTAGGACTCGAGGGAAGCCTTCTTTAATGTGTGCAGGGTCATCTTGGGCAAACATCAGTGTGAAGTCACAGATCAACCGGTGACATCCCAGGCATAAGAAAACATAGCCCCCTTAACTTTTGCAAGGGCGTAATTTTAAGTATGCTATTGCCACTGCCATTGATATATACAGATTTCTAAAAATCAAGTTCTAGGCATGTTGATGAAAAGGTATCAGTAAAAAATTGTTCTTCAATCACAAGTTAATATTGACTTTTTTTGCAATGAACTCCTCTTTTGTGTTTTCAAAGATTTTTGTCCTTGAGTAAACAGGTGGCATATTCATACCAGAATCCATCAAATTCAAACTCTTCGAATTAAGTTGCATTTGTCTCGCCGGTAACAAAAACTAAGTTCCTTTTGCTTCCATTGTGGCTGGTGTCTGTACCTCCGGGGTAGGAGATTTTTTCCCCGGCACCAGAAGAGGAAGAAAGGAAGCTGATACCCAGTCGGAATGCCGTCTCTCCTGTCTGAAAGCTCAGACAAACAAAGGGAACATTGTCATTGTTTTATGATTTTTAACTCTGCTGGGAAGCTTCTCTAGTAAGTTTCAACCGCAGGGGATGCATTTGATGAAAATCTTAAAAGCAGTGGAGTGATATAAACTGTTGACTTTTATCCTTCCCCTTCATGAGTTGCTTATTCTTTGAAGGATCTTCACCTGGGAAGCTTTCAACTTCCCTTGTCATGTGCAGCCTCCGTACCCAGAGATAAAACAAAATGAACTTTTCAAGGACACGGTGGTCCGGAAAGAGGAAAGTTATTTAGGAACTAAACATAAACTTCAAAAATCTAATCAGTTCCCCCACCAAATTTCAATTTCGCGAGCAACCTGTTTGTTTCCTCACTGGTATCTGCAGAGATTGTATGTGAGACTTGACGAAAACGAAAGCCTGCAAACAGGCCACACGCAACTCTGCAGCCTTTGCTTCCTCGGGTTGGTCCCCTGTGCACCACACGCTGAGTCACGTGCAAGGCAATGAACTCCGAGAGCCAGTGTAGGTGCTGTGAACTTTCTAGAGATGTCTTCAGTGTAACTGTGTTGTACTGTGTGTATCATAGTTTAACGGCTGGTTTATCTTAATGAATATAAATTATATAAATTCCCTCTACCGAGAAAGGATTTCCTCCTTCCAAAACTTTTATTTTTAAGGCTAGCATCACTTAACTTTCCCATGCAGTATAAAATCCACTGAAAATTAATCTCTGCAATCAACAGTTTGAGTTTGTTAGTAAGAAGCTGCTAAAATTGAGCAAGACTGCCTCTTCATACACCTGTAATTACCACGTACATGTGTTAATTATTCACACACAAAATACATAGGAGAGATGGAGAAACTATGGGTTGTTCAATTCCTAAAGGCAGATAAAACTATGAACCTCTGAAGAACAATACAAAAATGAATGGAAATGTAGAGCAAAAAGTAAGCCATGGCTCTTGGGCTCTTTTGCACATTTACTAAATCCATTTCCATTTCATTTCAATCTGCCCCTCCGAGCTGACCAGTGCATCATTTTTTACCAAGTCTTCACCCTTCGGTCTGAAAGAAAGATGCTTCAAGGACCTGTTAACTGACTCAGAGCTGTTCTTTATCCCTCCCTAGAGCAGAGATGGAAACAACAATTGTACACTCCAGAGTGTTCATTGATACTATTATATCATTTAATATCACTGATAGATTCGAGGAGCTCATGGGCAATGTCTGAACCTAGTTCCCGTGGGCTGCCTCTGTTTTCGCAAGACCTTTGAAAAACAAGGCAAGTCTTTCTGAGCCACAGCGGAAGATGTCATAAAGGCCAAAAGAGGTCGGTCAGTGCATAACTGAAAAGAAAAATACAGAGAGAGTGGAGGCCGGAGTGTGGAACCAAAATGCTGATACAGATTTGAGAGAAGACAGAACAAGGACGCGCAGGAGCAGGTTGATTACAGAGCCCGGTGACTTGTCCGGCAGCGTCTGTGCCTGGGCGGAGCTGGGTCCCCGCATCCTGGGGTCCCGGTGCGGCGGGCGTGCTGTCACTCCACTCTGCCGTCTGTGTTTCCACACAGAAAAAGACATCCATGGTTTGCAGTGATTCACATAAATCACTTTTTAAAAAGAATGAGGTCGAGATCATCAACCTTAAATGAAAAGTAATTTTTCATTAATTAGATATTGGCTCTTCACATTCCTGCACAGAGCTGACCAGAGTAGGTTCACAGTTATGAGGACCTAAGACACAGAGTTTGGTCTTATATTACTCATTAGTTATTAGGTTGTTTTCCACACAGACTGTTGTAAACCTACTTTACCTCCACCCTGGATTTACCAGCCCAAGTTTTTATCAAATTTTACATTCAAACAAACTCAACTTCCATGTGGATCTTTTATGTTTCATTGTTTTTCATTCCTTCTTTCCTTCCTTCTTCCTTTTCTTCTCCCCTCTGTCTATTTTTAAGATCATAGATGTTCTCCACCTTAGCAGTCTTTCCCATTGTGCCGAATAAGATGGCACGCACCACTGGCGGGCACGTAGACACAGACTTCGTGGGACAGGGTCACACACACACGTCTCCTCCTGTCTCTCCCACTCACCCCGAGTGTGGGAGCGCTCGCCTCCGTGTGCAGCGGGACTGGAGAGGCCAGCGCACGACCAGCACGGTGCCCGCTGTAAACACGCTGAGCCTGCTCCTCTGAGTCCCATGCTGCACTAATTTCACATTTAGGTGCTACCTTTCAGCGTCGCCAACCTTCCTGTCCCTCCTGTTAAAACCTAAAAGGTATGTTTGCCTCCTTCTTCCTTATCTCCCAGAATCAGATGATCATGACTTCTTTGTAATGTTTCTCACGAGTAATTTTCAAATTCATTTCTTCTTTTCCATCAGCCTCTACTTTTTCCTACCCTTTCTATGGCTCCCCTGGGTGATGGCAACATACCTTGACTTGGTCTTTTTGGTTCCCAAAGCCCCACGTGCACACTGTTGCTGCACTGAATTATCTACTTTAAGAATCAGCTGAGAAGCTTTCAATAGCACTTCAGAACATGTATAAGCTCCTGATCACACGCAGTCCCCAGGGCCCCACCGGCCCACGGGCTGCCTCTCCCGGGCCCCCTGCCCCGGCCCCACCGAGTCCACTCCGGAAATTCCGAACTGCCCGTCATTCACTCCACACTGAGTCCTTCATCCCCTCCTGCTGAGCTTCACCTGGTTACCTTCACAGCATTTTCTGCAGCTCAGCTCTGTCATCACCTCCTCCGAGAACCCTTCACCGGCTTCTCAGTTTGGAGCTAAGGAACCTGTCTTCGGAACGATTGGATAGCTCTCACGTTACTCTAGTGAAATACAAGGCCCTGTATTAGAACGGCCTGTGTATACACATGTCTGTTTCTCTTACGAGTTTGCAAGCTCCTTTCATAGAGTACAACAGTCTACCTAAACGTGGTAGGTAGGCGTTTAAGATGTGTCTCTTTCTGTAAGCAGTTCACTAATTAATAAGGAGCCCTGGAAAAAAAAAAAGCATGGCTTGCGATGAAGATTCCTGAAGGAAGATCATTTTCACACAGGGGCACCGCAGGCAAGATTTCCCAGCGGCGGCGGCACCTGGTAGGGACATCATCGTGGGAGGTGTGAAGCGCACACAGGCAGTGTCGCTGACAGGACGTGCCTGGAGGAGACGTCAAACACGAACTCGAGAGACTCGTCGGGCCGCGTGATGGAGCCCCGCTGGGCACAAATGAGGCGCCTGTCGGGTGTGAAGGGATGATGGAAGGCAGGGCTAGAGCAGGAGAAAGAAGGGTTTTTAGTGGCAAACTGGTGATACCGACCTACCCTCAACAAACTAATAACAGTTATTGTTGATTTTACATGCATTCCGTGTCGTGTACTCTTCTAACCACTTCAAACGTGCCCCTGACTAATCTGCGAGCAGGAACGACAATGGCTCTGTTTTACAAGTCAGGAAACGGAGGAACTCAGAGGGTAGGCGAGTCACCTCAGATCACACAGCTCGTCAGTGTGAAACCAGGGTTCCACACTGGGCAGTCTGGCTGGGACCCTCACACTCTTAAAAATTTGGAGGATTTAAAACCAGAGGGAGAGAAATAAAATCTTGAGATTGGTTTATTTTTAGCCAACTTGAGCATGAGCTACAAGTTCTGATTTGTTATTTGATTGGATGGTTGAAACCATGGCCCAGAATGACGTAGTGGAGAGGCCAGCATTTGATTTTCTTTTGAGTGATATAAAAGGAATACAAAGAAGAGGGAGAATAAATAATTCTGCTAAATTTTTTAATGGGTGACCCGCCAAACCACCCTTGGACTGTGTCTTCTAAGAGCTCAGAAGCTGATCCCTTTACTAAGACACCGAGAAATACATTGGTGTTGTAAAGTGTCAGCATTCTTGAAAAGTGTTCATATATCTGCGGATAAAGCTAGGGATACGTTGCAGGAGCAGACACCTCAAACTCCCACCATTTCTATTCATACTGTATTTGCCTCCTCTCTCTGCCTCAGAGTCTTCTGAGAAGTATCAGGTTGGCCACAAAGTCTGGTTAGTTTTTTTCCATTAAAAAAAGCAGATTGTTCATTTTCACCAATTGCTTTATTGATTTGGGTGTTTTGAGGATGTCAGCTATCTCCCACTCTCGGCTTCCAGTGGGTAGAGGCCAGGGGCGCTGCTGAACATCTTCCAATGCAGAAGACAGCCCCACAGCGGAGGGTTATTTGGCCAAAATGTCAACCGTACCAAGAAACTTCACAAACCACTTTTGACACATTTGATCAGTCACGGCATCTTCTCCATACACTGCACACATCTTTTTATGTTTCAGTTGGTTTTGCCTTTCTTGAAATAGTGAAGCAAAATATGCCAAAAATGTTACGTGTCTTCTTCCATCTTCAGTGTTCAAATGGCTGCACACAAATTCATCCACTTTGTTAAGTTTTTTTAAACGCACACTGATATGACAGCTGTCACAATACAGTCTCACAAAACTGTTTTGAATGAAGTTAATGACAACTAAGCGCTACTAGAGCCGTCGTACAAAAAAGAAACTAAATGAACTTTGACCAGCCCAATGCTCTACCCGATGACTGAGGAAGACAACATTTGACCTTGATTGACACGTACGTGCTGTGTTGGAGGAACTGTGCAGAGGTGGACACAGCCTCTCAGGACCATTAGGGGAGCCCCAGGTGGGCCACAGGAAGGCAGATCTTCCCAGGAGGCACCGACTGCAGTGGGGCCAGCAAACTGTCCTTTGGGGTGTGACACACGCTTGAAACCGTCATTCAGTATGTGACGCTAAGTCCCCCAAAGGCCAGACACACAGCCTGAGAGCCACTGTGTGGGAGCGGCATCTCTCACTCTGACACCTACTGTCCTCCTCCTAACATTTTCGCTCCCTATCCCGGGGACTTGGGTGTCTTGATTTTTTAGAGGTGTTGGTACTGCGGCATAGTCTATGATCATTTCCCCAAGACCAATTACCCCTTCTACATGGTAATAACGGCACACCCTGAGGATTTGTGTAGCATGCGGCCGTCCAGCTGGAGACTACGAGTCCCAGTTTTCCACCGTACCGTACCCAGTCATGTGATTAACTCCAGCCAATGCGGCGTGAGCAGAATGATGCCTGCACCTTCCAGACCAAATCCCTTAAAAAGGCAAAACTGGAACTTCACTTCCTTCCTCTCCACACTGCTGGGGAGCAGCACCCACAGGGGCAGAGCAGGTGAGCCTCCCTGGCCAGCGGACGGGACCGAGACGTCACAGAGCAACGAGACGGAACAAGACGGATGGGACCCTGGAAAAACCTGATTAGGCAGAGATGTTTTGTACCCTGTGCCACCTGGCAGCTCTGAGCTCGCGTGAGAGGAAAATAACCGTCTTGTCTGAGCCACTCCGTTTTCGGGTTTCTTCAGGACAGCGGGTTCGGCTATGCCGTGACTGAGGCAGCCCTACGCTAGCATGTCAGATCTGGTCATTCGGTGTCCCTGGGTCGCAGCAGCCACACAGGGAAGAGGGGGCTCACTGCGTTTACTGGGCGATCAGTGCAGCTCGGGGGGAAATAGAGGAACTGCGACTTCCTGAGGAAAGAAGAGAATATAGTGAAAAACTGGGGATCCTCTGGCTTACCTCCCAATCCTACGACCTATGGCAGAGTCGAGTCACGCACAGAGAAGTAATAGTGATTTGCTTATTGTCCCCTGAGAGAAAAGCCCATTTAAAATGGGCGGTGTGATGGTTAACAGAAACAAGAGAGATAATTACCTTCTCTGAACAAAACTTCACTTACCGCATCGGTTTAAAAAAATAACCAATAAATGCCTTAGACTAGGTCTCTACTCTGTTCTCAGGAGGAATACAGATGTTTTGTTTGTTTGTTTGTTGTCACAGTCGTTCAACAATATCAGGAGATTGTGCTGTATCATTCCCGTCCCTGCAGAACGAACGTTCTCTGCTTCTCTAATTACAATTCAGAACGACTCCGTCCCCTTTCGAAACACAGAAGTGAAGAATGTTGCAGCTGGAATGGACCTCGTAAGAGAATGTTAAATTCTTTACTCCTCATTTAAATTAAGGTTTCAAAAGAGGTCGGGCACAATATAAGCACAGAAGTTCTCACGGAAAAACAGCCATAAAAGAAAAGGATTGTTTTCCCTTTCAAATACGCTTCAGGAGCAGTTCCCATAAAGCATGTGGTTCAAGGAGAATTTTGTAAGTTCACGCAAGTTAATTAGCAGGAAAATTTCAATTCAGTGTGTTTGATGCCACTGGTCCGAGCCAAACAGAGTGCGGTTGACCCTTGAACAACACAGGTGCGAACTGTGTGGGCCCGCTGATACGTGGTTTTTTCCAACAAGCATCTGTACTGTCTTCAACAGCACTTGGGAGTCCGCAGACGCAGAGAGAGGGTCAGCGTGTGCATTGATCTATGCCATTCTGTACGGGGGACTTGGGCATCCACGGGCTTTGGATTCTGCGAGGCATCCTGGAACCAACCCCCCGCGGATGCCAAGGGTCAGCTGCCTTTCCAGGGAGTCAGAAGTTACACGTGGATTTTCAGCAGCAGGAGCGGGGCCAGCAGCCCTAACCCCCGGGTTGTTCAAGGCTCAACTATACATCTGGATACGTCAGGGCCCCCAAAAGTCATAGCTTCTCTTGTCTTAGGACAGCATCTCCCTCTTTTTATTCTGAAAGATGCAGGTTGATTATCCTCCCTAAGCCCAAAATGCACTTTTCTTTACACCATTTTCTGATTCACCCTTATGGATTAGTTTTAAAACATAACATGCTTTCTCATAAGGGTAGAAATACTCTGTGGAACATACTTTTGCAGACTTGAGGACGAAGAAGCCATTGTATTTGAGCTTCTCTGAGAACTCTCCCGAAAGTCATGGTATTAACTAAATTCTCTAAGGAAAACAAAATAAAACAAAGCAGTGACAACCAGCCCCACAGGACCGCACAGGTCAGGAAGGCAGCCTCACACTCCCACGTCCCACACCCCTGAGTCGCATAGCAACAGCCCCCAGCCTGTGCTGGCCTCAGCCCCCTGGGTGGGAGCACCCTGGGTGGGACCACCCTGCCTTGTTCCACGCAGAGTGAACACTCTTGTTCAGCTTCAGCCTGTGTGTCGTTGGGCACCTGGCCCACCCCCAGCGCTTGCCTGCGTGTGTGTTCCCCATTGACTCTGGTATGAGACACAGTGGTCAGACGTGTTTGGGCTTCAGTTTCTGGTGCTCAGCGTAGCGATGGTCTTTGCAACCTTTCGCATATCTGGAGCTCCCCTCTGGGACTGACGGTCGAGGTACGGCACTCGGTGCCCCTGGGGACTGAAAACCAGTGCCCTGCCCTCTGCTCCACTGGAAGGAGAGTCAGGGAGCGGAAACAGGGCCGGCTTCCAGTGCTGGAAGACACTTATGCAGGATCCTTACATCAAGCAGAGGTGTTGGTATCTTCCAAAGACAGACGATGGGCCAATAGAAAATGTAATTAACCACGTAGCATCTGAAACAAAACATGATGTGGCCAATGAAGTACACTCACAGATTGCCACGTCTCTGGAGCCTGTAGGAGGCGTCAGGTTCTCTATTAGAGGAAGAATATTATATTTAGCTTTCATAGGCTTAAAAAACTCCATCACCTTGGTGACTGGATACCTCTAAGAAGGTCCCCAGTGAGACCCTCCTATAGGTGTTTACAGACTTAGGTAAACTCCCTCCCTTGGACAGTGACTTGCATTAAGGACTGCCTTTTAACGAATAAAAGTGACGGGGCATCATTTCCTCAAAAAGCGGCGGCTGCCATCTTGGCTCTCTTTCTCAGTCCCTCGGCCCCTCCCTCTACAGGGCAAGCCAGTGACCGAGGTGTAAAATGAAATGTGAAGAGGCGCACAGGGCACCAAACTTCTGTCTCCAGCCAGCAGGCCGTGAGGACCGGAGACCACTCAGCGACCACGTGGGGGAGCTCGAGAGCCAATCTGCCCATCAGGTCTCAGCGTGCAGCCTCTGCTGTCGGCTCAGTTGCAGCCTCAGGAGACCCAGAGCCAGACACCCAGAGTTAAGTCCTGCCCAGGTGCCCGAACCACCGGAAACTACGGAAGGATAAATGTTTGTGTTAGGCCGCTGGGTCATGGGGGTAATTTGTTATTCAACAATAGATAACTAACACAATCGTGAAATGTCTAAAGTGAGATCTGTCCTTGGGATAAGCCAGGCATTTTATTCATTTTTAAGCAGCTATTGGAATCCAGACACTTGTGAAAGGGCTCTTTACAAATAGTAATTCAATTGTTTTTAGATGGCAGACATCAGAATGATGAGATCCCTTTTCCAATGTCCAGCCACTTGAGTGGTAAAACTTGGAGACCAAGCCTTGACCTACTATGCTGTGCTGCCTCTACACGTCAGTAAATGCTACCTTCACAGTTAGTTAGACAGAAAGCTCCCCCAAATAAAGCCCCTGCAACTGAAATACTCCAGTCAAATAGGAGTTCCTCGAGCAGAGGACGTCGCCTGTCTGCCCGGCTCTCCCGTGGCACCTCCCACACGGCGTGTGCTCAGTAACTATTGGCTGAAACCACGGGCGTGGGGGTGGGACGGCAGCAAGGCTGTGCAGAGAGGAGTCCATTCTGGGTGAGACGCAGTATGTTACGGCAGGTTGCCCCTGCAATCATTTCAACCTAGCATGTGTGTACAACGAAATCCAGCCCTGGTTTACTGCGAGCATTCCTTTTCTAGCCCCTTCTTGTGCTTCTATTTTGTACCGGTTGGAAGACACGGGTTTTCAGCTGGTCAGTGACCCAGCAATTTATGGCCACTGGAAGTCCTTGGGGAACACGGGAAGCTCACCTGGGTGTTTCAAGCCCTTACTCCACTGCAGTGCTGACATTTGTGCTCGAGCGTGTCTTCCATGTTCTTTTTTAAAGAGAAGAGCACGGGTTCTGGATGAGCCTGATGAAATCGTTTCACAGCGAACACGCAGAACCACTCTCAAGCAGTGGGCACTGCACGGACATGCGTAAATCTGTGGTTCGTCTCTGGTGCAGGCCCCCCCCCCCACTTCTAAGGGCTCCTCTTCTAAAAGTTAATGTGCATAACGGTGGCTAAGATGTGACACAACAGAAATGAAAAAATTCAACAGTGAAAAGTTCAGGGAGAAATTACAGTGAAGCTAAGAAGCCTGTGGGCTTAAAGCAGTTCAGGGGAAAGGATGCCCCGCTGCTTTGATCGGGGTCACTAGGTTCGCTGCCAGGTGTGGACAGCCAAGGGTTCGGCCCCACGGAGTCAGAGGAGCAGCTGAGTCTCTGGTTTCCTAAGAACAGCTGCGGACGGGCGCGCTTTCCCTCTGGGAGAAAGAGAGCAATCCCACAAAACGGAGCAGAATCCGGGGCATCACCCCGTTGCACCCGGCGTTGTCAGCACACACGAGCATTCTGACTTCAAGCCCCCCTTACTAGGAAGAACTCCGAGATTAGTTCAGAAATCGGTCTCAAATCACCTGAAAAAGAATAATCTGATGCCTAGTCTTTCTAACATTAAAGAAACTCTGTAGGAAAATGTAAAATGGGTTGTGTATTAGCCCCGACATGATTGCTAGTCTATCTTGCGACTGCTCAGAAACATGCCCATTATTTTCCTTATCGTGAACTTACAGAGTGAAATATTTCAAGGGGGTCTTAATCAAGTATATTTTCACTTTCTATACTTACTGCTGTATTTTTGCACATGTTCAAGGACTTGGTTTATTATCTGATTTTTACTAAGATATGATACAGAGGTCACACATATATATTGTTTTAAACTAGTAATAAGCCCCCAAAGGGGAGGAATATATAGCAAAAAGGGGAAATGGAAGGTCTGCTGTTAACAGAAATTCTGTGATTCCAAAGTCAGTCCTGAAGTTAGCCGCTAGATGCTTTGCTTCTTGTTGAGCAAAGCTTTCCTCTGCTGCAGCACACGGTCTGCACTGTAAGTGACTAATATTCGCAAACACACGTACAGTTTCTGAAGGGCTTCCATGCTTCCTTAACCCTCACAGACAAGCACTGGGGGGTGTGAACTCCAACCAGCCACTCGCCCGATGAGGCAAGAGGCTCAACAAGCGTTTGCCCAGGTCTCCCACCTTCCGCACGTTCAATCTCACTTGTGTCTCTCTGTCCACGCTGCCTGTTGCCCGACAGCTGAGGACTGTCCGTGCTCGGGAGCAACGAAACGGAGGGAGGCAGTCCCTGAGAGCACAGCCATTTCTTAAAACGGGCATTCCCGATCTTTAATTTAGAGAAAAGTGCTGTCACGTGTCAGATATGACCAACAGGTAACAAGGGACAGTACGCACAGGGACTGTGATCCCTATGCCCGACGTGTGTCTGGATGACAGAAGAAGCACCCGTAAAAGAAAGGAGAAAACGCCAGTCGATAAAGAAACTGAGTAACGCACTGCATTCAGAAATACCTGGCCCATTGCTGATTCAGTTCCAGATATTGAAAGGAGTGAAAATGCATGTGTGTGATTTATTTTCAAATGAGATTGACACAAATATGATGATTTGGGAATCTGTAGTAAAAATAATACCTGTGGAGAGTGATAAAATATTTTTATAAGGCATCCTCTACAATAGAACCACACTCATAAAGAATGAAACAGGATGTTTGTTTTTCTCTTTCACCAACAAGAAACCTGTGGGAGTGAAGGCTCCGATGTTACCGCATGAGGCAGAGCATGCACACCAATGAGTACGCTTTTAAACAACTATGTCCGTTTCAAACAGGAGTCTTAACTGTTAGAACGCTGAGATCTAAATGCTGATATTAGAATGCTAAAGGACTTCTTAAAAATCCTGGGCAAGCCACAGAGAATACACAGAGGACTGCGCCAGTATTGAAAGAAAGTAAATTAAACAAGCCACTTCAGTCTTGACCTAAGTTCAATGACAAGTCTGATATTCTGAATCTATCCAGGAGAAAGTACATTCTACGACTGCTTGAAAAAGCTATGGGGCACAGTGATTTATAATCGTAGTTCTGGACAAATGAAAACCCAACATTTTTGCACTTGAACAAAATTGAGCTCGGACGATAGGGACCCTGAAACTCATTTGGATTCACGCCGTGTTTCAAAAACACGTCCCGGGGCCTCTCACCATCAATCCCGGCCCTAACTGGCCGCCGGATCCAAAACCTGCAAGCAGAGGTGCATGTGGGTCGGACTCTGCTGGCTCCAAGTCTCCGGGGCTGCGCACTTGTATTGTACACGCTAGCTTTTCCTTTTCCGGTGGGACGCCTGAAAGAGACCCCTGGGCAGAGCATTACCATAATCCAAGCAGCATGTCATCAAAGCATGAATTAAAGTGTCACTGCCCATCTGCGGCATTCCACTCTGCCTCTGTTTCTGCACTGATTTCACACAGGCTTTCCCCAGCAGCCCGGACGTCACTCGGGAAGAGCCGCCGTCAGTGAACGCTCATGCCTGGTCACGGTTACGAGAACGGCAGTCACGGCAGCTTCGCAGCAGGAGGAGATGACCATCCGCAGGCTCCGAGCCTTAGGATCTTTGCGATGAATCTCTTCACATTATCTGAATTGTCTTTCGGGGTGTCTGAGGCCTGTGCTTCCAAGCTAACGATGAAAAAAACACTCACTCATGGGTCAACTTCACGATTCCACTCTTTTTCTTTTCTTGGTCCATAATGCCCATGCCCCCCCCTAGAATATTCAGGCACAGGTCAAGCCACATGACTAATGATAGAAAGGAAAGTAAAAACGATGGAAAGAAAAGCATGGGTCATCCCTGTCCCTTTACGAGGAGAGGCTGCCACAGAACAGAACAGAAATAACAGGGACAAAGCTGGATGCGGAGCCCCCCAGACTGGAGCAGGCGGCAGGACCCTCCGCAGGCGCGGCGCTCTGAGCCCTCACGCGGCACGGAGCGATGTGCCCACGTTCCCCCGCGGGATTCAGGAAATCCCGCTAGCATTGCCTTTTAGCCTGAACACCTGGTTTGAATACAATAGATGGTATTCATTTTCTGTGTCAGAAAATCATACGGTATTTGGGGATCTGACCCAGCCGTGCAGAAAGCGTATGCTTTCCCCATAAAAGGAAACTGATAGGCATGTTTTCACGACCAATGCAGGGTTTGCTTCTGTGAAATGTGAAAACGTTTCATCCCCTAAATCATGCTACACAATGCAGCGCGATGCTTTCTTTCCTCTTTTGTCTTCCTTGTCAGAAGACCTTTATAATCTCATCACAACATCCGAGCAGCAGTTACTAGTCCACGAAGTCACAAGCCGTCACAGTGGCCGCGGCCTGGGCCATGGTGAGCCCGATGTACAAAGAGATTATTTTATAAAGAGATGAGTTTGATAAGGATAGATATACTGATCTTGGCATCCAACGTCTTTGCTCCCAAGCGTTCACTCCCCTGGCCTCCTTCTCAGAAACCCTCCAGCCGAAGTTGGATATACGCATTATCTTCACGTTTCTGTGGCCAAGGAATCCACGACTTTCCCCACAAGGCGGAGCGAACGGGAGACGTAAGCCATCACCCAGTCGGGCGAGTGACAGCAGACCCACACAGACCTATGGGAAGTGCGGTGCTCTTCTGTACGGGCTCCCCACCCCCCAAGGCCTGGACCCCCGCCCCCTCTCTTTGCCAGAGAGCGCCCCAGGGTGTTGACACTCTGTGGTGCCCTCGGGCTAATGCCCGGTGCCCCGGCCCAGGGGGTCGGACCCAGTGCAGCTTTATTCTCCTGTCAGAACTGCTCTGAGATTTTATTCTAGTGTTTTATGCTGACGAAAGTCTAACCTGTGTAGATTTTAAGCAAGAAAACGTACCACGTGAGCTTCGTTTCACGCCATCTGCTGTAACGGTTTTATTTGAACACGGGGACTCGTTCCCCACATTTCCCTGTACACACATCCTGAAAAAGCACAGCGTCACATATAATTTCCTGGAAGGATCTCATCCGTTGACGCCTCCACACTCTCTGTGCTGTCATTCTCTCTCTGTGACCCGCTCTTCCCCAATCATTTACACACAGTAGGTCTTTCAAAAGCCAGTCCACCTGCTAACACTTCAGAGATCACCCCGGACCGACTGAATCTCCTCCTGGTGCGGACTTGTACATGGGGCCGCGCTTGCAGCGAGGACTATTTGTTGTATTTATTTAGATAGTTATTTTCAAGCTAATTGTATCAAGCAGGGGCAATAGTAAATTCTCTCACCGCCAGTAGAACACTAAATATGCACCCACTAGGGAACAGTGCCCTGCAGTTAAGAGCAAGTTTACATCTTAGGGTACATTTCTAATTAAATGCTGTTTATTGAAAATTGTTAAGTTTTTCAGAAAAAACATGACATCTCTCTCGAATGCATTATAAGCACAGAAAATGGCATTTTGAATTGAAAATCAGTATTAATCATCCAGAGTTCTATGAAAACTCCCCGAATGTCAGAAACCAACGCCCAACTAACTCCTTTTCCTGACAACCCCTCTCCCTGAGCACTGCCGATTCCGCTGGCGCCCCATCTCAGTGAAGTGTGGGGCAGCGGCAAGCCTGGGAGACACCTTCCACTTTCCTTTCAAGTCTTGCCATCCCTCCCTGGGAGTCAAAGGTCGTCAGAACAAGAGAACATTCATCCCATGCACCTCTTAATTAGGGGCGTTTTGAAGCTTTCTTGTCCAGTTCACTTTTTTTCACAAGGATGAAGTTTTTGCTCTATGCATACTCGTTTTCTCACCCCTAGGTAAAGAAGTGAGTTTTATATTAAGATGCCTGCTTTTTTTAAAAAAAGCAGAATTCTTTATTTTCCAAATCCAGAGTAATCACCTTATTTAAATGAAACCCTTGTTTCTTTTCATTGGTTTATTCTTATAATCAGCATTTGGGTTTTCTCAACTAATTTTTAATTTCATTTCCAAGCAAGGAAGTTGTACTGTTGTTTGACTTTCCCTGTCTTCCCAATCATTTCCAGGATCTAAAAGGCTGAGTCGTGCTCACAGGCCTCAGCCCTGTGACTGCCGACCTTGACCCCGGAATAAGGCAGCACCGAGGATCTGACCTGAGCTCTCAGCTCCACGCCAGCGACCACATTCTGCATCGTCTCTAGTGCTTAAACTATCTAAGCTGCTTACATTTATTAATAATAACTCCCAATGTAAGGTACATTTGTTTACTCATTCTTGAGGTCTTTATGGAGGCCTCTGGCAACCGTTGGAAACACTGCCCAGTCCTCAGGTGAGGGGCCCAGAAGCTTCTCCGTGCGGGGCTGGGCCGTGCACGTGCAGGCTCGGTGGGCGCAGGTCTAGGTCACCGACGCCCAGGGCCTCCGTTGCAGCTGCGGCAGCACACACACGGAGGAGTGGGGCTGGCGTCCTACACACCTCGGTTTGCAGACACTGAAGTGTGAACTTCACACAATTTCTACCTGTTTCAAAACGTGTCTTTTGATTTTTTTCAACTAGTTAGAAATGCACAAACTACTCTTAGCCCATGAGCTGTTCAAAAACAGGCGACTGACTAGATTTGGCTCGCAAGCTATAGTTTGCAACCCCAGGTTTTGGAAAATCAGAGAAACTAGATTTAGTATCTGTAGCTGCTAGGAGAGGAAAGATATGTAGACAGTAGGCTAAAAGGTCATGTAAGAAATGTCCAAGTTGTTAGGAAAGGTTAAAGGAAGCATGGACAAAATTGTATCAAGTATCATTTCACTCATAACTCTGACGGTTACCTTTAATGGGATATTTCTAGTAAGGTAAACATGTGCATGTGATATTGAACTTGATGAACTAAAAGCAGTACCACACATTAGTGCTCCCAGAGAACTCTGAAGTGCGTCTGTTTATCAGAAGCAGGACACTACCTGACAGGAAGAATGGAAATGACCCGAGAGGGTCAAGTCCAAGACCAGGAGGAAGCCGATGGAGCTGGGCACCGAAGTCAAGGCGCCGTGCAGCAGGAAACCAGCCCTCGGGGCGCTGCCCTCCACCACTGTAAATGCCACGGAGTGTCACAGGAACGAACGGGAGGCAAACGACATGTAAACCAGGAGAAAGCACTTACACAAACATAACTAACTCTCAATAGTGTCCGTAGATGGAATAACTTAATAAGCAATAATGCGTCACCCATCCCCTCCTCCAAACTGTTAACCATGTCAGGTTTCAGTAAAAAAGCAGGCTCCGTGATGCGAAGACGTACGGTTGAGAGGCAGGTCACGCAGCACAGAGTGGGCTGGATACGCAGCTCTGCTGAAGGAAACCACACCGGGAAGCAGGTTCGAGTTACTGAAGGTAACGGCCAAGTCCAAAGTCAGGCCCACCACCATTTCCTTCCCGAGATAACCTCTTACTGCTGGAACTCAGGTGAGCTGTGCAGACATCGTTAACAGGTAACTTGTTCAGACAAAATTGTTTGCTCTATTACAATACCCTCAGACGGGACGAATCCAGGATGATGTTCGTTTACTGTAATTTTTGCCATTTTGTGATTTCAAACAGGCATATGGCTGGATAGACTAAATATAATGGGTTGTACCTTAGCAAAGGTCAAGATCAGACTTCTTACAGATCTATGTTTTGACTCTCTCACCTTTTATAGTGAATGTTTTTCTTTCCGTTTTCCTCTCCCCAAGCCCACACCACCAGTACCAAGGTTGGAAATCTTTCTCCATGTCAACTCAAAAATTGTACGTAGCCATCTGTAAACCCTACACCTTCGGAAATAGCCCCGATAGCTGACAACAGCTAGCCTGTGTCCTCCCCATCCCCCAAACATGCAATGCCCTTCACCTTTACTGCAGGGGAGCCCGTCTCATTCTTCTCGAGTTGGGATAAACTTCTGCATAATAAAAACAAAAAGACCTAACAAAGGAAGTTAACTGTCCAATTAGATGCCATCAAGGCCTAATTAGGGGGAAGAGAGTATACTCAGTGCCCTAATTCTTAAGAGGTCAATTGGGAAAACAACACCATGTATTCCTCTAAACACAATCATCTATAAAATCTACTGCATTAGCTCTGCAGAAGTACTTCCTTTTAAAAGAGCTCTCTGTAAAATAAAAAGGTTTTTTTAAAAACCCCTGTAAATCAAACGGATTTCTTTTTTAGGCTCTGTATGTCACCAGTTATTTTGCTACATTTTATGACTGTACCAGTTTGGGTTAGGGGTCAACATCAGTGAGAGTCTTGCCCTCACTGATGCTTCCAGGAGAAAGTGGACCATTCCCATAAAGTATTTACTTATAGGATCTGCCTCCTAAAGGAGATTTCGTCCAGATCCCCAGTACACACTAAATAACCCTAATACGAAGTCCTGGGCTCCAGGGGAATAAGGAAAGGAAATGACCCGTAGTGAGTTGTCACAAGGAGTCAGGAGGTCCAGGACCTGAAGGGGTCAGCATCTGACCCTCTCACCCTGGTCAGGTGGAGGTCATGATCGCTTGCAGAGGCCCAGAGACGGGTTTCCCAAGGTCAGCCAGCTACTTACCGACAGTGTGGACTCAGACGGCTCCAAAGTCCACGTTTTCCAACACACACACACACACACACACACAACCACTGTTTAATTTATTAAATGGAAGGTTGAAGAAAAGATGGACTTCCAATAAAAAAGGAAAGAATAGTTTTTCTTTGCAAAATTTATCTTCGCTGAGAACCCCACCCGTGCTTCCAGGCCTAAGACCAATGCCTCCCCCCCCACCCACTCTCTTCCTTTTTCTCGAGTCACTGGCCAGAAACCTCCTCTCCCTCCTAACACTCTCCAAGTGTTTTGTTTCCCGATCTCACACATCATCAATACACTCACAGCGCGGTGCTAAACGCCACAGGTCCTTCATCAGAGCTGCTGACCTCTCCCCCATGTCTCCGTAGTTTAACATCGCCGTGCTGACTACCCAAAGGTCCGGGACAGTTCTCTGGCTGCAGCTCAGAGCGAATAAGGGCCAGAATTACTGGCAAGGTCTCTGCACATCCTAATTTACTGTCTTTAATCCCCTTCCAGCGTCCAAAAACAAAAAAGGGAACAAATCCTTCCATTAGTATCTGGAAGGATTTGCTCAAAATAATAATGATAGATCTCATAAACATGTGTTCCTATACTTCTAAATTTCCATAGCCCATAGTCTATGCTTCCATGGCCCATCATATTTATACCTGCAAACTGCCGGGTAGAGTTGTGGGTCAGAGAATGAGGGGAGCCTGGGGTCCCACTCGGAGGGGAGAGCCCCAGGTCGGCAGCGGGGATGGAGCAGAGACAGAGGTGCTGGCCAGGCTGTCTGGGCAGGGGGTTGGGGGCCTCACCAGCCCCCAGCTTCTCTGGGTGGCCAGGGGCACCAAACCACAGCTAACACAATCTGAAGCAAGTGTCATTGTCACCACATGGAGTTAGAAATGCAGAAGAATCTACTATCTCAGTTCATCTTACACGTTTTATAACTCTCGCTTGCCATTTTCTTTCTTTAATCTTCCCATAGTTAATGATGCACAAGAATAGTTTTCCGTACACAAACTAAAGTAAATATGCAAGGATCTCACTAAAAACTGACTGGTTGAGCTGTGAAGCTGGGCACTATGACGTTAAATCACGTGCCTCACGTGGAGAAGGACAGACACCACAGATCAGTAAGCACAGCCCAGCCCCTATCATGGCCCGGGGCCAGGGGCCGGGGGCCGGGGGCTGGATTTCATTCATAATGCATGGCCAGGGGTAAAGTCCTCGTAGCAGGGAGGACAGGAAGGCAACCCCAGAGGTAAGGCAGGTGGGTGCGGTAGAGCTCAGGCTAGACTGGAAAAAGCCAGTGACTATGGCAAAACTCTCCCTTCGGATGAGCAGGAAGAAACAGCCCCACGCGGGAGTGTTGAGGTGTCTTCTGGAGGTACCTGTAAGCAGGTGTTTCCTCTTCTCTCTGCACCGTATGTGTAGATTTCATGTCTCTCTGGTACCAGGAGCTAAAACCAAAAATGGAAACTTATGGATCTAGCCCCTAGGTTGTGAAAAGGTTTAGAATCCTCAACATTGTCTGATTCAGCCTTTGTTCTGTTTTCTTATAGGAACACTATAAGTGAAAAGAAAAACTAAAGAATTATAAAAATGGGTAGTGGGGATTTTGCAACATAACTTTTAAAAAAAATATTCGATGATCACAGACTAAAACAAATAGGACATATATTAAACTCTTAAATTCATAGAACTTTCCTCAAATGGTGCAATAATAATAATTAAATAAAATACATGAAATAATTTAATAAATTTAATAACTATATTTCATATGGAATTGAATGTTTATAGTGGAGAAAAATGGAGATTGGGGCAAAAGCAGGGTTTACAGTTGTATCCAGTTTTGAATACAACAGCTAATAAACGAGTGAAGTCTACCAAAGAACACATACAGGCACATTAGTAGCAGCTAGCCCCAATCTAGAAACAATGCAATCCACCCATGCTACAGTGGATAAATAAATTGCAGAATGGTGTGCTAAACACCAGTGAAAAAGAAAACAACGATTGGCCCCGTGCCATGGTGTACATGAATCTTACAAAGTGTTGAAAAAAAGAAGCCAGACGCAGGGGCAAACTACCAGTGTGGTCTCACTCATACGATGTCCGAGACCAGCCGACTGTTCCACAGGCACGAAGGTCACGGCAAGGCTCATTTGGGGAAGGAGGTGGGAACTGATCAAAGACGGCTGTTAGAAGTGTTCCACACCTTGATGTAGGTGGTGGCGACTTGGATATGTTTTTATTTGTAAAAATTCATCAAGGTGTATACCTCATATTTGAGCACTTATACATGTGTATATATATATATATATATATATAGAGAGAGAGAGAGAGAGAGAGCATACTTAAACACCTTTATATAATATATAGATAGCTATAGATAGAGATAGCATAATTTATATACGTCAATAAAAGTAAAAAAATTGAAAAGAATCATAATGGCCATAATCTGGGCGTAGCCAAGTTCTCGTTAGAAGAAAAAATACTTAAAAAGCAAGTGCCGAAGTGTTCTGTGTCCACGTACAGATGTTTCTGAAGACAGCTCCTCGCAGGCGTAGATGAGCAACCAAAGCCGAGAACACATGAGGTAAAACAGGGCCCAGGGGAGACACTCAAACCGCCCGGTTCTGACTCACCAGCTCCGCTCAAGCAGAAAGGACGCCGGACCACGCGGGAGAACCCGGGCCGTCAGGATGGGGCTGCGTGCCCTGCCCAACGCCTCCTCTGCCTTGCGTGAGGGTGAGAGCAGGATCCACTGAAGACGACGGAGTTCACACCCAGAAATGAAGGCTGTGTACAGTTGGCTCTACGTGACAGATAATCAAGTCAATACCCCGGGTTCCCACGGGTGCAGGCTGGCTCCACGGGCTGAGTCTTCACCACTCGGCTGTGCTTCTTGGGCAGCGAGAGTAAGTACTTGAGTCCCCTTATTCACAGACCTTAGCCTTTGCTTGCCCTTGCTATATATATATATATACACATATATACATATGTGTATATATGTGTATACACATATACACATATATATAAGGGCATATATATATGTGTATATGTATATATATATATGTGCAATATATGTATATATATTGCACTCTCTCTATATTATAGCACAAGTCTCTATCAGCTAACTTATACGAAAGGTTTGCTCGTCTAACTAGGCTCTGGCCTTGACCTCAGGGTGCTTCAGCTCTGCATTTCTTACCTGAGCCCCGGGTGCCTGCCATTCCTCAAAGGGCCCGCCCTTCTCTGGTGGTGGCGTGGCGGGAGTCTGGGGCTTTGAAATGATAGTTAACATTTCACCCCTATGGGATATGTCATGCCTGTGTCCATGGAATGAGTGGTCAAGGTCATCTGCTTCTTTCCCCCGTTTTCTGAAATTATCACATTTTGTTCACATCAGATAAATGAGAGTATTTATAACCAACAGCCCAAAGAAGGTACTTTCTATTCCAATATCGAGTAATCTCGTTGTATAGAAATAGCTCATGTTTAAATAACCTAAAGGTTTTTAGGCTGCCCCTCAGTCAGATTTTCTTTCAATGTATTCTCAGTAGTTACTGAACTTGAAATGTCACCAAGCCTGTTAAATGGGAGGAAATCTTACAGCGACTTAGAATGAATTATTGAAGTGATGAGAACTTTTAAAAGAAGCTTATTAAGATCAAACTAGTTATATACATATGAAATCAGAATCTGATAGAGCATAGATTCACACGGGTCGGCCACAGTGTGGCAAAGTCGTATCTTTGTATTTAAAACATAGATAAACAAAAACAATGAGTGATCCTTTGTGCTCCTCCGAGCCCTGCTGGACCAGCGCGGATTCCAAGGGTAAGGTTGAGTCCAGAAAACGGGAAAGTTCAAATACTAGTAACATGATAGAGGGTGAGTGACACATAGAACAGCACTTCTAAGATTAACAGATGCTTCTTAAAATTTATCATTTAAGCCCTGGCTGGCATAGCTCAGTGGATTGAGCACGGGCTGGGAACCAAAGTGTCCCAGGTTCGATTCCCAGCCAGGGTACATGCCTGTGTTGCAGGCCATAACCCCCAGCAACCACACATTGATGTTTCTCTCTCTCTCTCTCTCTCTCTCTCCCTCCCTTCCCTCTCTAAAAATAAATAAATAAAATCTTTAAAAAAAATTATCATTTGCATAAATGTCAAGAAACTAAATACACATTGAAAGGAAAACAAAGTGTTCTTGCAGAATAGTTTCTGCACACGCACTCACATTGGCTTTTTCGCGTGTTTAAATCAGCAACTGCAGCCCCAGGAGAAAGAGCCACCGAGAGATAAAAGGTTAGTTTTTCCAGTCAGAAGCCCCAAGATAGAATAAAGGGAATGTGTTTGAAAGAAAGATAAAAGTATTTTATCTAGGTATTGGCTAAATTATTTGACAGCTAACTTACATGAGTATACGCCGTAACTCTATCCTGCTCAGTAATTAATACATCCTGGAGTCATTTACTTCAGATAAAACCATCTACAGAGCATCCATTAATGAAAACATCTCACATGTTATAGTAAAAGTCTGCCCCTTTAAAAAGTAGCACAGATTAAGTCTATAATTCCCCATAGTTATTCATACACAGAAATGCCTGAAGACACTGGAGGAGTCTAATTTCTCAAGGTACTCTCCTTCCTCGGGACTCCAGGATGAGCCATATGTACAAGGCAGTATCTTAAGGTCCTTCCTTCAGAAGCACTTGGGATTGAGGAAGGGTGTGTTGGAGCACAGCAGTGGCTATTGTGAACTTGACCGCTTCCTCCTGCTGAGCTCACCCGCAGCCACGGGGACTCGGAAACCAGGCTGACTAGCACCACCTCTGCCGCGTGTGCCTTCTCGGGTTACCTGCGTTTCCCCCCCATCACTCAGGAAGATGAGTGAAGCCAGGCTGTGGCACTGCACGTTGTCCCTGCAAACAAATCATTAGAAGAAGATTAAAAACCTTCATTCTCTTTAACTATTTTATTTCACACAAACATGTGAATGACCAAACAAATGTTGGTTTGGTTTCATGCTGGCCAGTGCTCTCGTTGGAAGTGTAGAACCCATCCATGGCACCTCTGGTTCGTATGTATTCCTGAGGAACATCCCAAAGGGGCAATTTCTGGGGAATAATATGCAGCCTTCAATTTGCTTTGTCACAGCTGGATACGGAGTTAAATCCCCGACTGGAATTTAACCACCCAGAACCGAGCACCAGATGGCTGGCCCGCACCTCCGCCCCACAGCTGTGTCCTGATATGCACAGCTGGTCCGCACATTCGGGTGACAGCATTCAAATGATAACACTATGTCATGGAGAAAAATGTGTTTGGGCAGCGCAGGTCTCAAAAACTAGATCACACAGTTGCTTTCAGTGCTGTGTGCACAACCTCAACAGCTAATTCACGTCCCTTCGATTTATGCAGATGGGCACTGGGGTGTCCTGCCACAAGGAAACATCCGGGCGTCGGTCCTACTGTGCCACTGTGCCCGCAGTAGCTCCTTCCTTCACACACAGACACGCGCACCACAGTTTGTATTGTGAAGCTGGAGACTTTCAAAATGTTGCCATAATTAATAGCTATTGCCTTCTGCCAACATGGAGGAATGAAAACGTACTTGGTAGAAAGCACCTGCTAATAAAAATGCTTCAACAATTTGGGGATGTTATTATTCACGTCCTAGCTGAGTCACAAATATCCCCAGATTAACACACATAACAAAGGCAACACCAAAATTCAGCACTTAAAAAAAAAAAACACCTCCATGAAGGGCGCCTGGCAAGGAACATGCGTTTGAATGCACTTCAGACAAATAAAACGGTTGGCGTGTCTCAAATGAGAGATGGATGAACAAATGCGAGAGGCTTTCACTAATAAAATACGTAATGGCAAGTGTTCTGTTTCCACAAGTTGACAGAGGTCCCGGTGCTGCCGCTCAGGCTGTGACCAATGTGTACGCTACCCCAGGGACTCAGAGCAGAGCTACCCCTCATATCCGTCTAAAGTAGTTGCAGACATAAGAGTGAGCGTGTTCAGTGGTAACGAAACCTGGATTTACATGGCACTGCTACGTTTAATCACTGAGTTCGGTCATGTCAGTGACCTTCTGTGAACTTCTGTTCCTTCACCTGCAGACAGGCGGCCATCGATGGGGCTGCACGCGAGAATACTTTCCGCAGCTGCTGTGGGGCAGATGGAGGTGGTGGGACTGCTGTTCTCTCTGTTTCTCTTGGGCTCGCACTCCGTGGCACTCTTCCCCCTCGCCGGGGTTTGCGTGAGCTGGAGGATGGAGCCCAGGAAGGGCAGACAGAGCCTGACCCTCGCCGTCACAGTCGAGAAAGGCGCAATCGGAGGGCAGGCCTTGCCGCGAGAGCCAGAGGGCTTCCCAGCGTCCAACCCAGCCAGGTGTGACAAAGCGGGGCCAGAGAGCTGAGCTTACATTGTACATTATACATTACATTATAATTTTGCATTATCATTTAGGGGTTTTAAAATGATGTTAGAAAAAGGCAAAAGACTGCGTTCAATTATCATTCCGCAATACCAGGATATCTGATTTCAAATGGACCTTCAGCTTCGCAGGCTTTATTGTTCGCTTATTACCCACCCTCCGGAGACTCCCTAAAGTGAATCTTCTAAGATCCCTCGCAAATTTCTAGTCTTCAATTCCATTTCAAACACGCTGTAGTCTTGGCAGGTGATTTTCACTACTCCTAGCACATCAAGATTATCAGGCATTAAATCCTCCATTTTCCTTTAATCTCTTATTCTCAAAAATAGACATCTTTTCATCCCAGAGGGAAAATTGCCCATTTCCTTTTTGTCTCCCATGGAGTGCCACAGTCTTAATTCTGATGTTAAATAAGGGTTCTTGATCTTTGAGATATAAATAAGACTGGCTCAAACTCCAAATTTACACGCTAATGAAGTTCAAAGTCCCTCAAAAAGTTTCTAGAAATTTACAAAGGTCTTGAACTTTCAAGGTTGCCTCAGTATCTGACCTCTTTCTGTATGTGCTGTTTCTGTTGTGTACCACACGGACCCAGAGGTGACACCCAGACCCTTCTTTTAAAAAAAGGGAAGAAAAAAGAACAGAGAAAAGAACTAAGAAAAATGTGAGTGTTGCAGGCTTTCACGAAAAGGCCAAGTAACGTCATCCCAAGCACGGAGAACAAGGGGTGTGCTCCTGGGAGTGCCCGGAAGGCCTTAGCTCTCCTTGCTCTGCTGTTGGAGGGAGAGGTGTGGCGGACAGTGGCCCTAGCTCCCTCCCAGGGCTGGAATGCGGGCCGCTGGCCTGCGCCACAGTCCCGGGGCCCTAAGGCGACAGGGAAGTGCTGGCCACCTGCCACTTTCTACTTCTGGTCCTGGGCAAACTTGTAAATCCCATCGGCTTTAAGCCACCACTAAATTCTCTTTCATTCAATACGGAAGACACAGCTGATACAAAATTTCAAAATCATGGTCATCATAACCCTAAACAGTAGAAAACAATAATTTTGGTTCATCTACAAATGCATGTTATTAAAAATTCTGCTGCATGGACAGTTAGGGGTTTCATGCAGTGTTCCAAAAGATTCAACTGTTGACTCAAGTGGTGATTACCTGGGTGTTCATTTTATGCAAAATGCTTGAAGGTGCATCTTTATGTTCTATGTCCTTTTCTACATTTAACATAATATAAAGAGTATCAGCAACATCCAAAGAGAGGAGCGGTATCTTCAATAAAAAGCAGTTTAGAGGGGGTGGAGGGGAGAACGGGGGAAAGAAGGAGAAAGGGCAAACGAAGAAACAGGAATAGAAGACTCGTGGGCAGGGACTCTGGGGGGACTGACTGTGGGAGTGGACGGGGTGGGGATGAGCGATGGGGAAGAAGATGGGACAACTGTAACTGAACAATAATAAACAAACAAACAAATAAATAAATAGCAATTTACACAACAGTGTATGTAATGTCAAGATTCCGCACCAAATACCTATGTAACAAAATGTTAAGAGGTAGGTGATCTTCAGTAAGGGTTTGAGTACTCAGACATTGTTGAAGAACACACACGTTTCTAAAAAATGAAAAAAAAAACCCCGAATACTAAGTCACATGTAAAATAATCTCTTTTAAATCATAATAGGAAAACCATTTGGAAATAATAGACTAGTGGAAGAGTTATACACAGGATACATTTGTGCCTTAGAATATTTTTCCTCTTAAATTATGATCAACAATTATTATTTTAAATGGTGAGAGTATTTGCTGTAAGTCAGTGTTACTCTGGAATTTCACTTTTACTGTGAAACGTTTTCATTAAAATCCCCTGTGACACTAGTTAACCATGTCAAAGTCATTTTTAAAGTGGTAGGAAGACATCCTGACATTTGTCCTGTTGCCCTCGGCCTTTATTTTCTGAATGGATCATGTTCGTGAAGACCTCACGTAACACTACAAACAATAGTCATAAAAATCAGGGCCCACCAGGTAAAATGATCTACGGCATCCTCGTTATGATAACTGTAGTGTAACAGTGGCCCACTATTAAAATTACAAATTAAGAATATGTCGTACATAAGTTATTTTGAAAAGAAATCATTGAATAGGTCAATATCCTACTGTACAATCCTGGTCCTATAAGTCACCAAGACTTTTAAAGGTTAAAAAGCAACCCCCCAAAAGTTGGTGATTTGAATCTGCTATTGATTTCACAAACGGTTTCAGGGACATGAATCAAAAAAAATATTCCAGAAAGGATACATACTTTCTTTTCTCATTTAGAGAATAATAAGATAATACTTATTCCTGTATAATGACTCTAATTACAACCAGACCGTATGATCAGGTAGTAACATCAAGTGTCCCTGAATTAATGAAAAATGGATTTAAATGAGAAATACGGTACCATGATGCTCTCACATTAGGAACAATCGTTACTTAGAGTTTTCGAAACTGACAAGAGCAAATGCCAATCAAATAAATAGCTTGTATTTAGATAACCCAGGTAGTAGTCAGCGGGGAGTTTTTGAGGGGAAAAAAAAAATTATTTCAATGCCAAGTCACGCTCACAGCTTTGAACAAGTAGCAAAACAGGGGCATGTTTCTCAAATGGATTTCACAGCATCCGCGCAAAAGCCGGAGGGGATAGCTTAGATTTTTAAGCTTCAGATTTGAAATACCGAGATACCCTGCAACTACAGCGTTAAATCCTCTGCGGAACCACGGCGGCGAATGCTATCAGGGGAGACTCAGCGCTTCATCCTTCTGAGACTGATAACCTGAAAGCCGTGAAGTTCAGGGAAAATGAAGGGGGGCCCGCAGCTGCCTGCGCCCCCGCCTCACCCCACACAGAACGGCTCTAATTGTAACATCGTTTAAACTTCCATTGGAGGCTGCTCCCTGGGAAGACTTGAGGATGCTGTTTTTGTAACATTCACAAATTGCACAACCCTGCCGTGGGCATCTTACAAACATTCAAACCGAATTTCAGACAGCTCAAAGTAGACAGAAAACAGTATTTTTAGCTCCTGTTTAAGACAGTTAAGGAAATTCTAACTGCTGACTTTAAAAATGCATTATGAGTATTTGGCCAAGTCTTTATTATTCCTGTGGAAATTCGCTGCTCTCTGTGTTTCTGGACCGCCTCCTCCCTGACATCTATTGACGGATGCTTGGAACACTCCAACCAAACAATAGAATTTTATTTAATTTGTACAGTGCTTCACCATTCTCTCACATGTCCTGACTCGCCCACGAAAGTTTGTAAGGTGAGGGAGAACGCTTGTTCCCTCCCCCTTCCAGGTGGGGAAGGTGGGGCTGCGGAAGACGTCCTTGCCCCATGTTACAAAATCCGGGCCTTGAGAATCCCCTGGAGTTTTGCTAATCCCAAGCAGGTTCTGATTAGGAACCCCAACATTTTACTACTAAAGAAAAGCGTGTAGTGCATTCTAATGTCCAGTAAAAATAATTCGTAACTAATTCTTTCGATTTATCACGAATGCTACAGAACTCTGTTGTTATGTGTAATTAATGATTTAAGATACTGAAAATTTGCAGAAAATGCTGGGAAAACTGGATTTTTTTTTCAGGCGTACTACCTAACAGATTAACAGATGCCTTTTCATTTGGATTTTTCTCAATATTAAGCATATAGATCTAATTATGTGCAGGGCCAAATAAAAACCTGAAAATAACATGACGTGACTTCAGGGCTAAAACTCAAACTAGTTTCCAAGTTTTAATCATGGAAACCTAATCCGTAAGGAGCTCAAATATCCAAACTACTTTCTCATCTTTAAGACAGCAGCAGAAAGGACTTCAAGTTTAGGCAATTGGACAGTGGATGCACTGGGTATTTTAGTAGGTTCATGCATTTAAATGAACCAAATAAGTCTGATTCATTCAAGATGGCATATTAATTATTTTAAATACAAATGCCCTTGAGAAAGCTGACCTATTGTGACCTTTTCTCAAACATTCGTACTCTTTAGCTGTTTTCTTACAACCAGTAGATGAGTGGAACTTCTCTGGTGGGAATTTTCACTTCAGGTAAGGAGAGGAATTTTGGAGAAAAGGGTGGACTTATTAGTGTGACAAATGGAAACCTTATTTAAAATGCAGTCAAGAGGGTGGAGCAGAGATTTTCAACCTCTCCCATCTCATGGCACACTAAACTAATTACTAAAATTCTGCAGCACCCCAAAAAGTATATTTTTTGGCGATCTAATAAAAATAGGTGTAATTTTGATTCATTCACACTGGATGGCCGTTGTTTTGTTCATTGCTGTCATTTTTTATCTGACAGTCCAAGGGAAAACAGGTCAGTGCCCCTGACTAAATAGTCAGGTGATGCAAATTTTAAACATTTTTTTCAAAGCACCAGTTGAAAATTGCTGAGCTAAAGGAAAGAATTCTCATCCATGGCACCAACACACACTACTGACCCCAGGAAGAAGAGATGCGCCTTGCATCCCTGACAGGCAGTGACACTACATTTACAATCACTACCTCCGAAGGAAGCAGAGATTCCTCCTCGCCCAGTAGCAGCTCAGCGGATGGAAACTCAGCCAAGTAACTCAGTCAAGGAAACCACTGTACTTCCAACTTCCACTTTCTCCCTAGCCCTGCCCAAGTCCATAAAAGAGTGGTTCTTCTCCTTTGCTTTTTTCTGGACTTGAAATTTGCATTTTGTTGTTGTTGTTCCTGCATAAACAGCCATTTGTTAAGGTCAATAGTAGGACTACAAGGTTCAGGCTCTTTTAGCCAGAAGCAGCTCAAATGCTTTAAGCCTCAGGGAGATGCTCCAAAGAGCAGAGGGTGCCAGAGCAACATTTTATGTGTTCTTTTGCACAGCTGTTTTTGCTGAAGGCTGACCCAGATCCTTCAGGAGTGTCAGAAATACTAGGGCTCAGATCAGGTGTTAATGAAGAGGAATTCAAAGTACAGTGGTCGTACTTTGCTTCCTTACCCTGTTTTGCCCCCTTTTTAAATTTCGCATGGCATTAATTTATCCCGATTACCCCAGCATAAATGAATTGTTCCTCCTCCAAAATCCCATTGTAGAAATTTATAACACTTCTCCAAACTTTTTAATAGCAATTCCCTGCCTGGGATAGCCTAGTTTACGCTATTTAAATGGTGTATTTAATTTCATAATTCAGAAGTTTCATAAACCTCTCACATCCTACCAACTTAGTATTTTATTTGCCCAGGTAGATTTATGCATACTCTTCAACATTATTTGATTCCGTGGGTTCCCTTGGCAACATTGGCAGGCATTCCAGGGCCCCAAAAGGACGATCTGTTCACACTTGCCCAACTGCCCAGAAAACCCAACTATCAAAAAGTCTACCTCTGTCATGCATGTAAAATCTCTATCCCAACTTTCATCTGTGAATATGAATAAAGAAAACCTCATTCAAAGTACAGTCGGAAGCCACGCAAGGGTATCCAAACTTTTGGCGTCTCTGGTCCACAAGGAAAGATTCGTCTTGGGCCACATATTCAATACACAAACACTAACGAAAACTGATGAACGCCCTCCCGGCAAGAAACGTTTTAAGTAAATTGACGATTTTGTGTCGGGCCATATTCATGGGCATCCTGGGCCACACGTGGCCTGCAAGCATGGGTTGGACACCCCTGCAGGGGAAATTGCTCAGGAAGGTAACAAGGCCGCACCTGGTAAGGTGCAGGCGTGAAAAGAAAGCTTCCCTCTCTGCCTTGCACCAGTGAGCAAGCTTCCGGTGCTACGTGGGATTCTCCTGTTCTTTGCTCCAGATTTTGTTCCAATGACCTCTCTCAACTTCCTCTTCTCCTCTATAGAAGAATGCTTTTTTTCTTTTTTTTTTCTTTTTCTGGGCTTGCATGTGGCTCACCAGTTTCCCACTCCCCAATGCAATCCCTCTGCTATTCGAAATAAACTCGATGCGGCTGGCTGAGTCTCTTACCCTTTCCTTTAAAAAGGTTGACATAGTCACACGTTTATTTAGCACTTCGTGGTGCCAGGCTCAAGGAGAAGCACAGGCTATGGGGAACGGAGGAAGCAGGGAGGGACGCTCCAGGACGCTGTGCCGAGAGTTATCCTGCGCCCCCGGCTCCCCAGGCTTTCTCCTTCTCTTTCAGGCAGGGGTTTGTAGGGAGAGGACGTCCTAGAAAAAGCTCTTGGAGAGGGAAGTCCTAAAATGAATGGGTTGTAGACTAGCAGCTTCCTGTGCACTCAATGAGCACCCCAGACCCGAGGCCAGGAATCCCTCAGTATTTCCTGCATGTGCCAAACGTTTCGCCTGCAACTCTCCATTACATGGATACGTTAAGACAAAATTTTAAAACTTCTTAGGGTCTGCAACCTTCCTAGGGTACTAAACCTTCCCAGGGCTGCATAATGCCACACGAGTTTTCCCACGGGAAGCTCAATTTGCCTCTAACGATGGGCAAAGAGTACTGAAACCTGCAAAGCCCTCCAGACTGAAACCCCCCCCGCGGACTGTCCTAGAGGGACCCGGGTCTCGCGAGAGTTGCGGCGGCCGCGCCGGGAGGAAGCGGGTTTCCGGGCCAGGTGGGCGGGGAGCCGGGGGTCACGTGGTCCGCGAGCGCGGCCGGACGCGACCCCGGCGCTGGGCGGGCCCCGCAGCCATGGTGCGGAAGTCGGACCTTCTGCTCCTCCTGCAGCTCCTGCTCTGCCCGTCTCCGGCGAGCAGCTCCAGCCCTCTCCCGCTGGTGCTCAACACGTGGCCTTTTAAGAATGCAACCGAAGCAGGTGCGGGGCGGTGGCCGCGGGCGGGGACTGTGCCGCGAGAGTTCGCCTGCGGGGAGTTGCGGGGAGAGCCGGCCAGCGTCTGGCCCTCCGGGCTTTACGCACGCTCACCTGGCCGCCCTGCGCGCACCGCTCCGTCTTCGTCTCTCGCGATCGACCCTCGCCCCGAGCTCTGCAGAGTTTTCCGTCCCCGTCCTTTAGGGTTACTCCTCCTGTACGAGCCCGCGCCAATACATCCTCCGCCCCGCTGCTTAGCCTATCCCAGGGGACTCTGTGCCTGACCGCAATCTATTCATGGTCTGTCTTCTTTCTACCTCTTCATTCTAACCCCTCCGTTCTCTCCAATGGTACCCCGTACTCCAGCTTTTTAGACTACTAATAATTTCTCTCCAAAAGCACATTAGTTTTGCACTTACTCCCCGCCCCCCTCCCCCACACACGAATTGATGTGCTGTGTTTGCTACCTGGAATGCGCGCTCCCAATCTGGGCTGGACATTAGCATCATCTGCGGAGCTTGTCAAGTGTATCAGTACTTGGGCTGCACCTCCAGAGATTTTGCTCTCACTGCTAGAACCAAGGCATCTAGTTTTTTCTTTCTTTGTTTTGTTCTGTCTTAAACTCCCAAAGTGATTTTGATTTGCAGCCAAGATCGAAAGCCAGTTAAGCTAAAGCCGTCCTTGATACACTGCCCTTATACCCATTCTGAAGTATAGATGCCCATCTTCCGTGCTTTGCTCTCCTGTGCATACCATTATCTTGTCAGTTTCTCACTGTGTGTTCCATTCGTTTCAAGACATTAATACCCCAGAAGTAATTTCAAACCCTTTCAGAGGCTCATTTCACTTTATGGGGACAGAATTGGCTCCTGAATTTGCTGGAGCTCGGTCTGTATGTTATAAGCAATGAATACATTCAGAGCACATGAGGAAGCAGAGCACAAGAAACAAATCCCCAGCGATGATGAGACAAAGTGCACCAGCCCAGGCAGGGGCAAGTCTGTCTGTGTATGGGGCTTCAGCTTCTCAAAATACACTCCCCCGCCCTGGCTAGGTAGCGCCGTTTAGGTTAGAGTGTCCTCCTGATACACCAAGGTTGCTGGTTATGAGTTTGATCTCCCGGGTCAGGGCACATGCAAGAATCAACCAATGAATGTGGTTGTGATTCAGTGAATGAATAAATGGAACAACAAACTGATGTTTCTCCTTCTATAAAATTAAAATAATTTGTTCTCTTAAAAAATAGACTTTCAAGCCAGTATGGCCAGTAGTAATAGGTAAATTATTTACTAAAATAGTACCTACCCTTTAAGGATTTTTCTGTTGATTAGTAAAGAAATTGACCATCAAAAACCTTCTGTTTATTCCTTTTCAATGTGTGGGGCTCCGCGGAACAGAGTAGAGTGCTAATAGCCAGGCAAATGGCTACTTGTGAATCCTGGCTCTGCTACTGACTCTGTGTGACGCTGGAGAACTTAAAACCTCGCTGGGTCTGTTTCCTCCTGTTTAAAGTGATGATAGTAACTGTACAGTCCTTACCTGGAAAGCTATTGTGAAGATCAAATGAATCAATCCATGTGAAGCCCACGCTGGCCTTATTTGCTCTTGTGGTATTGTTATTAATATCATGCTGTGACGGGCACTATGGGAATTAAAGTATTAGAGATATACCTATATGTTTAATGATCTAATGACGCAGCCACTAGTAAGGATGTAATTTAGTGACTTCAATGTAACTGCCTTTCAGCAGCGTCAGATGTAACTTTGAAGGACAAAATCTTTTTCTCACACGGAGTAGAAATACATATTAATAAGTGAAAAAAAAACACTCTTCATCAGCAGCAAAGTCTTTGAATTCTTCATGGTAGTTAGCTGTATTATATAATTTTATCCATACCGCTGTCTGTATCACTCTGATTCCTTTGTGGCATCTAATAACACTGGTTTAAAAGCCCATTTAAAAAGGACTGGTGGACATGGATGACAGTGAGGTGATTGCTGGGGAAAGGGGGTTATGAGGGGGCCAAAAGGTAATGGAAAAAAATATAATAAAGACTACATTAAACCAATTTAAAAATTAAATAAAAATTCCATGTAACTTAGAGTAAATGAAAAGATGTAAACACAGGGGTTCTCAAAACGTCCCTGGCTTGTTGCTTTTGGCACTGGAAAAACGCGCAAGTATAAACAAGCACTGCTGGGCTTTGACCCCAGCGTGGCGGACCCTGGCGTCCGGAGGCTCCGCGCTGGACGCCGTGGAGGCGGGCTGCACCCGGTGCGAGCGGGAGCAGTGCGACGGCACCGTGGGCTTCGGGGGCAGCCCCGACGAGTCTGGGGAGACCACGCTGGACGCCATGATCATGGATGGGTGAGCACGCGCCCCAGGCCCGGCCCGGGGAGGGATGGGGTGGGGAGCGGGCGTCTGCGCCTTCGCTTTCCGGGCAGCTGCGTGACCTTTGCCTAGTGCTGAGAGCTGGGTGGACGGTTGTTGAAGCCTTGTCCCGGCTCAAACCCCTGGCTTCCTGCGTGGCCTTTCCAATCACAGTGGGTTTTCCTCCCAATTAAAAAAATATATATATCACGTGAAGGATGGCAGTCTCTTTAGCACAGGAGACCCCAAACTGCAGAAAATATGTCTCTGATCCTGTGCGGGGTCCTTGACCCGCCATCCACAAACACTGTGGTTTGCCCGACCCGCACGGAAGCCTTAAACCCCCTTTGAACAGCAGGGCGAAAGACACGGCCGGTGACGCGGAGAGTTTGCCTGCTGGCGGAGGGTATGGTGGGTTGGTGTTTGACTTCTTCCTTCCTGGGTGTGATGGGGGGAATTTGTATGAACTTCATGGATGTGCTGTGACGTCTACGTGAAGTTCGTGTTTATCCTACAGAACACGAGGGCTTGGAGGAAAACACTGTTTTTAAATCTATGAGTCTATGCAACCGCCTTAAATCTCACTGCGTTTTTGTTTTGTTTTGTTTTGTTTTGTTTTCCCTGCAGCACCACCATGGACGTCGGCGCAGTAGGAGATCTCAGACGCATTAAAAGCGCCATGGGCGTGGCCCGGAAAGTGCTGGAGCACACCACACACACACTGCTGGTGGGAGAGTCGGGTGCGCGCGCCCTGCACGGGAGGGTCTGGTCCCCTGTGTTCCCTGCGGGAAAAGGACCCACTCGGTGTCGAATAGTGTCAAAAAGCCAACCAAAGCTCCAATTCCAGCTGTTCTACCTAGTATCCATTTCACTTTAGACAAGTGAACTTCTAAATTCTCGCTTTCTTCATCTTTAAAGAAGGGTTTTAAAAACTTAGTCTGTTATCTATAGAAGGGACCTGCCGGGCCGGCAGGGGCTTCAGCACCATTGCTCTCCCTGTGTGACCTTCAGAGGGGCGCAAGGGCACGGAGCGCCGTGACCATGAGAAGATGGGACCGGAAGGAGTTTTGCTAGTTTTGCTACTGCATTCCAAGTTCACACCCAAAATCATGCAGTGACCCATAATCAGTAACTGTGAACATGCGTGAGCTAAGGACTCCAAGAGGAGGTCTTCAGTTTCGTTGAGAGCCAGAGCTGAAAGCCTCCTGACATTCGTGGAATCCAGCTGTCCCTCCGGGCCTCAGCTTTCCGCACGCGGGGCGTGGCCCGCTGGTTGGGGCCTGAGACTCCTCCCTGGGGAGAGGAGTGCCTTTTGCCGGGTAGAAGGAGGGGGATTGTGCCGGGGAGGAAGTAAGGACAGCTGTCGTAACACACACTCCAAGGGTCTCAAGCAAATCACTTTTGGGGAGGGCACAGGGAAGCTGAGATCTACAAGCGGATGCCTTAAAACCTTTCCTGCCCGAAGGCTCCTTGTGCCCGCGGGGATGGTCGTGCCCCGCCCCCTTCAGGGACCTGACCTCAGCACTTCCTAGGCGTGCGTTTTGGTTACAAGGCAATCGTGAACTGATTGACGTTTTTCTTCCCAATCGCCAGCCACCAAGTTTGCCGAAAGTATGGGGTTTGTCAATGAGGATTTGTCCACCGATACTTCTCGAGCCCTTCATTCCGATTGGCTCGCTCGGAATTGCCAGCCAAATAGTTGGCGGGTATGTGTACGTAAGTTCAAGCAGCACATTGTGTGAAAATATGAAGTGACGTCCCTCTGCCTTCTGTCGTCTGCCCAGAGCCAGAGGTGCTGGCGAGCACCCTGTTGCACCGAGAACCGGCGACGACCTCGGGCCTGGGTGTCCCTGAAAGCCCCCCCCCCTCGCTGCATGTAAGGCCTGTTCCCCGGGGGCAGCGGCTGGTTCCGCGTGACCGTTTTGGGACTTGGAAGGTCCCGTTCCGGGGAGCGGGGCTGCTTCAGTCAGAGCCGCTCGGCTCGTGTTTGCTTAGAACGAAAGCTTCCGAGTCCGAAACATCCACGTTTGGAAACCGTTGGTCTGAAACATTTGCTAGATGTTTATCTCCGCGAAGTGTACTCAGGCCCTTGTCCTTGTTTGACTGGAGGTGGTGCAGGATTAGGCACCTGGCACGTCACTCGCGGGACACCCTTACCCTTAAATCAGTGGGGCTTGGAGCACAGGTCAGCTTGCGTGTGCCATGCACGGTTTTACTGGGGACTGGCGAAGTCTCTCGTCTGTCGTGTCACCAAATCCTGGTTACGGTGGAGGAACTGCAGACTCCCTGGGGCCCGTGGGGTGCACGAGGCCGCTGTGCAGAACCAGGCTGGGGAAGCCCCTGGTGGGCTAGTGACGAGAGAGGAGCCGTGGGTTTCTCGCCCGAGTGTTGATAGATGTTCAACCTGACTTTATGGGTTTGGATTATTCTCTTGAGGCTTTGATTCCTGCAAGAATCTGGGAGTAGAATTTAGAATAGGCGCACATGAACCTAGCTGTGGGAAAAAAGGTGGTTTTAAAACAGATTTTGCTTTAGATTTCATAATTCTTCTTTGGCCAGGGAACAAATTAGGAAATTGGAAGGTCAGGTTGCGTACCTAATTCCGTTGAGAATTAGTATCTAACAAAAGATCTTCATGGATGTCCGCCCTTAGGCAGAGAGTGCTAGGCATATAAAGAGGAAAACCGGGATCTTTTCCAGAGTGAGTGGGTTTCTGTTCCACATTATGCACATCTGAGACTGGACGAGGTATTTAGTGAAATTATATCCATCTGTTCGCATGAGACTGAGTTAATCGTTGGCTTTTAATTCTTATCTTTCACGTACCAGATGTCCTTTTGGTTTCTTCCTAATGCTTTGTGATTGCATGTGACGACTTGCCACTTTCTGAAATCACCCTTTCTAAAAAACAAAACGTATATCTCGTTTACAGAATGTTATGCCAGATCCTTCAAAATACTGTGGACCTTACAAACCACCTAGTATCTTAAAGCAAGATGGTTCTGCCTATAAGGAAACAGGAGATAATTATGGTCATGATACTATTGGTAATTTGCCTTTTATACAGTTTTTGTGGTTAAAGTGAAGCCATGTGTCACTGCCCTTCTGTAGTCCTGAATGTGTTCCCTATGCATGCGCCAGGAGGTGATTCCGACGGCTTTAACTGGCAAACAAGACTACAGATATATATACCTCCATACGACTCTGCACTCACACACACACTTAGCATTTTCGTAGCCTCTGTGTCCATTTTAGTGGGTTATCTTAGACAAGACCCCTAATATCTGACGATTATTCACTTGTGGATTTTTTAAATATTTATATTTAGTTCTTTAATAATTTGACATTATTTGCTACATTCAAGTGATCTTTCTGGGTTATAAGGTTGGAAATTTCTGTCAGTCTCCATCAGTGATTTTCTGTGGAATTACCTTTGAAAAGTAACACAGCAAACTGAAGAGTAAGACTATGGGGTATCTACCAAATGATGCTATGAGACCAGATCATTAAAAAGCACACATTTTACCTGGTGTAATTTTCAGTATTCCCAAGTGTTCTGTTTTCCTCTACCTGAAATTAATGAAAGAGGATATTTATTTTACCAACTGCTGAATGGTTTGGTTATATTTGAGGTAAACTTTAGAGTTGATACCTACAAAGATGTTTTGTTTTTTTTTTTAAATTCCAGGCATGGTCGTAATCCATAAGACAGGACACACCGCCGCCGGTACATCTACAAATGGTTTAAAATTCAAAATACCCGGGTCAGTGTCTGAGAGAACACATCTCACAAGTACGCACTGAGTGTACACCAGTACGTGCTGGTGCTACGGGGTGGTGGGGGGGGGGGGAAGAGCGCAGAGCACAGCCCCCCTTCCTGGCCGAGGGGAATAGATGGGAAGGAGAATAAACGAGTATCCGCGGAGAGCCGGCGGACAGGGAGAGCCGGCCGGTGCTCCAGAGGTCAGGGACGGCCGCGGAGGTCCGATGACGCTGGGGTAGTCAGGGAGGCCAGTGGGGAGATGCCGGGGCCGAGCCCCGGCCTGGGGAGGGCAGGGGGACACACAGGCCAGGGCAGTGCCAGACCCGAAGGCACGCCCCTCGGCCCAGGGCTCCGGCTGGCTGCACGGGAGACCGCGTGCCTCTCCTCTGGGTGCAGGGAAAGGAGACGAGTCAGATTTCCAGGGGCCTTAAGTCGGTGAGGGGCTTCTGGGTTTTGTTTCACAGTACTAGAAAAGCACCGGAGGGCTGTTACAAGGAAAAACCTCGGTCCCATTTTGGCACATCAGATAGGACACGGAAATAGATCGTAGGTGGCGGAATCTAATTTGAGCCCGTAGGGATAATCCAGAAATTAGACGGTAAGGGTGGTCAGAAGAGAGTAGTCACCGTCAATCTGTGCCACCTTGATAAGGCGCCAGCTCGTATCTAATTCTTATGTAATTAAGGTAGGTCTGTGGGAGCCTAGCTTGAAACTTAGGAAAATCCTTTTCTCTGTGCCCCGGCGAAGAAACTGCTTAAGACAGTTATCAGCAGCTGAGTAGAAACACCCGCTGTTGTTGAAAGTGCTCATACAATGACTTTGTGTGTGCATGTGATTTCCCGTCCTAAATTGTCACGCCGTGTCCTCCCCAAGCCGAGTAGGAGATTCGCCAATTCCTGGAGCGGGGGCCTACGCCGACGACACTGCTGGGGCTGCGGCGGCCACGGGGGACGGGGACATACTGATGCGCTTTCTGCCGAGGTGTGACTTCCCGCGTTCGTGACTCTCCGAGACCTTTGGGGGGCGCTGTCCGTCGAGATGGATAGGAACCGTGTGTGCCATGCAATCCGGATTTGTGCACACGAGGGCTTTTGAGAAGCTCCACCCACAGCTCCCGACCTATCCTGTTGATAACATAATCGTTCAAGCCAAGGAACCCTCGTCCTCCGAAACAGAACAGTATTTCTGACTGGGCTTCACAGACGAGGGTGCTTAGGGTCCAGGCAAGTAATGTCCGTGAGGCCAGCGAATACAGGAACTGCGGTAATGGATGATAGAAATCAGAAATGCAGTCCCTGCCTGTAACTCCTAAGATAATCATGACAGCAAGGACCCAGTGTTTTCCCTATTGATCATAGCCCCGTTTCGTATTGAAAGATAATCGCTATACGTTATGACCTCCATCAAAGCTGGAAGTATCTATCAGCCCTTGTCTGCAGCGAGCAGGTGGACTAGTTGGCGAGATAGACACCGTACCAAGGTCAGCATGCTGCCTTGTTGACGCTTCACGCAGACATACTGACCCCTGCTCGTGTAGGCATTCTATCCCATGTGACCGTTTGGATGCTTTCAGACTTCTAGCTTAAGGCAGCCAAATTCAGAGTTAGTGTATTTTGTGACTCTCAAGTTTTCCCTCTGTTTGCACCAGCTACCAAGCCGTGGAGTATATGAGGAGAGGCGAAAGTCCAACCGCGGCTTGCCAAAAAGTGATTTCCAGAATTCAGAAGTATTTTCCCAAGTTCTTCGGAGCTGTTATCTGTGCCAACGTGACTGGAAGTTATGGTGAGTTTTATGCGGCATTTGTGTTTGTGTGAGCCTGCAAATGTTGATGGAAATGTACACTTTTAAATGCCACGGTTGCATTTGATCCCTGCACAGCGGCAGCAGGGACGCCATTGGCTGGCACTAGGCAGATGTTACCTGGCCATCCGTTAAGACTCACAAATTGCTGGAAAATGTACCCGAAACCCTCTGTGGGTTGACCGCTGCTGGCGGGCTGCCGTCTTGGGCTCCTCGCGCCGGGCTGTGACTTCTGACTCGGGTGCCGCCCTTTGGCTACAGCCCCTGTTCATGCCGAGGTGGGCGTGTCTGCTCAGAGGCCCTTATTTACTAGAAGTAAATACGGATAAAGTATCTTCCCCACTTCTTCCCCGTTCATGATTTCAATGCCCCCGTTGTTTAGATGTTTTGGGGACTCAGAGGCACATGTAGTACTGATTAGTAAACCAAAGAGATGAGCAGGACTGTTTTTGTACTGAGACACGTCCTTTGCTTCGTCTGACTTCTGTAGGAGGCAACTGCAGTTTCAAAGCTTTCCAGGATCAACCACCGCTGCTCCTCATTAGTGGATTTGCAGCTGGGGAAGATACACAGCGCACTGATCAATGTGACTTACTAGGTTACACTGCTTATTATCGTTCTTTGATCTTTTACTTCCCACAGTTCTGTATTTGAAAAAGTTGTTTGAAGTATTTCTTATTCTTTTCTAAGTACTAAGATACAGAAGTCAATATAAGGTATGGGAGGGAAAGGCTTTACGTAGGAAATAAGTCAGTTTCATTGATATCCTCTTAAAAAATAAACCTTAAGAGGCTCCAAGTTGGATGTAATAGGGGCTACAATGATAATTATACAATTACAGCTGAATTTAAAGTTGTAGACGATGATTATGTAATTGCAGAGGAATCTCGCCCCGTATATTGAAAGCGGTGGCACTAGAGGGGACCCTCCAGGTGTCACACACAGGTAGCTGGGGCAGCGGGAGGCCACTTCCCCAGATGAACTTGATTAGGTAGAGAGCATCTTGACAAATTACCCTCCTCGCTTTCAACGAGCATAGAAGGGTAGGAAAAAACAGGACTGCTGCGGAGGGGAGGATTATGGGTGAAGGGGGGGAATGTGTTCGTGGTACGGGAATTAAACCTTCGGCATGTGCCTGAATTTTTTCCCTAAGAATACAAAAACAGAATAAATCATAGCAGCCATGACAGCATGTATATAGAGCAAAAAGTCAGCCTATATTCTGAGGTTCAAAGAGGTGGCTCCCCTACTGCTACTTTCCCATGGTCTGCCAGCGCCAGACCACGGGCACACGTGAGGCTGACAACACAGCATCCTCCGTGCGGCGTAGCTGGACGTCAGGTGTACAACAGGTGGTGTCTGTATTGCTTGTAGATATGTGCGCATTCTGCAACTGAACGGCCTTCTCTTTTCTCGGCTGCAGGAGCTGCTTGCAATAAACTACCTGCGTTTACCCAGTTTCGTTTCATGGTTTCTAATTCTCTAACGAACCAGCCCAAGGAGGAGAAGGTAGACTGCATCTGATCCGTCCTTCCTGGCGGCGTCTGTATTTGAAGAAGAAGGAAGCAAAGGCTGAGACGGTCACTCACTCTCGCTGCACAGTGGATGCCTCGTGTTTTCTGAATTCTTCGTGTAAAACACACAAAAATAAATGTATGCTAAAGGAGCACTTTTGCTTTTAATATAGGAATTTCTTAGCATCTGATTGTATTCAAGCTTTGCATATTACCTGAATGTGAATGTATATGTGTATGTATATATCTTTTAGGTGTTGAGTTGATGTTTGCATTTCTACTCTGTTTTAAGGAATCGCTACTGTGGGGATTTACTTCCCTAGTGATATCTCAAAGCCAAAAGAAATCATCTATAAGTGGATACTTAAAACAATTAGAGTATCCAGGTTTTTTTAGACCCAAAGCAAAAAGTAAGGGTGAGGCCGATTATGATTAGTCGTGACCGAATTTCAGTACATCCGGTGATAGGTCTCGTATCACCAAAGGGCGGTTTTCCGTGACGCCCCCTGCTGGCCCGAAGAGGGAAGGATGCTGCTAATACTGAAGGTGCCCTTTGCTCTGCACACGTTAGAAGACGCAGGCAGTCTTCCGATGAGCCGTGGTGTGGACTTCTTGGGCCTGTTCCTCTGATAAGGCCTCGGTGTGAAGGGTCTCCAGTCACAAACATCTGTGATGTTCTAGCTGCTAAGATTCAGTGCGAATAATTCCCTCTGAAAATCATTCAGGGAATTTGATCTCTAATCGTGTTGTTACTCACTGCGTCGGACACATTTGGAGTGAAACACTGTAGACCTGCAGGTACGTTGAAAATAAGAACAGACACCGCAGTGCAAACCCCAAAGAAGGCTTAACAGAGGCCGAGGACAGCCCTCGGAGGTGGTCCACGCGGTGGCCTTGACGTAATTGGGAGAACATTTCCGGCCGTCCTTTCCCCTGTCCGGGGACCCATCTAAAACACCGGCACACTAGCCTTATTCCTGTGAATGAAGTAGTAACTAATATAATTCAGATTTTACCAGGCTGTACCCCTAAATAATGCCTACCAAATAACAGATAGGAATCTCACATGACTCTTAAGGTTGCCCCCCCTTGTTCAAACTATTCTCACTAGATCTTGGTGTACTCCTAAAGAGCGCTGGCCCGAAGTGTTTGGAGATGTATCCGTATGCTGTATACACACCAACAAAACTGTCTATTTCCAATACCAGCACGTGACCTCCTCGGCTTCAGAAGGCAAATAATAGGCTATGATATGTTTTTCATTGATTTATTATACATAGACTATAATATACTTTTTAAACCCCATAGTTTTTCATTGTTAAACTTCTTTTTAAGTGTCATTACATCTGATGCTTGGTGATTGAATTTGGAGCTAAGCACCCAATTGAACTCATTTAAGACCTTAATAGTTTCACCAAATTCATTTTTTAAAAAACTGGTGACATAAATATATGTCCTAATTGGAGACTAATTATGAAGATGAATGAAGACCTATTTATATCACTATACTGTCATTAAAAAAAAAGAAGACTCCTAGACCCTGTAAAGGTTTCTAAAAAGGCATGCTAAGATTTCTGCTTGTTTCCTTGAGTGCTGTGCTGTTTATACGTTAGTGTGCCGTCAGTCCCTGACTCAGGACCTTAGGAAGATGAGATGGTGAGGCCCACAGAATGTAGGAACTGTTTGTTTCCAAGTCCTGCGTGCTGCACCATCCACGTTTCCTCGTACAGCCCGGGTCGGCCGTGGAGAGCAGCCGTGTTTCCTTGTCTGGGGAAGGCATGCCCACTTGAAAGCTAAAGTAACGGTCACATTTCAGGTGGACGTAATGGAAGCTAGAGCTGCCGTGATCGAACCCTTCACCTCCGAGGGGCAGGGGCAGGAAGTGGTTTGCGGTGGGATGGCATGGACAGTGCGGGAAAGGACTTGCTGAGGTTCTTCCTGAAACTTGGGAACGTCCCATGCTCTGCCCTCGATGTGGTTGCTTGTGCGTTTTCCCTAATTCACTGCTGCTTCCTACAGCGCACTGTGGGTGTTGATATATAACATTTACAAGGAAACCATATTAGACTAGATGTGGAAAGCAAAGCCTCTCCCAGTGGCTGGCAATCTGTCTCTTTCTAACGTGTGCAGAGTCCTTACGCACCGTAAGTGCCAAAATACTTCTCTCCATTCCTAAGTAAAACCAGCATCATTTGTCTTTCTTTCTCGTTCTGTTCACTCTAAGGACGGCTGATGGGAAATTAAACCAAAGGCAAGTTCAGAATAAAAGCAGGATCAGGCAATACAAGTTCCAAGTTCACTCAGTTTAGTTCTAATGAGGCGAGGGCAGGGCTGCACGGAGCCTGCTTTCAGCAGCGGGACCCAAGGGCACCTGGCTCGTACCGCGGAGGTGGCCGTGGCGGGAGTATTTACCCCACGCCTGCCAGCAGACATTACTAAATAGGGCTTTTTTGGTTTGTTTATTTGGTTGGTTGGTTGGTTGTTTTCCCCTGGAGAAGTAGTCGACCAGTACCTCATTGGCTAGAAGGTCTTGAGGTATTGCAGTACATGTTTTACACACAGACAAACACCGAATGTTACAGGAACTCGGGAAATCATTGTTCGGGTTCGCACCCTGTGTCACTGTGCTGTGTGCCCTTGGGCAACTAACTTCCCCCTCTGTCCCTGAGTTCTCCCTTCTCTGAAATGGGAATGATGGTAGTACCCACCTTACAGGGGCGTGGTGGGGGGCTTGTCTCAAGCACAACACTGTCACACACAGAAAGGGCTCAGAAATGCTGGCTGAGCCTGCTACCTAGACTCAGGTTTCCGAAAACTCCCGAATGGAAGGATCGTATTTACGTGTAGGCAGTGAGGACCGGGCTAGTGCCAGACCCCTCACGGTCAAAGCGCGGGATGCTGGGAAACAAGCTACCAACCTTTGATTTATTTTTTCCAAGGAAAAAAAATGATAAAAAAATTTAAATGATCAAGCAAGAGTAAGGGCTGAAATGAAATCTGTACAAATATGTAGATTCAGAAATTTTACCTCCCGTGCATTCTGTGTTACGAAGTTTACTGTAGGATGTACTCCAGCAAAGCACACATGAGGTTTGGGGGGGAGGCGTGGGCCCAAGGAAGCAGGAGTTTCTGAGTCAGGGATTCAGGGGCTAAGCGCTGTCAGCTGTACAGCAGGCCCGGCATGCTCACTGCATTTGAAAACAAAATATCTGAGGCTAAAATAAACTTGATTAGAAAAAGCACAACACAAAGCAACAGAGAAGGAAAGGAGGGATGGAAGAAAAAGTGAAAGGGGAGAGAGAGAAGCAGGGGAAAATAAAGAAGGGAGGAAATAAAGAAGAAAATGAAGAGAGAAATAAACTTCCGGAGGAAAAAAATACCTAGGGGTGTCAGGGGACACAGACAATGTTCTTCGGCTCTACAGGTAATAATTGGAGCCTTCAGACAGGCTATGGATAGGTGAAAAAAGAAACCATCCACTTACAGACGCTTAGCGAAAGTGGGGGCACTTTCGACACGCGAGCGTGTCACTTGTCTCTGACCCACTGTCCTCTCCTGACCCACGGGCAGCAGAGGCGGAAACAGGCTCTCTTTGGACTCATAAGGGCACTAACTCCTTTCCTGGAGGCTCCGCCCACATGACCTCATCTGACCCTAATTACCTCCCAAGGTCCTACCTGCTGATACCCTCACAATGGGGCTTAGATTTCAACATATAAATGGGGGTCGGAGGAGGGATACAAATACTAGGAATCTCAAAATTTAATTTTGTACACAACATTGTAGACATGAGGAATAAATTAGCTGAATTTGTGATTCTAGTAGTCTAAGGCACAGAAGACAAATCCATATTTTAAAGTGTAGTTATAGGACCTACGGCCATTGACTAAGGATTATTACTTATAATTAAAACCATTTTGTAAGGCTATTTGAATTATCTGGTATACCTGACAGTTAAAATAACACACAAAAATCATGAGCCTGCCCACCTCTTCCCTAGATTTGGTTCCCTTCGGGAATACTTACTAAGTGGATCTGAACTACCCAGGTGCCTTATTTAGTCAGAAGGTGGTGTAGGAAGAGAGCCGCCAGCTGCTACTATTTCATATGTTTCTCTAGCGGTCTATTCAGTGGAACATTTTGAAGCCAGATTGCACAAGCCAATTAGAAGTCCTCTGGCAAACGCAGACTGTAGGGAAAGGACGTCTCTATCACCGTGCGCCGAGCGCATGCGCTTCTAAAGAACAGGAGGAGCAGAAACACGTCATTACGGGTTCGCCCACAGTCACACGGGCCATGCCCCACCCCCACGCCGCCCCAGTTCCCGGGAAGGTCCCCGATGTTCTCAGAGAAATCAGTCATTGAAAAAAGAGGCAAACAGGGCCGTTTGGTGAGATCCTAACTAGCTGTGGAAGAGACCAAACCAGCTTTTCTGAATTCATTAGGATCTTTTGGGAACCAACCTGCTCTGCCGTGGCGACTCCGACTCCCTCGTCCTTCCGGGGGGTTGTGCATGGGCTGCCTTTGTGGGGGATGGGGGTATCACACCCGGGCCCCCAGCCAGGCCTGCGTCTTCCTTTACTTGCCATGCGCCGTGGAGTTTCCGATCCCCGTTGCCCAGGGATCGCAGTGTCGCCCTCCCATTCCTAGCTGCGTGCCACACTTGGAGATGTGCTAGTTGAGTTGCTGTAGGAAGAGCCTCCACTGGAAGTCAGAACACTAAGGTCCCAACAGTCGTCACTCCAGAGTTCCCCAGAGAAGGGAGGGACAGCGAGCCCACGCGCAAAGGGCCGAGGCAGTACTCGGGATGGAGCACGCAGCGCCGGCACACGCGTCTTTACGCGCTCTGCTCTGGCAGCCGACGGAGAACAGGAAGGGGCGTCTCCCAACCCACGCTTCCACATGGACGGGGGCTCAGACGCGGCTCTGCCACTTTCTGGCGATGCGCCTTGGGCTCTCAATCTCTGATCCCTGCGTTTCCACCACAGAACCCAAGAGGTAAACTGGAGACAAGCTAATCTAGTCTCCAGAACCCCAAACCATCTGCGAGATCTGGGAGCTAATGGGAAAGGCAGGATCTCGGACCTCCGGAATCAGAACGCGCATTTTCACCAGCCCCCTTAGCAGACTCGGCGCACATCAGAACCTGCGCAGCTCTGAGCTGGGTAATGCCCAGGTCCGTCCCGCATAAACCAGCCTGGTGAAGAGGAGAGAACCTGACAGCGGAACTTGATAGCCCCAAACCGGAGTTCTTCCACTCTGCATCATCTATGCACCCCTGGAGAAATGACTCAACCTCTCTGAGCCTTTTTCACACCCGTCCAATTGCAGACGTGGGCACAGGCTATAGAAGGCTGCCATGGTGATGGGTTCCTGCATATGAATCATCAACCACAGTGCCGGGCACGCAGCAAGAACGGAGTGCGTGTGAATTCCTCTCCCCGGCCTCATCTGTCCTTCCAGAGCCAGTACTCCGATTCTGGGGGTCTCCTTTCCTGCCACAGACCCCGCTTCCTACTGCCATGGCCCCCCACCTCCAAAGAAAATAAACACCAAGTATCAAATCTTGCAAAAGTAGCATCATAGTCTAAAAGCAAGAAGTTATCCGGAGGCAGAGAATATAATTAATGCAGCCTTGCTATGCAGTGTCCCTTAGAAGCAGACAGACCAGCTTATTCCTCTACAAGTGTGTCAGTTCAACGAGAGACAATCAAGCAAGCTAACATTTCTGTTTTACAAATGGGCAAGAAGCGTGTCTCCCTGGAGCGCTGTCTCAACACGGGGCAATTGTCAACCCAATTACCTATTACGTGTCTTTAGTTTTTCCAAGTAACCCTGAAGAAATCTGTTTATTCTAAAGAGTTGTTAGGGGAGAGAAATGTCTCCCAAGGTATCTTTTTTTTAATGCTGTTCCATTGTTTGAGATGATATGTTTTGTCTTCTACTGAATATGTTATTATTCCAAAATGCTCACTTATCTTTACACTCTTCATTTTGAATCCGACTACTTCGTGACTTTGCTGTAAATCTTTCATGAACCAGGTCTCAGGTGGGTCTTTCTTAATTGGTTAAGGATTATCAACAGAGAACACTGTCAAAACTCTAGCCGGTATTTCTTTTTTAAAAAAAAATCACGGCACCAAACTTTCCCGGAGATGAGACATCTAGATGGAGATGAAAACAAGCCACGCGCCCGTGCCACAGATGCTGTTTTGTTTGAACCTGACCTGTCAAAACAAGAAAGGCTTTCAAGTGCCCCATTAGCAGCCCTATTCAAGAACAGCTTTGTTTTCTAAAGCTGGCTGGTTTGTGTTCTGATTCTGACAAAACAGTTGGGAAGACGGAACAGGTGCGGGGATCTTTGCTAATAAAACATTCTTGTAGCTATTGTTTCAAGAAGCGGAGCAAAAGCGATCGGATGCAAACGTCTCTGAAGGGTTTTCCTCTGTCATCGTGTGAATCTAGATACTAATTTCATTATCCAGTGCGAAGGAATCAACATACACACTCACACACACCCGCCGGTCAGAGGGATACCAGTTCCTCCTCCTGGTGTCTTTTTAAAAATGTCCCTGAGTTCTTGTCTCACCCAGAGAATTCATGCTTGACTATGTGTTGACCTCGTTCAAAGTCTTTTTCCCCTTTCTTCCTTCCATGACTACCCCCGACTCAAGAATACCTTTCCAGCCCTTACTTGGCTCCTATCACAACAGGTACTGAATGTTTTCTGGGTTCTGCTATGTGCAGCTTTGGATGGCCCTTCTGGCTAATCTGACCCTCGCTACCTGAGGAATTAAAAGTATTTCTAAATACAGTTTCAAACTTAGAAGTGGCACTCTAGGCAATGTTGGCATGTTCACATGCATTTTAATGATAAAGTGTCTGTACTCAGGCATTAATGGAGCTATTTCCAATGGCTTTGGAAATCATTTTTAAGGAAAATTGGCATTCAGAGGGAAGATTAAACTAACAACTACTCCCCGGGCAATATTCCGCATGACCCTGTGAGCTGGGTCCAGGGAAAGCAAGCTGGTTCCAGCATCCCGACACGGTGAGCGTCACTCACGGACGCACTCCCTGCCCAGGTGTTCCCAGCAGGCGTTCCTCACCGAACACGGCCTCAGCAGCGTTTGTGATTGGCTGTTTTGTTGGCTTGTTAATTTATTTTTCTTCACCATTCCATCGGATATCACATCTCTCAGGTGTTCAGAATACATGTAAACCTTTCGCCAGCTTCGAGAGGCTGTTTGGCATTGGCATAATTGCTCATCGGCACTCAGTCATAGTATTTAAATGTCCGTGTCCATCAACTTGGGATTCACAATGTATTTGAAGGCTATCCTTCTGTCCAGTGTTCCGAGATTTTAGAACAATCATTCCCAGTCGTTCACGGCTTCCAGTAACTCATTCCTCTCAGCACAGACAGAGCTGTGTTTCCCCCAGCCTGCTCTCACCAGGCAAGCCCCGGCCAGCAGGTAACGGGGAGGGCTCGCCGCCACTCCGCCACACCACAGAGCCACCCTCTGCAGGGGCCGGGGCCAGCGCTGCCCACTCTGAACACAGAGGCCCCCCGGGCCCCTTTCCCTGCTTTTACGGTCCCCGTCTGCTCAGGGAGAGTGGCTAAAAGGGTCAGAAGTAGTTGAAAGAGCTTACATAAGGGACAATTTCTATGTCTCTCTTTCACCGTGGAGATTTTTCATAAGGCTGCTCAGAGCCTCTCTGCTTGCTAGGCAGCACTGAAATAATGGGGTGAGTCTCTCCTAAATGGAATCGAACTGACCATGGATTTGAAGTCGCTGCCTCTCCCACTGAGTTAAAGCCAAATGGAGTTGCTTCCCCGGACGGGCTTTGATCGGCACAAGGCACTTTCCTCCTCCTGACTCAGATGCATCCAGTCCGCAGCGATGGTTTTATTTAATGTTCTTGTTCACTTCGCTGGAAATGCTTTAACTCGGGTGCCTGCTGGCTGTGAAAGGGATTAGGATTGCATGGGACTGGAGTGCTTTATTTCTCATAAACCACGCCACGGCCCATAAATTAATACAGGATTATGCTTCAGCATTTACTCAGCAGGCTTGTTTTGGACGGAAAGAAAAGGCAATTAAAGGAGGGAGAGAAAAAGAAAACGATCTGATGAAAAGTGAACAGGTGTACAAAGCCTGCCGGTGCGCATTATTAGCATGAGCCCTTTCTTAGGCAGAAATGCGAGACTGACTGACACTGTTGTGTTCTGTTCGTGCTGGTCAGCATCGTTCCTTCTGCTCAAACCCAGACTCACTGTACGTGAGGACAAGGCCTTCCCCTTCACCGAAACGTGTACGCATCATTTGAAACCTCTCTGGTAGCTGCTCCAGCAGCTGTGGTCCCGGGCTCAGTGGAGCCCAGCCTCCTGGCATTCCCACCAAAGCCCTGGGCATGAAGCCCTCTCAGCCCCACCCCCAGGCCAGAGCACTCCAAAGCAAGAGCGTCCGTCAACAAAAAAGGGATGCAGAAGAGCCACCCTGCTAAGCTCTCTCTCACTCCCCACAACAGAGTTAAAGACAACGAAATACCGTTGCTGGCAAGCTGTGGCCCATGTCTGCTTTCGTACAGCCTGTGAGCGAAGAGCAAGTCTTACCTTATTGACTGTATTACTGTATTGACTTACGAAATAACTCATGTTGTTGGACACAAAGCCCTACGAGGTTCGAATGTCAGCGATCATCGGTAGACATGTACTGGAACACAGCCTTGCTCCTCTGTCTGTGTGTCGTGATGGCGGCTTTTGTGACTCAGTGGGAGTGGACTGCTTAAAACGGAGATCTCTAAAATACTTCGTACAGGACACTTTATGGAAAAAGGTTAACTTCTGTTTCAAGCTGCTAAGTTTTGTGTTCATCTGTTCCACAGCAATAGATAAGCAACTGTGAACTATATCAAAAGTCAATACCACCCTGGCTGGCGTAGCTCAGTGGACTGAGCGCAGGCTGCAAACCAAAGCATCGCAGGTTCGATTCCCAGTCAGGGCACATGCCTGGGTTGCAGGCCACGGCCCCTAGCAACCGCACATTGATGTTTCTCTCTCTCTCTCTTTCTCCCTCCCTTCCCTCTCTGAAAATAAATGAATAAAATCTTTAAAAAAAGTCAATACCAATTTTGCAAATGGAATACCTGAGATACATGTTTTAATGTACCAGCTGATTTCTTAACCACATCTCTTAATAGTGAAAACTTAAGAGGATCTAACAACTGAAAAAAGTCTAACATTCAACTTCCTGAGTTGTGCTCTCAGTTACTGCACACCAATGGCCACGTGCTGTTCCGATGGGGGAACAGGATATTCTGTTGCCACCGTGTGCTGGGCACCATCATAAGCCATGGAGAGCAACATTAAGAAAAAGCAAGTGAAGATCCCTGTGTCTTGGAGCTTAGGGTCAAATGGAGAAGAAAGACAGTCACCAAATAATCCCACAGCACAATCTGCAATACATCTCTTGAAATCATGGCATGTGGAGGTCTGAGAACAATACCAGAAAATCCCGACCCAGCCTGGATGACAGCTAAGCTTCCTCTAAGACCTGATTCTTTTTTTTTTAAGATTTTATTTATTTATTTTTAGAGAGGGAAGGGAGGGAGAAAGAGAGAGAGAGAGAGAAACATCAATGTGCGGTTGCTGGGGGCCGTGGCCTGCAACCCAGGCATGTGCCCTGACTGGGAATCGAACCCACAACACTTTGGTTCACAGCCCGCGCTCAATCCACTGAGCTACGCCAGCCAGGGCTTAAGACCTGATTCTTAAGTCAATGGCAATAGTGAGTCAGATTCCACTAGGCAAACCGAGGAGGGCGTGCTGAGAGAGGAGAACGGCCCGGACTCTGGGATGCGGTCCTTCCGAGAAACTGGAAGGCCGGGGGGGCTGGAGGTGTGAGGCTGCTACAAGAGGAAGCCAAGAGTTCAGAACTTTGTCAACCGTCTCACGGTTGCGATTTTTATTTTAAGAGTGGGTGAGGTGTTATAAGCAGGGGGCAGGGGAAAGAGAAGGGCGCTGGCTTCAATGCCATCCGATTCGCATTCTGAAAATCACTTTGCGGCGTGGAACAAATGACCGGTGGACAGCAGATGGCATTCCCCAGAACGGAGAAGGAGAAAGGTTGGTGAGGACCAATGGTGGCGAAATAAAAACGGAATCTCCCAGCCCAGGAGTTCTCTCCGCCAAGGTAGCGGAAAACCAAACTCCTTTTGTTACGTGATAAGCATTAAACCCACACGTGACGCGCCTCACACACAACCCGCTGAGCCGCTGTAGAGACGGGAGAGCCCTCATCCTCGCGCAGTGCCCTCCGGCAGGGCCCCGCCCGGCCCCAGTGCCGGGACAGCGGGGCCACCACTCAGCTCACCCGTCCCTGGGGAGGGAAGGCTCAGGGAGGGGCACGCAGGTAACAGGAACCACCGCGCGCCGGCGCAGAAGCAGACGTCCACACGCTTCTGCCCACTGCCCCCCGGGGGCGGCCGCCGCAGGGCACCTCGCCTGCGTGCCTGCGCCCTGGGATGCCAAGGAAGGAGCCCGTCCTGCGTGGTTGGCCGGGTGCCCTGTGCCGCGCACACTTTCAGTGACCACGAAGGAATGTTCACCGAGCTCAAAGCAAGGGAAGATACGCCCACGCAAGACGCCAAGTCCGGCATTGCGTGTGGGGGCTCTCCGTCTCTCGGGGACCAAGTGGTCCAGGCCCAAGGCCCATTCTCTGTGTTGTTGTAACAACACAGAGAATGGCTTGATTTGTTTAGGATTTTTATTTATTGATCTTAGAGAAAGATAGGAAGGGAAAGAAAGAGAGAAACGTCAGTCTGTGGTTCCACTTACTGATGCATTCATTGGCTGATACCTGTATGTGCCCTGACCAGGAATCGAACTCAAAACCTTGGTGTATCAGGACGAGGCTCTGACCAACTGAGCTACCCAGTCAGGGCTGCAAAGAGCACGTAAGATTGTCTTTCCCAATAGCAGCCAAGCAGACGACCCCTATACACAAGCGATCCAGGTAAACAACTAGTCCTCCAAAGGAATGGACTGCATCATTGGTCACTCACAGCTCATCCTAACTTTACCTGGTACTCGGGACACCACCTGTGCAAGCTAATTGGCTTTATCCAGAGGAAAACCAGACTTCTTGTATCTTTCACACCAGAGGTAGTTTTGCAACTTGGAGCAAGGATCCCGCTGAAGTCCCGCCCCTGGCCCCCCACAGACACTGGGAGACAAGATGATACCTCTCCAGATGCTTACATTTCACAGAGACGGTTCCCGGGTCCTTGAGAAAGACCTTTCTGAGTCAATACGCTGACAAAGGATCTGTCCGGTCTTCAAAAAGATACATATACATTTCAAAGAGAGTGGGAGTGCTTACAAGTTTTCTAAAGCAAATGTTCTGAAAAAAAGAAAGGAAGAATCTTATTTTCAACAGGGGGGAATTAAGCCTTTTACTTTTAATTGGTCTTTCTCCTTATCCCTGTCCAGGGGAAAAAAGAACGTACTTCAGAAAGGATGGAGTGCTGAGAAACGGACACCAGCCGTCGAAGCTCAGGTCGCAGATGCCATCGGTGCCTGGCGTGAGGACCCTCACCAGGCTGTACTTCTGAGGGGACCAGACGGAGTGAGTGAGAGTTGATTAAACAACTTCAGTGACATGAATGACAGTGCCTGTGACAAGAGGACAGACAGGGAGGTGGGTCGAGTCAGAGCTCCTCTGGTTTTCCTTAGGATGGGAGGTAGCGGAGCATGGTCAAGGCCAAGGTGGAGGGCCGTAGTAGAAAAGGCAAAGTGAACATTGCAGGGTGGAGGGGTGGTCCTTGACGGGGTGGAGTTCCTGAGGATGGGAGGAAGGATGGGGGGCAAATCTCAGGGGGGAGGATTGAGGCCCCCACATGAGGAGGCTGGGTGCATGTGGGCAGCTCCATGTCTTAGGAAGAAGCGCTGAGCATTTTGATGAACGTTTTATAGAGAGATAGATTTTGTTATGTCTTCATTGCAAAGGCTGTGCTAACCATGACCCCGGGAGGAAAGGGCATTCAACCCCATGCTAGTTCAATGGAGAGACGTCCATGAAGGCACTACTCGCAGAAGGGTGAGCTGGACTAAAAGAATAAAGCAAGCATCAAACTGCTGGAGTCCTCGGTGCAGGCCCATCATTTCCAGAGGCAGGGGCGCTGGGCTGGTGCAGCACCGAGACTGCGGGGCAGGGGTCTCGGTGGGGGCCACACCCTCGCCGAGACAGCCCTGCTGCAGAGACAGACAGCGGGGCATGGAGGGCGCTGTGCAACCCCCTGGTCTCTGTCACCTGCTCCCCAGCCCCCTGCCACAGGACTCGACGGGCTGGGGATTGAGGGAAGGGCTCCTTCAGCCTCAAGGGGCGAACAGCTGGGTGCAGAGCACAGGGCGGGATGCCGGGAAGTCCTCTGTATTCTTACTACACCTGTAATCTTCAATTTACTTGAATTTTGTGTCTGTCTTCTTTTGGGAACATTAAACACGCCGCAAAGAGAGTGCACCAGCCCCAGGTGCTTCCTGGGTGCCCTTCCCCTGGTTTGCTCCGGCTCCTCTGGTCCTCCCCAGGTTTCTCCTCTTGCGCCTCTGCCTTGAATGTCCGCCTTCCTGCAGCTGGGATCCCGGGCCCTGCTGCCCTCTCCCCCGTGCTCCCTCCGCTGTCGCTGCCACTCCCGAGGCTCCGGCACTCCAGGTCTCCCTGCAGAGGAACGACTCCAGCGCATGAGCCCGCTCGCTCTCTGAAACCTGGACTCAGAGGTCCACACCCCTTCTGGGAAGCTCCCCTGGGCTATCCCACAATCATCCCAAACCTCTCCGATACAAATGGAACTCACTCCCCCACTAGATAGGTTCCCTCTACCATGTTTCAAGTGTCAAGGCCTTGACACTCTCTGCCACCAAGCCACCAAGCCTGACTGATTAGTCAGGGTCCACTTACCTTGCCATCCACGGGAGCCGTTCCTTAGACGGGCCATCACTTTCTCCCAGGAAGATTATTCCAACGGCTACCTACATACCCGACCTTCTGACTGTCCGTGGATCTTCTCCACACCATCCTCTGAGCCCCAGCCAGAGCACCCTTCCAACACCCCAAATGTGAGAACAAGTACAATTTTTTCAGTAGTTACATTGGCGCTAGGAGAGAGGGCTTATCTTGCACACGCTGCCGACCACGCAGGCCCACTTTGCACACCCCCCTCCCCACGCTCTCCCCCACCCCACCCCGCTCTGCGCAGGGGTCTCTCCTGGGCCTGCCCTCCCCCTGCCGTAAGCTCCAGCAGTCTCTCTGGTGTCTGCGCCCCCCGTGGTCCAGATTGGCTCTCTCCTGTGGGTTCGCCCTACACAGGAACACTCGCAACACTGATTTATTATTGCCTGTCATGGTCCTTCCCAGATGATAAGACGGAGAACTATTTCTGTGTTGAATACCGTCTCCCCAGTTGCAAGCCTAATGCTTTAACCTTAGTCGAAAATCCATAGATATTTTCATACAGAAGAAGGAAGGGGAGACGCAATACAACTCAGATGGAGTAAGACTGGAAGTGGTCGTAAGAGAGTTCTGCGAAAGTGTAGGAGGCTAGGGCAGCTGGGGCTGATGAGGAGGGGGTTTCAAGTGCAGATGGCTGGGCAGGACAGGCCTGTGTACCACTCCCGGCACCTGCAGGCAAACGGATCTTGCCTTCGTGAGCTTGAAGCCAGAGGTAGAATTCACTGTATGCAAGCTTTCACAATAAAAACACATTTATTGGTGATGAAAAATGGTCTCTGTTTACATTTGTGTATGACAATTAAGTAGTAGGACGTGCCAGGCTGTGAGTTCGCCTGCAGTAATTCACGCGGCGGGTGTTTGGCACAAGTGGGGTAACCCCTGCCATCTCCACAGCAGGCAGGAATTTTAAATCCAGCCTCTATCTAACACGTTACATTTCAAGTTTCCCTGTAAAAATCTTTTCTCCCAGACATTTTTTTCCTTTAAGTACTTTAGTAGCAATGTAGAAAACAAAACAAAAAAATTGTCTTTTCTTTTTTTGTTTACGGTCCAGACTTCGATGACCAACCTCGGAATCCATTACATCTCTCGCGCTCGGCCAGGTGGAGCGGTGGGCGCAAGAGAAAGGGAGGGGGTTCCAGCCCCCTCCCACCGCCCGTCAGTCCCCAGGCCCCCTGCAGCTTCCGGCCACCTCTCAGGAAAGGAATTCCTTCACGCAGTGGCTGCAGCCCAGAGGGTATTTAGGTATTTTCTTTCCTCTGAGAGAATATCCTACAGCCTTTGGAACAGCATGTCTCACCTCTTGGTACGGTGGTGGGGGCCGGGGTAGGGGGGACATTCCTAAAGCACGGGCTGCCTGTCCAGAGAAAGTGAGAGCGGGGTACAAACTTACACCTCATGGGAATTGTCCTTGGCAAAATAATTAAACCTTTGAGGATTCACTTTTTGATAGGACATGTATTCATCACCTTTTTTCTCCCCTCATTGAGATGTCTATAATCAGCATGTTTGTCTCTGCCTAATGCATAGGAACTAGGCCAAATTCTATGCTTCAGGGCACACAGAAGATGCAGGTCCGTGAATATCATTTTGTTAAAACTTTGCCTGGGTCACCTGGGGCCAGATAACAGAACTCCGTTGGTTAGAGCACTGACCCCATACATCCAGGTTGTGGGTTCCATCTCTGGTCAGGGCACGTAGAAGAAGCAACAAAAAGAATGCATAAATATAAGCGGAACAACAAATCGATGTTTCTCTCTCTTCCTCTAAAAAAAATCAATAAAATTTTTTTTCTGGGTTCACGTTGCTCCCTGATTCACTCTGTGGCCAAGCGCCATTGTTCCTGCAAGGTTTACCTGGGAGTCATTTTCCTTGGTTGCCCTTGAGACCACTTCCCTGAAGCTTCGGCTCTGACCTTGGACCGTCGGTAGGCTCCTTCTGGGACTCAGCGGGACCTGTCGCGAAGGACACTGTCCTGAGTGGACTGCATCCTTACCTGGATCTTGGAGCAAGGGGTTTGGCATGTCCTTCTTTCCTGCACCTTCCATCCGAGTCAGCTGTGAACGCACACGAGGCCGCAGAACGCCAGAGGTGGCAGGTTCTTTGTGAATAGATTTGCCGTTTTCATTTGGGCTGCTGAGTCAGGAAATTGATATTCTACTGTTGTGCTTTCCAAAGTATTTGCTGTGACTTCATTTTTTTTTTGCCCCTCTGACAGGTGAAGCAGAAAGGGGGATTAGCTTTCTTGATTCCAATTATCTTCCTGGTGGCGTATCGCTGCTACGTGACTGTGTCAGATAAGTCATGCGAAGTAGAAGGAAATGTCACCTGGTGAGAGTGACAGTGTTCGAAGGAGGGTTTGAAGGGTATTTCTTGTCATTGATGAGTCCCCAAGAACTTTTTTTTTAAAAAGACCGGTAGAATTCTTTTGAAATATTTGAGTTAGATGTCTTTTTTCGACCCAATTTGCTGGAAGATTATCCTGCAGATGTCAACTTTTTGTTTTTAGAAAAGACATAAACCGAGGCGGTGCCGTGTTCTACGTGATTTCATGCCACAGTTCGGTTGGCTTAGAAGGTGTGCTGTGTGGCACTTGAACTTGGCTTCTTTATCTTGTCAGACAGCAGTAGGTCGTCTTGCAGAAAGGGCAGGTTCCGGCTGCCACCGGGTGAGAGATTCGAGACGACGGTGGCATCATACCTGCTGGAAGGCGGCTCCCCGGGCTTCTGTTTCGTGGGGGAGGCGATGGCTGGAGGCGGGAGCCGCCAGGTGCTCGTTCAGAGCGATCCGACACAGAACTGCCTGCGGTTCCGGTCGCCTGGGGAGCTGGTGCTCCTCTTCCTCCATGTTTGTTGCTGTTGGGAACCGCCCTGACTGGTATTAGAAGCTGAGACCCCCGCCTAGCTAAGGCTAAGGGAACGCCCTTGGAACTGTGAGCCGTCAAGGAGACAAAAGCTTATCTTCTTGGCAGGAATGCTGCTTCTGCTGCTTTGTTCATAACTGAACCCCCAAAAGCTTGGTCGGTTAGCCAAAGACGGGTAAGATTCCCCACGGGGGGAACAACCCAAGCCAGGCACGATCACTTTGGGAGGCCCCCCAAAAAGAAGGACTTGGGGGGGCTGCAGCAAAAGGGGGTGATGGACCCTCACTCCTCGGCTTTGACAAAGTCTGAGTTCTCAGCGTCCGGAAGAAAATCTCCTTATCTCTCGGTGGCTTTAGTTCCCGCGCTCCACTTAAGCCTGAAACAATGACGGGGTAGTACAGCTCGGTACTGGGAAGTGCGGATTTCCCAGGGTGATCAGGCCTAAGAAAGAACATGTAAATTACTGTGAAACCTTCTTTGTTTAGAATGCTCTCAGTTGAATGAGGAGGGTCTTAGGAGGAAGCTAGTTTGTTCCTCAGCCTTACAGCTCTTTGACCCCCAACTCAATAGACCGGCAGAGCTCTTTGTTTTCTATATTCCTTACTTCCCCTAATGAGTATTGTACGTTACCTGAGTTATTATGTAGCATGAGCCCAATAAAAGCAGGTATGGACTGTAAATCGGCGCGCTCCCCACTAGGGGGGGTGGCCATTTCGTCCCTACTTCCCCACAGAAACTAGTCTGTCTCTGTGCATGTTGTTATTTCTCGAGTGTTTATCGTCGAGCCATCCACAGTGTTCCGTGGTCACTGCTGGCCGGTGACCCACTCGCAACATGTTGCATAATCACTTACGATTATATTAAAGATGTGTCGCGTGCTCTGTTTTTCCTGCTGAGTCACCTTTCTCTTCCCGCCGCATTGAGAGAATCTGGATCACGGTGAAAATGTCAGGTGTTATTCCTGTTTTGGAGGCAAGGATGTCCGTCCCTGGTCACTCTGTAAGGTGCAGGCACAAGGGAAACTGAGTCACTCTTCACATGGACCATGGCGACCGTGACGGCTGAGCACTACATTGGGGTCCTTTGCCCTATGGGCCATGCCACTGTGTCTTTGTGTGATATCAGGGTATCACCGAGATATGAAACCTGTAAACAGGATGGGCGGTGTGGTCTCTGGGATGATGGGAGATCAGTGCGTGGTCCCCTCGCCCCGTCTGTGACCCTAGCAAAGGCTACATACCTGTCAGGGAAGAGGATCGCCAGCAGCCTCTGCCCCCCCTCATGGCTGATTCAAGGGCAGCTGGGTTTCTTTGCGCAGCAAGCGCCACCCTCGCCCCGAGAGGGAAGTCTGGGCTCCGTCACAACGTTCCCAGACACGCAGCCTGGAGGATGCAGCCTCCAGCTCCTGGAAGGCCTCGGTAAACGTCCACGATTTGAAAAGTACACTCGAATGCCACGTCAAGGCCCACGCCGGCTAGCAGCGGCTCGTTTATAATCTGAGGGGAGGCGTCGGAAATGAAATGTGGGAAGGCAGCTTTTAGGGCATGCCGCAGCTGAGTCTTGATAGGATTGATGTTGGAAAGTCCCAGCATTCATGATATTTATCACAGCAGCCCGCGATGAAGGCATCAAGGTCACTTTTAAATGTTCTTTCTCCGCGCTGCCTTCCAGAAGTGTAAATATGACGGAGCGTCTAGAAGCTGCCTCGCAGTGGGTCCGCCATAAATTCCGAGTGATGGATGACCCCCCGACAGTGCTCAACACCCCACAATGGGTTCTAATGACACTGGAGGAAAATTTTATGATGAATACAAATCACCCCTAAAGCCCGTGATACATCACACTGAGTAGTATCACAATAAGAAGGAGAGAGAAAATGAAACTTTAAAGAGGCACGCGCTTTTATGTACTTGGGCTTGCATTTGTATTCTCTCTACCCATGCCCTCCATCCAACAATAAATATTACTATAAAAAATAAGGGTGTATCTTACCTACCTCTTTGAAGAATAGATTTGGAAAAGGACGAATGTAACACTTGTATTATAAGATATTCATACGATAATATTTACTTGGTAGTTTAGCACAATGGCAAAGCTTTACATGGGCTTCCTTCTGAAAGGATTTTTACACGTATTCCTATTTAAACTTTAATAATAACCCCATGTTGTAGACAAAAGAACCAATGCATTATTATGACTCTTTGGCTAACCCACAGGTTAATGGGTGAGAAAACCAGGCATAGGAACTTCCGCTGTTTGCAAATCGTACATTAGCCTTGCTGATATTCACATAAATTAATTGGGTAGCTACGGTTGCATGAATATTGTGGTGCAAAAAGTGATCCCCAGTTTCAGAGGGGCTTTATTTTCCTCTGCTCGGGACTGTGAGGAGTCTGGGAAGGGCTGGGCTCGGCAGGTCTCCCTGGGGACCCTCCCATGCAGCTGTGGCCCAGGTGTCAGCCGGGGCTGCCGTCACCGGGGCCCTGCTGGACCAGGTGTCCCAGGGGGTCATCCCTGCGTCTGCACTGGAGACTGCCCGCTGGCTGGGAACTCAGCTGGTGTTCCCTCTCTGAGTCCCCCAGAAGATGCTCCTCCATGCAGTAGGGTGCTCAGGGTAGAAGTACCTCTCCCATAATGCCCGGCTTTCCCTCAGAAAGAGCATCTCGGAAGAAGGGGGCACGAGGCACTGCCTTGACTCTCTAGCCTGGGAAACCACACGGCGTGTCTCCTGTTACACTCAGTCCATTCGGCAATCCCAGCCTCTTTTCGGTGTCAGGATGCCCAACGACCTGTGACCTTTGATGTCTGACCACCAGTCTCTAAGGTCACAATGCTCCTCTGATTGTGTTTGAACCCAATATGTCTCACCTAAGTTCATGATACATTTTCTAATAAAACTAAGGAACATCACAGAACCAGTCCATTCCTTTGGAAGTAAGATAAATCCCAGGTGACTCTGTCAAGTAATTTTAAGAGAGGAGGCATGCTTCTTTTGCTTTTGGTTAGAAATAAAACAGTTTTGATTAAGAAGATGCATTCTAAAATCAGTCATGTCCACAGAGAGGAATAGCAATGAAAGTGATCATTCTCCCTAAAAGAGAAAATAGGATCACAGAAAGATAACAGAGCACACACTTTCTGGGATGTTTATAAAAGGTTTTTCTCCCTTAATGACAGTGTAGCACCTTTTTTCTAAAACTGGGGAGAAAGAAAGTTGTTCACCCAGGTGTTCCCTGTAACTAATGGTCCTGTGCAGTGAATTATAACATTGCCTGTCTCAAGCGCGCTCCATAGCCATTTCAGTGTTTTCTGGACAATGGCATACACCCACCACAGGGCACTCCACACAGCAATTATTGCTTAAATTCAGTTATGCTGCTTAGAAATGAGAGATGGGGAGAGCCAGTGCAATTACATTTAAGATATGTTATTTGGCCCTGGCCGGGTAGTTCAGCTGATTAGAGCATCGTCTGGTCACGCCACGGTTGCGGTTCCGTCCCTGGTCACATGGAACAACAAACTGACCTCTCTTGTGCGCTCACTCTCTCTCTCTCTCTCAATAATAATTACAGTACTACTACTAATAAAGGTATGTCGTTTGGCCCTATGTAATAGTTGATATTGGTATTCTATGTTCAAGTTTTTGAAGTGTTTCCCCAGGCTCGAACAATTTTGGGCCCCACAAGAACCTTGTAAGGTGGACGGGACCAGTATTTGCATTCATATTTTAATGAAAAGTATGTAAGGTTTGTAAAGGCCACATGATTGGCCCACAGAGCTCCTGCAAGCGGGTGAAGGTAGCTCTGGAGCTGGGGCCTGATTCGTCCAATACCCTTTCCATCAAACTCCAGGCAGAGGAGTAGTGACGAGGACCATGAGAAAGGGGGAGGTCGCTGGTTTAGTTGTTCAACCAGAACAGGTCTGAACTTTCCCTGAAGCCTAGGTTATGTGGAGGACCTGGGTGTTCCAGGACAGAAAATATGCACGGTGAGAAAGAGGGGAGAAAGCGTCAGTCCAAGAATTGAGCTGTGGACAAATAACCGGTGACACGCTTCAAACCCCGCAGTGAGCTGCTTTGCGTTGCCCGTGATGAAGAGACCGCTCTAATTTTTCCTCTGGAGTTCACTGGATCTAATCAATCAGCATCTCCTCTCAGTTATTCTCAAGTTTCAGAGAGCATTTGCTACGTTAACACTCATAGGCTTTGAGAAAGGAATGGATCAGTCTACAAGCTATCATTGCAAATATATGAAATTATGCAAGTGAAAGATAGCATAAAAATAGATGCCGCTGTGGTGGTTAAGACCCTAGGGGATATATTGCTGCTCTTCAATGTTGATAACACATTGCCTTTTCGATTTAAAAATAAACTAGATTGATTCCTAAAAGCCTAGCTTTCAGGAAAATGATGTGAAGGTGTAACGATACACACAGTGCTTCCTAATTGCTTATTTGTGAGTTTGCTCTACGTTTTGTTTTTGGGGATCTTTTACAAGCAGGTGGTAAAAGAGTGGGTTATATGAGTTTGTAATGCAAGATTTTCCCCATGCCGTATTGGTGAAACCTCTCTTTTGGGCGAGAATCACTTAGGGAAGGAGAAACGGCTACAGACTTGGACAGCGCCCACGCAGTGAAAACAAACCTTGCTGGAAGTATCTGTGGCTGGAGACACTATGTGATAGGAATCAATGTCTGCTTGCAGAGGAAACACTTTAAAAACATCTATCACTTGGTTACACAACTCTAGGAAACAAACTATGACAAAGTACAGGCATTGTGAAGCAGGATCAATAATCAGCAGGAAATCTATACACTAGTTAGTAACACCCTGGAGCAAACCCGGGAAAAGTGTATGAATCAAGGAGAGTGGCTGTGTAACTCCTCGTCCCACCGCCCTGCCTCCCTTCTTTCTCCTGCCCACCCCCCCACCTTACTCCGCCCCTGATTGTCCCCCCCGTTCCCTCCCCCTCTCCTCCAACTTTCTACACCAAGAAACACAGATAGCAAGTCACCTGGCAAATAATAGGCGAGTGTCGTCAACATATCTTTTCAAAGATGGTTCAGTTTCTCCAAATGCGAACCCAAAACCCACATGTCATGGTGGGTTAGAGACAAACTAGACGAGAAGAAATCCAGAAGCCAGAATAATTCAAGGTGTGCTAACACCATCCCAGCTATTCGGGTGAAACGTCTTGAGGTTCTTGATTATTCTTTTCTTCTCCATTCCCTGTATCTCCATTTTCAATCTCATTGCTTCAACCCTAGGTTGTCATGCCTACAACTTCTGGAGCAATTCCTATAAACAAAAATGAATATATTTCTTCTAATGAGGAAAACAGCAAGTAAGGCAGACCGCATCACCCTCATCTTGCAAGTAAAAGCACTAAGGCTCAAAGATCTTCCGCGAACTTCCCAACGCCACACAACTGGCAAGCGCTAAGGGTTGTATGGTAACTCACGGCCCTTTCATTAACGCACGTCCCTTTCATCCTAGCCAGCCCCACCACCAGCATGGCCTCGTCGCCCTTACTTCCTGTCACTGCAGTGGCTTTGAGACTGGCAGGCTGAGCTCCTTCTTCCAACCTGTTCACTGCAGTTCCAAAATAAGAATGGATAGTCGTCCCCGATGACACTGCGGTGAGCTCAGACCTGCACCACAGAGAGAGCCCCGCCGGCCCAGGCGGGGAGGAGGCAGCCCGGGACCGTGGTGAGACCCACAGGGGGTCTGTGAGGGGGGCACCCTGGTGGGACCTGTGTACTATTACTTCCCTTTTTCATAAATGTTTGCTGTACTGAGGGTTTAAATTATGTATTTGAAACAAGGAGAAACACAGAGGTGACAATAATGCTAATGAATAATAAATAAAAGAAAAGAGATACTCTTCAGTCAGTTACGCCTCAGGCCTGACCTCTTACGACTTGTCCCAAAGCACCCTGAGAGCTCATGCAGCAAATTCTCACGGCCACGGTCCCCGAGTCCCCTGTGCAAGGCTCTGGAGCTCGCCTCCGCGGCAGCCGGCTCCCAAAGGCCGTGGTGGGAGGCTGGCAAAGCTTTGAGACACTTATGCCCGGTTGCTTCTTTGCCTGCCTGAAATTCTTCTTCCTGGGGTCAATCTCTTGCTATACTCTTTTTTTTTAAGATTTTATTTATGTATTTTTAGAGAGGGAAGGGAGGGAGAAAGAGAGAGAGAAACATCGATGTGCGATTGCTGGGGGCCGTGGCCTGCAACCCAGGCATGTGCCCTGACTGGGAATCGAACCTGTGATGCTTTGGTTCGCAGCCCGAGCTCAATCCACTGAGCTACACCAGCCAGGGCTTCTCTTGCTACACTCTTAAATAAAATTCATTATCCTCTTCGTCTGGCCTGAAGGAGCCCTCGCCTTCCCTCTCAGGCTCTGAAGAGCCGTCACTCACTCTTTGGCGTTCTTCTCCCAGACAACGTGGTCACGATTCAGAAGCACAGTTCCTGTAAAGGGAGAAAGTCACCTCCCCCCTTCCCCCATTTCCGTTTCAAGCTCCATATGGTTACTTGTGCAAATGAAATCTGGGGACTGGGTTTATTGCTGGGAATAGCGTAGTGGGCATGCTAGGGGTCTCACGCACTGTGGCCGCAGCTGGGTGCTTGGATTTCTGGCATCAGCTCCGAAGGCCATTGGCCATTGTGGGCACTCAGCCTTTTAATTTTTGTTTTTAAGGAAGGAAAGAGTGTATCTAAACAGGAGAGGGGTGGTGTAAAAAAAGATAGGTTGCCTTGTTTTTTTTTTTCCATAGGAAAAGAAGTCATAAACAGAAAACTTGTTTTTATAATACTATTAACCTTTGCTTTATGGCCTAATTTTTATCAGGAAATTCTGTCACTTGTGGAGAACTGTTACGTGATTTATATCAACAAGCTCAACTCTTTGCACGATGCGAGAACGTCCTAAGGAATAATATCCAATCTCCGTGACTCTGATACATTCACTCTGAGGGTTTGAACGTCATTCCCATGGTGCAATTGTGGGAGAGTGACTTACATCAGTACTTACTCCCAGCTGGTCTCTTGGCTTCGTTTTTAAAGAAAAATAATTGAGGTAAGCTTTTTTTTTAAAACAATCTGTCTTTTAATTAATTGTACAAGCTAGGGTGATAGTTCATTAATGCTTTATTTTTATCCCTTTAATTAAATTCTGCAATGTCTTCTTACAGAATGTAAGACTGGACTGAGTTAAGAGAGGGTCCGTGTTCTTAGCACATCGAAGAATCTGGGACAAAGAAGAAGGGGCATGGACTTGAACACAAGTTCAAGACCGGACTTAAGTTTCTCCACTTTGCTGACCGTAGAAACAGCTGGGAAGCCTTAACATACACTGATGCCTCGGCCCCACCCTCGATGGTTCTGACTTGATTTGCCTGGCTGGGGCCTGAGAATAGGCATTTCTGGAAAGCTCTCTGCCTTTCGTTAACATGCATCCAGGACTGGGCCGCCCCTGTCCTAGGCCAGCACTTGGGGAATGTGGTGCGTGGGCCCCGCGGGTTCCTGAGACACTCCCAGATGGTCCACGACGTCCCGACGCCTGTCACAACGTGCGAAGGCTTCCCTCTCCTCCTTGCCCGCGGTGACATTAGCAGTGACAGTGTAAAAGCAATGACGGGTAAAGCAGCCAGCACATTAGCATAAATCAGGATGCTGGCATCAGGCAATGCTCATCATCGTCCTATTTTTCACCATCACACGCTTGAGATTTAAAAAAAAAAAGCTAGAATCTTATACAAATACCCTTGATGAATCAGAAAACAGTATTCATTTCATAAAAGGCTAACCCTTGACTGTAAATCTTCTTAATATTCCGTGTGACAGGAATGGGAATCATGCTTAAAGTAGATCTGCGCCATTCCAAGGTGGGATGTTGTCTTGAGGAGAAACGCTTGTGTGATTGAGTTGTCGGCTTAACTTAGACAATGTTTCCGTAAACACCAGTTTGTCTGAGGGAACGGTGACACAGGTGTGGGTACCTGGGGACCTTTTATTGAAGATGCATAAGTAAGCTCTGAGACATCAAAAGACAACAACTGTCAGTATGTACTATCGGTGGTAACATTTGAGTTTTCATGTGAAAATTAAATGTTGGGAGAGCGTCCCACTACTTAAAGATCTTCTTATGAGGTCAGTAGTCATAATGTCAGTTTTGATTCTACTATGATGAGTTCATCAACATTTGTGACACTATGTAAATCAGTTACTCCATGTTTTCCAAATGACCCAATGCATGATGTTCCAATGTCATGCATGGGTACCAGATAAACCACTGGATTTCCCTGTAACAGTGAAAAAAAAATGATTGAAATGGTTTCATGTAATACATTGCACAAAGCCTTTAAGACATTACCATTTGTGCGGAATTGGTGTTGTATCAAAGTAGAAAATCCAAGATTATTTGGAAAGTACATTAAAATACTCTTCCCATTTCCAACGGCATAGTTCTGTGAGGCCAGATGCTTTCTGGCACCTCAGCTGAAAGAATACAGAACGCAGAAGTGGACGTGAGAGGCCAGCCCTCTCTCGTTAAGCCGGTCATTAAAGAAAGATGCAAAAATGTAAAACAGTATCACCCTTCCCACTACATTTGTTTTTGGTTTGGAAAAAAAAATAGTTATTTTTCACAAAACAGTTTATGTTCACGTGTAAGTTTTTCTAATTTTTAAATTAATAAATAGACGTGTGCCAGGTCTGCACTTTGATTTTTACAATGGCAGATATCGACAGGGTGAACACTCGTCCACGTTGCCATTCTCGGTGATCCGCAAGAGTGGGCGGGGTCCTGGGACCGACTCATTTGAGACCTGCGGCCCTAGAGCCAAAGAGCAAGTAACCACACGCGGTCAGAGAAACGCTGGAACGCAGCCAGGACCCCGTGCAGGAAAAGCGCTCCAGGAAGGAAAACCCTGAGGGGTGGAAGGGGACGGTCGATGCGACAGTCGAAGGGACGCCAGGACAAGTGCGGAGGAACCATGTGGCTGGCCCCAGGGGCAGACCAGAGAGGCGGTCTTCTCGCAGAAGACAGTGGTCCCGGCTCGAGAAGACGCACCTCAACCAGGGACGGGGTTCCCATCTGCGCAAAGGAAGGCGCGCACATTCAGGCGGCTGTAGAGGAGATCACTCCGACTTTTAGGGCGAGGAGTCCGAATTTACTCGGACGTGCTGTGTGTGGGGGGCTGCTAGGCACGCGGATTCCCCGTGGGGTGGAAGGGGTTCCCGGGAGGCGAGGCCTGGCGGGGCGCATTCCACGGGAGCGAAGGGGACGCGGCTGGGGTGGGGAACACACAGTATACAGGTGCTGCCGTGTGACAGAATCGTGTGCTGGAAACCAGGGTCGCCCCAGTGAACGTAATCAAAAAGAAAAAGAAACAAGAAGAAACCATATCCTGTGTTGCTCCCCTGCGGTTCATTCTGCCCACCCTCTTCGTGATAACTTAGCCTCCCGTCCTAGTCTCAGGACCTAATATTACACCGTATGCAAGGGCCCCTGAGCACCCCGACTCATCCTCTCCGGCCTGGGCGCGTTAGGCCAGGCAGGCTTCCAGGGGTGGCCTGGGGAGAGTGGGGGAGGGGGCCTGCCCGGAATCCCTTACGGTCTTAAAGGAGGAGCTCTCTCCTCCGCGTGGGGCCCAAGAGCATTCCACCACGACCAAGGAAGGGCAAAGAGTCACAGCGATGAGCTGAACGTGGCCGAGCACAAGCCCCTTTGGAGCTGTGGGACGGATCCGTGTTTCAGAAAGCTGGGATTGTTGCTTTAGTCTGCGATACTTCAGCGGGCGCGACAGAATACATTTACAAGGGCTAACTGGCGCCTGCCCTTGCTTGCCCAGGCCTTGGCCCAAGTGCTGCTCGAAAATCAAATTGCCACCTTCCATTTGCACCCCAGGGTGCCTGCGCCGCTGTCCTTGGGGACAGTTCGGTCGGCCTGTGCTTGCTGCTCCCAGAAGGGCAGTGAGCAACCAGCTTGATACCGCCGCCGCCACGGTTTTGCTCTCCTCCAGCGAGTGCCAAAGTACATTGTCAGGGGCTGTTCCTGAGAAAGAAATGAGCCTGTTCAGACCAAGTTGAGTATGGAAAAAAAAATGGCCCACAAGAAACAGAAACCTCTCTCCTTGACCAAATGCCGCATTATTCAGTGGCAGTGACTCCACTCTCCAGGGAGAGCTGAAGAGTTCTGCTGGGGTCTCAGAGCGAGGACCCCATGTCCCCGGCTATTCAACTACCCCAGTCTCGACCCTCCCTGCCCGTGACCTTCAAGCACAGTAGCCCCGGGCAGTCGCGTGCCATCCAATGCTGCGGGTGGCCGGTAGTGGCTGCCAGGAAATGAAATTGTATTCCGTTTCCTCAGTGACAGGTATAAAAAGCCAGTTTTCAGGAAGTTGACTAAATGCCTTTCTGAACATTGGGTTCCTTCTGTGATCCAATTTTGGGCAAAATAATTTCAAACTGGCCTCCGTTAGATGCAGCCCAGGAATCGGGCTGGAAATACAGCAGGATCAGGGAGGTCACTACTGCCCATTAACTGCTCTCCAGAGAAAGGTAATATCACGAACCCAGAGGGCTACTAACTGCAACTGTGTACCATAGCATTACGTTTAATTAATGAACTTACCCGTGTTTCCAATATCTGAACTAGTAATGCTTTTCGTGGAATCATAAAACTTTATGAAATGATCAAAATAAGGTTTAGTTTTTCAATGCGTTGATTATAAGAGGTTCTCTGATGATGCATTATGACTTCGCTGAACAGTTAAAAGCGCTGTGAGTCAGCTGCATTAGCGAAGGGTTTCTCTGAAAGCGGCCTGCTAAGATTTCCTCCGCTCGGGGCAGGCGGGCGGCTCGTAGTGGCAAAGGAAACTTATACACCTTCTCTCCTTCCTTCCGTGTCTTCCGCGACATGGACAATGAGGTAGTTGGATGGAAGGGAGGCAGTGGAAGGAGGTATCTAGAGGTTTGGTGCTGGGGGAGAGGAGCGGAGAGGAACCAGAACATGACTGACACCCAAGGGATTCGGAAGAGCGTGGGTCAGGGCTGCTGGCAAGCAGGAGCCCACTTGCTATTGGTAATTATAGATTCCAAGCGAGACCAGCAGGGGTGGAAATCCAGTCACATTTAGAGTTGGGGTGCTGACCCCTGACAGAGAGGTGGATTCAGGCAAGGTAATGGTTAACACTGACCATGAACTTACATCGGATAAGAACACCACGGGAGCAAGTGGTGAGCAGGCGAAAGGTAGCAGGTTCAACTAATTTTAGGCCCTGGTTGACTAGGAACATTGTTAGAATTGAGAAAGTAAAGGGAGCCCTCTGGACAGAAAGGGAGTCTTAGAACTTTCTCAACACGCCTTTGGCCCTTGCCTTTCTGAAGATTCATTTTGATAAGGAATAAATAAGTATTCTGTAAGTGAATCTTCTTTGTTTTGATTATCTATCCTGGCGAGAAAGATCCTTCCATTCCAAGTTTACAAAGACAGTTGGGCATATTTTTAAAATCTAGTTTGATACCTTTGTTTCTCAACATTTAAAACCTTCGACCCATCTGGAATTTGATGCAGCCTAAGGAGCAACACAGGAGGGAAATTAAAAGTTATGCGAGAATTTCTGACTGCGTGGGGAGGCGGTCGTTGCCCCTAGCCCCCCGCGCTGTTTCAGGGTTCTCTGTATACTGGCCTCAAAGGAATTCTATTGACCTCTTAGTCTGTAGTTTGAATCTGTTCTCATTTCTTGAATGTCAACGCCAATGCATTCTTCAGTCTTTAAAGAATGCACTCTACCTTCCAATTATGCTAGACGGTGATTTGGTCTTGGTCTTTCTCCTCTGAATTTTCCCAAGGGCCCAAATAGTTAAGTTGTCCTTGACTTGAACTTCCTGTTTCCCTTGACTTGAACTTCCTGTTTCCTCCTCTGCCTTTTCATCTGCCATCCACCCCTGAACACTTCTGATGTCTGCCCTTACCCGCGCCTGGCCCGCGCTGATGTTCTCATTTATATCGTAACCATTCTCTATATCAAATACCACTTCTACCTCATTTATAGCCTTCTTAAATCTTTAATCTGCGAGTTTCAGAAGATCTAGAATTCTGTGGCTACACTCTGTTACCTCTCCATTTTTCAAAGCTCTATATTTTTGACCTTTTCTATAATCTTTGGTGGTGCCTTCATCCATTTTTTTAAAAAACTCTCAGTTACCAGCTCACCGGCTTTATTCTTGATATCTTTTTAACTTTCTCATCTCCTTCTCTTGAAATAGCCCCATTAAAAACGTCACACTATGCCATACCTGATTCCCAGTGTGTTTCTAGGGAGTTCATTTTCGCTCTCATTCAACACAGAGCAGTTGAACCCCCGAAGCCCGGGCTGGAAACTGGGCTGGGTACCGACTAGAAAATACTATGCGATCCACAGGGCCTCCCTCATTAAATATTTGCTAAACTGAGTACTCAATATCATCATTAAGAACATGAATGACTCTTCCGTGGTGTAAGGAAGGGAGGGTGTCAACACCGAATGTGACAGGAAGGTCCCCTACAGTGTGAATGCTTGGTCTCCATTTTGCACAGTTTCCTGTTTTTCACTTTCATCAGTGCGGATGCCAAGGAGCCGCCTCTCACCCTCCCTCCTAGGTCTGCTTTTGTCTCCTGATGTCTGGATTCACAGGCAGTTATGGCGGAAATAATGCACCAAGGGTAAATAGGCTCCGAACCTATTTAGGGTGGAAATAAGTCCTAGAAACCTGATGCCTGGACTTGGAGGCTTGCATTTTTGCCTCCTCAAAGGCACGTTTGCTCGCCCCACAGCCTTCTGCTTCCGTGCGACTGCAGGATACAGGGGTTCAACAGAGGATGTTGTTAAATCCGTCACTGCGGCGTCGAAAGGCATGCTGAAATTTTATTCCGTCCCTGAAGTGCGTGTAACACGGCCACACACTTAGATGAAGAGAACAACTTGAAACCTTGGGGGAACGATGATGTTCCGTCTCATAAAGGTTATTTTTGAAATTAAAAAAAATACAGAGAGCATCATTTGTCGTTCTGCCGTTCCCTTTCAAGTAAATTTCTTTAGGGGATGTGTCAAGAGATTGCATTTCCTACCAGTTAGGGATGTATGAGAACATGCAGCAGAAATGCGTTTGCATATATTTTACTTTGTAAACTGGCACGTCTCTGTTGTGTCCTGAGAACATCCAAGGGAGTGCTGGAGACAGACTTGGGGGAGGGTCTGGTGGTCCCAATGGGAGGGGTATCAAAACCCTACAGAACCGGCACTAATTTAACAGCCTGCACAGGGTAGGGACCAATGCCATCATAACTCACAGACTAAAGGGACTTCAGTCACTAGTATTCACTCTGTGATCCTTCACCTCGACTGAATCTTCTGGAATATTTTAAAGACAATGCCTAGCTACATGATAGCATTTCCGGAGGAGCCACGGGGACGGCTCTTCTGCTTGGTGTCTGTGAACGCCAAGAGGAACCTTTCTGCTGCTCTTCCAAAGGAGAAGTGTCTATGAAGTCCAACCTGTGAATGAGAGCCACCTGCACGGCTGTTCGCTGACCTCCTCAAGGAACAAACGGGTGAGGCGACTGGCCTCCCACTGGACGGCCGCCCGGGGCTCTGTCTCCCAACCGCGTCCCCACGGCGGGGCACGCCGGGGGAGGTGGGTGTGCACTGACAGTCCGAGCCCGCGTCACCTTGGGAAAAGTGAGCCTGAACGTGTACCGAGCTGCCGGAAATGTTTAGTATTATTTTGTTAACAGTCTGATTCTCACTGCTCGGCTCCTCTCCCGGGGAGAAGACACTGACATAAACTTAGGTCCCACGCCCCTGCTGAAGAATTCATAGAGAGCTCTTACTTTTTGTAAGGGCTTACCTGTGAGTATCTACCAGCACTTGGTGACAAAGAAGCAGCGTAAGTCACCCCTCTGTCCCTTTAATATTGTTTCTGCTGAAAGGGTTAATACAGAAGACAGATTGGTCACTGATACGTAACCCGAGGACAGGCGGCATATTTGCGTGTGCGAGTCCCAGGAACACGCGTGCCAGGGAGGAAGGCCGACTCCGGCAATGGGACGTTCGGGCTCTGGTGGACCGGCTGACTCCTAACCCATCGTGAAAAGCAGTGCTCTGCTCGGCCAGTTTCAAGGTGATGGTAGGAATGGCCTGCTGACCTACTCGTGGGAAACTCCCAGCCCCCTCCCCTGAGCTCTTCATTCTACTCTGCCTCTTCCTAATGCAACCCCCACCTGTGCTGCAATGTGGAGATGGGCTTAGGGAGGAGGGGCCCCATCTTCTCGGCTGGCCAGCACCTGAATAACCGCTGTCCTCCTCACCAGCACCTGTCTCTCGAGTTTGGCTTTTGCGGTGCAGGTTTGGTTCCACGGTAGGAAGGGAAACGAAAGAGGAAATGAGTTGGCTGCCTCCACAACCACAGGAGGTAACCACAGGAGTGATTTCCCAGGCCTGGTGAGTGCTGGCAGAGGCAGGAGCCCCGCCTCAGGATTTTGGGATAAAGTTGCCGTGCAAAAATAAAGCCAGGGAGCTTCCACAGGTAATGGGTGAGATCAGTCATCTGCAGAAATGACACACCCTAAGGAATAGCCAACGAGATTATGTGGAAAAATGTAGAAACACCCTGAGGAATTTGACAATAGCTGAAGCTTGATGGTATCCATAGATTTCTAGCAACAATCTAACCCAGGTAAATGGATGGAGCTGTAACACAATCGAGGAGTAACTTAATCAGGTAGAGTGAATAGATTAAGTGCTCTCATCACAATCAATTGCATTGTAGCCCACCTGAAGAAAGAATGCACTAACTCCAGGTGCGTGTGTCAGGGGTGGGGGTGGGGGGTCTGCAGACAAGGCAGGAGGAAGCCAGAATTCTCCTGTGACTCCAGCTCTCCCAGTGTGAGAAGCAGAGCCCCAGTGCCCTACTTAGTAGACAGGTAGGCCCAGGCTGTTTCCATGGCAATGCGAACCAAGGGCCTATTCACATGTAGATTTGCCCAGAAGAGAGTGCACCTATCAGCCAGGAGCAGCCCTTATCAGTTTTGAGGCCAAAGGATTGCATTTTTAGAATTATAATAACAGCCAAAAAGCAGTCAGTGAAATCGGGTAATAGGAGAATATTAACTCAACAACCATTACGGAGTTTCTGTTGTGTTCAGGCCGCTGGCCTGAGGGCTGGGGCGTTAGTGCTGAAGGAAAGAAAGTCCGTATCCGCAGTGAGCATTTGCTTCAAATCGGAAGACAGTCGTGCATTAAACAACAAATTATACGATACGTTATTTTAATACAGTTTTGATTATTTCTACAAAGAAAGTGCACAGGATTTACTTGAACAACAACACCAAAATCAGAGGTGCCTGAACTGATTTGAGGTTTAAAGAGCTTTTACACATATTTTCATGAATATCTTATAAAGGGGACAGAGATGGAGAAAGCCAAGAATAAACACAAGTCGAAGGAGTAAAGTTAGATGGATGCTGTGAGTGGAATGGCTGATTGGAACAGGTGATCCGTGACAAAACCACCATCCACTGGGAGACTGTTTAGAAAGATGATCACTAATGTTCCTGGCAAAGTAGCACCAAGAGAGAGTTCCATAGAAACCTCATTCCGAAGGTGATGCGCCATTTGGAAATGAACTCCTGCCAGTAATTTTAGGACAGGTACCAGCTTTGAAGGTTGCACAGCACTGAACTTGACCATGGACCAAAATGATCTGTGTTCGCTCTTAAAATGAAATGAGAGTGCTTGCTGGACTCATGTTGTGGCCACAGCGGGTGTAAAGCCCTGGACCGTGAGCTACAGCGGACCGGACCAGTAGAGGACGCAAGGCCACGAGGCGGGGAGCTGCTCTGCCCGCAGACTGGTGGTAAAACAGAGCCTTCTCCTGTCACTTCCTACCGGAGGCCGAGAGGGGTTAATGCCAAGTTTTAGAAGCACCAGGCACAGGCTCTCGGTGGGTCTCAAGGGCGCGCCGGCCAAGGGCAGAGCTGCATGACCCAGGCAAGTGTGAGGAGTGGAGCCCCAAGACGTGACCTATGGACCGCTAAAGCACACCCCGCAGAAGGCAGGGAAGCAGAGCGCTCACACACGGAGCTCCCCGCCAGAGATCCCGCAGCTGCAACTGGGAGGGAGCAGAAGCCGATGGAGCAGCACATGTGTGAATCGAACATCGGGAGCTGCTCGCCAAACACAGGTGAAACATTTCGGAAAGAAGCTCCAAGGATTGTAAAGAAAACCGGTTTACGGACTGTGACCCAGGTTCTAAGGCATGAAGCATTGACTCTTTCTTTTTAAATTTTATTTATTTTTAGAGAGGGAAGGGAGGGAGATAGAGAGAGAGAGAGAAACATGAATATGCTGTTGCTGGGGGTCATGGCCTGCAACCCAGGCATGTGCCCTGACTGGGAATCGAACCTGCCACACTTTGGTTTGCAGCCCGCACTCAATCCACTGAGTACGCCAGCCAGGGCCAAACATTGACTCTTGAAGCAATCATTTGTGGTGTGACAGTAAATGTTATTGGGGGAGTGGGGAAGGGTGGCCAAATCCTTCCTTTAGGAAGTTTACAGGTTACCATGTGCAAGATTTGGTGATAAAGCAATTCTATAGGAAAACAATCAGCACACAAACACCAGAGAAGATGGTGAGGAAGGAAGGAATGGAGGAAGGGAGGGAGGGAAGGAAGAAAGGAGGGAAGAAAGAAGGAAGGAACAAAGAAAGGAGGAAGGATGGAAGAGTGGGGAGGGAGGAAAATTCTGAGGCACTGTGCAGGGAGGGAAAGGTCAACTTCTTTCCCTGGGTCTCCAGCTTCCGACATCCTAGCTTCAGCGAGTCCTTGTTTTCTCTGAGTTCCATCGCCTGGCAACTGTTCACTTGACATTCAAGACAGGGCGTGGCACACGCTGAGACGAGTGCTATTTGCTCTGTTTTTGTCTAAGAGTCGACCGGGGAGTTTTAATCAAGGGTCCTACACGGGAGTCAACATGTAGAAAGTGAGAGTATCTCCTCTTAAACAACTGTGGTGTGAGCGAGCCAGCCACCGACTCAGAAGGGGGAAGGCGGAAAGAAAACAGCTTTAAGAGTGATGGGCAGAGAGCACAGCGGCGGGGAACCGGCGGGGCTGATTTCCGAAGACACAGCGGCCGAAGCACTGCGGTGACCCGTCCGCCCCAGCACTGGGGGGCAATGCAAGTAACTACGGTGAACGCCTGTCCAGGGCCACAGTATTTTAGGCTGGGAAAGGCAATGGGAACAATGAACGGTAAAACCTGCTCACGACCACGGTATTTTAGACCGGGAAAGGCGTTTCAGAAATCTCCCAACACAGCTTCCTTATTTTATGGCTGAAGACTCTGAGATCCACGCGCAATGTCTCGGCAGTTACAGTGAACTGAGCGGCAATTATGACTGCTCCTTGGTGGCAGGGCTGGGATTAGCAGTCAGGTCGCCTGACCCAGTCCACTCCTGGGCCTTTTTTGCACCTCACATCCCCTTTCCACTTCAAATTAATTTTCTTAATTAGTAATAGACATTGCCAGAAAAGAATCACACGTTTATGCTAATGGAGCCCATTAAAATCTTTTCTAAGACAGATGACTCAGAAGGCCACAGCTCTGGGCAACTGGTGATTGGACCCTTCATCACAACAATGCACCCATGCATGCATGCATCATGTCTCGTGCAGTTTTTTGGTGAAACATCAAATCACCCAGGTGACTCAGCCTCGCTACAGCCCGGATTTGGTGCCCTGGGACTCCTGGCTTTTCCCCAAATTAAAATCACCTTTGAAAGAAAAGAGATTTCAGACTGTTGATGAGATTCTGGAAACCACAACAGGACAGCTGATCTCGATGGGGAGAGCTGTGTGAGGTCCAAGGTGCCTACTTTGGAGGGGACTGAGGTGTCACTGCCCTGTGCACAGTGCCTCTTGTATCTCTTACCTTCTTCAATAAGTGCCTCTACGGTTCACATTACGTGGCTGGATAACTTCTAGACAGACCTCGTATGATTATTAGCATCCATCTATCCACCTACCTATCTCCTCGTCTATCCATGTCACCCTTGGTAGGCCCGTAAATACAATGAAAACTAACTTCTGTCAAAAAACAAAGAACTTGTGGTAAATGTAATTTCACGTGAAACAAAATCTTCAATGCAAACATTCAGGAGACACCACCCAGAGGTTGAGCACCATCAGAGATGACACATTTATTTCCTGCTGAACCGTCTCCTTTGCAGGTTTAGTTCCTACAGTTTCACCACGGGTGGCCCCTGGCTGAACCTGAGGCCGTACGTCACTGACCATATCCACCTGGGAGAGGCCAGTCACTGACTTTACCTGGCGACACCCCTGGCAGGACCTCCGCACTGCGCAGTGTGCCCGTTTCGCTTTTAAGAACGCTTAATGTTAGAACTTTGTTTTTAAAATTAAACTTATGTCTTTTAATTCTGTTTCTCTAAACCTCTATGAAATAAACATAACTCTTTTTCCTATCAGCCTCTCAGATTTCTAACAGTGGTCATCGTGCTCTGTCCAGCATCTTTTCTCCAGTAAAACAAGGGACAGGAAAACAGGAGAGGAAAATGCAAAAATGTTGCATTTTTTAATTTAAGAAAGGCATACGTGAGTACATTTATTTAAGTGCAACTATACATTTACTGCACACACCACCGTTGAGGTTTGTGTCTGAATACGGTCTCAGGCAGAAGGGATGAACAGGAAATATGGAAATCAATCCAAACTAAAAACACAAACAGCCCTGGCTGGCGTGGCTCAGTGGATCGAGCACGGGCTGCGAACCAAAGTGTCGCGGGTTCGATTCCCAGTCAGGGCACATGCCTAGGTTGCAGGCCACAGCCCCCAGCAACCGCACATTGATGTTTCTCTCTCTCTCTATCTCTCTCCCTTCCCTCTCTAAAAATAAATAAATAAAATCTTTAAAAACACCACAAATAGGAACGATATGCACTCATTAAAGATAGCGTCTTGATTTCTCCACTATCCTGTTTCATTCCATTTTCAAGTATCCTTGCTTTCACAGCTGTGGCCCAGAGAACCACACTCTCGTGTGAGTGTTAGCAGTTTCATCAGGAGACATGTAAAAGGCAGCGTGTCATCACACACTCAACTCTGTCCGTCTGCGTTTCATGGCGACACCTCCACTCCGACCAAGACAGGGCAGATCCACCTCCCCTCCAACTTGAAGTCTCCACGTCTGATAAGGAATGGAGTGCCTGAGCCTACGCAGCTGTTCAACGGCTAATTATCCGCAATCATTTCTGATTACTTAATAGGCCATGGTAGGATGTGTGTTTGCCACAATGTTGAGTTTACACATGAGGCTCTAATGTGCTGATACGGTTAATTGTTGTCTCGCTGCTGCCTGCTAATAGACCATTCCTGAAAATGAGACCATATCTCAATGGGATTTGCTTGTTTATTTTAAATAAGTAATAACTACCCGCTCAGATCCTAGACCCAGTGTTTAGCATTTGAAGAATGCACTTTTCAGTGCTGGATCATTTCTAATGCATTTCAATTATTCAAGATCGGAGAAAACGAGTTATTACACTAATGAGTCAATAACCAACTCCAATACTAGATTTACCATTTTTCCTGCTCTGTAGTTTCCTAAATTGTTTTCTGCCGTGGAGGGCCAAATAAATTCTTTTGAAATGCTGAATGTAATAACACGATAATGACAAAAATATACGCGTATTAGAAGCAAGAGGAGTATTTGTCAGTACGTAAACCAGGATGCCGAAGCTGTGGCCGGGAGTGACAGAGAGTTTCCCATGGAGAGTGGACGTGACCTTGCAGGGAGACTGCGCAGCTGCTCTGTGCGCTTCGGTTTCATGACGGCACTTAGTCCCAGAGCTAGGGTGTGGTTTTAGAAATGTGGACGGCTACTTTTTTGTTGGCTCTCCATAAACGTGTGTTCCTGGTGGCCACACAGGTGTGCTGTGTGCACGGAAAGGGGGGGTGTCCGGCCTTGTGGAGTCTCGGGCCCGCACTGGAGGAAGAAGAGCTGTCTTGGGCTACACGTTATATACTTTGCAATAGGCAATCACACACACAAAAAACTCATAATCCTTTAAGGGAATGCACGATTTTGTACTGGGCTGCACCCACAGCCGACCTGGGCTGCACCCACAGCCGTCCTGGGCTGCGTGCGGCTCACGGGGCTGCGGGTTGGACACCCCTGCTTGCCTCCCTCCGTCTTCCCCTGTCAGAAGGTCCATTTTCTCCTACCATCACTTTCTCACTTCTCCATCTCCTTTAAACGTCCTGTCATTTTCCCCCCTCACTGCTCTTTTCTTAGCAAAGCCAACAGGATTCAAAGAATCCAAAGTATTTCAACCGCCAAAGCCCTCGGCTCTCACCCTTGGGCTTCCAAGAACAATAGGGTTCTTGCGTTCTGGGTGCTCCAGGCCTGGGTGTGCCTTGGGCGGGAGATGGTTTGCCTGTGGGTGGGGCCACCCAGGACCATATACAGATCTTGTATCAGAGAAGTGTACACTGGAAACCTGTATGATCCCATTTTCCAAGGTCATCCCAGTAAGTTCAATTAAAAATGCATCAGAAACAAAATTAAGTGGATTTCAATGACTGGGGCCTAGTCAATGACTGCTGGGGCGCATCACTCTGGTGACACTACATGATTGTAAGACCTGCTTCCCAGGAACTCTGTCTAGGCCCTGTTTCCGGCTACTTGAGGCCATAATCTCGTCTGCAGTCAGAGACACAGGCAGAGAATGGGATCGGGGAACTGCAATTCACAATGATCGTACTCATCCTTGGGAGATACGATTTCCATCTAGAATGTAACACATGCCACTGGCGACTCCGAATCTTTGGATCACTTCATTCTTCGTGACTTAAAGCTTTCAGTAGTTCTTCATGCTCCCTCTCTCGCAATTTCTGATGTGTCCCCGGAAACTAACTCTCACCTCAGCATTTTCTTCCTGGTACCTTCTTTCTTAAGGTTTGGGGCTCTCTGTTCCCCAAACACAGCATGAACTTCCTCAGGCCCCACGCTCTCTTCCTCTTGTGCCCCCCACCCTGCGTCCCTTCTGTCGGCGATGAAATTCAAGTCCTTCTTTAAAGCTCCTGCCATTGCTAGCTCCTCTCTGAAATCTCCCTGGAGTCTCGATGGTAGTAGCAGGAGAAGTGCCGTGAATAATAAAGACAACAAAATGACCTCAAGAGTTCTACAAGGGACATGCCAGCCCTTTAAATGGGTACCCTTGTCCTCAGCACGACATTGTGAGATGGTACCACTGTGATCACCAGCAAACCGATGTGGTAACTAACACCTAGCACACGGTGGTCAAAGCTCAATAAAATATCATGTCCAAGGTCACGCGATCAAGGTCAAGGCTATGGGGTGGGACAGGTCCTTGAACTAGCCCTCTGACTCCAGAACTCAATCTTCTCCCAGAATCTGAGGAATTAGACCCTGTGCAGACCGTCTCCCACCACACAGCAGAACAGGTCCTTTCACTTGACCCCTTGTTCCCGGGCCCTCTGCTGGCACCATTAATTGGGCACGGGTCCCGTGCGCCGTGGCTTGCCCCTCGTCCCGTGGGCCCTTGAAGGTGAGAGAGTGACTTATTTGTTTTTACATGCCCAGCACTGGCCTTTCTGAAGAACTCCACTTCCATCAGCAAAATGGAACTGATTCTCTCTTTACAGATTTTTCTTCCTGATTTTCTTTGAAATGCCCTATGGTCAGCCATGCAGGACTACGTGCTGTTCCCCAAACCTTCCCTGTGCTGTGTCGCCTTCAGATGTCTTCGCTTAGGCCGTGCCCGCTGCCTGAGAGGACCCCGCCCCCCCGGCCCCCCAGGTGTGTGAATGTTCACCGCGGTGACAGCCCAGCGGCTGTGCCCTCCCGGCTTGCCTCTGCCCATGAATCAGGAGTGTGCCTTCCCCGCCACCCACCACCCCTTGTTCACTGGGCTACTGTCTGTTCTCATTTTCTACCTCATTTACGTACTGCCACGATCTTCATAAAAAAACCTATCATTGAGTGTTTTGCATATTAGGTGCTCAACAGAGATTAAATGAGTTAAAAATAAGAATTCGTTTAAGCCAGTTGGCTTGGTTTCCTGTAAAATGAGGAGGCTCAGACTCACGGGCATGGTGAGGAGTAGTTATGTGTTTTCATCTCGGTATGTTGTGAAATAGCGTGCAGCAAAGTCAGGTGGAGTCATTTTTATATTTTCCTCCCTTTACAACGAACGCCCACTCTTTGATTTGATTAGTTTGGGCCTGTCCCTTCATAGGCAAATTTCTATGAAACTCCAGAAAGGAGACTTGAATTTAAATTACTAGACATATTTAACAGCTTTTAGACACGGAACAATTTCTTTCTCTTTTCTAATGAACCAGCAACATTCTTTTCAATGGCATTTAAGTGCATGCATGCTTGAACAGCGGTGAAAAGATTAAAAATGTTCAACAGACTGACATTTTATTAGACCTTCAACTACGAAATTCAACAAGTGTTTACCAAGTGCCCACTGTGTGCGAGGCACAGCACCTACTATGGTTCTGGGAGAACAAAAACGGTTCCACACAACACCCCAAAGAGGCGGACATGGGGGAGGAATAGAGGCGGGACAAGCAACACAACGCAGGGCAGACTGTAGCGTGTGTGCAGACGCAAAGGAGAGGGCGGTCACAGCTTCTGGGAAGCTCAGGAGGACATCTGTCCTTTCATCTCACACAGGAACCTGCTCGTGATGATGGCCCAGGATACACAGCGACAGGAACTGCTGGAAAGTGCGTGGCCATAATGGATGGCCACATTTTAATGGCAGCTAGGTAAATAGGGCCAATGGAAAGCAATGGAACGATAAAATGCATTTATAGAAATTTTAAGATGGCATCTCTATGTATGGTGTCAGATGGGTGCTAGGCTTACGGGGGGTGGGCTTTGTAAATTATATAAATTATATAAGTGTCTAACCACTACGATGTACACCTGAAACAAATCCAGTATTGTTTGCCAACTGGAACTGAAAAGTTTAAAAAAACTGAACGTGACACACTTTGGAGTGGAAATGATCACCATCTTATCGCCAGACCACCAGTGTCTTCACCTGCCCATGTTAGGGGTTTGCCGTCACGTCACGGGATGCAGTCCCAGGTGCACAGGCTCTTCTTCAGCGCGTGGACGGGGGGGCAGCTCGGGAGTGTGGGCCTCGGACCTACGCCGACCGCCCTCTCCCCCGCCCCCGGCTGTGGGACGCAGGCCCAGGCACCCTTCCCGCCTGCCCCCCATCGGTCAGGCCGGGCGTCCTCAACTGGAAAATCAGAAATAACGACAGTTCAGAGCCAACTTCAAGGGTACTCAACAGGATTAGATGCAATGATACGTAACACGTGTAGCCAAACTCTAAGGAGAGGAATACGAGCAGACCACACAGTTGTCGTCCAAACTTTCAGCTCAGCGACGACGAGGTGATAGAGGGGTCCCGGTGCCACTGCTGTGGGAAGATGACAATCCCCGCCTCCTTCCACCTGGTGGCGAAAGGACAGATGCAGGCAGGGTGGCCCCTGCCCACACTGTCCTGCCCATGGGGCCCTCAGGGCTCGGGCAGCCAGGAAGCAGCTCGGGTGCTGGCAGCAGCACGGGGGGGCCGGGGGGGCTGACGAGGAGCCACAGCAAGATTGGGGGCTGGCGAGCAGGATCCCGCAGCCAGGGCTCCCAGGACTAGCCCCTCTGTGGGACTTACACTGACAGTGTAAGTCAGACCCTACGCCTCAGCCAGAGCATGATGATGGCTCTGGTGGGAGAGAAAAAAAAAAAGGTTTCACTCAGATCTAGTCTCCTCACATGGTAACCAAACGTCCAGCATACGATAAAAGATCTCCCATCGGGTCCCAGGCCGGGAAAACCATGCTGATGAGGAGGAAGAGACGCTCAGCCGACCCCCAGCCTGAGCGCCATCAGACACCGCAATCACCCGGCAGGGTCTATAGCCGTCCTCACAGCAGTGCTCCTGGAGTCCACTCTAAACTCTCTCGGAACCAATGGGAAAAAATCTCAGCAAAGAAACAGAACCTAAAAGAAAGAACCGGGTGTTAATTATAGGTCTGAAAAATACAACCACGGAAATAAAAAAAAATCTTACCGGGTGGTCCCAAGAGCAGAGTGAAGAGGACAGAGAATAGAGTCTGTGAACTTGAAGGCAGAGAAATGGAATTTACTCAGCACGAGTGAGAGAAGGTGCAGGGAGAGAGAGAGAGGGAGAGAGAGAGAAGGAGAGAGGGAGAGAGAGAGAGAGGGAGAGAGAGGGAGAGAGAGAGAAGAGAAGGACAGGGGAAAATGAATACAGCCCAGGCATCTATGGGACAGTAACAGTCTGATGATATGACCTTGCATCTCCGACACCTCAGAAGCGCGGAGGAAGAGTGTGGGACTGAGAAAGTGTTCATAGAAAGAGAGATTGAAAAGCTCCCAAATCCGGCGGTAGGCATTACAGTCACATACTTAAGTTTTCACAAGTGCTGTTGTGGTGCCACTTCCCACAGAACGTGGAAACTTGCGGTCTAACAGGTCCTTGGACCTCTCTGTCCTTAGGCTGCGGTTATCACGTGCATTGGATCTGCATGCATTATACTAGACAGCGTTAGACTTGTTTTCAGCAGCCTCGTGTGTTTTAAAGACACAGAGGCAATGGTACAACTTTCTATCCCTTTAGATATTTTCCGTTCAGACTTCCTGACTGCTTCTTGGAGACCGGACTTTCCGTCCGGCACCGCTCCCTGTGACGTGTGCCCGGGGAGCACTCTTCCAACAGCTGCTCCAAACCCTCCCTCGCTGACGCCAGCACCTCTGTCATCTTGGGTCCCTGGGCTGTTGGTCTTTTCTCCGGAGCCGGCCACGTTATTTTGGTTCTCAGGTTGCACGGTGCGGAGCGACCTCTGAGCACGGCCCAGGGCAGTGGTGGAGACGGGGCTTGGTGCGTTCCTCCTCTACAGAGACCGTGGGTGTGTGTGTCTCAGCACGAACTTGCCTCCTGGGTTGGATTCACACTGCGAACTGCCTTGGGCGGCAGATGGAATCTGGGTGCAATTCTTTCATCTGTCGTCGCGCTGTGATTTGTCCGCCCCACCCACGCATGTGCGGCTCAGGGGTGAGTCGAGGACACAGGCAGGGCCGACGCGAAGAACTCAGGCCTCTCCTCTCCGAATGTCTCCTGAGATTTCTTCCCTGGTGCCGGCGGCCCCGGTTGCCCAAACTGCCCGCTGGCTCTTCAGGCCTGAAAGACAGAGGGTTTTCCGCCGCAGCTTCCGCCAGCCCGCTGGTGCTGACTTCCTGCTGCCCTCGGCATAAAGTATAAAAGGAGGGAAATCACCTCCAGCTGCTCCCTCTTCTCAACTCTCACCTCTCCCCAGACCGGGCCTGCTCTTCTCCCCTCCCCAGTGTTGTATTTGACTTTGTCCAGAATCTAGAGTGGGGTTCAGCTGGAGCTTCCTCTACAAGGAGCGCAGGAACCTCCTTGAGATTTCGATGTTAAATGTTGTTAAAGCTCAAAATTAAGTGTGGAAGAATGCGATTCTTAAAACCCCCCTCCTTGTCCTGGATGAGTGGCTCAGCTGGCGAGTGTCATCAAGGTTGCGAGTTCGATCCCCAGTCAGGGCACAAACAAGAGGCAACCAATGAATGCATAAATAACTAGAATAAATCAATGTTTCTCTCTGTCCTCTTCTCTCTAAAATTAATAGAACAAACAAAATCACTCATCCTTTCTAACCAAGATCCTAGTTTGTCTATCCGTCTGGTTCTTTGAGACTTCGCAGTACCATTTTCTTCATAAAAAGTGCATGCATTTCTTACTAGATAAGCATCTAGGTTTGTCCTATTGAAGTTGATTGGCTCATTTGCCTATTATTTCCTTGTCACTACCTTGCTTATTTTTGGAGACTGGCATTTATGACAGCCTGACAGGCAACAGGCCTTTCCCCTCCCTGTCACAATTAATTTGCAGTTTCCTTCTGAAATCACACGGTGAATGTCACCTCATGTCACTGAGATCGTCAAGGGTCCAGTCTGGTCCCTGTTCTGCCCTGCAGAGTCACGGCCCTGTGGAGCTCGCAGGCCTGAGATCGCTGACCTCAGGCTGGTTCTAACCGTCTCTTCAGGGTGGAGTGCGAGCTCGTGGGAGACTAGGACACAGGCCCTGGCCTGGCTGGTAACCTCACCTGCTGCGGGTTTCTAGAGCTCTGTGCAGTGACAGGATGGAAAGGGATTCAAGCCAGCTTCCATGTCTCTTTTTTCTTTCCTTCTTTCTCTTTCTTTCTTTCTTTCTTTCTTTCTCTCTCTTTTCTCTTCTTTCTTTTTCTTTCTTTCTTTCGTTTCTTTCTCCCTCTCCCTTCCTTCCTTCCTTCCTTCTTTTCTTTTCTTTTCTTTTCTTTTCAATAGATCCAAGCACTCTGAACAGAATTTCCCACAAATATACAGAAATACCTTAAGGTAAAGGTTCTTTTCTTTTGCAAAATAATCATATAGTTACCTGAACTAAATATGAAAGAAAAAAAGAAGTTAAAACTAGAAATAAAATACAGCACATTATTGAGCTTTTGAAGTTGACTTATTTTTTAAACATTAATAGATATTAAAATCAAGATCAGAAAAATTTAAATTGACTTCTCTTCCAAAGATATACTGACAATGTCTGTTTTTTTTATCATTTTGATTAGTAGTTGAATACAGCTGGCTCCATTTTCCCACCACCACTTCCCCCCACCCCACCCACTCCTAATTCCTATTCTTAAATGTTACTTTTATATTCTGAGTCACCACAGATTTCCATGGAAATGCATTTGAGATAATACAAGTGTTGGGCATACCTCCAGCATGCCACAGGAAACTGATGCTTGCTCAATAAAGTGAAGCAAATATTCTTTTCCATTAAGGAGATCTTACTTCTTAGATTTTATTTAAGAAAACAGAAAATACCTTTAATCACATATTATGAGTAGTGGCAACACCTGAGAAAATTATTCACTTCAAACAGAATAGCTTATTATTTTATTGTACTGCATAATCCTCCCCTAAAAGAAATAATTTCTTCCCCAGAGAAGTTATAAGAGACCAAGTGCATACTAAAAATATTTTATTGTCATTAATAAATACATTAAACGTACACACTAAGTGTAATATACTAAAGATATGATAAAACACAAATAGCATTCATCAAGGTAAATTTAAAAAACCCATAGAATAGAAAGGTGGCATACATTAAAAAAAAACAACAGTTTTCCAACACTGCAATAACTTGACAAAGCACCATAGATGTTCTACAACCTTTCCACTAAATAAAAGGGGACGAAACACGTAGTTTGAAGAGATTAAACGTTAGATGCTCCACAGGAGGAGAAAAGATTAGCATCCTGGAGAAGTGTTCATCCCCGGTCCATTTTCTGCCCACTGGAAAAAACTGCACTGGTTCTCCTTACCCAGGGGGCATGCAAAGAAAGTCTTCCCATTATTCGGCCCAATCTTCAACACCGTTCTCAGGACGCAGCGCTTGCCGTGTCTGCAGAAGGGGAAGGACAGGTCTGCCCACTGCGGGACAGACAGAAAAGTCGAGAGTTCAGACGGCGGCGGGAGCAAAGCGGGGCTGCGCCTGGGCACCTCTGGTTAGGGCACCACCCTGTCTCCATCCCCATCACTGTCAATCTGCCGCCATAACATCGGTACCGGTCATCAGCCCTTACGCTTTAAAAAGCTCAGACCCAGCCCTGGCTGGCGTAGCTCAGTGGATTGAGCGCGGGCTGGGAACCAAAGTGTCCCAGGTTTGATTTCCAGCCAGGGTACATGCCTGGGTTGCAGGCCATAACCCTTAGCAACCGTACACTGATATTTCTTTCTCTATCTCCCTCCCTTCCCTCTCTAAAAATAAATAAATAAAATCTTAAAAAAATTAAAAAAAAATAAAAAGCTCAGACCCTACAAGAAGCATCTCTTACAGCTTTGCTGGAGTCACACAGCATGTGGCCGTAATAACTCTGAGCGTCCCTGTGTCTCACTGTAAAGCAAACACCAATGTTCCTGCCACAGGTCTGTTTTAGTGGCAACCACTCAGAGAGAAGTACTCTCGTGGTGCTAACACCAAACGTCCTCAGACCCTTATGAAAAGAAGGGATCCAATACACAGTCGCTCAGACTCACTTAGGCAGATTCTACTGTCTTGCTCTGACTGATTTTGGCCTCAAGACAGGTAAAAAGCAGGCTGGGATGGTATTAATGTTGCTAATAACATTTTCTCCATTGCATCTGCAAAAGCTCCCCGAGAAGGCAATCCGTGGAGTAGGATGGAGTCCCTTGTGTGCAGGGGTTGAGATCTGAAATCATTATCAAACTTTCCCTGCGAAGATGCCCCATTGAAGCCAGATTTTCCCTCCTGATAAGGCCAACGAGAAAACTTTGCTCCAGCACCGAATCAGATCCGAATTTCCTTTTTTTTTTTTTTTGGTTATACACCCAATGAAGCAGTTGAGAAACACGTATCTCTACTCACGAGAGTCACACCCAGAACTGAGGAAGAGCAAATCAATCTCTTCAATGATGTAGCCACCTGGAAAATGTACTCAGTGACTTGCTATCTTTGTAAGCCAAGGGCTACACTTCCATACCATGGTTACAAGTATGAGACACTCTCCTGATACAACAGCTGCTATTTGATTCATTTTTCTGGATAAACCTCCTTGAATTTTAGCTTCATTCAGCATTCAGGCTTTCGATTGAATGGCTATTTAAAACTTAAAGGGAAAAGGGGAAAAGGATTTCTGTTTTTTACATTTTCATAACCTAAGTATTCAACTACATTGTGGCAAGCTCGATGCATCTTACACTTACTTCAAAGAATCCGCACTGCGCTCCCCCAGGCAGAGGACACGCATAGAAGCATCTGCCCTTGTTCTCGCCACCCTTCCTCACCACGCGGAGGACGCAGGGGCGGCGGTGCTGACCGCAGCGAGGAATGCGGGCGTCGTCTGTCCTGCTGGTCTGAAGTCCACTGCAACGACAGGTTACAAAGTAACTGCAGCGTAACAAAGTTAAGGTGATTCCTCACCCTGGGTTAGAATCCTGCCCATGCAATGAAAGTGGACCACGGTCAAGTCTAGGTAACTACACAAACTGCTAAGTCTTAATTCTTCATTTTCCCAGGTAAGACCCATTTGCTTCCCAGGCCATCTGTAGACCTGAAGGATGTCGTTTAAATTTGCCGAGCATGAAAACACAGCTGAATTATGCATGCAGCACGTGCAACTTCGTAAGTTTCCCTTTGTGATCACTGGTCCTTCTCTTACCCAGCATCGGTGTGCTGACTTTTATTCCCTCTAAAATGTTCTCAAGGCCAGCTGGCCCCCTCCACCCACACGGTAACTAGCCTCACAGTCTTTGTTTCCTCATTGGTGGCGAACCCTCAGCGATGGCTCTGACAAGGTCAGAGAAGTCACGCTTTCTACTCTCTGCCCTGCAAACAACTGTGCATGCTTTCCTTTGATCAAGCGACTGTAATTGTTGCAGTCCTGTTTTCGCAAGGAAGAGGGACACTGGAGGAGCGGAACCGAGTATAACGTGAAGCAAATCGGGAGCTTCCTCGATGCTCCTCCCGACCCCAACCAGGATCAAGGGCACCTGCAGGCTCTTCTGCACAGGGGGGCCAAGGCCAGAGGCCCCGCCCTGCAGCTGTGTGAGCAAACCTGCTCTTTGAAAAGAAGCCCCACGATTATTTTTAACCTTTTAAAATCTGTTGCATATTTTTCATAATGCCCTTATAAGAGTCTATTTAATGAATAGCTGAAAAGAGAAAGCGCTCACATGAATTAAAACCAGCAGTCTTTAATGTCCCTATTTCGTAACTTTTTAATGGCAAAAAGGCGCATCCCTTCTCATTGTCTCAATTAATTTGTCAGGAACAAAATAGCGTTCTTAAATAATTTTTTAAAAATACTTCTGAATCAAAAGTAGTTAGTTCCCCTTTCTTTGATTCTTAAACTAGATGTCCTCGACTTTGGAAGAGCCCGTCGTAATTGAAAAGATGCTAATCGCCGAGGAAGTCGTGACTGGGAATATTCTGCCACAGCTGGTGTGTTGGTAAGTTTTTCAGGGTGGGGAAGAGAGGCTTGTGTTTTAGAGTCCCAAGTAATGCCAGCCAGAAAGAAGGGAGCTGAAGGGCAACACACTCTTCTTCTCCACCACCCCCTCCATGGGACCACCCAACCCCCTGAAGACAGGGGATATTCAAACTTGAACTTCAAGAGAAGCTAAATATCTGGATGGTCTTTGTGGCTATAGAGAAGTCAAGAGATTTCAAAACTGGAGCCAGTGGGTCATCAACAGAGCTTTTAAATTTGTCTTTAAGGAGGAAAAAAAAAAAGAGGTTAAAACACTAACAGCAAGGAATGAAATGGTGCTGTCCTTTTAAAAAAGGGCACATGGAAGAACAGTTTTATCTGATCTTTTGAAGGTGGTTGTCCGAGATAACAAGTTGTGACACATTTTCTGATGCATTTGCTCCAACCGAGAGCCCTCCGGGGTCCGGGCAGACGGAAGAGAGGCTGAAGGCGAAAAGGAAAGGCCCCCCGTGTCTCCTCTGGGTTTGTCCCCTCTGCGTCCCGCTCCGCCCCTTCCTCGGGGTAGAGTTAGGGAGGAAAAACCAGCCCCAGCCGCATACTGTCTGATCCTTGGGTCAGAGTGTGGTCCACCGAGGGGAAGCAGCAGGGTCAGAGGGCAGCCCCCAGACCTGCAGGAGTGCCCGCCGCTCCCCGGAGCCCAGGCAGAGCGATCACGTGGGCTCCCAGGATGCACAGCCAATCTTCATGCTGTGCGAGGGAGCATTATCCAAGACAGTTAAATGTTCTGATTCATTTGAGGACATCTTGGTCCCTCCTTGTTTCAATCATTATTTTAAAAATTTCCAAACGTCAGCACAGCGTTTACTTAGGCAAACTCTTACTTTGATAGCAAGGATTATAAATGGTCTATTAGCATAGACCATTACAGATCAGGGGGGTCCCATCTTTTCAGATAACACGGACTTTAGGTTGGTGGGTCCCATGGCTTGTGGTGTTGCAGCCACAGAAAAGAAGGCAGCCAAGGGGAATGGGGTTTGTTCCAAAAAAATTTTATTTGCAGGAACAGGTGGTGGGCTGGGTTCAGCACTGCTGCTGTAGTCGTTTGCTTGGCTAGAGGTCGTTAGAACCCACAGCAACCCCCGGCTGGTGCGGCTCAGCAGACTGAGCGCCGGCCTGCGAACCAAAGGGTCGCTGATTCGATCCCCAGTCAGGGCACGTGCCTGGTTTGCAGGCCAGGTCCCCAGTAGGGGGTGCACGAGAGGCAACCACACATTGATGTTTCTCTCCCTCTTTCTCCCTTCCTTCCCATCTCTAAAAATAAATAAATAAAACCTTTAAAAATTAAAAAAAAAAATAACCTAGAGCAATGCTTGGTACTCAAGAGATTCTAATAACTACTTACTGATTACTAAATAAACAAGTAACAGATCAGATTAAAACTATTATTATGAAGAAGGACATTATCAATTCCAGGTTTGTAATTTTAAAATGAATATTATTTTTTCAGTGATCCATTTATCATGGTTTAACTGATTTTACATTGTCCACATTTTTTTTTCATGCATCAGTCTCATGGGTTGTAAATGCTGTGGTTGAGCGGTGTTACAGGAACTAAAACAAACCACCAGAGATTAATGCCTCATCCTAGATGGACCCGGGTGGCCCTGAAACCCTCGGGGACTGACAGCTCTCAAAGGTGACCCGGAACAGCTACAGCATCAGCGCGTCCCTGGTGAGTACAGGCGGGACCTGGGTAAGCAACCCTGGCAGCGGCAGACGCGAGAGGAGTGGGCGGATCCGTCTGACACATCTACGAGAGTCTTAGCATCTGCCCGGGGGGAAAAGTTGAACCTGAAACACCTGTGTGCTCTGAAAAACGCATTTCCGTGTTGTGCTCTGTATTTACAACAAGGGGAGCAAAGACTTAAAACTGTACCTAGCATCTATTCTTTGCTGCTTAAAAACGGGTTCAACCATCTAACTGATAACCCAGCAGCTGGATAAAATTCAAGTGTATGTAAAGATCACTCCGAAAATATGCCTCATCGCCGTGTGTTGATGGGATCAGTAAATTAAAAGTACTAAAGGCAAATTAATGGCCCTGTAATTATTAAAGAAAGACTGAGCCGGCGACCAAGTCTCTGAGTGGCCCACCGACTGTAATGGTATTACGTGGTGAGCTTCCGCTGGGCATCCTGTCCCCAAGATGAGCGCCGTGGCTGCCAGACAGGGAGAAAAATGAAAGAAATGACAGTAATTTGCGATTTATTCCTGGCGAAGTGGCCGGGTGCGGAAGGGCGGCTGGGTAAGTGTATTTCATCCCTTGACGTTTATTTCGCTTGTTGACCTTGACCGGTTCCAGAGGCTCAGTCCTGGGCGCCCTCCACCGCCCCCACGCAGGGGCCGCCGCTTCCCGAGTCATGCCTGTCCCGTGACTCACCATGCAACCCTGTTACCAACAGCTTGTGAAGGAATAGTTCAAATTTAAGGTCACATGAATGTCTTTTTTATATTTTTTTAAATCCCTATTTCATTAGTTAAATTGTGTGAGATATCCTCCGAAGCACTAAGGAAATCAAAATAAGCTGAGATATTTCATCTGGGCACAGCAAATGCCACACTGTTTTTAAATGATCACATCTCCTGCTTTCCGCTGAAAATGCTCATCGTGAGACATTAATTTGGGTCGGAAGGAGAAGGTGGCGCCCTGACCGACCCGGTCAGGGTTTGGCCCCTTGCTTTGACTCAAATGTCTATCGTTTGAGAGTATCGTGGACTAAAGTTAAACCAGTTGTTATAAATGATTATACACAAGATAAAATTTAAAAATCAGCCAAGGGTAAATCCTCAGGATTAGCTGACAGTGAATTTAGAGTTGGGAGGGGGAACTGCATCCCCTGCCCCCGAGATCACTTCAGATCCCACTCACTAAGTCTCCCGGCTCGCTCCCCACAGGTAAGCCGGGACGCACGGGGAGAGGACTCTCCACCTCCACTTCACTTAAAAATGCTGAGTACACAGCGCCCTGTTTCTGACGGGAGGGGCCCTCCACAAAGAGCTTGGAAAAGAAAATGGTGGAGGGGTGTCTCTCCGGAGGGGGCCACCAGCAGGCTGGGACAGCTGGGACAGCGGGGGCGGGGGGCCCAGGTCAAGGACTGAACAAGGCAGGGAGGAGTGTAGACTCAGAAGCAGTGTCGACAGGGAAGGAGTGCAGACAGGCAGTGTGGGCAGCTGCCAATCATCATCACGGAACGAGAGATGACTTTATAGTTAAATGTTCCGTATCTCGGTGACAGCAGCTGGGGCCTTCTAGACGAGCTGGTAGCCTCATGACGCGGATCTGCTCGGGCTGTGTTTACTCACGGGAAGCACAGGTCCCTACTTTCAGATGCCCATGCTCCTTGGGCCTTTTGGGTTGAAACAAACAAACAAACAAAAAAACACCACCCCACATGGCTACTTGAGATACAGCCACTTTCTTTAGCAGAAATGTCCCTAAAAGAACCTCAGACCCCTCTCTTTGGAACAGAAGACACTTACTAAACTATTGTAAATGATAGTGCCCCTTTTAGAAAAACCATCTTTCATTGGAAGGAGATTTAAAAAAATACCAAGAAAATGGTGACAGTGGTGATGGATAACCGGTACGATTATGGGCGACTCAAACACTTTTCTTTACACTGTCTGAATGTCCTGTGCTGGGCATGTGCACAGCTATCGTCCGGAAAGAACAACTTTCTCCATCTCCTCCCTGCTCTTGCATGACAAGCTGGAGAAGCGAGAAGCACCGGACCGTCACGGTCTCTCGGGTTTGCTCACGTGACCGCCACCAACGCGACCGCCTCGGCCGGGGAGGGCTCTTCTGCCCCCTTGGGCCTTCCCACCAACGCCGCAGAGACCACGCTGAGAAGCGCCGTACCTGTCGGGAAGTCCGGGGCTGCGGCTGTCGAGACTCGGCGCTGGGCGGGCGGTCGTCCTCGGTTTCTTACACGCTGGCCTGGGTGATTCAGACCGCGAGCGGGCAGTGGAGGGTGCAACTCCCGTGCTGGGGCGGTGAGCCGCGCCGTGGGCTCTCTCCTCGGAAGGGGCGGGTGTGCCACCGACACACACGTCAGTGGGAGCCGAGTTCCGCAACTCCCCACTGGGTGCCTGGCGTGGGCTGCTTCTTCGTTCCACGGGGCTGGATTTACTGCCGACATCAGTCAGGACCAGGGTTGTAGTTCCAAATGCAGTTTTCCTGTTGATCTTCACTTGGGCACCGGGTTTCCCAAAGCTGTTGCACGGGTACTTCACCAAGTGGTTAAGGGCCGGATTTTCCTCCTTCTTGAGTATCGAATCTGGAAGGAGAGATAAGTCACTCTGGGGTATAAACGTAACAGTATTTGAAACATCTTTTCGTCTGGTTCAACTATGTAGTCTGCTCATTGCCGTGAACGGATCTGCAGGACTAATAACCGGGAGTCGGCCTGAGCAGTTCCCGACGCGCCTCCTGGCTCGGGAAGGAGGCACGCAGCACGGCGGTTCCCCCACGTGGACTCAGGGTTGGCTTTTCCCGAGATTCACCCGGCTCCGTGTCCTCCTGGAGCATTTCAGGGTGATTCGGGTCTCCCGCCGGTGACTGCCGGGCACAGTGTGAAAGCAGCATCCAGGAGGTGACTTCGCTAAAAGCTTTAGACCCGCGGGCAGAGTCCAGCAGCGAGATGGTCAGGAAGGTTTCTTTCAGTGACCACACAAAGAGAGAAAAAGCTCACAAAAAATAAGCAAAGATGAATGTTTCCGTGAAGCATTCCGGGATTGCAGAATCCTTACTACAGTACGACCTGGGTTATAGGTAAGAGTGATGTGTCTTATTCAGAGAAATGAAACAACAAGAAAACAGCCACGTGTGCACAGGCATTTCAGGACATGGGGGTAAACGTGGGAACCCGGGAGCGGGGTTTTCCAATGCCTCTCTGGCGGGAGGACGCCTAGAGGGAGAGACAGGAGACGGGTCCCCTCGGTGCTGTCCCTTCCCGGCCCGCAGGACGAAACACAACGCGACAGCCAACGCCATGCGGGGGCCCAGAAGTCAAGGGCGAACGGGCTCATCTCTAATTGGAGAGAGAAGGAACGCTCCGAGAACACAACAGACGCCGCATCAATAAGATGGTTCCTAATCACAGGTCCCCTCCGCGGGCTTTACTCTCTCTGAACACAGGAAACTGGGAGCGACAGAGAGTTATTTTGAAGGATTTCAATGAAATCAGTACAATTGTCTGAGTCAAGATTGTAATAACAAGGGGTAGGGAGGATACAGAAGAGGGAAAAAATTCCGCCTTTTTCTATTCCACCTGCAGAGACATTCTCACAGAAATCCTCCCTTTCAATTTATGAAACACTCGGGCTGAATAACAAACCCGCAAGTTGCTGAAATCTGCATAAGGCGAGGCTTTATTGAATAATTCATCAGCAGCAGTGGAGAACAGATGTGATCATGGCAGTTTTCTGAGCTACCAGAGGCGCACACTTCTTTAGCTCAAGCGTGTTTTCCTCCCTCTCAACAGCACATTAGCACGGTTTACACGCAGAAGCCGGCAACTCCAGTAAATCTTTCAGAAAGAAAGCGTTTCCCTTAGTGAGGAGGCATGGAGACAGAGCAAGGAACATACCAGACTTGGTAGAAGAATTAAACCTCTTTGGAAAGGAATGAGCCCCAAGCACAGACCCAGTCTTACCGGGAGGCCTGGCCGTCAGGCAAGCGTCGCAGGCCTTGGAAGTAGGCGTGTTGATGAGCGTGCAAGCCACACACGCCCAGTACTCCTCACACCTCCCGGCCACCTGGTCCACAAGACTGTCCCGGCTGCTGGGCGTCTGGCTGAGGGCAGTGCTTCTAGCCGGCAGCTTGCTGCAGAGAATGTTGACAGCGAACCACTGGCACTGTGGCTATTGCCTTGTTCTTGTACATTCTCAGTATTTTAGAAACTACCGCAGAACCCCACGCGTACATCCAAACGCTACATGTTTATTCTTGCACACAAGTTCGAACTATCTCAACAGAATGGTTTCACTTGGGCCTTGCTGATGGCCATTCAAGACAGAAATACTGCCCTGGCTGGCGTAGCTCAGTGGATTGAGCATGGGCTGCGAACCAAAGTGTCACAGGTTCTATTCCCAGTCAGGGTACATGCCTTGGTTGCAGGCCATGACCCCCAGCAACCGCACATTGATGTTTCTCTCTCTTTCTTTCTCCCTTCCTTCCCTCTCTAAAAATAAATAAATAAAATCTTTAAAAAAAAAAAAGACAGAAATACCTAATCAAAGATTTTATTCAAAGAGTTGTGGTTGTGTTATTTTTTTAAACCAACTACAAATATCGGACCTGATTACTAGGAAGCATGTCTCAAATAATGTTTTAACTAAGGGGTACTGTTCCCAAAGCAAAGCTACAATATCTTGATTCAGCCAAATCAGGGGAGAGAAGGAGGCACGTGGGAATTCGAGCATGGACAGGAACATGAGCAAAGATTTACGTTTCCATCACGTGCCTCCAGAATCTCTCCCCAGTGCCTACACAGCGCCATGTCAGCTAGCTGCTCCGTGATGGTGCCCCGCCCGCATAGCGGTGGTGCTCCTGTTATTTATTCCACAGCCCAGGTCTGCCGGCACGTGTCTCCAGTTACCGTACACCTACACCTCCTCGCAACCGCTTTACAAACACATTAAAGCCAGAGGCTGGGTGTTACCATCTGAGCTAGAGATCACCTACTGAATTCACAAGTGATCCAAAGAATGACTTTTGGCTCATTCTAGTTCTTTGACGATGGCTTTCACTATTTCCTTCCAAGGGTGCAAACACTTCAGTTCTGCCTTCTTCTTAATAGCCTGACAGATATTCAGTTATGTTTTCTTATGAATGGCCATTGAGTCAGCGAGTTGGGACAACCAGTATGCCTGACAATTACACATCTCACCGTATGTCAACTTGCTGTGGATCTTCTTTCTGACAGCGCGGACAGAAGTACGTCATTCTGTGATTGTCCCCTAAGCGACACACAGTTATTCTGCAGCGGCACCGACCGCAGTCAGGACGCTTGTAAACCTTATAGTGTTTGGAAACAGCAGATCCTGCTTTATGGCACTAAAAACAAACAAACAAACAAACAACATTGTAATGCTATCTATAAAACAGGGTTGCTCAGGAGCCAAAGGTAAGTTCTTGAAAGTCATTTCTGAAAATAATTCTTTAAAAATTTTTGTACAAGCCCTGGCTGGCGTAGCTCAGTGGACTGAGCGCGGGCTGCGAACCAAAGCATCACAGATTTGATTCCCAGTGAGGGCACATGCCTGGGTTGCAGGCCATGACCCCCAGCAACTGCACATTGATGTTTTTCTCTCTCTCTCTCTCTCTCTCTCTCTCTCCCCCTCCCTTCCCTCTCTAAAAATAAATAAGTAAAATCTTAAAAAAATAAATAAAAAAAATTATTGTACCTATGTCCATATAATCTCTTCTTTCACCTGAGAAAAGGGTATTAACAAGATTCAGCAACATTTGTCAAATAAGACTTGCGTGAAATAATTAAGTCATTATTTTATTACTTGTTAGTATTCAAAAAGTGTTCTTTGAAAAGTTTTACCTTCTTATCTACATGGGATATGAGTTCTATAATTTAATAGGTCTTTCATGCTTTTATGGTGTTTTTAAAAGAAAAAGACTAGGTTAGCTTTAAACCTGATTATTTTTAGAACACTATAGAGCTGCACTTCATTTCAACGGCCAACAGAAAACTGAACAAGATTATCTTTGTTGCCCTGATCAAGGAAACTTTTTAGATTTTCGTCTTGCAGATTTACTTAACAAAGAGGACGAAAATTCAAATGCCATCCTAGCAAAGCACATGTTCCATTTTGGTATAAGTTCTATCTCAAAAGCACTTGATATTCCCTGACCCAGTTTTATTCTGCTCACATACATTTCAGCTCCTACAAAAGAATATTCTGGGTTTACGTCAGCAGCGTGAAAATTTGAAAGCTCGGAAATATGGCTCAGCATATATCAGCTAAAAATCACGCAAACAGCTTACATTAATGTAAGCAAAGTACAGAAATACCGGCTTAATCTGAGCAGAAACTAGGTAGCTGTCTATAATGATGTTTCCTTAGGAGAATGCTTGAGCACACATTGTGGGAGGCTGCTCTGCGTGGCGTGGGCCCAGCTCCCACTGGGAGATGCACAGGACCTATGCCCACGGATAGGTTTTTCCGTGGGGAACCAGGCCTGCAATGCACCTTGGCTGCTAGGAGTCTTACTTTTTGCTAAATCTCTGAATTGAGGGCATTTAATGCAAAGCAACTTCCTAAAATCCATGCTGAACCTTCCAAGGATGAGTGTAACCGGTTCAACTACTTTTGCCTTTTCATTTGCAAATCTCCCTCTTCTGTGATGGGATTACCAGCATCCTCTCCTTTGTTTTCTGTATAAGGTAACCACCTAAAGCGAGCCTGTGCATAGTTAATGAGGACCTTCCTGTAGTGTGCCCAGTAAGCCAATAAAAGCTCATTGGAGGGAGGGCCAAGGCTTCTGCTCCCCCTGAGAGAAAAGCCATGCCCATGCCGTCCCTTTTCCTCCACCGGACTCCGTAGTCCGTGTGAATTTGTCTCCTATTTCATCCATAATGACGTGGACCCCACAAGCCAGGGTCCGCATCACACATAATACTGAAGTAGCCATAGATACTGGAGGCAGATGTGTAAAGCGAGGGGTTCATGAATACGCCAGGCCAACTAATGACGAATTTCACAATACCTTTCTGAACATAGTGAAAATAAAAATTTGAACACAGAAAATAGGCTGTAGAGAAAAATATTTCGATACTTTGTTAAAATATAAAATGTGTTTATTGAACTCTCTATGTATCCATATACATGTATGTGTATATACATATATGTGTGTATATATATAATGCGAAATTTATAGTTCAGCCAGTATTTAGTTCATTCTCAAAACAGTCTTTGTGGTAATAAATATTGTCCCATTTTACAGATGAAGACACTAAACTTAATGTTAACTAAATGATCTCAACCACACTGAATGTAGTGGTGAAACACCAAGTGAGCTCTATTTAAAGAAATTCAGTCAAGTCAAGGCTAACAGAGCTGCTCCCAACTTAGCATAAAGATACTTTAATGCAATAATAGACAAGTTTGGACTGACCCATGACCTACATCTCAAGATGTCAACCAGGCCCCTAACTGGGCGCTCTCCGTGATTGCACTTCTACACTCTCACCACTAGATGGCTATACACTGCCTTTACTCTTTTCGGTGTCACTGAAGGGGGAAAAAAACTGACATTTTACATAACTGAAAAATATTTGCTCTTACCCTGTAAAAAAGAATGCTGAAGTCACGTATCATTTTCACCAGGTGATGGATCTGTTCATCTGTTAACTGACAAACCTTAAAACAGAAAAACAACCAAGGGGAGTTTCATTATCCGTGCACTATAGAAAAACGATACCACTGGCCAGTTCTAAAAGAACTGTAGATAGATTTAAAATGCATACCTACCTTCTAGAACTCCATTTCTCACATGCCTATTTAATGTCATTAACAGTGGTTTTATTTTTAAGTGACAGCACTACAAATTTAAAAAAAAATCTTATTTACAAATTTTAGTTCTAAGTTCAAGTATTTATTGACGATCTCTCCTGCACAAGACATCTACAACGTGCCAGACTGGCCATCAGGCACCTTAAAAAATCCTGCTGGGTTTGCAGGAACATTAGAGAAGAAGCATAGAAAAGAGAAAGAAGGAAGGGAGGGGAAATAGGCGTAAGAGTAGATGACCATCAAGTTCACTTCCGAGCTTTCAAAAGGCAGGAATGCACACACACGCAGGAACACTGGAGCCCTCGTGAGCACGCGGCAGAGCGCGGAAACAGGCCCGGCTGCAGCACGTCTCCGGACGCAGACGCAGCCGGCGTACAGCTGTCCCCCTGGTGGAACTAACGGACGTCTGGCCAGGTGGGTTCGAGGTGTCTGCGGAGGAAATTCTGTCCGATACCCTGCGCTTGCGGTAGGTATAGGAAGACATCTACAGCTCCACACAGTAGGAACTCTTTTATCAATGACCGTACAACCGAAAGTCACCTGATCCACAGAATCATTCCAGAAGTATTATATCCATTTTCAATGTTTGACTTTAATTTAAAACTTAGGTACTTCTACCATTCATCTTTTTCTTACCCTATCTGATATACTATATTCAGTTATACCTTGAAGTGTTCAACTACTTTTTCAGTAGTTATACATGTGATTTTAGGGGGCTAATGGCTAAGCTTCAGAAATGCCATTAATATTTAACCCCTCAGATGTTATGAGCAAATGATCTTTTGCTAGATGAACAGCTGGATGGATGGAAAGATAAAAAGTAAATTATCAGCTTACCATAGATTATAAGAATACTGTAGGTAACAATACTTTGAGTTTTTTTTTCCCCCCCAGAAACATTTTCCATAGAGGTCTAGGTGATTTTTAAAGGCCTGTTGTTCAAATTCTGTTTCATCTTCCGCACATGGCACAGGTGTGACTTGTGTGTTTACACGGTCAGCAGGCAGGGCCCGGTAGAGAACTATCAGGAATGGGTTTCTTTGAGAGCGTATTTCCCACTGACTTGGACTGCGCGGAAACTGTCCGGGAAATAATTACACAAAATACAAAGGTGTTTTGGGGATTGTGTAGAAAATATGACTCAGTAACAGACACCATCTGGGTCTGGACCAAGGTCACAATGGACACAGCTTCCCTGGAAGCGAAAATGTATGTATCCCTCCACCCGGCTTGAGGTCTAACCTCTCTGACCTTCTCGCAGCTTTGTCCTGTTTTCTGCGGTCTTAACCTCTCCCGTTCTGCCAGTACTTTTCTCTCAACGTATAAATAACTTCGCATCTCTCCAGCGGAGGAACAAGGAAACAACAACCACCACAAACCCAGTTCTAGTCCTAGTGATAGGGGCTTAAGACTTGGGAAAATTTAGCTTAAGGTAAATAGTCATCAATCTAGCAAGTGATGTGTATGTTAAGTTTTTGTTTCAGTAACTACAGATAAGGCCTATCTTGGCGCCTAAGAATAAGCAGATGACCTCTTGGAGACCTCTGTACCAGGAAGAAGCAAGCGACTACCCTTCCCCCTTGGAGGCAACTGTTGAATTTCAAAGGCTTTCGCTGACACCTTGTTTGCCCTCCCCCAAACCCCTTATAAAAGATCTGGCCGGGAAAGAAAGAGTAAAATGGTTCGTTAGGGTATGAACCTGCCATCTTCTCGGATCCCCGGCCATCTGAATAAAGCACCAAAAAAGATTCAATCACTGTCATTGCTTATTGAATTTGGTAGTGACAGGCAGCCCGAACGCCGGTGTCTTTTCCGGTTACACTAGCAGCTTCCTCTAGAAGTCTAGTATTTGCCCTTCCCTCCAAACTAAGCTATTTTAACGAGCACTCCAAATTTTGTTTCCAGTTTTTCCCTGAGCACTCATCCCTTAGCCCCTGCTGCCTCGCTTCCATTCTTCCCATCCCACGGAATCTGCATTTCCCAGGAGTCAGGAGGGTCTGCTGAGTGTGCATTTACTATGCCAGCTACGAAAACAAACAAAGGTGTGAGCCGAGTTCGTTCACACACTCCTCAAATATTTCGCTCAGGCCAATCCTGCGCCCAGCTGCATCCTGCTGCTCGGGCACCTCGATGAACGGAGACTCGCGGCCCTCCTAGGAGACCGCATTCTCGCAGAGGAGAGCGCTTTTTGAACAGCAGACATAACAAAGAGTACACAGTGTTAGAAAGTGATCCAGGGTGTGGGGAAAATAAGAAGCAAAGCACGTGATGGGAGGCTGGGAGTATGGATCGGGAGTGGGGAGGCGAGAACAGTTTTCAACAGCGCGGGCAGGGCTGGCCTCACAGAGACTGACAGGAGCCCAGGCCTCTGGGACCTGTCCGGGGAGAATGTCACCGCACAATGCAGATTTAAGTGTTCCGTGTGGGTCCCTTAACAGTATTTAAAAATACAGACACAGTTTAAAAAAAATACACAGGACCTACTTGCACAGCTGGGTGGAGACCGCTGTCCAAGAGAGCTTCGTTTTTGATGATGTTGCCCACCCCCGGCAGGACGCGCTGGTCCAGTAACACGTCGCAGAGCATGCGTCCGGTCTGCTGCTTAAGCTCCCTTTCGGCTCGGGGGAAGCTAAATTTGGGCGAGCATACATCCAGTTCTTCCATCATGCGTACTCTTTGTCGGCTTTCGGCTGCGTTTCTATAGGAAGGGATATAAGACACATGAATCATACGTCTGGTTGCGACTTCACAGAGTGTCACTGAAAATGAGCTTTGATAGAATAGGACCCAATGGGCTCTAGTATTTGAAGGCTCTTTTAGGATGAGCTTTTATCCATTATAAGCCAATTTTTAAAATTCTATGTATTTATTTATTTCCACATGTGATACCCCTTAGACGTCTGAAGCTGAAGCACTATTTTATTTTATTTTATTTTATTTTATTTTATTTTATTTTTCACCTGAGTTCCACCGACGAGTCAAAGAAACAAATCAAATCCCGGGTGAGCTGGACTTCCAACACAGGAGAAACTCCACTTTTATTTTTATACTCAAGCGAATTAATGGTGATGGAGCCCTTCATTCCAAAATGAATCCTGAAACAAAAGCAAATCCCTTTTGAGTGGCAGAAAGCATACCATGTATCCCATTTCTGTTCCTTCTCTTCACTTTCTGGGTTGTCAGCACACCAAGGTGAGTCAGGGCAGGCACTTTGGAAGGGCAAACAGTGGTGGCTAACAATATGTATTTTTCTGATAAGGCTTTGTATCTTTATAAAAACTGGCAGAGGTGACAATCCGTTTTTCAATCCACAAGTAAAACAAATTCTTAGAGAAAGAATAAGGCCTCAAAAATAAGCCCAAGAAAACAGATCTTACTCCACTCTTCTTGTCAGATGAAACATCTTTTATTCACGGAACAGTCAGGCAGCCTTCAGCTTTCTCTCGGGTTCAAAGGCTTGGGATGAGATGAGGCTAAATTTGAATCGCCTACAGTTTGTGTTTTTATAAATTCTACAAAGCCACTAACATGCGAAGTTCTTATTTCTAGCCACAGTGGATGGGAAATGTTTACCCACTACAAAATGATATCTCCAAGTTGAAGACACTTAAAAGTCTTTTCACCTCCCCTGCTTTACTCTAACATAATAAAATGTTTTGCAAAATCTTACACATCAAAAAAGAGAAAAGAAAAAAGAAAAACTCAAAATGATATTGTCTTCAATTCTTCTAGTTCTCTACCTTCCTACCAATGCTTCTACCTTTATATGTGTTGGGAAGAGGGAATTTATAAATATTTACGGTTAACTCGAAAGCCACAACGCGGTGATAAAAAATTCATAACCTTTCAGTTTTTATAGGATTGATTAGCACGTCCAGCTTAAAAAAAAAAAGGAAAATGGTTTTATGAGACCTCTGACGAAGATCAAAAGTGATTCTTGAGATGAAATACTGTGTTCTGCCCTTCCGATCCTCCTCCTTGCAGCTCCGTTGAGTTAATAAATACGGCTCTTTTGGCAGCAAGTGTTACTGCCCGGTGCTTCCGATTCCAAAGCACCGTGTTATAGTACTGTACAAGGTTAGCCAGTCTACCTTTAAAAATGTGGGTTTTACACTCTGCATGCCCTGCCATCAATCACACATGCATTTCAAATGCCCGTAGCTCTTGACGGGAGACGTGTGTGCCCATGAGGACTCCGTGATTTAGTGAATGGGGGTCCGACCCTGGTGGAAGGTGTACGGCTGCCGTGCCCAAAAGCCATCGTCTCTAGAATCCCTCCAGCCACGCGGCTCATAAAGGGGCTTCTAAATCACTTCCGATAATGAAACCGCACCTACACAACATCGGAAAGGCGAAGGCCCAGTTCGGATGCAGGAGTCATCCCAGGAAGCATGCCTTTTTTGGGTCTTCTCCATAAAGCTAGTCAATTTACGGGGAAAGGTGCCTAGAAGGACTACCTTTCATTTTACCTCTATTAAATAGCTAAGCTTTGATAGATAACTGAGCCCCAATAAACCAACAGATTCTATGTGTTTATTGTTAAGTCCCTTTAACCTAGACGGGGGAAATCTGCACGGTGGAAAATGTTGGGGCGCCATGAGCATCTCTGGCACCGGAACCATCACCACCCAGGACAGAGGCTCGTGTGACATGCGCACCCGAGAGCTAAAGTTGCTTCTCCACTGTCCTCATGATAATAACCTAGCGTGGGAATGTGTCTCAATTTTTATATCGATTGCTTTTAGAGAGAGAGGAAGATACAGTGGGCAGGGGGAGAGACATCGGTTCACTGTTCCAATTACTGATGCATTCGCTGGTTGATTCTGGTTGGTTCTAGAATGTGCCCTGACGGGAGATCGAACCCGCAACTTTGGCGTCTCTGGGAGATGCTCTAACTGACTGAGGAACCGGCCGGGGCAGGACAATTTTATTAGAACCTTATTGCTGTCTGTTGATCCTCTCGAGCTCCCTCCCCCCTCCCTCCCCCATCCAGTGGCCCCCGGAGATCACTCCCTCTGCACCGCGTGACTCTGCCTGACCTGACCGCGGTGAGTGTTGGGCCCAACCCGAAGTGGACCCTGCCTGCCCCCACTTCAGACACAGGGGACTCTGGAACGGACACCGGAGTCACGCAGGATCCATCCGCATCTAAGCTGGATTCACCCGAGTTCTCCCGGTGATCTTACGGACTTGGGACACAGAGAGGTCGCTTCTTTGCGGTTTGGGGAGAGCTAACAGGGGAGCGGTCTGTCCATGGCAGCGTTCCCCGACACCAGGGAAGGGCCGGGAGGCCTGAGTGCAGGTGTCCGTGAGCGCCAGACTCGGGAAGGGCAGTCCTCGCCGCCGCCGCCCCCACGTCCGGCCATCGCTACGTTGAGCCGTTGCTCCCAGGTCTCCCTGAGGCCCGGCTGCATTACCTTCGGGGATCATACGACACCCCGAATTCTTACAATAAATAACTACTGGACTTGTCTGAGTTGGGTGTCTGTCACTTACAACCAAAGGCACAGTGCACACACTATGTCCAGACTAAAAATTGAAGAGACAGAAACTCCCTCCACTTAGAAATAACTTCCTAAAACAAACCGGTACCTAAGACCTGATTCTACCTGAGACATTAGCCACACGCACCCAGGCTACCCCGTCAGAGTCACCTGCACGCCCTTCAGCATGAACAACATGAACAGCATTCACAGCAGCCCGGTTACAGATTCATGTTAATGACGACACGCTGCTAATAAGGCGATTGCTTATGAACATTACCAGGTGGTCAGAAGTATCTGAGATATAACAGAGCTGAACATGACGAGTGTAGTTTATGCTAGGAACGCAGAGAAGTAGGTTATAGAAGAAATACAGCCTGAATACAGTCTGTTGAAGAGGAAGAAGGGTGGTGTGCTTCCTCCCGAGACTTCAGAAGCTGAGAGCGAGTGGAGCTCCCACCCCAGCGAGGAGAAAAAAGAAATCGCGTTACGTCCAAAACCACAGATGTTCTTGAGCCCATCAGAAACGCGAGTCTGCAGGCAGCCAGGCAGCTAGATTCCGATGAGTGACAAGCCCTCCATGGAAAGACAAACAGACAACTGGCCCACCGTGGTAGAGCACGGGAAGAAGAGACCGCCAACATAAAAATGGGTAAGGAAAAAAAACCAGCTAAATTTTCAACAACTTTGCAAGTACTGAGTGTGGCTGGTAGGTCGGTTTGGAATTCCTGGAGGCGGACGGAAGCTGGCTGTGTCCTTACTCTGAGTGCTTTCCGCAGTGTCCACGCAGTGGCTGCGCGGGAGGAAGGGGGCAGTCACAGCAGCGGACCTGGACCTGAAGGAGTCACCCTGGGCAGTAGGGCACCCGTCTGCACAAACCCTGCCTGCTTCTCAAACACTCCAGTGAAGCCAACGCCTTAAAAAGCCTTACACCGTTATAGCAGAGGGAGAGGTGAAAGCCAAAGGCTTTCCGTCCCAAAAGACTCGCCGCGAGGTAAGTCTTGCACCCAATGACAAGCACCAGAGGTCTGCTGCTGGGGAGGGCAGGGCTGCACCCGGCGCCCCAGGCCCAGGGCAGGCGCACAGCTGCTGAGGACCAGCAGCATCTGAAGCCACCTGTCCCTGGGGGTGCAGCGGGGGCTCAGCTCTGAACAGAATCTTGCAATGATGCGAGGAGACTGTTCCCACTGGGACACAGGAAGGAGACTCGGGAGCTCGGACTCCCCTGCGGCCCGAGGGTGCAGTGTGCACAGAGAGGCCGGCCCTTGCCTCCCCAGGCCCCGCACCAGCCGCAGAGCAGCCACAAAGCGGCGGGAACAGCTGGAGTTTCGGACCTGGCCAATGCGCAGAAGGCAACAGCACACCCCAAAACCTGAACCAGACTCAACTGCCGTCAGACCCACTCAGTCCCCCACCCTCACCACCCCCTGGAAGGTGCATTACTATTTCTGGGCTTAAATATTATGTTCTTCCAAATGTGATACCTAGAATTAAAGAAAAATCATAATGCACACACACAAAAAGATAAAGACATAAAACCCAATGCTGAGAGACAAGTGGTCAACAGAGCCAGACCCAAAGATGTCCCAGAAGTGGTAACAGGGCAGGAAACTTAAAATCAGTCTAAAAATTCAAGTGACTGACTGCGGAATCCAGGCCAGGGGAGCGTGCGGTGCTGAGTCCCCCACCTTCCGCAGGGTTACCGTGCTCACCGGCTTTGAAAGCGTGGCGCCGCCGCGTGAATGAACACACGGACTCAGAGCCACCGCGGGCCACACGCACGTCATTCCCTCCTGTGCCACCAGTCGGGGGCGCTTTGCTCTCCCTTCGGGACAGATTTCTACGTGCCTTCAAAACTGATACCAAGAGCACCAGGAAGTAAGACTCAGCAAATCCACGTCTAGGAGTGTATCCCAGGAAAATAGTAACATGTGTGCAGAGATGTTAACTTCAGAGTTATTTATGAGAGTGAAAAATAAGGGAAAATGCTCATCAGCAGTGGTTGATTAAACAATGATAGATCTGCCCTGGCTGGTGTGGCTCAGTGGATTGAGCACAGGCCTGCAAACCAAAGGGTCACCGGTTCGATTCCCAGTCAGGACACACGCCTGGGTTCCGCACCAGGTCCCCAGTTGAGGGGCACATGAGAGACAACCGCACATTGATGTTTCTCTCCCTCTCTTTCTCCCTTCCTTCCCCTCTCTCTAAAAATAAATAAAAATAGTTTTAAAAATGATGATAGAACCATACACTGGTACGCTTTGCACACATATATGATAAGGCAGGTGTATATTTCAACATTGACCGACCAATACAATATGCATGTATGTGTAATGAAAAGCCAAATGTAAATTAAAATCCCCATTTCTATGAAATTATTCTATGTAATATCATATTACAATCCATGCCATGGATGAATACATAGTTTATATACAACTTATATTTTATCTATGATAGTCACAAAAACCGTTAAGAGTGCTTTTTTTGGTGCTATTTATTTTTTCCTTTACACTTTTTGGAACTATCGTAATGTTGTATGATTGACTTAAATAACTTTTAAACTAGGGGAAATTTAGAATAAAACAGTGTGTTTTATGGAAAGAGGCAGGAAGAGGAAAGCAGCAGAAGCCGTGACCCCGCCGGCTGTCAGGTGCAGGGAGCAGGCAAATAAATGGGGTGGAAGTTTCTGTATTTTCTCCAGTTACACACCGAAGCATATGTGGCTGAAATAGAAGAAAAGAGTTACCATTTCAAAAACTAAAATATTTAATTTTCTGCCTGACATGACATTAATATTCAGCTTTCTTTTTTCCATTCATTCAATCATTTATTTGAAATGAGGTATGACTGACATAGATTGAGGTATAACATATAATATACAACATTATATTCGTTTCAACTATCTGACACAATGATTCAATGATTGCATGCATTGCAAAATAAGCACAATCAGTCCAGTCAACATCCCTGACCTCACACGGTTACAAAAAATGCTTTTCTTGGGATGAAAACTCTTAGGATCTATTCATTTAGCAACTTGCAAATACGCAGCCTTATTAAAACTACCATCACCATGCTGTACATGACATCCCCGTGACTGAGTTAGTTGATGGAAGGAAGTTTGTACCTTTTGATAATGGTCAGCTCTTTAAGAGCACATGACAGAAACACCACTCAAAAAAATGTAGGCACCAAGGACTACTTAGCAGCTCATGGAATCTCAGGGAGTGCAGATTTCAGTGGCAGGGAAGCCAGGAATGGGGCGGGGTCTCAGGAACATGGCCTAAACACCCGTGAGGCTCTCTGTGCTGCGTGTGGGCTGGTTTGGCCACCGGCACCCCACACTGTCTTCTGGACAGGCCGAGGCACTCAGCCACCTCCCAATTCTAAGGCCTCACATCCTCAGGTTCCTACATCAGAGGGCCAGACCCTGCTCCCCACCAGGTCAGAAAGTCTCAAAAAGCTATGCTACATTTACACCATGGAATTCTGTGCAGCAGAGAGAAAGAAGGGGTTCCTATCCTTTACGAGAGCATGGATGTATCTGGAGAGCATTATGCTAAGTGAAATAAGCCAGGAGGTGAAAGACAAATGCCATGTGATCTCACCTGTAAGTAGAACCTGATCAACAAAACAAGAAAGCAAGCAAACATATAACCAGAAACACTGAAATGAATAACAAACCGACAATAACCAGGGAGGGTAGAGAGGGATATGGGGGGGGAGGGGGAGGGCCATCAAGGAACGTGTGTCAAGGGCACATGGACTAAACCAAAGGGGGTGGGATCAAGGGTGGGAAGTGGGGATGGCTGGGGCGGGAGAAAATGGACACAACTGTACTTGAACAACAATAAAAAAATGTGAAAAAAATAAAGTCTCAGCAAAAACTCAGACTGAGCACGAGAGCAGAAGTTAGTAAGATTAGGTTAGCGTCAAGTTGACTTCCGTGGTTCCTGCAGCCAGACGACCAGCTTCCGGCACGGAAAGGCCCCGGGAGACCAGGGCGCTCGCCGGGCAGACCACAGCAGGTGTTCACCACGGCAGTCCAGAACCCAGTTAGCATCTTTCTCGCACTTCTCTTCTGGCTAACCGGGGAAGTGACAGGCTACAAAACCTAAGTCTAAACTGCAAAACGCTTCTGTGAGCAGCATCTGATGCATTCCATAAAGACTTTTTTTTTTGGCGCCCTAAAAAGAATGGTCACATTATCTCTTGCATGTCTGTCTAGAGGATCATATCACTTAAACTGCAATAAATCGCAAAATCGATCATGCGTAAAGCTCCTCTAGGATGGCAGGGCCTCTAAAATATTTCAGATATAGTTTCTGAGTGTGGATGATAATTGCTAACATTCAGCGTCACGCGCGTCACAGACTGGAAATAGCGAAGTGTTTTGGAAAGAGAGATTCATTAAAAATATATATCCTTTAGACGTTGGTGCAAGATGGAACAGCTGTGTTCATCTCGATCGCCAACGGCAGCTTGTCGGCGGGTGTGTCCGGGTGAGTGGACGTGTAGATGCACGCACCCCCGAGACGGGCGATACACGCGACCACACTTCACAGAGATTGTACTTGGTAGTGGGACGGGAATGTGTACACTTATTCCTGCTTGCTCTTCATTTCTCAGTTTGCTCTAATGAGTACTCGTGACATGTATAAAAAAGTTAAAAATGACTTCTCTTTGTTGCACATGAAGAACGCCCATACAGTGCTCAGAAGAAGTATAGGCATTAATCATGCCTACCACAACTGTACACCTAAAACGAGTGTGTATCTGTAGCACTCTATACGTAGTGCTCTCACAAGCACCTGAGCACTATGATGCATCTTTTCGGAGGACCGACAGTCCCTGCCTAATTTGCATCTTCGGATATCTCCGTGGCACTGTCTCTCACAGCGGGCTACGCCTGATTTCTAGATTCACAACCAGTGCCGCCCCCCACAACCCCCAAGGTTCACGGCCTGCCCTGTAAGAGGCACTCAAACCCATGGGCAGTTTTAACTGTACAAAGCTGAGCCCTCAGGGAGAACTGTACGCGATCATTAAGCACAAGCGTGTTTCTGGCTATAAGCTCCCTAAAGGGCTGGCCAGCCCACTGGGCAGGAAACAGAAGTCCAAAGTCAAGACTGCGCCTCTATCTCCTGCCCACAGACATGCAGACTCACACAACTGTCCCGTTTCTGTGGCAGTCCCCATTCTGCCACACAACACAGGTTGGTGAGCGCATTTTTTTAACTTCCATTGTGAAACGGGCTACAGTTGACTTTAGGATGCTCCGTTCATATTCAAACAAATTGTCTGTCATTGACCTTGAATTGTGATACCCCACAGTCGTGAAGGCTGGAGGGAACTGGAAGGAAGCGGCCCCTACACTTCCCCCCAGTACACCCTGACATACACCCGCTCAGGGGTGGCACCGTTTCCTTAGTTTGAAGAACTGCCTTCCCTTTGTCCCCTTCCTGACAGCCCTGCCAGGAGAAATGCTGCCCCTCGTGAGTCTGGGGGTGGGGGGGGCGCACAGATAAATCTGCACCCAACACCGGAGGGTCAATAACACGGCAAGGTTTGCAACCCCCCTCGCAGGATGCCGTCACGTCCCGCTCTGCTCGGCCCACCCGGGACGCAGCCTGCAGTGGGTCAGCCCCACGTACCCCATGGGGCACGTGCTGCTGTGATCTCCTCCAGACGGGACGGGACGGTGCTGTCCACGGACAGCCACTGCTGACTCTGGGGAACACCTCCAAGGACCAGCAATGACATAAACCCTGAAGTCCTCTAAGCACGCGGCAGATGAGACGCAATAAATAACAATCCTATTGTCTCTGATTATCTCATAATATAGTCACGTGTCGTCTCCTTGTGGCCATTATTTACCTTCAGTTAGAAGCATGGAGTCTAGTCATGAGACTTTTAAGATTAAAACTGCCAAATATCTTAAGGAAACATTCGGCACCTTCCAGGAAGCAGCGCCAATCTTTACAGTGTGCAGTAGCTTAGGCTACACTCCGGGAGGACCGAGATGGGAGAGGCAAACTCACCCATGGGCCTGTTTCATTTCTCTGCAGAAATCAGCAGGTGGTCATGCTCTGCCAGTGACATACGTTTCCACATTTTTATCACTAAGTCAACCGAGGCAGTAGATGCAGTGGCCTCCCTTGCCCACAGATCATCAGTGAGTTTCTGTAAGCACTGCAGAACAATGGGGAACCTGTCCCCTCCATGGAAAGTTTTGGAACTCTGTAAATAAGTGTCCAATTCCATCCAAGGCTTCAGAGAGAGAGAACGCAGACAAGGAAATATAAAGATACTGAGAGATACACTTAAACCAAGCTAGGAGCTGTCATGAATACCGAGAAACTGATGTTGCTAATGCAACAAACATTCGGTGCCACCAGACGGGAGAGGAGCCGTGTAGGAGGTTCGGAGGAGGGCAGAGCAGAGCTGTGTTGCTCTGATCTCTCTCAGGAAGCCCTCCGAGCCGATCCGTTCTTTAAGAAAAGAAATAAAGTGACTCGCTCTCCAAGTCATGATGACATCACAATGTATTCTTCTGCTCACTGCTTTCCGTGATAGAATCTCAGCCTCTTCCATTAGAGCGCTCTTAAAGGAGGAGTATTTTCTCCATGATTAACTGTGACGACCAGCAAGCTGCTGGAAAAGCCTCCTACCCATCGCTCGGCAGAGTCCGGGGCAGGTTTATCTCACCGCAGAGCCCGCGGGCCGAAGTACAGGAAGAGCTCCTTCCCCAGAGTCTCCGCGCCGCAGTACACGGACCCGCTCAGCAGCCTCAGGGCGGGCCGGCCGGGGTCCGCTCTCCCGTCTGTTGTAGCCGCCTAGTGGAAAACACACACATACGCACATGGAAACACACGAAGCTATAATTCTGAACAAAGTTATAATTTAAATCTTAAATGCATTTCTAAAGTTTTCTTCTTTTTAGATTTTTTTTTATTGTTAGAGAGGGAAGGGAGGGAGAAAGAGAGAGAGAGACATCAATGTGTGGTTGCTGGAGGCCGTGGCCTGCAACCCAGGCATGTGCCCTGACTGGGAATCGAACCTGCCATGATTTGGTTCGCAGCCCGTGCTCAATCCACTGAGCTACGCCAGCCAGGGCCTTAAATGCATTTCTGTTCCTTTCTGCCCAGGTGCATCCCAATGAGAAGCATGATCTCTAGCAAGTCAAGGGAATCAGCTGTTTACGTACATTTTGTCAAATTATTGTGCGGTCCTTTAAAAAAAGAGAGGCCAAATTAACTAGGTGACCAAAAAAAGTAACTGGTGCACGATCACAATGAGATTCTTCCAGGACAGCATAGCTCTGCACAGATGAAAAGGTAACATGGGAACATGGTGTGAAAGTCTTAAAACTGTTACAGTACAGCCTTCCCTTTCCAAAGGTACAGCCCAGGTTCTCAGAGGAACAGCTAAGAAGGGTGGATAACACGTGATGAGATATTCTGACCTAAGAATATCTTAGGAGGAACTCCTAAGCCAGCGGAAAATCAGCGGCCGCCTGAAGCCGGCTGGCTCCTCACAGAGAGGCATTCACGGGACCACGTGCAGGACGAGAGCTTCACTGGTCAGGGCTGCGTGGGCGCAGGGCACCGAGACAGGCTGTGGGCCCTGGCTCAGAGGACTCTAACAGGAGGCCTGCCCCTCTCTCCCTCCCCAGCAATGTTAGAAATAAAGGGAAATGAAGCCCACCACCCCTTCCCCTCATCCCCACACAAAACCAAGGTGCACATGGTAGGGTCACAATCAACATGCGGGACACTGTGAAGAGGACCTCGGGCAGTGTAAACATCACAGGTCAGCCCTCCTGTGGACGAGGGAGGGGGATGGATTGGGTTTAGACACTGGTGGTGTTGTCCGCAAGCTGGGCAGTGTGTACACGGGTGTTGTTTATGTCATCCTTTATGCTTGAGCTGTGTGTTGCACATATTATTTCATTCGAACTCAAACCATTTGTAGAAATTTTATACTGTTACAAATGCACAATTATTATATTAGACACAATAGGTAATATCCACACTGACTTCTAACTCTTATTTTTCTCAAGTGGACCAAAGGATTCTCAGAAGATCCCAAGGAAATCTTGGTGGGGGTGGGGTGGAGTGGGGGTGTCAGGGGGGTAACTATAAAACAGTTTTGGACGTAGTCCAAGAGCAAATCACAGCTTTCCCTCCACTCACGGTAGGATGGTCTCACTCAGTGACTCTCAAACTTCTGGTTTACAGACAGCTGTCATGCTAAACATTGAAGAGAATGGGCCCACTCTAGTCTTTCATTTACTAACCGGCCCTTTTTAAAAAAGATGCAACTGCAGTATTCAGTTCAAAGGGATACAGGGACAAAAGGTATTTCTGTTTAACTGGGAACTATCAGGGACTGAATTGGGTGCCCCTCAACTACCCCCATGTTGAAGCCCTAACCCCCACACGAGTGTCTGTGCGACAGGGCCTTTGAGAGGTAACCAAGGTTTAGTGAGCTCACAGGGTGGGGCCCCGGCCCAACGGCATTAGTGTCCTCATCAGAGGACCCCAGAGAGCCAGTTCTCCTCCTCCTCACACGCACAAGGGAAGGCCAAGTGGGAAGCAAGTGGGCTTCTGCCAACATGGAAGAAAGCGCTCACCAGACACCAAACGGGCCAGAACCTTGATCTTGGACTCACAGCTTCCAGAACGACGAGAAAATAAACTTGTGTTTAAGCCACCCAGTCCGTGGCCTTTTGTCATGAGAGCCCAGGCAGACTAAGACAAGAACAGATGCTATTCTTCCATTAAAACCATTCACCGTCCCCATGGCTACAGCCGAGGCCAGAACTCCCTGCCTGCCTGGAGGTCAGGGGGCCGGGGTCGTGCCCCGCCTGTCCACAGGACGGACTGGGGATGCGTCACAGGTGCCCAGGAGCGCGCCAAAGCAGCAGTGTCCCGATCGGCACCGGCCGCAGGAAGAACCCCTGGGGGATTCCGGCACCAGGACCTGCAGGCACACAGGTCGCCACCGCCTCGGAGCTCCTGCCTCTGGGGGCGCTGCCGTTCCTCGGATGCGCCCCAGGCCCTGTCCCTGACCATCAAGCGCTGGCCTGGCACCAGGGAGTCCTCAGCGAGGAAAAACAAGCTTTGACACGTGCCTCGTTTTTGTGAGGTCATCAGTGACAGCCTCGGATGGAGAGGCACCAAGAGTCTGCACGTTTTTCCGCCTCACAAAAGACTTTGCTCTGCCGCTTCTATGCCCCTGGAGCCAAGCGCAGATTAAGACAGTAGGCGTCAATGCGGGTTTCCATGACGACCCACTGGCAGGTGAGAAGTTCTCCGGAACTAGCCAGGGCACTTTCGGGGTGCTGACATACAGAGCAGAGACAGAGCCGTGCTGGGTGAACTTCGCCCCCGCGTAGCTCAGGTTCTGTATTTTTAGATTCTCGCCAGGAAGGTGTCTGTGGCCGTGGGAACCTCCACTCCCGAACGGGTGCCTCACAGCCCTGTTCCCCCCACCCCACCGTCAGCGAGCTCGCCCCCTCCCCCAGGATTCTCTCCGAAGTCCTGTGTGACCCTGTGCGCTGGCCTCCCCTGGGGCTGCCAGCAGAGGCTGGGTGGGGAGCGGGACCCCTCCGCGCACGGCCAGCCCTGCCCTGCGCCGTGGCTGCCCTGCTCCTCGGCTGGGAGGCTGCGTGCTGCCAGGGCCATTCCAGCTAATCGCCCTCCGGTGTTTGAACTCCCCGAGTTGTCGGGAAACTCAACACCTGCATCAGATGTCGGAAAAAGCCGCCCTGTGCGGTCTGCCACCTCCCTCTGCACCTGCGACATCTCTGCTGGGGAGACACACAACCGCAACAGCCTGCTCTGGGCGTGTCGCCTTGTGAGGCGTGTTCCTACGTCCTGTTGAAGCATCTGTATGCCAATGCCCCCCCCTTTCTGTGCTTCAGACCCCAGCGGGAAGGGGAGCGGTCCTTCCGCGGCAGCACTAAGTGGGGCACGTGCGGGCCTTAGGGACTGGGGCGTGGCGAGGGCCGGATCTTGCGCACTCTCCCTGCTCTCACTGCAAACACCTGAACCCGGTTCGCGTGGTGTCTCTTCTCGGCCACTCGGCATCAGGGCCTGGTTTTCTCCAGTGGCACTTACCTGCCTTTCAATGATATAATATATACAATATAACATGACATAATACATAACACTCATGTTGCATTCCATTTTCGTGGGCACAGCCTGACCACCAGGGATCAGAGAAACGCAGTATCTGATTGGCCCACTGCAGACTGCTGTCAGCTGTCACTCACTGCTGCTCCTGGCACCGCCCTAAACGCAACCGCCCCCTCTGCTCCTCCCCGAGGTGGGAAGCTGCAGGACAGTTGCTCCCAGTCCACTGCTTCTGTTCCCTGCCCAGACCGCCCTCCTCTCCTGAATTCCGACCTCACCGTGTTGTCTGTTGGCTCCTGGCAAAGAGCCAGACGAAGTAACCTTGAAATAGACCTTGAGACAGACACTGCTGTCACAACACCTGGCCAAACAGTAAATGAGGCCCGACTGTCTATGCGAAGTGGGCTCAGTTTCAGAAAGGAACCGCTTTGACAAGAACTTCCATCATTTAGTTGAAAACCCTCCCCATCAACCACGACCAGCGCTCATGTCACTCACCTGGCTGTGTCTACAGCTCTGACATTCTGACAACCTACGTGCCGTGTGCCCCGAGGAACGGCCCCCCGCTCACTAACAGTGCGCCGTGCATCGCATCCGCTCGTGTTAGAAAAGTCTGTTGACCTTCCCCCGTGTCTGAGGCCTTATTCTAGCTGCTGGGGATGTGGAAAAACAAAACAAAACAATAAAGAAGCCCCTGGCCTTCAGGAAGTTTACATTCTACTGGGGGAGAGAGGAACCAGGAAACAGAACAGTGGTGTGTTGGGACGTTTGGAAAAGAAACTGAGAAGGAGGTCAACACGGGGGAGGGCATGGCAGGCTGCAGTGCTAAATGGGGCGGGCACAGTCTCATCGGGAGGACGGCGCCTGGGTGCGTGGTAAAGGACCTGTGGTGGAGCCGCAGCTCGGCCACAGGACTAGCGATCAATGCACTTACCACCGCAGGGTGTTCCCCGTGGACCGACGAGCAGCCAGCAGGCCGGTGGCCAGGGCACAGCGGACCGGGAAGACGGCAGGCAGATGCAGTCGGACATAATGAGAATCAGATCGTGTGCTCCGCAGGGTCCACGCCAAAGGACCGGGTTTTTCTCTGACGGAAGTAAGGTGGAGAAAAGATAGGACCTACACTACTTTTTGCAATGCTCTCCTGGATGCTGGGCAGAACCATGGCTAAGGGGTCAAGGGGAGGAGCAGGAAAGCACTTTGGTGGCTGCTGTGACAGCCCAGACAGGAGATGACGAAGTTCTGGGCCAGTATCTGGATGTATGTAGAAAGCAGAACAAGGAGGATTTGCTGGCACTTGGCTATGGGAGGTGTCTGGTCTGAAAAGACAGACAGCAGTGCTGTCGAACGGGTGAAGAAGATTCGGGTGGAACGGGGTGGGAGAGGAAGACCCGGGGTTTGGTTTTAGATGCGTTGGGCTGGAGATGTCCGTAGACACACGAGTGGAGAGGTTGAGTGAGCAGGCGGCTGCACGGGCACCTGGACTTCAGCAGCCAGGTCTAGGGCGGAGATGCAAACTTGTCCCGTGAGCATCGTGCCCATGGCTTCTGAACCTTTAAAGGTGGGTGAGACCAGCACGAGTTACTCGGACACAATGTTGTGATGCTGAGAGGAGGAGGAGGAGGAGCCAGAAAAGGAGGCTGAGGAGGCAGCCAGCAGGGCAGGGGCAACTCCAAGGAAGAGTGCTGTTCTAGGAGCCAGGAGAACCACGTTTCAGGGAAGACACGTGGCAAGTACTGCAGGTGCATCGAGTAAGAGGAAGGCTGAGACCCGACCTCCAGATGTAGCCGTGGAAAGGTGATTTTAGTGACAAGGGTTACGGGGAAGCGACAGGAGGCAAAAGCCCCTTTGGAGACAGAGTCTGCGAGGCGGGGTGCACAGGAGATATGGTCACGGACCACGCAGAAATGGGACGGCAGCTGGGGAAGCGGAGTCCAGGGCGCTTCTGTTTGTTTTAAGGTGGGATGTGTTTCTACACTGACAGGAAAGATCCAGTCGAGAGAAGAACAGGAATCACGCAGCGGAGAGGACAGCCGAGTCCTTACGGGGCAAGGAGAGAAGGTTCCAGGGCACACGGCTCTGTTGGTCTTGACGGGAACAGGGACCGTTCCACACGCAGCCCAGGATGGCTACGGATGCGGCCCAACACAAAGTCATACATTTACTTAAACTATTATGAGATTATTTTGTGTGATTACACGTCATAATGTATTTAATGTGCAGCCTAAGACAACTCTGCTTCTTCCAGCGTGGCCCAGAGATGCCAAAAGGTTGGCCGCCCCTGCCGGGGAGGAAGGGAGGTTCCACGGGAAGAGAGGCTGGTAGGCGGGTAGGTGTGGTTGTGCAAATTCTCTTGTGGTTGGTTAAATTTTCTCAGTCAGGTAGAAAGGAAGGTCATCAGCTGAGAGTAGGGTGGCCTTATGAGCCTAGTTTATCTGGGGTTATGTGTGACATGTAATAGTGTTTCTCAGTTTTGCTGGGTTCCAACATCGCATCTCCAGACTCATCGTTGACAGGTGGGGGCCAACGGCCTCGCACGAACGGTGTCACTGGTTCCAAGCTGGAGATATCTACGAAAACATGTCACGAACTCTCGCTGCAGAGGGCCACGGTAGGTGTCCACAGTCACTCTCGTCAGCAAAACCCTCCCTGGTTCACGGTGTTCGTCCCACGGAAAGGAGGCGCCCTGTCTGCACTTGCCCACATAACCCCGTGCTCACTGGCATCGCCATCATCTTCCCTGATTTGTATTTCATGCGAGGTGTCCTGAAACCCCTCATTCCGGGGGCAGTTTCCCACTCTGTAAGGACGACGGCCGGCTGTTCACCGGCTGGACTGGACCATGTAAAGCCAGCCGGTTACCCCAGCACCCAACCGTAGCTCAGCAGTTACACGTCATTGGATTTTATTGTAACTGGCTACACACAATATGTAAAAGTACAATTTACATCAAAATGTCGTGTGCCACTCATTCTTAAATCAATATAGGACATGCATTGCAGAAGAGAACAATGCAAAGAAGTAGTAAAAACCTGGTAAACAACAGAAAAATGAATTCTTAATGAAAATCTCTACCCTTTCTTGCCCAAGTGGTTAAATGCTCTGAGCTCCTAATAATGCTTATTAGGAAGAAACTCAGACCTCGCTTATCCTAATTCCCAGCCTGGAAGTTGCTGTGGAATTTCTCTGTGCTAAGCAAGCCTACGGGTCCTGCCTGAGGACTGTGGAGAACCTGCAGTGGAACTTGGGTTCCATGTTTGGTGAGCGCAGTGGAAACATCTTCTGTAACCAGTGCTGAGGGTTAGGGTAAAAAAAAAAAAGGTTTTGTATCCAGCATGACTTCCTCAAGGCATCAAAATTGTCCTGAATCATGCATCTATAGGTTTTCCAAATTATGGTCAATGGCCCGAGATTTCAGAAAGTTGAGGGGACCCACCCAGGGGAAGTCTGGCTACTTAGCAAAAGAGAGTCCCAGAGGCCAGGCCTCCAAAGCTTGAAGGTTGCCGGGCCGCATATTAGCAAAAGTGCAGTGTGTGCCCTTGTAAATAAATTCTGTTGCGCGCAGCAGGACGCATCCAGAAACACAAAGGGCCATGTACTTAAGATGCACGAGACCCTTTTGCCTCTTCACACAGCTGTCAGCGAAAAGCGCAGCATGCTGTCCTGGCTGACACAGCCTCAAAGGGGACCGGAACCAACGGCTTCAAGGTGCAACGTCTCACTCCCTTCACCCATGTCCTACCCTATTCTCCGTAATTAAAGCTAGCGTGCACTACGCCAGCAACACAAGACAGGCTGCAACAGCCGTGCAATAAAAGGCTCCACAAATACCGAGAAGGGACGTTTATGGCCCGACGAAGGTGACCGTTGCCTTCCACACAGGTGTCGGCAGAAGGGGGAGTGGGGGAAGCGTCACAGGCAGAGATGCAGGCTCTGGGAACTGCGGTCCTGTCGTCATCAGTCACTTCGGCGCAGCAGAAGCGGTTCCAGCTACAGATGCTGTGTGACCTTGGCTTGCACGAGCTGCTTAATACTTGATGAGGTGTTTGGGAGTTAAAATGAAATGTTAGCATGACCTCTTCCTTGCTCACACACAGAGTCTGTCGTTTTCTTGGTTCTAGAAGGTCCCCACCTGGGAAGCAGAACGATCCTGAGGCTCTCCACGGAGCGTGGGGTGTGCCATGAGCACCGGCATAGGGCTTTGACCATATTGTCTGCGACTGTCTCTCCCGAGTCTGTCTGTGAGCTCCCTGGGGACAATCACGATCATCCCGTCTAAAGTCCCTGACAGCCCCGCTCCGTGTCTGGAGGTGAGGGCTCAGGGTCTGAACATTTTGGGGATTAATCAGACCCCTCTGCGTTTCCCTCCTTAAGCTGAGTGCGGCTTCAAAACCCAGGCCCACTGTCTCCCCTCCCACCATCCCGTCTTCCTTTACTGTCCTGAGACTTCTTGGCAAAAACTCCTACCATCTGTTCTATCTGCTTTGAAAATTATTAACACTCTGGTCTCTCATTCTCTAATTATCTGCATTGGAGTATGGTTTAAATACCAGAGGAGCAGATTCCAGTGACTAATAAAGGGAAGGTAAAACACTATTTTTTTTTCCCAGAATTTCCTGTAAAGTAAAAAGAAGTTTATAAGGGACTTAGGAGGAAGGGACTGGATGCATTTTTCAGCAACCAGCCCTACCACGCCCTGTTTTTTTTTTATTTGAACATTAACTTCGCATTTAAATGATTGCCTTAAAAACATCTATGCTGATCCTTCATTTCGGTTGAGGAAAATGACACACAAATATCCTTGCATCAGTTGTCTGTCAGGCTGACACTTGTCTCGAGTCATCTGATTGCCAGTGCACCGTCATTTCTAAAATCACCTGCTCTGGACAATAGACTTGGGGCAAAATAAAATCCTCAATGTGTGATTGACCCTGGCAAGCACCTGCATATATTTTAAGGGTGGAGGAAATTCTGCTACACTGGGCTGGTTTATTCCACTTATTTTGAGAGTGGTTGTGTATGAACTTGCCAAGGCTTTTGCATGAAACCCAAGATTCACAACTGGTCCTACTGCAGAACTGCCCCTTTGTATAAGCGTCAGCTGCCCCACATTCAAAAACTCTTTCCCACAGGCCTATTGTCTTTGCTGTAACCGCACACAGTAGCCCGATATGCACTTGACTTTCTCATGTGACCCTTATAATCCTATTACTGTATTATTTGAACATCACATCTTTTCCCCCCTTGAAATAGAGACAAAAATCTCCTTAGCTACAATTTTAAGTATGATTGAGAGGGGTTTACCTTCCCATTTTCAAGTGGCTTAATAATACAAAATTGTCAAAACAACACGGATCTCCAGAGACAGCCCACGGCGTACTGTGCGGATAGCCATCTATCCCGCGTGTCCATGGGTGGAAGGGGAGCTGGATGCTGCAGGACAGAATAGGCTTTTCCATCGATAAATGTTTCAGCTCCAGTGCAGTTACAGAGCTTCTCCACAGGGGAAAGAAAAATACCAGATTTACTTTCCTTGTTTCTTCTCCTTTTTTCTACATTAAAAAAAAGTCCTAATACAACACTTCTTAATCAGAGGTGCTTTATCTATCAATTTAAACCATCAAAGAGTCTAATTTTAAAACGGACATCTTTAGGTCCATTCAACAAAACACAGTCTACAATTCTGTCAGAGCAGAACCTTCAAGCCCTTACCCCGAGGCTAAATGCACTTGACTGGAGGGCACAAAGGATTACCGGCCCCTCCTGAGGAAATAGGGCGATCCTCAGACACAGGGGTAAGAAAGCCCTGAACTGGGAGAAAGGTAACAGCAACCAGGAATATCCTTCACTAGGCACTAAGCTAAGAGTTTGGGGTGTCCTCTAATCCAACTCGGAGCAAATAAACAAAGACATGAGGAAAAGCATCCCCAGATAAGGAAGCAGTGAAGGGTTTGGTATCCAAAACCAAGATGGTTAGATGTTCTTTTCTCTCCATCGTACAACTGTGTCAGCCTTGGATAAAAGCTGCAGGGGCCACGGGAAATCATGCCCCTGGGTTTCCTGGTCTGGAGACCAGCCTGCGGTCGGTTACCGCTGGTTCCAGGATTCTCTATAGTGCCAAATGCTGGTGATAATGACCCTGAGTCCTTAAGGGGAAACCACGATCAGCAGCCATTTAAGAAGGTAAGGAAGTACATAATGCATGTTCTATAAAATGTTCAGACCCCTTTGGATTTAAAGGAATGAGTTTTCTTTTAGCTGGAGAATGACTGTCTGTAGATTAGCCCATCCCTTTATACAATGGCAATTAACGTGAGCTATAATTTTTTTTCCATTACGAAGAAGGGGAAGGAAGGAGGAAAACTAATACTACGCGGCTTCCTTATTTTCCTGTGGTAGGAATTTCCATATAATTCACATAACAAAATACATGCTCCTAACCACAGATTCCAAACTGAATTTATTTCTAACTCCCCAATCATTTTGCACAATTCACACCTCTGCTCTTCTCCATCCACTCAAATGTTTATGAAATGCCTACTCTGCTCACGCCACTGTGAAGGACATATGAAGATACATATGAGTAACTGGCATATTAAACATAGGTATCAAATCTTAAGGAGTGACAACGGCCCAGGGACCGTGTTCCAAATGAAACGGGGGCTTATAAATAAACAAGCGCGGCCCTACATCCTGCCTTGTGCAGTCAGATTGAAAACATATGCAGATCACACACTGGCTTCCCTAGACTATGGCATCCACCCACAATTAAAATGGGAGGATGGACTCAGCACGGCTTATTAGCCAGACGCATTCATTTATATTCCAACGCCACCTCTTGCCACAAGGACCTCGAGCTCCGGCAGAGTTGGATGCAGTGCGCTTACACAATAGCGTGATTGTATGCTGACCAGACAGTGGGTCAGACGCAGAGGAACCGTGTCCTGTCCACGTGACCGGCAGGGGCTGGGACCCTCTGTGGCTGGGCTTTCGTCTTCTCAAGGGCGACCAGTTGCCCCAAGGAGACACGCATTAAAGCATGTGCTCTATGAACTTCAGACTGGAGCAAAGAGGACACAGCAAAAAGACTAATTGTGGGTGGGGGGGTGGGGTTGGTGCCATGATTATCTGAACTTTAAATAATTGATTTAAAATGCCTCACTAATATTTCTTAACTCTTCTATTGTGATGCTTACTGCAGTGTGAAGGATATGTAGCATGCCGTTATAAACTTACTTTTAAATGCTGTCTTGTGAGAACTAAAGATTACAAACCAGTGGCAGAATTATTTCAGGAGCTTCAGCTCTCGGACATAAACATCCAGGAAACACAGGGTCTCTGTGACTCAAGGTCATGTCAGAGGTCAGTGTCAATGCACCATATTTTTTGATGAAATTCGCTATGAATCCAACCACCCTCAAAAATGCAAAAGACCCTTCATGTTTACAAAATTACTTCTTCAAACCAAAGGCCCAGAAAGTGAAACCATGGAAGATTATTCGGGACTTTCCCAATAATCACAAAGAGACTATTAATTCCATATGATTTTCAGATTCAGTTCCCATATAACTGGTATAAAATAGGTCTGTGGTTCTAATACACTTATTCCAGCATTTATCTCTTTATGTCAAGGTATGAAACATAACAGCTTTAAGTGCTGGGCTTTTTATTTAAGGGATATAGCTTATTTAGAATTGTTTCCAAGTGATGCTAATAACTGCTCGACCATGGATGAAGCATTTGTGTTATATTACTAGGCTGCATGAACTCTTTTGTGCAATTTGAACACAGGAGTGCAAGACATCAGAATAGAGTTAGCACAGTAGGTACTGTGCTAACTCTATTGACTAAATAGAATTGACTAAATCGACTAAATGGAAGAAAGCTAAAAATGGTGGCGGACGCAGCCGGAGACCCAAGGTCTCTTTTCTCTAGTTAATAAAGGATCACTGCTGCATGCTGAGCAGTGGTGCTCCTGCCACTGGGTTAGCCTCTTTCCTGCCGCATCCTTCATAACTGAGAGAAGCTACAGCTAGGGGTGGAGGCTGCACAGTGTAAGGGAAGGGAGACCAAGCCCTGGTTAACCCCTCACTGGTCATGTGATCTTGGGCAACTCATTGAAATTCACGGAGAGCTTCACTTTCCTCGTCTGTGGAATCCGGTTAATCCTTATCACTCGGTTATTATTTCTCATCAACCAAGGAAAACACACGAGTTCTTCAAAAGCACTTTATGCCTTGCCGCTAGTAACAGTCACAACAAACTTACAACGTTCACGTTGCTGTGAATCCACCAACGAGGTGACATCTATTGAACACATGACGTTGGATTCTCACAGCAGAAACTTTATCTTACGTGTCTTGGTATCCTCAGGAAGTAGCATAAAACCTTGCACAGAATGTGTCACTGCCGGATGATGTAAGTGGGGGCCCATAAATCCATTCCTGGCCTGTCCACGGCAGCCTTACTGCCTTTACCTCCGAAACGGCGGTTCTGCCCCCTCTCTCCGTCTCTACCCCCAGCACTCCCGGCCGAAGGCTCCGGCAGTCCTCTCCCGACTGAGGGAGCAGGATCCACGCGGGCTTTCCTCCGGCCTTTTATTTTTCTTTCCAAGGTCCAGTGATCTCTTCAAAGTGTAAGTGGATCTCAGCACACTTCAGAGTCTACTACCACTGCTAAGAAAAATGCAAAGTCCCTAACCAGGTCTACAGAGATCTCTGCGGTCTGCCTCCAGCCTGTCAATCCCACGCCTGTCTGTTTCAAATCACTTTCCTTCCTTCTCATCCCCTCTTTCCCGGTCTCTCCCGGCTGCACTGGTTCAGCGGCTCGCACACTGTGTTCGAAGCTCTCCGCCTTTGCTATCACTCTGCCCCAACGGTCTCCCACCCAGGTGCTGCATATCCGCCCTCACCTGTCACACCTCATCTGGGCTTGTTCCTTTCCCAGCACAGCCTCCCTGACCGTACTGTGTAACGCCTCACAGAGCCATGTTCCTGTCCTTCAGAGAACGTATCAGGTTGTCTTTATGTTCTCATTCAATGTATGCCTGTGCGTCTTCCCAACCAAAACACAGACTCCACGAGGGGAAGAGTTCATTTCTGGCCCCCCACTGCCTTTACATTCAAACTTTTGTTGCACGAGTAATTTCTATAAGAATATTTTAATATTCTGCCCTGGCTGGCGTAGCTCAGTGGATTGAGCATGGGCTGCGAATCAAAGTGTTGTAGGGTCGATTCCCAGCCAGGGCACATGCCTGGGTTGCAGGCCATGACCCCCAGCAACCGCACATTCCTGTTTCTCTCTCTCTTTCTCCCTCCCTTCCCTCTCTAAAAATAAATAAATCTTAAAAAAAGAATATTTTAATATTCTTAAGAGTTCACACAAGATCCATCTGTGTGACATCCTGAAAAGATTTTTGAGAAGCATTATAGTAAGAAACTAGCACCCTGGCTGATGTGGTTGAGTACCAGCCTGCGAACCAAAGGGTTGCAGGTTCCATTCCCAGACAGGGCACATGCCTGGGTTTCAGGCCTGGTCCCCATTAGGGGGCATGTGAGAGGCAACCACACATTGATGTTTCTCTTCCTCTTTCCCCCTCCCTTCTTCTCTTTCTAAAAATAAGTAAAATCTTTAAAAAAAAAAAAGAACTAGGTACAGGCTACTTACTGACACATTGAGTCAAAATAAATAAAACACAGTGGCAATTAGCAGATGGAAAACTTATTATTTTTCTAAGTCTGAAGATGTATTTTCTCAGACTTAGAACCTCATTTCTTTCAAGTTGTAAGCATATGTAATTTCGTATACTTTTCCCTTTGCAGGCCATTTCATACAGCACCTTATTCCTGCAGGACCAAAAGCTATGAAGAAGCTTTGCAGAACACTGAAGTCCAGCGCAGTATCGAATGCACCCATGAACTACAATGGTCTACACGCAATACAAAGCCCCCAGGGCTTTTAAAGTGCGATGGCTTCATCAGCACTTTTCAGTACAAGTTCTCAACTCGCCACACGAACATGACAGCAACTGCAGTGAGTGCCTGAGTGGCAGAGCGCGGTGCTACAATTTCCTTCAAAAAGAAACAACTTCGCTTAAGGGAACCGCAACTGGGTTTCACTGCCCTTCATTAGATGACAACGTTAAGTTGCGTAGGAAGGTTAGTGCTAAATTTCCTACGTGCTGTGTTAGAATTATAAATTGGTTGCTATACATTTATCAACCGCGGCACGTTAGGCAAGCGAGAAGCTAGAATCTCATGCTGAAAGCGTGATGAAAAAAAGTCAGAGGTTGCAGAGATCTGATCATGGTAAAGGCAGAAAATGCAGCTACAGTGACACAAGAAAGCCACCTTTTGCTGGGTTGTAAAGAAGTTAAGCAAGGCGACATGGAGTGGCTTCTGCCTGGGCACCTCTGGCAGCCTTAGCCCTGGACAGTGCGCCACTGCGCAGGCGCGCTAGCTTGAACTCGTCCCTCCTATAAAGCCAAAATGAACTTTGGGAAAGGCGGGATCCAGGGAACCAGGACCAGGGCGACTTTGGACCCTGGAAACCTAAAGGGGTCTTTATTCCATTTTCCCCGTAGCAAGTTACAGACCGGCTCACCTGCGAAGACACCGCAGCCCCCGAGACGGCGTGAGGCAAGCCGGGGCTCCACAGGCTCTGCAAAGCGCGGCCCCGAACGTCCATCACCACCTGCCCGGGGCGCACTCGCGCCCGAATTTTCTCTCCATTCAGAGTACAACCTGGTCCTTCCACCATCTCCCAATCCGGCACTGGGGCCCCTCGTTTCAGGAGTCTGGGGGAAAAGCTGCTGCGCAATTTAACCAGTGCGCCGGTGAGGCTTCCGTGGAGAGGAAGTTCAAATCTCCCGCGCCCCAGGCCACGCCCAGGCGGGCCCATGCCACGCCCAGATCCTGCCCCGCCCCGCCCAGCCGCGCACAGGCCCCGCCCAGCGCCCACCCAGTCCAATCCAGCCGTTCCCAGAGGCCCCGCCCGGCTACCACCCTAGGCCCCGCCCAGTCCAGGCCGGGCCCCGCCCCAGGTGCGGAGGTCCCCACCCCGCGGTCCCCCTAGCCAGTGAGGGCTGGACCCCTACGCGCAAGTGCAGTTCCTCATCCCCGGGCCAGGTCAGTGGAGCCCAAAAAAGGGAACTAAACCCCAGTATTGTGAACTTTATTTCCTTTGCTCTGAGGCTTTGCCCTTGTTGTGACCTCGTCCCCTCGTTCCGTCCCCAAATCCAAGGGTGTCAGTGTGGCCGGCTTCAGGTGTTTCCGTGCCTGGTTAGGACGCGGGAGGGAGGAGAGGGACTCCCAGGCGGGTTTTTAGGGCAAGCACCTTTTATTATTTCTCCTGTAAGTTTAACATGTCTTAGAAAATGTGTCTTTATATAACAACAGTATTTTAGTGTCTACATTAAAGACCCCTTCATGTTTGTTTACACACCGGAAGGAGCCCCGCCCATATCCATACATCCTCCCTGTTAGTGGACTTTCCAAGACTAACGCTGTTTGCATTTGCTTTGTACAAGGCAGGGCTCTGTGTACGCTGAGGGCAATGCGTCGCTTTTCAAATTTTCACAAAGATGCGTACATGTAAATACAAGGCTAGTGACTCCATACAACTTTGTGAATAATGAAAAATCTATTCCTTTGGCAAAACTAAAATAATAGGACATTAAGACAGAATACAAATCCATAACTGATTTTATGAGCATATCACAGTGCTGTTGTTAAGCCAGAAGACCCTATGTGCTCGAGACCTGAATTAGACTATGCTATCGACTGGAGTTCAAAAATTTGAAAAGTATTAAATCTCCCTCTTTGTGGCAAGCCGTTAGTGGTTAAAAAGTTAGCTGGGTCAGGTTCAGGATTCTTGGTACTTTGTTCCCTCGTTTCATTGTTATTTACTCTTCAAGGTCAAGTTACTAAATAATCAACAAACCATCCTCCCTACAACTGAAATGTAGTCATAATCGCTGTGCTTTGATAAAAAAAAAAGCCCTCCTTGTTCACTTCTCCGTTTTCATTACAGTTTGCTACCTGATGGTGGATCTCCTTTGTTATTTCTAAGGGTCCGCAGGTCAGGAACTTGGCGGTGGCCTGGCTGGGGGGCTCTGGCTCAGAGTTGCTGGGGCAGTGGCAATCAAGTTGTTGGCCAGGCTGCAGCTATTTAAAGGCTTGATTGTAGCTACAAGCTCCACCTGTAAGGTGGCCCACCTATATAGCCTTTGGCATCTCCGGGCCACACTGGAGGAAGAGTTGCCTTAGGTCACACGTTAAATACACAAACACTAAGGAAAGCTGATGAGCAAAAAAAAGGTTTTAAGTAAATGTATGATTTTGTGTTGGGCCGCAGTCATAGCCACCCTGGGCCGCACGCGGCCCCTGGCTGCGGGTGGGACAGCCCTGCGTCTGCAGGGCTCCTCGGCTGGCTGCCGTGGAGCGGCTGCTGACTTCCCCGACGGTGTGTGGCTCCAGAGAGACGCAGGGAGACAGCTGGCGTGCATTTCTGTTACCTTCTCTCTGGAGTGACACACCCACACCTTCGCTGCTGCCACTCGTAGGACCCAGTCGTCCAGGACGGCCCATACGGGGTCGGGAGGGGGTGGGGAAGGAGTGGCAAACGATGTGTGGACGTGTTTTAAAACCCCCACACTCTTCGTGAATCCGATTCACCACGGGCTTCTCACATCCCTGTAGGAGCTGCAGGGCGGCGCACCTTTGGAGCAAATGTAACCTCTGGGTGGAATTAGGTTTAGCGTTCCTTGCAGAGCTGAGGAAGAGCTGGGAAGTTGGACATTAAGGGCCCCCACCGACGTGCCCTCCAGGCTGAGCCAGATTTTGTTTACGTGAGACTGGCCTCTGAGTCGTTCGATACTCCTCTTTGTTATCCTTCTTACAGTCAGCTGAGAGCAAACCGCATACTCTGTGCCTCTGCAGGGTCTGCGAAAAGAGTTGTCTCGCCCTCGCAAGCAACCCTGCCATGATGAGAACTCTGGGTACTTTCCAACCAGGCTTATGCCCAGAAACAAAAATGATCACCTTTTTCAAAGCTCCGCTTCCTTCCAGTTTACTGGAATCCTCCCAGGTTTTAAGTCCTGATGGAATGTGCGCCTCCAGGAAACGTTCCAGTTACAGTTAGAACGAATCTCTGACCTTGTGAAGTTGGTTCTCCCATTGGTTTTACCCAACCTCCCTTGCGTTCGGGTTGCTTGGTGCCTGCTGGCCCCATGCTAGACGAGAGTCTCGTTCCCTGAAGTCAGGAGAGTGACAGAGAGCAGGATGGCAGCTGTCAGAACCAGGGTGGAGTGGGGTGTTGGGGGGCTGGGTGCGGAGGGATGGAAGGATTGAGCGAAAAGAAAAAAGGAAGAAACTTACGGTCATGAGCAGCAGTGTGGTGACTGTGGGGTTGGGGTGGGGGAGGGGGAGAGGGGGAAGGGGGTAAATGGTGGTGGAGGACACTTGACTGGGGGTGGCGAACACACAGCACAGTGTACAGGCGTGTGCTCTGGAATTGTGCACCAACAGTATAATTTTGTTAGCCAGTGTAACCCCAACACAGTCAATAAAAAAGGCAAAAAAAAAAGAAGAGGAAGTATCCTGTTCATCTTATACTTCCCACAGTAGTGAGGAGACTGCACACCATGTTCCACAAATGTGGGTTGAATTATGATTAAGATTTAAAAAATTGGACCTTTCTGCCTCCAGATACCTTTCTCATATCATTAATATACTGTTCTTATGAATGGAGCGGCTCAAAGAGAGGGGCACTGAGCGGACCCTTTAAGAAGTGGGGCCCTGGGCAAGGAGAAAGGTCAATGAAGGACATTCTAAGCAGGAGGCGCAGAGGAGGACGGGTGCTGCACTTGAGATACGACCGTTGAAGCGAGCGGGTCGGGCAGGCAGCAGGGCTAGAAGACATCGGACAGACTCCTCGGGACCGCAGTGTGGAGAACACAGGATAAGGAAGAGCGGATTTCATTTTCCTGGGGTTGTCGGCAGCGAGTGAAACTTCTGAGCGGGTGTCGGAACCCCAAGCCCCCAAATTCACGAGACTCTTTTCCCAAAACTGAAATCCGGAACTGCAGTCCAGCTAGGCACCCCCTCTGCAGCTGGGACCCCTTATCGGCTCCTTCTTCACTGAGAAACAGATAGATCGCATTTCCTTCTGGTGGGTGGTAGAGTTTCTCACACATCACTCAGTTCCTAACACTCGGAAGAGTCCTTAGTTCACCATTGCTCTGTTTTCACTAATAACAATCCCAGATATGTATTTAGTGCTTCCTTGTGCCAGGCAGAGTTCAAAGGGTTTTGAAATACAAACTCTTTCAATACTCAACACAACCTGTGACGTTAGTCCTATTTTTACTTCATTGGACAGAGGAAGGCACTGGGGCAGAGAGAGCTCAGGTCCCTCGCTGAAGGGTCATGGAGCTGGGATTCGTTCGGGCGTGTTCTAGTCTAGTCTTCGCCAAATAGTTTCAGCAATGTCAGTGTTACTCTGGCCCGCCCCCACATATTTTTAGCAACAACTTAAGAATTTTCGGTCAGCCTTATATGGGAATTCAAGACAGTCTAAAAACCTCCCTTTGGCGTATTAAGTTTTGACATTTTGGATAATGAAACGTTGTTGTTACCCTTCCCCGTACAAGGTCCGTAGACAGATTTTTAGCTAGAATGATAAAAATGCAGCATGGGGTACGTTCTTTAACTCCTGAGTTTTGCATACATTACCTGAATACACTTACCAAATGGGCAGGTAACATACATCATCTCTCAACATCCTCTTAATCTGAGCTCTGAGCGGGGCACGCAGCCATCGGGGAACGTAACTTGCAGGTGTTTTCGGCGGTATGTCCTAAAGAGCCTCCAGTTTCCACCCATTAAGAGAAACTTTTAACACTAGACTACCAGAAGAATAATAAAATGCACAGCAACAGATTCCGTGTTGACACTTTTAGTGTTTGGAGCCTGCACCAACTGTTGACACTCCGCAGCGCAGTGGGACCCAGGGCAGGGTGGAGGCGGGGAGGGCCAGGTGACGGTTCCCTGCGTGGGAAGTCAGAGTCTGCATGCAAGCATCAGCCGGGCCTCCTGGTGACACACGACTGCTCTGACGTCCCAGGCTTTTCAGAGAGCTGTGAAATAGGACGGCGAGGCCCCCATCCCAGCTGCCTTTTGCCAAATGCTTTGTGGAAGGGAGCATTCTCATTCACGTTTTCACTGAAGCACGTTACGTAAGTAAAGGGAGGGTGTGAGCACGAACTTAATTGGGGAGGAAATAATAATTAAATAGTTATTAGACATTCACAAAAGATCCAAATTCTGACGACTTCTCTCCACGAACGAGGGTAGAAGAATGAATTGATTTTTCTATTTGGAAAGAGAAAAGCAGGTGATTTTTGGTTAATATCTCGGAGCCACATTTTTCATCCGTCTCCTGCAAGTCGAGGCATGCAATCCGCCATCGCTCCTTCACTCACCAATCTGAGCAGCGGATGCATTGCAGGACGAGGGCAGATGAAGGTATAAGATTACTCACAGGACAGAGGCAAGGCGCACCAGGACCCTGGCAGAGGTCACGCTGCCGTGTGCTCCGGGCAGACCTGGGGAGGGGCCCTGGGCTCCCGGACGCCTCAGCTCCATTTGGAGGAGAAAGGACTGAAGGTTCGTCACATGAACAATGGAGGGGAATTTTTAGGCAGGAGAACAGTACTCACAAAGCAGGGGGTGGTGAGAGAGCTTCGTGCTCTGGGGAATGGTGAGAATATCTGGAGGACAAAGGTCCAGGTGGGAAGCAAGGGTAGAAAGGACCGAGAGAAGCCGTGAGAAATCTCGGGTGATATGCTGCGTAGGGACATGATGTTGAGAATCATGGCGGACACAAATAATTCTGTGCAGGAGAGGGGCGTGGTTTGCTTTCTTCAATGATTTGCAAATGGTGTGAAGCAGAGGTTTTCAATCGTCCGGTGACATTTGGTGACAGCTAGGGGGAAGGGGGTGCTGCTGGTAGCTAATGGGCAGAGGGCAGCCATGCTACCCAGCATCTCACAAGGCACGGGACACGCCACCACAGCAAAGAGCTGCCCTGACAAAAGTGACAGCAGCCCTGAGACTGAGAAGTCTGAGTGAGGTGGGCTGAATGACGGCCCCCCAAATACGGGCTCACTTTAGTCCCTGGACGTCGTGAGCACGTGACCTAACGTGGTCAAAGGGACACCGCAGGGCTGGCCAAGTGAAGGTTTACGAGAGGAGGACATCGCCCTGGGTTCTCCACGGGGCCCAGTGGAATCACAAGAGTCCTGATAAGGGCTGGCAGGAGGGGCGGAGACAGAACCGAAGCAGAGTCCTGAAGCTGCGCTGATGCTGGTGGGGATGGGGGGAGCCACGGGCCCAGGGATGTGAGTGGGATGGGATTTAGGAGCTGGACGAGGCCAGGAAACAGCCTCCCCTGGACGCCTTGACTTCAGGCCAGTGAGCGGGACTTGGGACTCTTACCTCCAGAACCGTCAGAGAGTAAACTTCAACCCACGAAATGCGTGGTGACTTGTCACAGCAGCAGTCAGGGCTTCACATGTCTGTCTCAGAGGACGGGACAGATGGGCGGCAAAGCTTGAGGCAGGACAGCCAGCGAGGAGGTGTTCTGTTCCCAGGACTGGAGACGGAACAGCAGTCACAGGAAAAAAATAATCCTGTTCTCTTCTTTTAAATTTTATTTATTTATTTTTAGAGAGGGAAGGGAGGGAGAAAGAGAGAGAAACATGAATATGCGGTTGTTGGGGGCCATGGCCTGCAACCCAAGCATGTGCTCTGACTGGGAATCGAACCTGCGGTGCTTTGGTTTACAGCCTGAGCTCAATCCACTGAGCTACGCCAGCTGGGCCTTAATCCTGTTCTCTTGAAACGGGGAATCTAAGGATCTGTATGAGTTCTTGTTGTATTCTGGAAAATAAGCCCTTGTATGCTGCGGTTTCCTTTCCTAACCTGTCATACATCAGCTAGGTTTTGGGATCCTGAAAGTTTTGCTCTTGTTTGTTTAAATTTACCCATATTTGACATTGTGATTTATACTCCCCCCTCCATCCAAGATTATCTCAATGTCAAAGAATCTTTCTACATTTTTTTCTATTAACTTATTTATTAACTATTAGTTTGGGCTGAGTGGCATATTACCTTCTATTTGTAGTTGTGTTTTACTGAGTAAGGTGCTGGACGCCAGCGTGAAACATGGACGCCCAGCTGGGGACAAGAGGAAACTAGTAGCACCTTCTACAGGTGCTGCCTTACCTTTTAGGCTGACACCACCTACTGTAGTACTCCAGTGGTGTTAGTTCTAGAATGACATGAATAGCTGCTGATTTTTTTTTGAGACACCAACTTTGAGCTAGACGATATTCAAGTGCTTTCCAAGTATTAATTCACTTAAACCTCACAGCATTGTGAGTGGTCAGTGTCGTCACCCTCATCCTCATCCTCAGTTTCCAGGCAGGAAATGTGAGGCAGAGAGTGAGGTTATGTGACTCACCTGAGGTCATGCAGGTACTGAGAGAACCAAGATTGGAACCCCGGCAACCTTGTGCTGTGCCGTATCTGATGTTCGTAATTGCAGTTTATAAATAATGATCAGGGTCGTACTGGTCTGAAGTAAACTGGCTTGCTTTTCAACGGTAAGGGTTATACGCGTTTTAATTTTTATTTATCAATTTTTGGAGGAACCAAGATTTTGAGACCAGTAGTGTCTACAAATGCTGTTCATCTTTAAAGTTTATCTGTATCTGGCAATTTCACGTAACACTGTTATTAGACACACTCATTTACACTAATTTGTTCATTCTCTTGTGTTTTCTATGTAGATAATCTTATCGTTTGCAAATAATTACAGTTTTATTTCTTCCAAATGTCATCATTGCTAATTATTTTCCTTTTCTTATCGTGTTGCCTGGGTTCTTGGCACTACAATACATAGTAGTGTGATAAGAGATACCTTTGCCTTGTTGAGCTCAAAATTTCTTCCATCAGTACTATCTAGATGAGCCTTTTAAGTAAATACTTTTTATCAACTTGAAGACGTATTTGCTCCCTGTTCTCATTTGTTTCATCATTAAATAAGTGTAAAATGTATTAAATGTTTTTTCTCCATCTCATCATAATAATTTAATTTTCTTTTTTAGCCCACTATCGTGAATAATTGCACTGATGGAGCTTTGATCAGTAAACCATTGTAGCATTCTGGGACAATCCCTACCAATTCATGCAGCATTACCCTTAATAGATTTTGAATTTATTTGGTTAATATTTTATTTAGTATTTTCTCACCTGTGATGAATGGACGGAAACTATTTGTATCCCCTTTTTTATATTGTCCTTACCCAATTTTAACATCACGCTATTAAGTTCATAAAATGGCTTGTACATTCGTTTTTTTGTTTTCTGGAAAAGTTTTTATAAGATACAGTTATCTTCCTTCTGAAGGTTCACTCATCAGCGTCTGAAAGACCCTATTTTGACAAACTCCGAGGTGCTGGGTTAGCGAGGAAGAAGCGGAAAGGCACCAAAGCGGTGTGATGACATTTTCTGGAGGAAGCTGTTTGAGTTATTAAATCTTCCCCACCGTTCATCATCAGATAAGCAAGCTCTAAAGTTTCACGGCAGCATTTTGAACTGCATAGTGTGTGGCAGTTTGGGAAAGGATTAAGAACCTGCATAGTTTTCTCTCTCTGTCTCGTGTGGCGTTGTTGTTTTGGCTGCCGACCATTCTGGAGACAGTTTCCCTCACAGTTCCCACCAGAGTAGAAGGGAAAGAATCCAAGTATGTCAACACAAAGTATGCCTTCTTGGGCACATGGAAAGGCGAAAAGGAGTCGGCCTCAGAAGGCAATTCCTGTGAGCAGCAGGTTGCCGGTGGGTCTCCGTTTGTTCCAGCAAGAGGAGAGAGCGAGGTACCCCTCCCTCCGAAAGGCAGAATTCCCGCCCAGGGCCAAGGGGCCACATCACCTGCCGTGGCTGGGTCGCCGTGCGGGGGGCGGGTTAGGGAGCAGCTCCTTTTAAGAAGAAAAGACTGAGAGCAGAAATCTTAGTAGCTTTCAGCCAGCATCTCGCTTCAAACCAAGACTATGAGAGGTTTGAAATCGTTTTACTTGCACACTCATTATTTGTATCATTTCTTTTTCAATCCCTACCCCCTGCCCCCGAGGATATGTGTATTGGTTTGAGAGAGAGAGGAAACATTGATGTGAGAAACATTGATTGGCTGCTTCTCATACGTGCCCCGCCTGGGGAGCGAACCCCCAACCTAGGCCACACCCTGATCAAGGATGGAACCCCAACATTCTGGTGTATGGGCCGACACTTCAAGCAACGGAGCCACCCAGCCGGGGCCAGACTCGTTATTTTTAATGATCACTGGTGTCACATAATGAGTAACTGGAAAACTCTTTAACCATGAACAGCCCGTGTGCCTGTTTTTAGGGACAGCAAGGCCATTAGAGGAGTGGACATGCAGGACAGAGTGAGAGGTGACAGGTGACAAGAGCAGAGACTCAGAGGCTCAGCCAGCTCCTTCTGGCCACTGCAAAGGCGGGAAAGAGCTCACAGGACAGGTCTCGAGCCTGCAAATGGGCCTGGAGATTAGAACAAAAATGCATGAAGTATGTCACTGTGCCATATTATCTGCTTTGTGGACACGCCAAGCTCGGCTTGGCTGTGTCCCAGCGTGATCTGAAGTGAGGTCACACTGGAATTGATGGCTGTGGAGTGACAGCGACAGATGGACCTTGCTGGCATGAAGCAATCCAAGGTGTGCAAAGTTTAAGCAAAAATTCTCAATCCTGAGCTTGACAGACCACGGAGAAGCAGGTTACATCATTAACCAGAGGTCAGATATTAATATAGCGAGCTTGTTTAAGACAGCTGGGCACGGGCTGGCCTTCTCACTCACTTTTAAGTCCCTGAGAGGTAGCTGGGCAGCTGTGTGTGTACCCAACTCTGTACGATGGACCAGCGGACATCTAGGAGGTAGCTGAGTGAGTCCAGTCTATTGTGTTTGATGTCTTAACGAGAACAGAATGATTATAATGTACTAAAATGGATTTACCAACAGAACAGAAGAGTTTGTTCCAGCAGCAAAATTTAAGTTCACTTCTTGCTCAGACTTTTAGCCCATAATTTTAATCAGCTGCTGAAGTCAACAGAAAAAAAACCTCAGTCTTATATAATTTGTGGATATCTTGAAACTCATGAATAAAAACAAGAACAATATTTTGATAGTTGTTCATTTATGCAGGCAAGGTCCAGAGTTTATCTGTCAAGCCTCAAGAAGGATTCTTTGGCATTTCTGATCTAATTGTTACTGGCTTGGACCCAGCCTGGACTGGTGATGAAGCCATAGCAGGCTCTATTTTCTATTATTAATCTCTCGGGCTTGAAAGGTTTATCAGACCCAACGTTATTAAACTTTGAAAACTCTGGGCTTTTGGCTTCCTTGCTGAATGCTGAAACCTGGGGGTGTTCTGCTGCAGTGATTTCATTTGTGAAGCAATTGGAAAACTGCTGAGGGGTGCATGTGTGTGAGTGTGTGTGTGTGTGCACACACCCACGTGCTCACACACTCATGGGCGTTCACATGTACCTATTCTGTAGTCTCTCAGGGATCAGCACTGCCCTTTGCAACACGCCCTAGGCTGGGCGGGCAGAGCCGAGGAACGCCGCACTCCGTCCGCGTGGGAGCTCAGCCGGGGCACCGGGAGCCGCGTCCCGAGGGCCCACTGCGGCTGCTGGTCTGCTTCCGACGTGGGTGTGAGCTTCACCGGACGTCTAGGTGACCGCCTGATTACCAACGGTTTCAATTCCTCAGCACGTGGGTGTGTTGGAACTTGCTTCTGAGTTGGGGGCTAACTCGAAAGGGATTAGCACAGTACATGGGGAACAGAACTCCCCCCCAAAAAGGGGGTGAGCGGGACTTTGACTCAGATGGAAAAGGCCAAGGCAGTTCCAGAAACTCCTTGGCAGAGTTTCCAGGGATGACAATGATTTTGCCAAAAGTTTCACCTTGTAAGGTCTTTCAAACCATATAGAAAGTTGAACGGTTTTACCAAAGTCAACAGTCTCCCTCAGTGGGGGCTCAGCTGCCTGTTTCAGTCAGTAAAAGGCGAGAGATTCCAAAGAGAGAAGGACACTAGTTGGGGCACTTCTGATCGCCAAAATGGTATATAAGGGGGGAGGTCTGCACTGAGTTCTTGGCATGGTAACAGGCAGTTTTAAAGGGTTTTCTTCGGAGGAACTACTCTAGAGGAGTAGAGAATGGGGGAGTGTGACTCCCAAGCAGAAGTATGGATTTGGCCTAGGGTACAGAAGGGGATTCTTACAGGTTTCCCTTCAGTATTAGTTAGGCATTGTGTTGAGCCACATAGAGAGAAACACAATTACGGGGGCTTCACCAAACAGGGGTTTCTTTTTTCAATCATTCAGTCTAGACACAGGTAGGCAAGGTGGGCCTCATGATGTCTTCACCCCCCTGGGCTTCCTCGGTCTTTTCGTCCCTTCGTCCTCACAGTGACAAGAGAGCGCCCTCAAGCCCTACCCTCTCGTCTGCAGTCCAGGCAGGAGGAGTGGGGCGGCTGCGAGGGGGGGGCTGGCACCTGTGTGCCACCTGTGTGGTACTTGTTGGGCACCTGTGTGGCACCTGTGACTGGAACCAGGAAAGCAAACTGCATAGGGGTTCCTGGTGGGGTTCAGCTCATCCCATGGGCCCAGCCGTGTTATATCATCAGTGTATAGTAGAGTCTGATTAATGGTGATTTTGTTGTTGCTGTTTTGTTTTTTTTTTTTAACTTTCTTGCCAGTAAACATCCAGCGAGGGCTCTTTTAGTGCAGTCAGAGCACAGCACGGGGATGGGGTCAGCAGGCAGCAGGCTCCCCTGCCGTGGCTTCCGGGAGGTGTCGCCCCGAGGTGTCCTGATTGGGCGGCATCGCGGTGGTTATTCTGACTGTGACCCGGAGCACCACGCCTGCCTGTCCTTTTGCTTCAGCAGAAAGGGATTTTTCAGGAGAGAGTTGACATTCTCTGGGAATAAGGACACCCGAGTACTTGTTGCTCCAGAACAAAAACAGACCCCCTCCACCCCATCGTTCCCGCAGGCAGAAAGGCGGGGTGTGTGAGGTGGCAGCACTGGGTACAAAGTCAGAAGAAAACCCGACATCACTCTTCACTCGGTGGCCCAGGGTGTCAAACCCTAAAGGGTAAAGTAAGTTGATACAGAAAAGCCCAGAGCCAACGTGCACAGAACGCACAGGAGAAACAGCCAAATCCCACGGAGATTTTAACGTCCTTACCCAGTGCATTCACCACGTGCATAGAGTGAAATCTCCAAGATAAGCCACATGTTGCTAAATGAAACATATTTAATAAATTTTTGGGTGGCTTGACATTTTACAGTGTAACTGATAATAGCAGACTTGTTAGAAATCTAGACAAGCCCAAACATTTGAAAATTTAAAAGTGCCTTTCTGCATATCAAAGAGTTCAAAGAAGAAAATCACATAAAAAAACTTAATTGACTAAAATTATAATGAAAATACAGCCTGCAAAAAATTTTGGGATGTTGCTACATCAGTACTCAAAGGAAAATTCTTAAATTAGGAAAGAAAGGATTTAAGATTCTTCTAAACTTATACCTTAAGAAACTAGGAAAAGACAGAGAATTTAAAGCCAAGTATATAAAAGGAAAAATTAATAAATATGAGTGGAAATCAAGAAATACAAAGCATACAATGAAGAAAAATCAGCAAAACCACAAGTTCCTTGAAAGGACTGATAAAGTTGGTCAAACTATAGCTAGACTGAAATTAAAAAGAAAACCAAGAACACCACTTTCGGGAATGAAATGAGAGTTTGTTATTTCTTTAATTAAATAGTATGGGTGTTAAAGGGATTACGAGGGAATATTGTGAACAACTTTATGCCAATATATATGACAATTTACATTAAATAGACAAATTCCTTGAAAAGCACAAGTTACCACAATTGACATGACAGAAAATCTGAGTAGTTGAAGTTGAATTTATGCTAATGACATTGGATTTATCATTAATATCTTCCCACAAGTAAAATTTGAACCTCAAGTAGCATTACTGGTGAACTCTCTCAAACATTTACCAAAGGAATAATGCCAGTGCTTCAGACATTTCCCCTGAAAACAGAAGAAGAAGTAACATGCCCAGTTCTCTCTATGGGGATTGTATCCTGTTGCGCGTGGGTCACCGGCTAGCAGTGACCACGGCACACTGTGGATGGCTCGACGATAAACACGCGAGAAAAAACACACATGCACAGAGACAAACCAGTTTCTGTGGGGAAGTAGGGACAGAATGGCCACCCCCCTAGTGGGGGAGCGCGCTGATCCACCGTCCATACCTGCTTTTATTAGGCTCATGCTACATAATAACTCAGGTAACGTACAATACTCATTAGGGGAAGTAAGGAACATATAAAACAAAGAACTCTGCCGGTCTATTGAGTTGGGGGTCAAAGAGCTGTAAGGCTGAGGAACAAACTAGCTTCCTCCTAAGACCCTCCTCATTCAACTGAGAGCATTCTTGAACAAAGAAGGTTTCACAGTAATTTACATGTTCTTTCTTAGGCCCGATCACCCCGGGAAATCCGCACTTCCCAGTACCGAGCTGTACTTCCCGTCATTGTTTCAGGCTTAGGTGGAGCGCGGGAACTAAAGCCACCGAGAGATAAGGAGATTTTCTTCCGGACGCTGAGAACTCAGACTTTGTCAAAGCCGAGGAGTGAGGGTCCATCACCCCCTTTTTGCTGCAGCCCCCCCAAGTCCTTCTTTTGGGGGGGGGGCCTCCCAAAGTGATCGTGCCTGGCTTGGGTTGTTCCCCCGTGGGGAATCTTACCCGTCTTTGGCTAACCGACCAAGCTTTTTTGGGGGTTCCGCAGCAGAAACAGCATTACTGCCAGGGAGATAAGCCTTTGTCTCCTTGCTGGCTCACGGTTCCAAGGGCGTTCCCTTAGCTTTAGCCTAGGCGGGGGTCTCAGCTTCTAATACCAGTCAGGGCGGTTCCCAACAGTATCCGGCTTTGGAGCGGATTTGACCCACCGCCCGCCCAGCTGACTAGACAATCTGCCGCTGCTCCTCCTGTTTCATAGATTCTGGCAGATGACATGAGCCTCTTGAATCAGAGACAAATGGCTTCATTACTCACAAGCAGCAGGCAGCACGAGCATCGCCGTGTTTGTGCCTGTTCCCTTGTCCTCAGGTCCCACTGAAATGACACGAAGGGCCCCAGACGCTGCTGGACGCGCAGTGAACTGCATCACAGCGCAGGGAGTCAGGGTGGGGCGTCCCCTGACCTGTGTCTATCTGGGGACATCGAGGCCCGATTTAAAATCAGGAAAACTGGCTTTGATTTAGCTTCGCTATGGGTAAATTCGCAGCACAGGACTAAGGACCTGTATTCTGGGATCTCAGTTTCATGATCCATAAAATCGGAGGATGAGGACAAAGGGGTTTCTCAGGTTCCTTCCGACTCTGTGAATGTAGGGATCTATGACCATGACTTACAGAGGTTTGAAAAATGTAGCCTTAAGTTATTTTATGTAACGGAATTAAGAGCATGAAGTTAAAGACACAGTGAATTCCTTTGGGCCCTTTTTTGGGCTGAAAATATCAGTCCTCTCTCCCGATGATTAACTCGTTACCTAGCGATCTGCAACTTCTTGACTTTGCTAGTTAAGATTTCAGGTTTGCATTGCTCATAATATAGTATTCTTTTCATCTCCATTTAAAAATATCTCTCGATAGTGAGAACAAATCAAATATATATACATAGGTATTTGTGTGAATATGCAATTGTTTGTCAACATCTAGATATATGGATATATAGAGATATATAGTGATATATACATACGTGTGGTTATAAGGAGCGGCTTCCGTCCTTAAAAAGCTACCATGTTTTCTATTTACTTTTGCTGCTTTTCGAGCAGGATCACAATTTTACAGAGGACGGTTGAGCACAGGCACCAAATTACTAGTCACTGTGTGTGTTTCCTCTAAAATTCGGGTTTATAACCACAGACTTTCTAAACCCTGAAAGTAAGAAGTGATCATTCACTACCTAGAATTAAATGCTATCAAATAACTAGTTCGTGGTGCAACTTTAAGTTTTTGTTAATTATCTAGAATTAAATGGCATCAAATAAATACTTCTTGTTGAATCTTTAATTTTTTAAGAGTAATGTTTAAGTAAACAAATGCCTATTGTCTAATTCAGGATCTTTCTTACTGGTTTTGAACTTCTTTGATCTAGTAGTGAAGACATTATTTAGTTTCTATTTACAATCTTACTTCTCAATTACAACTTACATTCAGTGTTAATTTGTGTACAGCATCGTGGTTGGACAATCATATGCTTTGCTAAGTGTCCCCTTATATTTTCTTTTTTTTAAAGATTTTATTGCCCTGGCTGGTATAGCTTAGTGGATTGAGCGCGGGCTGGGAACTAAAGTGTCCCAGGTTTGATTCCCAGCCAGGGTACATTCCTGGGTTGCAGGCCATAACCCCCAGCAACCACACACTGATGTTTCTCTCTCTCTCTCTCTCTCTTTCTCTTCCCCCCTTCCCTCCCTAAAAATGGATGAATAAAATCTTTAAAAAAAAAGATTTTATTAATTTACTTTTAGAGAGGGAAGGGAGGGAAAGAGAGAGAGAGATAGAGAAACATCAATGTGCGGTTGCTGGGGGCCGTGCCCTGCAACCCAGGAATGTGCCCTGACTGGGAATCGAACCTGCGATGCTTTGGTTCACAGCCCATGCTCAATCCACTGAGCTACGCCAGCCAGGGCTTACCCCTTATATTTTCAGTACCCACCTGGCACCAGGCATAGTTATAATATTATTGACCATATTCCCTATACTGTACTCTACATCCCCTTGGCTATTTCGAAACTACTAATTAGTGCTTCTTAATACCTTTCTCACCCAGCCAGTCCACAAGCCCCCTCTGCTCGGGCAACTGTCAGTCTGCTCTCCAGATCCGTGAGTCTGTTTCTATTTTGTTTGTTTATTTTGTTCTTTAGATTCCACATGTAATTGAAATTATGTGGGACTTGTCTTTCCCACTTTCGCTTATTCCACTTAGCACCATACCCCTCTGGGCCCATCCATGCTGTGGCAGATGGTGAGATTTTATTCCTTTTTATGGCTGAGGCACATTCAGTTTTATATATTTAGCACCACTTTTTCATCCACTCATCTTCCGAGTGGCACTTGGGCTGCTTCCATAGCTTGGCAATTGTAAATAATGCTGCAGCGAACAGAGGGGTGCATGCATTCTTCTGAACTAGTGTTTTGGGTGTTGTTGGGTATGTACCAAGAAGTAGAATTGCTGGGTCATTTTTAATTTTTTGAGGAACCTCCATCCTGTTTTCCACAGGGGCTGCACCAATCTGCACTCCCACCAACAGTGCACAAGGGTTCCCTTTTCTCCACGTCCTGGCCAGCACTGGTTTGTGGATTTACTGATGATAGCCATGCTGACGGGTGTGAGGTGATTATCTCACTGTGGTTTTAATGTGCACCTCTCTGATGACCAGTGACACTGGGCATCCTTTCATGTGTCTACTGGCCATCTGCATGTCCTCCTTGGAGAACTGGCTCTTCAGGGCCTCTGCCCACTTTAGTGAGAGTCCTATGAGTTCTTTAGAAATTTTGGATATTAACCCCTTGTCAGATGGATCATTGCTGAATGTTCTCCCCTTCAGTGGGTTGTCATTTTGTTCTTGTTTTCTACTGACGGTTTCTTTGCTGTGCAAAACCTTTCTCGTTTGATATAATCTTATTTGTTTGGGGTTTGTTTGTTTGTTCATGTCCCTTGCCCAAGGAGACAATAAGACATTATTTACTGAAGATTTGGTAGAAATCAGCAGGTCTTCTCCCTCTCAGTTATTTTTAAATTTGATTTCATTCTTTAGGTTAGCATTGCCCCAATTCTGTTCCCTAAGCTGCTATTTGAAAAAAGTGTCTCAAGAGAAAGGAAGCCTTGGAAAACATTGGGTTGAATAAGGAAAGGAAAAGGTGACTCTTGTCTCGCTGGCCAGAAGTGGGTCGCAGAGCTGCAAAGCCATTTGGGGAAGTGGCAATATTGACACGAGAAGCCGGGAACACTGATGGTCATCTGCCCCAATATCGGGCCCTGGGAGCTCGGAGGAAGGGGGGCTAGGGAGTGGCCAGTGATAGCAGTGTCTGCCACGTGCCTACTGTGGACAAACTTGAGAGCACAGAGAAACATCCCTCAGTTCTTCTGGTTCCATTTCTTTATTCGTTTAGCTTTTTTCCCTCTCCTGATTAATACCTAAGCCAAAAACAGAGACTGACTTCTTATAGTGAAAACCACTTCCAAGCTGCATTCTTTAAGTTGATAGCTTTCTGGTACAAATAACTTTCAGAAAACATTTTTTTTTTCTCCTGAGAGATTTCTGGATCCCTAAGATAGAGCCTTGAGCAACATCCACAAAAGAATGTAAATAAGGTTTCAGAGCAGAAATCAAAAATGGTTCCATGACAGCTTGCCAGCATTTTATTTGGGTCACAAACCAGGCCATTTCCTGTCTCCGCGAAGCCCTGCACGTCTCCAGCCCTGGCCCTGTGGCCCCGGGCGTGGAAAGGGACTCGTGCAAGGCCGCCCAGGCGCAGGCTCCCCTCCCAAGTGCACGGCGCTGTGCTGATGGCTCCAGACGCTGATTGCAGGGTCCGGTCCTGTTTATCATTGTCATTATCGCCGTGGATTATAGTGTTGAGTGCCCGCCGGGGCGTGACGCTAAACTGTGCATAATGTTTACGGTCCTGTCGCTGCTTCCGAATTGTTAGATGTGCTCCTCACCCTAAGCTCCTCCGCGATGGCAAGCAGCACCGGTCATGGCCGTCAGTCACCCAGAGCTGAGGCTGCCCACGCTGTGTGTGTTCCCCGAGCAACCCGATGAAACGTAGCTCCCACTGGTGAGCTCAGCTTCTCACGGCGAAGGGAGTCACTCAGCATGCCCGTCAAATAGCAAATAGCACGTAGGCTCCTCTGTCGTGGAGCTCAGCGGGGACACCGTGGGCTTCAGGGTTTGCCAGAAACTCCAGGATTTGAAGTGAAACAGAGAGCCTGGAATAGCATTAAGTACTTGGTAGCCCGCTCTTAAAGTCATCCTTCGGAGGGCATCACCAGTACGTGAGTTTTGTAGTTGAAGCAGCTGATGTCAGAGGTTTAGAGGAGCTGTCCAGAGTCAGGGAAGACGGAAAAGATCAGAACTGAACTTGAACCCGGGTCCTAATTTAATGAGCTTTCAAGCGCAGGATGTTGGCCTTGAAGAACTATGGTAGTACTTCACCAGGAGGTCACACAAACCCAACCCTCTCTAGTGCGTGTCATGTAACCTGAGGGACCCACACCCCTTAGTGTCATCAGGGGTTACCGGGAAGAATCTGTCTTTGACAAGGTAAGCGAAGTGCTTAAAAGGTCCACCAGGATCCAGGAGTGAGGTATATTACTCTTCGGATTATATCACGCACTATGTTTTCTCACACAGCGGAACCACAAACACTCTGCTCTTGTTTAATGTGGTTTATTTCCTCTGTACATATTCATGTCTTCACGCTGCTTGCTTACTTGATGAGCGAGTCCTCCATCATGATGACAGGTTTTCTAAACTTTATCTTTGCCCTTAACTCTTCTCTGGGGCAGCAGCTATCTCTAGCCAGACGCTGGGTCTGACACGTGCGCTCTCACTGCTGTTCCAGGACCTTCCCAGGGTTCAGGCCCCCTGGCGTCAGCCCCTCCTCCCGCCTGGCTTCTGAGCGGTGCCGACTTCCCACTCAGTTCCTGAGCGGGGTGTTAGAATCCCCGTCTCCGCTCTGTATCCTACCCTTGCGGAGGGCTTTTCTGGAGCCTGCTTATCGTCTCCGCCTGCTTGTGAAAGCTGGCGTCCCCGCTCACTTCGGTAGCGATTCAGTGAGGACCTGAACGGTTGCCGGTGGCGACCGCGGGTGACTCCCCTTGCGCCTTCCGTGCACAGGTGCCTCGGTGCCCCTACTTCTAGTCATTTATTTGCAGTGACTTTAGACTTCATGTAACTCTTTTTGCATCTTCCCTTCTTTACAGACTTTAGCGTAAAGGGGCCGGTCTTTTCTTCAGCTACACTCAGTGATGGCGAGTGTTTGGATGACGGACCAAGGCCCAGGGTGCAGCACGGACCTCTCCCGCATCTCATCCCACGCGCCCTGGCCTTCAGCCCGCTCCCCCCACCTGGTCACACGAGATGCACCACCTTTGTTAGCCTCTACTGTCTTCTTACTCAGGCGTTGACCTTGACCAGGACGATCACTAACATTTTGGCACGTGTGCTTTCCTAAACGTGTGTGGCTCGTAGAAAACAAATGATCAGCTGTGTAATATAATCTGATAGAAACGAAGATACAATTTAAAAGCAGCTCTAAATGTACCGTTGAAATACATAGACCTAGTAAAGGAAAAACAGGCTTGTGTTAAAAAATAACAACAACAATAAAACAACATAAAAGGAAATGTAAAGGAATCGTAAAATAGCACGGGAATGAAAACTGAGGGTATTTGGATGTTTTTGTCACAGAATCATGATACAGGTTTTCCACATTTGAAAGGAAACTGGCAGAATTATCCACAGTGAAGGGGCTGAGTCGGGACCGGGCAACTCAGCCCAAGGTGTTCACCCTGCCCTTGGTCAGGGGAGGGGCAAGCTCGGACCAGGCGTGCAGAGCGGGGGTGGACGAGGACGTAGGCCGCCCAGGGGGCGGGGTTTGGGGAGGGAACAGGTAGAGTCACGGGAGGACGCGAGAAAGGAGGGGCTCAGGGGTGGGGACAAGTATGCAAATCTGAGCCTGAGTGGTTAGGAGATTCTGGATTAAAGCTTACCTCTTCCACGAGCCGTTGATTCTGACCACGGAGGGACGTCAATAAAGTGCATCGCGGGAAACCGCATTGTGTCACGTGCTCTTAGTTCCGGTCACCCCGTGTGTAATTCTCGGGGTAACGGACGTTGAAGGGAAGATAGTCTGTGAATCAACCCAGTTAAGGCTATCAATCTGCATCGCTTTGAATTTTGGGAGATCCTTGCCCCTGCATTAGGATGGTTTATTTTTCCACTTTATGGCAATTCTGTGATTTAAGCTTCTTTATTTTTGTACTGGTATTTATATGGCAAGACAGAAAACAAATTTACACACATTTTTTGCTGATCAAACTCCAAATATAATGATGATGATTAAATTTGTTTTCTTTTTAAATATATAGGTCTACTCATGAGAAGGAAGGAATTCTCTTGTGGGTAGATAACATTTTGTTTAATTGAGGTTCAAACTCAGTTTTCACTATCACCAAAATCAATTGCATATTCATTGGTTACTATTGATCCAAAATGAGATTTTAAGAATTTCATCCTGTCCCACAGAGAGCTATTGCCCAATACTAGTCAGTATAGGACCGTGTGGTTTTAACTGGGCATATCATCGATTGGAAGGCATAGGCATATATAATTCCATTACATTTTCCTCTTGATGTTTGGTTTTAACATGTCATTATATTGCATATTAGCGACTTCCAAAGGGAGATCAGGTGGAGCTCACCGACGGCAGGCGCAGTTAATTGGATTTTGAAATATGGAGTTGTATAAAAAATACAACTTCACACTTCCATGAAGGCCTGAGGAGTGCGGCTGGGGCCGCACAGTGCCAACTGGGAAAACTTACCTGCTGCCCCTGTGCGCGGGGGTGAAGGCCTTGTTTTTTGTTTTTACTGTTAATAGCACGTGACATGGGTAGAGAAACTTTGTTTCAAAGAGCATTCGTTGTCATAGAAATGGATTTGCCGGCCGCAGTGTGTTTTGCATACGCGTACTCTTTTGCCTTGTAATTTTGTGTCGGAGCCATTAAGAAGCATTATCAGGTAGGCACTAAAAGCCAATTTCCAACCATTAGTGTAGGATAATAGTAGTTGAGGGGTGTACTTCAACCGCTTAAAATGTGAAAGGGATTCTCAGGTGGGAGCCTTGCCGAAATAGGCCGTGGGCGGGGTTTTGGGCCTGTGGTCCTCCGTTGGCCCCACCTCTCCATGAGATGGACAGAACCTCAGGAGGCAGACCGCCGAGGGCTGGACTCTGGCCACCCTCTTGTGTAAGCCGGGGACTTGCGGCTAATTTCTTAACCTCTCTATACACCCTCTAAGAGAGGATAAAACGCCTCTCTCCTCGAAGAGCGATTCAGTGAAGGGGAGGATTCAGTGAAGGAAGCACATGGAAGAATATAAATAATTAGTAAATAGTCTTTAATGGTAAAATAAAACACCCACCATAACACTATTAATGGATCAGAAAATTCGAGGACGCACATTGGGGCAGGGGGTGGGCGTCAAGGAACGAACGGCGGTGCTCTCAGCGCGGGGGAGCTGGTGAGATGCACGCGGGCGAGCCGGTGTTGTGGGGGCTCCTGCCGCTCACCAGCCACCTTCTGTCTGGGTTTGTGTCGCGGGGGGGGGGGGGGGGCTTCTTTGTCTAGGATGACTGTGAGTGTTTTATTCACAGTGTCATCAGGGCGCGCTCTTCTTGATTCTTTATACCCACCTTTTGCGATAGGCATGAGGACCATTTTCCAGAGCAGGGAATCGAGGCTGCCAGCCTGGAGCGGACCGGGCACGTCCCGCAGCCCCCGCGAACCCAGCCCGGCATGTCCAGCGCTGCGCCGCCGGTGCGCCCGGCTGATCCCGGCCGGCCGTTCTTTCTGTTGGGGAAGGCTTCCCAGCTTCCCCAACACTTCTGCTTGTGCCAGGCAGGGCCAGGCCTGTCTCCCCCTGCCCCCCCACCCCCACCCCGGTGTCGCCAGCCCCGAGCTGAGAGCCGGACTCAAACACAGACTCACCGAAGAGGGGAGTGAATGAAAGCGTCGTCACGTTTGATGCCCGTCGCGCTATCCCCATTGGACAGATGAGGAAAGGCAGGGTCAGGCAGGTTAATTAAGGAATGTTTTACAAGGTCACAGAAATGATAAGTGATCGCGCCAAGACTTAAACCGATCTTCAGGCTCGAGAGCCATTATCTTTTCAATTACTCCAGGCTGATTCCTCTGGCAAATCATTAAAGCGGTCCGGCGTTTAGAGCTGACCCTCAGAAGCCGTGTTCTTCTTAGGAGGTTGTATGATGAATACTTCATACCTCATCTCCAGCACTTTTATGAGGCTCTGAATCATAAAACAGCCTTAAACTTTCTCAGCACAAAAGCACCAGGAAGGCGGGTGGAAAAACTTGCCGCACACTTTTCAGGGGCGCCTGCACAGCGTCAGGGTGCCCCTGGATGTGTTGGGGGCGCTCTGCAGGGACTTCTGCGGCGGGGTCCTGCTCCCCAAGCTGTTCAGAAGTCCCCTGACGGTTTCGTGTGGCCGCAGCCGGCGTGGCATCGGCAGGCTCTGTTTTCCGAGGTCCAGGGGAAGAAAACGTGGGTGTGGGAGCTTTCTCTGGGGAAGTCGTCCACAGAAAGTGGGAACGTTTATCAGAAGCAAACGTTGCTGAGAGAGCAGCAAATGGGTTGACTTCGTTTTACAGACCACAGGGGCAGCCCCTCAATGCAATTTCAGTTTCCCAAAGCGTGGTTGCATTCTCTTTCAGACGTGCCTGGGTGGTTGTGTTTGTGATTTTGTTTTGCTTAGAAGGGCTGCTTAGTGTGCTTTTTCGTCTACATGGAAAAGAAAGAGCCCTGGCTGGCGTAGCTCAGTGGATTGAGAGCGGGCTGTGAACCAAAGTGTCACAGGTTCGATTCCCAGTCAGGGTACATGCCTGGATTGCAGGCTATGACCCCCAGCAACCGCACATTGATGTTTCTCTCTCTCTCTCTCCCTCCCTTCCCTCTCTAAAAATAAAATAAATAAAATCTTAAAAAAAAGAAAAAGAAGGAAAAGAGCAAGTAACCGAGTGACCCTGTGAGGGCTTCCAGGCGGTGGGGTGAGGGTGTCTCTTAAACACAAACAGATACTCCGGGAGATTCCGGGAGAGACTTTGAAAACCAGGATAAAACACTCTTCAAACACGGACCCCGTCAGATTGATTCAGATGAAACGTGTTTTTTTTTTTTCTTTCTCCTAGAGTGTGTCTATTTTCCACAGTGTCTTCAAGGAATCCCTTTAAAAATCCTGAGATCCTGGCAATAAGATGCTAATCTCTAACATTAAGAGTTGGATTAAATTTGCTTACAGTGACAAGCCTTGGCTTTTATTACATTCATCTTATGGATTATTTTGTTTTGACAATCACTGCTATTAAAATTGCTAACTCTGTGCTTTCTAAACTTGAGCTTTTAGGCCAGGGGTATCAAAGTCATTGTCACCGGGGGCCACATCAGCCTTGCGGTTGCCTTCAAAGGGCTGGGATAATTTTGGGGCTGTATAAATGTAACTACTCCTTAACTGTCAAGGAATTGAAATTACATTCAGCCCTTTGAAGGCAACCATGAGGCTGATGTGGCCCCCGGTGAAAATGACTTTGACACCCCTGTGTCAGGCTTTAGTGCATATACATGTATATGAATGTATGTGTTTTTTAGAGAGGAAATGAACAGGAATTGAGCGCCAGGACCAGCAGTTGCATCGATACTTATGACATTTCTATACTGCATTGACTATGTAGGGGAGGAAAAATAATTTTCCCTCTACCCTTTTGAGTTCTTAGCTGGGAACCCTGTGTTGAAAGACAGATTAGCAAGGGTCAAACAAACAGATGCCTGATAAACACGACGCCTCCTGCACACCTGGGCTACATGCAGAGAGAAGTGAGTAACTCGAAGAGGTGGCTTAGAATTCGGGCTTAAGTACATCTTCCTAGGGCAAGGGGAGGGGAGTCTAGCACCTTGGTGGGGGAGGAAATGATTTTTAGGAAAAATGAATGGGACTTAATAGAACATGTGTTTTTTTTTAAGGTTTTATGTATTTATTTTTAGAGAGGGGAAGGGAGGGAGGAAGAGAGGGAAACACTGAGTGTGTGGTTGCCTCTCACGTGGCACCCACTGGGAAACCAGCCCACAACCCAGGCACGTGCCCTGACTGGGAATCGAACCGGCGACCCTGTGGTTAGCAGCCCGTACTCCATCCACTGAGCTACACCAGCCAGGGCTAATAGAACATGTCGATGGGAGGCACAATAGTTTGCAATGACGTGTGTCTGAGTGTGGTGTCCAATTGTAGTCTCCTCTCCTGTGATGAGTCCAACTTCCCTGGTTGGTGTGACTCCGGGAACTGATTTGTGACAGCTGGCCTCTTTTGGAGGGTCTGTCTTGAGGTGGACACAGGGATTCTGAGAAAGCCTCTCCCTGTGTTTGCTGTTTCCCAAGTGCCTAGGGCTCAAAATAATCAACATGTCAATGCAGCACGTTTTAGGGTGGTGTATTCTGCTCTCCTTCACCTGCTTCGCATCTTCCCTGTATTCCTTGTGGGTAGGACATAAACGCTCCAAATACATACATTTCCTTGGAAACTGTGTGATTTTTTCCATGTGAAATCAGTGAGTTTACAAGTAACTTTGTGATGATTTGAATCCATATGTGTATTCCTAGTTATAGAAAAATCCTCCCAGCATATTCACTTTGGGAAAGGGAAGGGTGGGCTTCAATGTGGAATTTGTTTATCTTGATGACGAGCTTTCCTAGGGAATTTATTATATATAACACGTGGCTGTATCGTCCACACTCAGCCAGTTATGAAACACTCGATCAAGTTTCGTGAACCAAGCGAATGAAAGGCAACGGGACGATACCTAGCGTGTCCGTGGGCTGACACGTGAGGGTCAAGTCCGGCGCTGGCCTGTTTTTGTGTGCCTGCAAGCTAAGAACGTGTTTTACACTTTTCAAGGCTTGTCAGCATAACCAAGAAGAGCATGTGACAGAAGACTGTATGGGCCACAGAGCCTGAACTGTTTACCATCTGGCCCTTCTATGGGAAAACGGTTGCAGACCCGTTTTCATTTTTAGGCAGGCGGCGATTGTTTTATACGGTAATCCCTGTTATCGGTGGTTTTGCTTTCCAGTGTCAGCTGCCCAGAGGCAACTGCATCTGGAACTATTGCGTGGGGGACTCCCGCGGTGACAGTTCATAGGTGCTTTAGTCAGAACTCAGACTACCTTGCACGGTGAGACCAGCCAGGGGGCGGCGCCTCGGAGCTGCCCCCGCACAGTGGGTCTCCTTCTGTTTCATGAACAGGACTCACTCCTGTTTGGTTTGGTTTGCATGGCACCCACCTCTAGGGGTGACCTGTGGCCAGTCAAGGTCAGTCCTGGTAAGTGCCGTTCGTCCTTACTGCCGGTTCGTCTGGGTAGACGTGCGGCTCAATCCTGAAGATGGAACACAGGGGCCAGCGCCCAGGGCGATGCCTGGGAAGGGTTTTACTCCTCCGTTGAAAGCAAACACACAGAAAAAATTATACGTGTTTGCTCCCCCTCCTTTCTTTCTGCCCTCGGACCTCGTTACGTGCTGACACGTTTTGGACCTTTGGCAGTTGCCTTTGACCGTGAAGGAAGGTGCCAATAATTCATAGTAACACTGACCTAACATTTGATGGCTGTTGGGCCGCTGGGCTGACCTCAGAACCACCTAGCTTCAGTCCGGTTGTTATGTGGCTGTATGGTTTAGGCTGTTAGGAATTGTGTGTTCTTCTACTTGCTGCCGAAATATCCTAACTGAGGCATTCAGGTTTTCGATCTGTTCTAATAACGAGCTAGATTCAATTATTAAAAGTTTGTTGGAAATGAGGAGCTTTCTCAAACACTTGGAGTCGTGACTGAAACTCGAGTGTTACCTTGACAGGAATTAATGCCACCTGGTATCGCGTAATCACGGAAATCACCGTTTGGGCTTAAGCCTGTACGGGAAGCAGCCACTTGGAGAGCAGAGTGGAATCCAACCATAACCAATCAGTTTGAATCCCCTACCTGATTAACAAGTAAGCGTGTGTGTTTGCGTGTGTTTGGGTGCATGTCCTACGTGGACGTAGAATGCATATTCTGCCCTTCACTGGATATTATTCAGAATGTATTAGACTAGGAATTAAGAGGAAATTGCCTTTGACCTCTCAATAAAGGTTTACAGATCTATGCTTCAAGCTTCATGCTCTTGAATTTCATTAAGAACTCCCAGATTCCTTGTTTCAGCATGGACAAAAATACAGTGTCATTGCGATATTATTTTGTCCTAGTTCTCTCTGTATTTTGAGGTCCCATAGGAAACTTCTCAGGTCTCATAAGTGCAGAATAATGCTTTTCAGATTTCTGTGGACTCTTGCTACAAACCAATATTCATTTAGTTCGACTGGTTTTTTGAAACCTTTCAAGTAATTTTATGACTGAGATGACATTTTTCTCTTACCTGTGTACGTAGGGCAAAAAAAGCACTCCAGATGGGTATTCCGTATACTCTTCCATCTCTGATGTGTATTACCTTCCTTTAGTGGTTAGCCTGGGGGACCTCATGCGTTGTTCTCTTTCTGCCCATTCTTGAGAGCTGTCAACTGTCTAGCACGGGCCCCACTCCCTGAATTTCTGAAGAGACAGCTCCTTGCCCCACACCACGGGGCTTTCATACAGCAAATCAAGAATAGAAAACTCCTCTATCTAATGAAATAAAGGGTTACGTTTTCTATAATGAAATTCTAACAAGTACATAGTGCTTTACAGTATCCTGTGCATTCACGTGTCCCATTTTATCCTCATAAAAACTCCGTAAAATCACTAAAGCACTGCTTTTTGTATCCAGTTCATATTTTTAAAAAATAGAGACTCAGAAACTTTAGGAGGCCTGTTTAGATCACTTTCCTTTGAAGAAATAGGTTTTGTCTCTAAACGCAAATCTCCTGATTCTAACGGATTTTTTTGTTTGTTTCTGGTTTTGTTGTTACTGCCACCGGCTTTGTGAATGGCCTTTGGACACTGTTTTTGTCAGGAGGAGCCAGCTAATGAAGCTGGCCCGCATCTGACATTTTCACTGAAATCAGTGAACCTGTTTAAACATCCTTCCATCAGCTTCTGTTTGAAAACATGTAGGAAAATGTCTCCACTGCCTATGAGAAATATGTGAGAGTACTTTGGAAATGTCTGAATGCTGCACATGAAATCGGCGGGGCAAACAGCTACCAATTCTGTCGGTGTGAGGTGCCAGACGCCCGTGCCAGGCGGGGCCTGCAATAAAGAGTCTAAGCAGGGAGGGCCCCCGTTCATTTATGCTGCTTTTTTTTTTCGCTTGTGTTCTCCAAAGATGACAAATTCTGTGTACCTGCCTGTCCGACTTTACTGGTGGTTCACACGTGTGCCGTGTTCATCCCGTTTTAATTAACCGCAAGGCTCCAGTCCCCGAGCCCGAGCCCGAGCTGGGCTCCCTGGTTGTTCTCACGAGACCAGCGGTCTGCCTGGGAACAGAGCGCAGCGAAGGCAGGAGCTCGCAGAGCCGTGGCTAAGTCTGTGCAAATAGGCGCGGGGCCTGGGAAATGTGGCCGACTTTTAGGAAAGATTTTCTTTCACATTATTTAATGTGAAACACCATCTGTTCAATGGTGTTACAGTTGACTCAGGAAATGACACTCGGGGCTAATTATTTTTCTTTTTGTACATTGTGTGTGTGTGTATACATATATATGTATATACACATGTATGTACGTGTATGTGTGTGTGTGTATAGGGAGAGAGAGAGATAAACATTAAAGAAAATATGCCCTAAGGTAATGTTTCATCTTCATAATATACATGAAAAAGTATTCTTGTTTCATCCTCTAAAAATAGCTAAGAGTAGAAATTGAACCCACCGTTACTCGCACGCTGGCCTTGACAGAGAAAGGCCAGGCTTATCTTCAGAATCAAGGCTTCTTTACGGAGATAAAATGAAAGAGACTTTCCCGCTCTTTATGTAATTAAAGGCAGTCATTATGGAAACTTTTCTGCACAGCTGTTCGGCTGAAAGAGTGCGTTACCAGTGATCCCTTTATGTCTCTGACAGGATCCCCAGCCCCTCCGATATTCCCTGTTCTGAAAACGCAACGGAATTTGGAACCGTCCATAGACAGGCATTGCTTATTTGTTGCCTTAATAGCAATTCTATACCTTGTTCACTTTTTTTGATTCAGTGAATTATTCAAATGGTTAAAATGCCACCTCTGGACAATCGGTGCACCCTGTGACTCACGGACAAAAGGTCGAACGGCCAAGCAGGCCTTAACATCGTCCATTCAGTTTAGTCTCAAAGTTTGAGACGAGCGAAGTAATTAACAGCTGTCCGCAGGCTGTTAACTAGGCCATGCTGATGTTGTAAGGCCTGTGTGAGAGGGGAGGTGCTGTCTACTCCAAAACAGGGACCTGGGTTTGCCCGTGGTTAGGGGCCCGAGGTGATTCATGCACTACCTAACCCGCTTGCGCGGCTGACAAAAGCTCTCCAATAGGTTTATTAGTGTTCAGAATGTATATGTCCCTTGTGTCTAAACGAACCTGATCCGGGGTGGAGAAGGCAGCGCACGGCATGTGGGGGCCCTTCCAATGCCGCGGGTCAGCTCAGCTCAGACCCAGAGAGGCCTGGGAGTCTCCCGTTCCGGCCCCACAGCACGTGGGTGGCCCGTGTCCTCGAGGGACAGACTGGAGAGGACACGTAGCAACACCGGGAGGTCCTTCCTGGAAAGAATCCGACTATGGGAGGGACTCTTGGTCTCGAGAAGCGGCTTACATCGAAGATTTAGAGGAAGGGGTCCTCCAGCCCTTTCCAATGTCAAGTCTGGCTTCTGCTGACAACTCTGGAGTTTCCTTCCTTTATTCAGATCAGCTCGGACCCTCGTGGTCTGCCCACCTATTTCAGTCTAGGAGATGCCGTGGCTAATGAGCAGCGGCTAAAGATCCCTGTGGGGTGCATTGTCGGATGATGCTTCCGCCCCTGCTGGCTGTTTCTGTAACCCCGAGCCCCCGTGTCTAGGCGGAAAGTGCCGGTGCGCAGACTTTTCTGCTCCGGGGTCCGAGCACCCTCTCTGACTCCAGGGACCACCCACCTTGTACCTGGGCTCCTGGGAGCCGCCGTGGCTGCGTCTTTCGAGGTGCTGCATGTAGTATTCACTAAAATCATATTAAAAATGTTTTTACTTGGAAATAATTTCACACGTACAGCAAGTGTGCAAGAATAAACAGAAAGAACAACCGCACGCCCTCTGCCCAGGTTCGTTTACTGTACGTCGCTGGATCATTTGGCCCCTCTCTCTCGACTCTTGGGAGTAAGGTTCGTGCCGCCGAACAGCTGTTTCCTAAGAGGAAAAGACGCATGTTCACGTAGCAGCTGTGTGTTCGTTGTCGTCTTCGCCAAAGGCCGTGCAAATTCCACACCTCTGTTTCGTCTGTGATCCGAACCCCAAGTTTGTCGATAGTAAGGTCGTTACTGAATTTGGTCTCTAGTACGTGCGCAGTTCTAGGGTTAGGCATTGTCCTTTGTTGTCATGGCTTTGTAGTCTCATTTAATTGGGAACATTTCTTTTTCTTTTACGGCATTAGCATTCATACACAATATAGTCCTCTCTGCCCCCCCTTTTAAAAATAGAATCGAATGGCCCCCATTTTGAGCTATTTTGCTTGTTCCTCACATTCCCAGCCAGACTACTGCATCGCGCACATTGTAATTTGCTGTATTTCTCCGAGTGTCAAATCAGGAGGCTGGCAATGACCCTTCTGCATCTTTATCACCTGTCCAGGTGTTGTCTGATTTCTCCACTGAGTAGTTACTGTCTTTCACCTTGTACTCGATAAACAGTCAGGAGAAGGACAATTCAAGGTCATTCAAACATTTTGCTTCTTATTGAAATTGATCCCTCTAGTTTTAGCACCCATTGATGGTTTGGGCCCAAACCAATATTCACTCTAATGGTTGAACAATGATAATTTTTCCAACTCCAGTACTACTTGGAATTACCAATGAACGCTTGGCCTTCTTCTAAAGGTCCTCTTTGTATTTATTTATATTGTATTGTTAAAACAAAACAAAAAAACAATCGGCTCAAGATGCAGTCACTTGAGCGAAGCCCCAGGTCCGCAAACCAGGACTGGCCCCCTGACCCGACCGCGGTTCCAGCCTCTCCCAGGAACGTCACCTGTACCCGGTCGGTCGGCCTGGGGTCACCTGGTCAACACAGTGAGGCCGTCTCCCCGGCAGCCCCCTCCCATCCCCACAGAGAGCGACCTCGCCTGGGACCATCCACCCTTCCCTACAATGACCGCACTGCCTGTCTCCTCCGGCCTAGAAAAGTCTTCCGCTTTGTACACGGAGCTTCCGCTCCTCAGAGCTTTCTTCTGCTGGCTGAGATGGGATGTCGCCCCTTTCGTGAGCTGTTAAATAGAGCCAGGTGGATCGCAAATACACTCAGCTGAATTTTGTAGGTTTTTTTTTTAACAGATTATATAAGCATATATGTTACATATATTTTTTCTAAATAAGTTCATACCAAAATATGTAAGTGTACACATGAAGGTGAATGTGTAGGTTATATCCCTATTATATTTTTCAGAATGGATGCATAGTTCCTCATTTGTTCCATCGTGTGTAACATATTTCTGTCTTTCTTTTGTTTACCATTTCCTTTCCAAATGCCTCGGAACAGAGAGGGTCCTTTGAACCCACTCAGGCGAAGTTCTTATTTCTTGACTGATGTAAGGGCGCATCAAATACATGCAATCCATTCTTATTTTTCTAAGTTTCAAAATTCCTTCTTTCATCTTCCACTAATAATTCTCAGCCAGATCACCTCCCCTTCACTCAGATCACCTCCTGGGTCCACCTTCCAGCCTGCTAACCAAGCCCCTCCTGGCGCCACGTTGGGAAGCTGGGGCTGGCACTCTCGGCCGGTCGCCCCTCGCAGGCCCCCCGTGTCTCGCCCTCTGGGACCCCGTCCTCAGACACATTCCTCGGCTTTCTGCTGGTCGACGTTAGCCAGGTCACGGATTCGATACGCAGGGTGACTCTCCCGTTAGACTCTGTGTGTTTCTCCCTGGGGCACCCTGGGACCCAGCCCTGGCCATAGGTGTGGTGTCCGTGCTGTGCACCAGAGGGAGTCGGGGGAGGGGCACTGCCATCCCTTCGAAAGGCACAGGTGCCACAGGGTCTCCAGGCTGGGCGGGGCTTGTTTCCATCAGGGAGGACAGGGAGGGCTGTTTCTTCTGACAAGGCGTGTCGCCTGGCTCTTAGGAAGGCAGCGTGGTCAGGTTCACTTCCATTCAAAAGGAGCTGCATCAGGATTGTGCTGTCCCTTAACAAATGCTCGGGCTGTGACATCCAAGTCCCCTCCGCTCCCGTTTTCGAGTGTTCACTTCTCTGTCCCTGGTTCGCAGTGTGCCTGTGTCTGTGGGTTGCTGACTCCTCGTCCGCCTGCCATTCTCTCTCGACCTTCTCCCCGTGGGCCCTGGCGGTCAGCCTCCGTTACTGATTTGGTGGAGAAAATAGGACGGCGAAAGACATAAAACTTGGCATCTTTTCTATCTGCAAGATTGTGTGTTTTATGATGTTTAGTAGTTCTTTGGGTCTTTAAATTGATAGGATGGGACACTGGGGGTGAATAATTTTAAATGACTTATTTGGGAAGGACAAATAAGCCTTATGTGGTATTTAGATGTTGTACGTGTATTGTACATTTATCAGGCATATAAGGAACACAGCTTTGCGTTAAAGAACATTCACTGTGGTAAGAGTCTATCTTCATTTTCTCCTTTTATGTTCTCAATTTTTGGAGAAAACCTAAGAGACCGTATTCGTCGCAGTAGAGCTCCTGACTGTAAATGTAGCCTGCCCGCACCCCCCTTCGCCACATGGGACACGTGTCATGCAGCTTGTCTGGGTGGGAACAGGGTTTCCTGTCACTGCCGTGGCCTTCCGCACCCCCATGTGACACAGATGTCTGGTTCTTGTCCAACTGCCTTTCTTGCAAAGGCTGATTTGACGGCCTCCTGACCCAGGGCTCTTTGTGAAGTTGCCGGGATAACTTAATTGGCATTTTCAGCACGTTTAATGTCCTGATGAAGCTCAAAAATCTCCCATGCGTGTTCTATAGAAATCCATGGCTAGGATAAAGACTTCCTTGGTTCATCGGGAGGTGTATAGCCAGGATAACAAAAACAAAGTTAATTTGGAGCCCTTACCATGTGTCCAGTTCTGAACTGTACAAATTACACATGTCGACTCCTGTCATCCTCATTAATTTGGTGAAGCAGTGACTGGGACCGCCCCCATTTCACAGCCGTGGAAGCTGAAGCATAGAGGAGGTTAGTAAGTTGCCCAAGCGTGCAGTAGGGGAAGCCTGAACTGGTGATCAAGCGAATACACTCGCGAGAAAGTCTCGCGGTGAACAGACGGTGACGCAGAGCAGAGCAAGAGAAGCCACAGTAACAGTAAATTGAGCAGCTGTTCTTTAACCATCGTTCCTCACACACATTTGCACGGGGACCACGCATTTTGACTCACACTCATCACTCCAGAGTGCCCTTGGGGAAATGCTCTGTTCATTTAGGTTCTCCGTGGCTGCACTTCTGGGACCCAGAGCAATTCTGAAGTCCCCGAGCTGCTTAGGGAACCTCGAGTAAACAGGTCTGCCGTTCCCCGGGGAGCGGGAAGGGGTTCGAGATATACCACTGCATTTACTTTAGAAATGCACGAACTCTTGAAGATAAGAGGTTTCCCATGGTGACTGCGGGCGTGTTCCATCAAGGAGGACGACTTGTTTGTGTCGTTTTCTTCTACACCCATGATCGTGAGAATAACGCCTAGAATACGGTCGGTGCTCAAAAGGTCCTGGATGAATAAATGGATTAACAAAGATCAGGGTTCACTACCTTCACATACACCAGATTGGTTCTCAACCCTGCAGGACAGCAGAAGCAGCGGAATGGAAAGTCACTTCTAAGGCCTGTCCTCTGCAACCCCAGTCCTTACTCTCACTCCACAGCGCTTGAGAACATGGAGACCCACGCCCCAGCAGCCTGGGAGAGTGCCTCCATTTGGTATAAAGTGTTTTTGTTTTTTAATGAGGACAAGGAGGATTTTCATTCACTAATCCCAGGAGTGAACCCTTCCCGAGGGCTTATTATCCAGTAGCCACTGGATATATAGTAAAGGAGAAAAGCCCAGACAAGCCCTGATATAATAATCACTGTGACCTTAATCTTTACTACGATTTTCTGTATGAGAAACAAAGGCCTCCAGGCGCGTGATTGGCGAGCTGGGATCAGGACCTAATTCGGCACTCCTGAGGAGCTGTGTGGTTCACCAGCAGTCTGCGGTCCCTTCTCGGACCTCAGTGGAATGAAAGACACCGCGGAATGAAATCACAGGCGGAACAAGTGCCCTGCGGGAACAGCAGGGGGCGTTCTGCCAGCCTGCAAGGGAGGGGGTCAGGGTGGAAACTTCTATAACAATAGTCATGATGATGAATCGCTTGTTTTTGACAGAATATTGTTTCCTCTAGGCAGATGTTTTCTGCATTATTTTAGCAGGTTCTCTTGCTCATCTATAGCATTGGGAAAATTGCTTTTGAATACAAAGCATACTTAAAACTGTTTTTGGGTAAAGGTATGCTTTAACATAAATAAATATGAGATCTGTAAAAAGAAAATTTAGAAGATCTGTACATGTGGCTAGGAATTCAGGGAGAAGGCATGTGGCAGAGATACTAGTAAATGATTCACAGTTTTGTTGATAGAAGTTATTAAAAAAATTTTTGCAGCCCTGGCTGGCATAGCTCAGTGGATTGAGCACAGGCTGCAAACCAAAGCATCGCAGGTTCGATTCCCAGTCAGGGCACTTGCCTGGGTTGCAGGCCACGGCCCCCAGCAACTGCACATTGATGTTTTTTTTTCTCTCTCTCTGTTTCTCCCTCCCTTCCCTCTCTAAAAATAAATAAAATCTTTAGAAAATTTTTTTGCAAAGCTATGCAATGCTTATCGTAGGTTATGTATATGTTAAATGGCAGTAGCACATTTATATATTTAGACAATATTTGCTATAAGAAGTACCAATGCAGCCATATAGAATATAATGTAATCATTTTATGATTATAATCTAAACTCGTACAATTATTAACACATAATTCTGTAATAGAATGAAACTCATACAGGTTTCCTTTTTATCCATATTTTAAATGTATTGGATTAAAGGGAAAAATGCCCGCATTTTAGTGGAATTTAGTAAAAAGAATGCTTATACTGGCCTGTATAATCAAGGACTGGTAAGACTCACACGTTTGTCCTGATATTTCTTATCCTTTGAAAAACTACCCCCTAGAAAAAGAACTCAGCTACCTGTAGGGTGCTCGATGTTTGCATCTCACGCATGTAAACACGTTGTCTTTTGGAATCGGGAGTAAAAATCACGGCCTGTGGCACTGGTGAAAAGCAGGGACCGCTGCTCCAACCAAGAATCTCTTCCTGGGCTGGTTGGAGACCGGCAGGAGCTCAGCGCCACACATCCAGGGCACGCTTGTGGTCCAGGAGCGCCCCCCGGAGGCCAACGACAAAATAGCAACCTGTCAGGCGGCAGGAGGAAGGCCAGGAACCAGTGAGTTGTTTTGATACAGTTGTGGACTTGTTAGTAAGGCAACGAGCCACCGCCGGGAACACAGAGGTGACAGGTGAGACAGCAGGAGAAAGGGCTAAACTCAGAGTTGGTCAATGACTCTCGCGGCTTTCAAACGCCCGGAATGTTTCCGTGGGCGAGGGAAGGCAGCACGTGTGAATTATCTCTTGGTAGCAGCCAAGGGAATCCTCCGGAGACTTGAATGAACGTCCTGGCCTATCTGGACGGGCGAGAAACTTTGTATGGTGATCATAAAGCATTCCTGCCCGTTTTTAATGGCCGTGTTACTGAGCCTGCCTCCCGTCAAATGGGAGGATGCAAACGAAAAGAAGCCTTGGAACACAGCCAAGAAGAGGTGCTAGTGATTCTGTTCTCGTGCGAAAAGGCTGCCCTTCGGGGGAATTTACCACTGATGAAGTGCTGATAGGGCCACGCCGCCACTGGGCTCTCACCGGCTTGTCCGGGAGAACAGCACAGGGCGTCCGCAGCCCCCAGCGCACCCGCGAGCCACCCGGCCTGTCCGCGGGCGGTAGCCCAGAGCCTCTTGTTGGGCGTCCAAGCAGGTCTGAGTGCCCATCCTGGCGTCAAGGAAAAGCCGTGAGAATGACACCACAGCCAGGCTGTGTTTCTCACTCGCCAGCCACCGCAGACATTGAATCCACCGCTTCAGAAATGAGTTCTCTCCACGTAAGCAGTTGTGCGACGGCACATCGTATCGTCAGTGTCTAATAGCTCTCCACTAATATTTTACGAAGCACCTGCTCTGTGCTGGGCAAGGGGCGCGATGTTAACATAAAGCGGACATGACGATCCCCCTTTCCTGGGGCCTGGGGAATAATGTGTTAATTCTACAGCAGTCTGATTCCGTTACTTTGTGGCGCGCATTAGAATTCAGAAGAAAGTTTAAAATCTTCTTTAAAAATGGCCTTAGGTACCAACTTAATCACCTGCAGGTTATTTCCGGCAACTTGGGAGTGAGGGGGGATCTGGGACAAGCAGGGTGCCGCCCTGGGTAAGTGTGGGGTGACGGGGATGGTGGTCGGCCGGTCAGGGGCCAGCACTGTGCTCACGGCTGGCAGGGACCATCCCGTGATCCTCGTGTGAAATAGGTTCGTCCACATTCAACACCCAGGGACGTGGGGTTGAGTCATGTCAACAGCCCAAAGCCACACAGCTGGGTAAAGTGCATATTTAGGTATGTCTTACCCAATTAAAACAAAAACTAAGCCCTGGCTGGCATAGCTCAGTGGATTGAGCATGGGCTGTGAACCAAAGTGTCGCAGGTTCGATTCCCAGTCAGGGCACATGCCTGGGTTGCGGGCCAGAACCCCCAGCAACCGCACATTGATGTTTCTCTCTCTCTCTTTCTCCCTCCCTTCCCTCTGTAAAAATAAATAAATAAAATCTTTAAAAAAAGATTAACCCCCCCACCCAAAACTAGAAATGAAAGATTTTTTTACAAATAAATACCGAAGATAAGCAGGCCTTTAATTTGCACAGATAGATGTCCGTCAAAGCACAGAGATGAACTGGGCCCGCCCTGCTGTCCCGAGTTTTCTTTGACTGCTGTGACGGACCACCGACATTTTCCTAGTGATGCTCATTCCAGAAAGAAGTCTTCTGAATATTGTCATGATCAGACCTGAACCTGCAAAGATGAACTGTCTGCCAGCAGCGATCTCCTGGCTTTCGAACAGCGCTCGTTGGGACTGGACACAAACCCTGCAGCCGAGAGCGAGGCATCTGAAATTCTTGGCGGGGGCAAATGGGGGGTCGGACCAGAGTAGCGCGGCCAGCGGGCGCCTGGCGGGACGAGGCTCACAAAACGAGCCAAAGGAAATAACACAAACCAAAACAACGCTTTGCCTCCTTTCGTTCGTAATGAAACGCTGACACCACGTTGATTTTAGCGCAGTCAACAGCGCGGTTGGACCTCGGCTTCGCCGCATGGGACGGAGCGCCGTAAATATGTTTTACATTGGTTCTGCGGAGGGGCAAGTGGAGGATCTGCTCTGCGCGAGAACCTATTTGCATGCGCCCGCTGAAGAGTAGCTGACTGTGGAGTCGCATCACGGACCCTCAAGGCCGTCGTAACCAGAGCAGGCAAAGCATATATTTGCTCAGGGAAACATCTGGTGGGGAATTTCTCCGGAGCCTCGCCAGGGGCTGGCAAGCGTCCCTGCCCTCACTGGGCTCCCGCGGCGGGCTGGCTGCAGAGTGCTTTGTGCCGCCCGTCCTTCTGTCATTCGTGCATGGGCAAAGACGCAGCCTGTTTAACGGCCGGGCGCTCACAACGCGATTTAAATGAAAAGAATCACTCACTGATTTGTATTTAATTCTGCTACACTCTTGAGTTTCACATACGTGCAAAGAGCTCTAACAAGGTGTGAAACGAGCGTGAGCGAACCATGGTGCTTACACGTACAGCCTGGCTGCTTTTCGGAACAGGACAGAAGTTGTCGTTTTACCTCGTAATGCTTGGTGCACAGTGGTCGCACCACGATTCCTAACGCTTCCTAGTGAAGTTACTGAAATCCGCCAAATGGCTAAACTATAGACAAGGGGAACCTTCTTCAGTTCAAATAGAGGCATTTTCCAGCAAAACATGTTTTCATCAAACTGTCAGATCAGTAATAGGAAAGAAAGCATTTTGGGGGGAGGGCATAGAGAACCAGGAGATCACCTTCTTGGACACATTTATTTCCCGGATGCACGTCACAGGTGGCACACACAACATGCACTGTGGACTTCTGGGGACATGTTTGACATGAGGTACACATATGACCAGGATCATGCTCTTCGCTTTCTGGATTCCCCATGTGTCATGCAACCCATGGAATGCCGTCTTGATAAACCCACTCATAGGTTGCCACACCATGTTTTACAGTTGATTCACAACTGGATTAAATTCTTTAAAACTGTGGCAAGCTCATTTAACAGGAGAGCTACTCTCTTAACCAGATTTTCAGTGCCTGATACAGTGTCGTTAACTGTAGTCACACTGTGCTGCGCAGCAGGTCTCGACGACTTACTTACCTTGTCTAAGGGAAACTTTGTACTCAGTGAATACCTCCCCTCGCCTCCTCCCCCAGCGCCTGGCAGCCGCCACGCCCCTCTCCCCTTCTGCGACTAGGACCCTTTTGGGCCCCTCGTGTCGTTGGAACCAGGCAGTAATGGTTCTCGAGTGGCCGGCTTCCTCCACTTGGCATACCGTCCCGCAGGTTCATCCAGGCTGTTGCGTACTGTAGGCTTTTCTTCTTTCTTGAAGACTAAGGGATGCTCCACTGTACGTACGTCCCACGTTTCTCTATCTGTGCGTTCGTGGTTGGACGTCAGGCTGTTTCCGCACCACGGCTGTGTGTGCAGAGCTGCAGTGGGCACGGGTGCAGCTGTCTCTGCAGAGCTTGTCGGTTTCAGGCTGTGAATAAATTGGAGTCCTTGTGCACTGTTGGTGGGGGTGTAACCTGGTGCACCCTTGTGCACTGTTGGTGGGGGCGTAACCTGGTGCACCCTTGTGCACTGTTGGTGGGGGTGTGACCTGGTGCACCCTTGTGCACTGTTGGTGGGTGTGTAAAATGGTGCATACTTGTGCACTGTTGGTGGGGGTGTAACCTGGTGCACCCTTGTGCACTGTTGGTGGGGGTGTAAAATGGTGCATTCTTGTGCACTGTCGGTGGGGGTGTAACCTGGTGCAGCTGGTACAGAAAACAGTATGGAGGTCCCTCGAAAAATTAAAAATAGAACTACCTTATGATCTGGTAATCCCATTTCTGGGTGTAAAGGCAAGTGAATTATTTTTGATATGCTAGCTGGCAGATATCCTATCAAAATACCACATGATTACTGATATAGAATAATATAAGACTGCAGCTTCCTCTAATATGTTCTCTGGTCAAAATATGGATATCACGTGGTCCAAAACAAGCGTGGGCAAGAACGAAAGTAATACTTCTGTTTTGTGCGATGCCAGCCTGCCGTCGCCAGTGCCTTTACCAGGTTTCAGTAATTGTTTGTGTCATCAATCTCTGGCAAGAACCGTTCAGAGTGCCGGATGATCGCGGAGCACCAAGCTGTGCCGCATTAAAGAATGATGCATCTCTGTCCAGGTGAGGCGCTGCCCTTTGGCTATCATAATGTATCTCCATTTGGTTTACAAATGGGCATTCTCTCTGCGGAATGGCAACAGGGTGCACACGATTTTTTAAATAGATGAAATGTTTGCTCCAGCTTAGATCAGAACGTACGCGGTCGAACGTGCGGTGGGAAGTCTGGGGGAAATAATTATGGTTACCTGGAAAATAAACGGCTTTGGTAACTCGCTGTGATAAGCTATTTAAATGATTAAAGATTATTTATTTAAAATATGCTCTTAATAATAGAACTCAATTTTAACTTTGTTTGCACGCTTAAAAAAGTCAAGTCTGTGTTTTCTACCTAAACATAACTATACCTCGTCATATATAGTTTTGGTCACCTATAAATTTGAAAGCAATCTCTTTCTAATCTTTGCTGTTAGATTCATTAATCCATCGGCCATATTCTGTCCCAACTGTTTTAGTTTTGGACAAGAGTTTTTTTTATTTTTGATAGGAAATTTATTTTCTGACCACACAATGGAAATAACGTTATCTCCTCTTTTTGCTGATTGGTTTTTAAAGGTAGCTGTGTATTCTTGCTGATTAACCAAAGGTGGCATTTTATAGATAAATACACGGGAGAAAAGTTGTGCAGTGCCTGCTATAACTTTTTAATTCATTTTTTAAAAAGATTTTATTTATTTATTTATTTTTAGAGAGGGAGAGAGAGAGAGAGAAACATCAATGTGCAGTTGCTGGGGGTCATGGCCTACAACCCAGGCATGAACCCTGACTGGGAATCGAACCTACGACACTTTGGTTCTCAGCCCGCGCTCCATCCACTGAGCTACGCCAGCCGGGGCTTAATTCACTTTGTTTTTGACGAAGGCATTTTGTCCTGCATCGATCGACATTTCCTATGACGTACCTTTGCTCTGGTTCCATGCCCACCCTTTATTCCGATGAACATAGTGACGCCTCCATTTTTATCAGAGATTTTTGTTCAAACATATGGGAAAGTATAGAAAAAACATAGTCATTGCATAAGAAAGCACCACCGAGCTTTATAAACTCTCTCTCATTTTGATATATTAAGATTTTTTGAAAATATGAAAGATGACAGGGAGAACCCCCCCACGTGGCCAGCCTGCCTCGCCGTGCCCTCCCCCAGCACGCGCGTCCTGCTGGTGAGAGCGTCTGCCCGTGCCAGGCCTGCGCGCCCACCGTCGCTGCCCAGGACCGGCCCACGCACTCCGAGTGGTGGTTGGCGTATTTTCAGCCTCTGCACCAATAGTCTGCTGGCTGCGACTACCATTCCACGGGCCTTCATTTTTCAGTCCTGTTTCCGAGTTGTCCCCTTGCCGGCGCCTCTGCCCCCTTTCTGTTCAGTTGTAAGCGCTGTGCGCGGTGCCGTGGCTGAAGCGCACGTGCTTCCTGGTCGCGTCACCGCCGAGGGCTCCGCGTCGTGGTGCCTTTGTGGCAAAATGTGTCACTTCTATCTAATCATGAGGAAGCATCCCACAAATGCAAATCACAAGACGTTTTGCAGAACTGACCAGTACTCTCCAAAGCGTGTGTTCATGGCAGACAAGGAAAGACCTAGAAACGGGCACACCTCGGCGCTAACCACGGAGCCACGGTGGCTAAATCAGTGCAGGGTCCTGGGTTGGATCCCTGAGCAGAAGAACAGCCGCGGGCAATGCGTGAGACCCAAGGCTGGCCTTTCATTGTCCTGCACTAGTGCTAGTTTCTTAATTTTAATAATTACACTATGTTTGTGCAAAATGTTAACACAAAAGGAAGTTTCTGGAAGGGTACATGGAAGTCGTGCTCTTTCCGAGATACTTCGGTAAGTGTGACATTGTTTGAACATGAAAACTTAGCAAAAGGAATGCACATTTTGTTTCTGGTATGCAAGATTTCTGCAGAACAAATACTTACTTTTGACCAAATCTTCGTTTGATTTAATAGGTTTCTGTTACCGTTATCTCAGAATCACCCATTACTGTTGTGGAATTATCAGTTTCCATGAACAGTTCTTTCTTTTTTTTTGCTTTAAGTGTTTTGAGGCCCTGACGTGAGGTGCACGTGCAGCTTGTAGTTTTCTGTTTCCTGGAGGATCTCGTGTCCCTTGCTCCCCATCCCTGTTAGTGCCTTCCGCTTTTCAGGTCCTCTCACTGCGTTTTAGTGTTACTAGGACATCTTTAATTATGATACACACAGGATACTCGCCCATTTTTTCGTTTTCTACCTTTCTCTATGATTCATACACACACACACACACACTCATAAATACTTTTGCAAGGAGCTTAAAGATAGATTAAAATACAGTCACAATTTTTATCTTTTCCTGTAAAATTTTTCCATTGATATTTATCATAACTATCAATGTAGCTCAGCTTTTAAACATATTTTTTTTAGATACTTAGGAACATCTGACCATGGACTGGCATTTTATTTTATTTTTTAAGATTTTATTTATTTATTTTTAGAAAGGGAAGGGAGGGAGAAAGAGAGAGAGAGAGAAACATCAATGTGTGGTTGCTGGGGGTCATGGCCTGCAACCCAGACATGTGCCCTGACTGGGAATCAAACCTGCAACACTTTGGTTCTCAGCCCGTGCTCAATCCACTGAGCTACGCCAGCCAGGGCTTCGTAGCTCAGCTTTTAAAAACATGTTTTGCGTCCACCCTCTGTGGCAGAGTCCTCAGTGTCTGTTCTCCATTTCCCCTGACGGACCCGGCGTCCTCCCGCCTGGGCACGTGGCTGGCCGCAGTAAGCACTGCAGGGCCTGGCCACCCTGGAGCTCCATGGGAGTGTGCGACTGAGTTTTGGCGCATGGGATATAATGCATGTCAGCCCTCCAGAGTCTGGAGTAGGAGACAGTTAGTGATGTCTCTTCTTTGTCTTTGTCCCTTCCAGCCTTCTGGTGCCTGGCACTCAGATGCTTCCTTAGGCTGCAAGGTGAGGACCACACCCCAGGGACAGCTGAGTGGTGAGTTGAATGGCCTCTCATGATAGCAGCGAACTGACTAATTGTACCAGTCCTGGCCGTTTATGTGATTAACATGGGCACGCACACACACAACGTCCTTATTTAAATCAATATATATGGTGTGTGTGTTGTGGCTAAATGTTATTTTAACAAATATACCTTTTCTCCATAATTTTTTTCTTGTTTGACTTCTGTTGGGTTGAAGTTTTTCTGTTCTGCCTGCATGGAGAATAGAAAGAGATGTTATTCTCATTTTCTTTAGCAAATGTAATTATGTATTATAGAATAATTTCTAAAGAACTCTCAGTCGTGGTGGAAATAGTTTGTTATCTGACCTGTCTGATGTGATAGCCACATGTAGCTATGAGCACTTGAAATATGTTTTGTATGACCAAGGACATGAATTTCTAATTTTATTCAATTTAAATTAATTTGACATTAAGGTTTAATAGCCACATTTTGGCTAGTGGCTAAAAGGGAGGACTCTGCAGGTGGAGTTTTAGTTTTCATTTTATCTCTATCATTTAATCAAGAGATGAATCGTGATGTATTTCAGCTGCACTTTCTGCCAGGGCATCGTCCTGTTCTGATCTCTCTCCTCCTCTGAAGGTCCTCATTTTTCAGGGTCCACCTTAAATCACGTTATCATTCACTGATTACCCCCTTTCCTCATGAAGTCAGAAAAGAGTCTGTCCCAAGTTATCTAATCTAAACTGTGTTCGATGGATGGGGAAAAAGAGACTAAGATGGTTGAATTAAGATTATTAAGTTTAATTAGTTTTATGTCATATTTCATATTCTGTCCTGGTGATTGACTTTTAAAAACTTAATTTTAACATACTTGTGTAATATGACTGCATTAAATATTGCTTGTAATAACTGTTGACTAAGGATTATAAAAATTCTTTTTTGCGCTGAGATTTTTTACGGTGTTGTATAAATCTGAGGGCGGTGCTAAAGTGTAACATACATGAATGGTAGTAGCATGTTCATCCTCACTTGAAAATATGAAAGAAGAGTGTGAGCGGACGTCATTCTCAAAGTAAGTTTAAAATACTCTTATAAATACAAGGTGTTGGTAGCTATCACATTCCTTCATTTGCATTGTTTTAGTTGCATATGATAATCTAGCATAAAATACTGTAACATCCAATTTAAGAAGAAAAAAAGCATGCAAAGTACATCTCAACTTTAAAGGTTTAGTTTACATTATTCTTTAATAGGTCCACTAAAAAATGAATGCTATGACACGGATGTTATGAAGACGAACAACATTAAAATGACTGAAAAATTAGCATATTTTTTGTATCAGGGTGCATAAAGGTTTATGTCTAAACATCCCGAAATGCTGACAAAGAAACTTTCTTTTTTGGTAAAGAAAAGTGCTGCGTGGTACTTTTTATATATATATTTTAAAAGGAAGAAGTGAGGGCTTTAAAAATTTAAGCCTCGTTAGACTGGAATAGAAATTTAGAGCTCAAAGAGACCTTGGGAATAATCAAACCCAATCCCTTCACAAGTAACGACACTGAGTTGTAAGGGAGTTAACTCCCTGCTCTTGGAACACCCCGCCCCCCACTGGACAGAACGGGAAGTGCACCGGAGGTCTGCCACGCCCCTGCAGGGTGCTTCCGTCTGAGCCTGCTGGCTCTGCAGACACCACGCTTGCGGAGACTGTACTTTAAAGACTGAGATTTATTCTACAGGAAAGTTCATGCATCTTTTGCTTAATGCGTGGGACAGAAAGGAGCATGTAGCATCTCTGCATCGTCACTCCTACGGGCTGAATGAACTCCTTGCTGCCATTTATCAAAGGCAAAAGGAGGACATATTATCTTGCACTAAATATCTTGGCCTCCACTTTCTATTGTAAGGATAATAGCCCATGTCCCTTGGTCATTTGACCGCTGTCATCAACCTATGTGAAATTTCTCATCATGAGAGGACTTGCTCAGTGAGGTTTTATTAAGAATCTAACAGATTTTTATATCACTCCTGGACCTCTGACTTTTTAATTTGCCATTAAGTTGGATGTTTCAACTAAAGATAGACAAGGACTTACTTTACTTCAGTCCTCACTGTATCCCTAATACCTAACATATTAAAGAATTATTTGCCTCTTATATATATTAAAAAAAAGAATCTACCTCTGACCAGACACTGTGCTGGACATTTCAGAGCCAAGTACCATAAAACAGGGAGACGCCTGACCTTTCTGGAGAATGCCTCTCGTGGTCATTGTAACCCTTACGCATTCCGGTGCTTGCCGCAGAAATCACGTCTGGGGACGCAGAGACATCGATAGGGCCAGAGACCCAAAAACGTTAAGTAAGGTGAGAATAGCAGAAGTATTGACTAGTTGGGCAAAATGAAAGTCATAGAAAACCTTGATCGGAAGAACGAGGTGGAACGGTGGAGTAACTCTGGAGGAAATTCCTGTGGCAGCATGGAGTGCTCGGCTGAGAATCAACACGGAGGCTAGAAGGCGGTTGACGTTTTGCAAGAATTAAGTGGCTGGGGCTCTGGGAGTCTCACCAGAGATGACGAGTGGCTGAAATGGCTGTTTCAGAGCGAGGGAGCCAGGCTTGCCGTGTGGTCAGGGGAAGCCGACGGGAAGTTTGGGTTCCAGGGATGATGAGATGCCGTCATCAGTTTTCTCCAGGGAAACAGGGTGGCTAGGATGTGTATCTGTAGATGGACAGGTGACTAGGTGGAGAAGAAAACTGTTGACCGACTTGTCCCCCCCACATTCTTCTGTGAAAGCCCTACCCCGCAATGCGATAATAGTTAGAGGTGGGTCTGTGGGGAGGTCATTAGGTTGAAATCAGGTCAAAAGGGGGGCCCTCGTGATGGGATGAGCACCCTTGTAAGGGGAGTCGCCAGGGCCACCCTGCCTGCATGCCAGAGCACAGAGACTAGGTGGCCTGAGCTACGTGGTGTAACCAATGCACCTTTCTTATTCTTAGAACACATTCTGAATCTTTTTGCATTTTATCTCTTTCATGGTCCAAAATGTATCATGAACATTGCATAGCGGGCGGTATCTTCAGCGTGTCTTCAGCTTAGTAGAACTGCACATGTTCTTTCATTGGCAATTCCATTGTTTAATACTGCCATATAACTCCTTCATTGTGGCTGCCAGTAGATTATCTTCTTCAGAATATATTTACCACCACCAACACTACTGTCACTTCAAATGTATTCATTGGTTAGGAAATAGCATGGCTGGCATCCGTGGGAGCAGCCTCCTGTGCCAATTAGCAACTTCTGGTTTGCAAGAGAGTTTGGCTTTATTTTCTGTACTATAAAATCGAAAAGACAAAAGCAATGCACAGATGGTTGTGCAGAGGGAGCCCCTGCCTCGCCTTTGCAAACCACAGACACAGCATATGCATTCACTTGCAGCTCGAACATAATTAAGCTGGTGGGAGCCATTCATTTGTGCCCTGGCAATACTGTTCTGCATTTCAATACAGGGAGGCTCTCGGCTTCCATACCAGACTGACAACAGCCTTACTTGAGAAAAATATCGTGGTTGTCGCCAAAAGAAATACCGACGTAAAGAATGACGTGTGTAAATCTTACCCATAACAAAAACATAAAGTTAAATTATTTTCAGAGCAATGGAAGGAACACTGACTCTTTTATGCTGTATATGAGTATACGATTTAATAAAATATAGCGACCCAGCCAATTAACAGGACATGCCCATCAGCTCCCTACGTGACACAGTCCAGTTAGCCTTTGTGCGGCAGCTGCCTTTTTACTGTACGCGTCTGTCAATACTGCTTGAAAAGTTCTGAAACCAGAGGATTAAGAAAGCACGCCTACAGGATATTACACCACAGCCTAATATTTTTACTCAAAGAAAAAGAAAGAAGTGGGAGGGGCTTGTATATTTTACAAAACTTCCATTCTGTAAAGGGGGGGAAAATAAACCTGTTCAAGGGTTGGTTGTTGGTAACCGGACTTCATAGCGTAGCAGCCGGGAATGCCAAAGCTCCAAGTCTTTCCTCTCTCAGCCTGTTTAGCCTCCACCTTCTGGGGTTCAGATGCAGAGGCAGGAGATGCAGCGCGGGCACGTTTCGAGGAGTTCGCAGCCCCTCCCCTTGGCTCGGGCTCTTTGGGCCGCGTTCAGTACACTGCCCGCCCCTGCACAGAGCACTGGAAGACAGTACCCTCCTCTCGCCCACTATACACACTTTCATAGTGCTGCTAATGAGCTAGTCTTCTGACACTGCAAACGCGTTTAACAGTTTTATACGCCGTATTTATCGCAAAGCTGCTGGTACATTGGAAGAGTATATGTGAGTATCTTTATAGCCTTCTTTTGAAATTCTTTCCTATCCATCAAGCAAATGACTGAATTAGCGGATAAGCACATTACATAAGTTACTCATTCCGCGCCTGCAGTCACCAGAGGCAAACGGTCATAATGACTAATTCGTGCCCCGAGCTTTCTTATTGCCTTCAGAATGGATAATGCGGCTCTAAATTCAAATGAATCTTAATTTTTATCCTCTTCTACTTGGAAAATATATTTGCGATAGATAAACAAATGTAGATGAGGGTGTCTCGGCAAACACGAGAAACCTGGCCTTCTTTCTTTTTGTGTGAGACTTAGCATTTTGAACATGTGCCTCCCCCCCCCGCCCTTTTCCTCGGTGTCCCTTGTCAACGCTGGGAGACAGCCAGTGTGCATGGCCGTTTCTTATACTTAGTAAGTGTGCTTGGGAGCATGCCAACATTTTCTCACCCGGCAAGGGTAAATGTTAAGAGCAGGGCGGCTACTTCAAATCCCTGCCGAGGGGCTGTGAGCTGCTGGATGGGTCTGGCTGGAAATATTAAAGAGGAGGTGAATGTTGTCGATGCTTCCCTGTTTCCTTTAAGAAAATACTAAAAGTGGGACGCGTGAGTTCAAACGTTTGATTTACCGACGCTTCAGGTTTATTTGTGGGGCAGTAGTTACCACGGTCCTTTGTAGTGTCCCCTCGCTTTCCCCGCATCCTTCCTCTTTGTTACACAGGAGTGCCGACGGCAGAGCTTAACACCTAATTTCTAATTTCATATTATTGAGATGGGGGTTTTTAAAGATTTTGTAGTGTTCACGCAAATTATAAACAGATGGAGGTACATGAACTGACTGAATTGACCAGATCAGTGTCTGCCATCTGAAACAGACTCATCCACGACTTCTTTCGCACTGTGCTCTTGTTCGTGTGTGTGCGCGTGGCCATCGAAGGTCGTTTGGTGTATTAGTGGAAATGCTGATCGGTCTTGTGTAGCAGTAGCATTGCATGAAGAACTCTCCAACGAGGTGACTTTGAAAGGGAACCTCAATTTAGTTGGGTTTATGAGTAAGGAAATTGCAGAGTTTTAATATATAGCTAAAAAGAGCAGAGTGGAGGGGTCCTTCTGTAAAACCATCCAGTGTGGCTTTGCAGGCACTAATTTAATTTAGTTCATGTATCAATCAGAACGATTAAACTTGCAAGTGACAAAATTCAGCTCAAATCAGCTCAGTCAGAAATGGCAAGGGGCTGTCACAAGCCTACCAAGTCCAGAGCGGGAGGCGTCAGGCATGGCGGTGTCCAGACCGGGCAAGGGCAGCTGGCCATGCTGTCTTCACGTCCAGGCCCTGCTCTGGCCCCTGCCGGCTTCATGTCAGGCTCAGCAGCACGGTCCCAGGGAGGACCACCCGGTACTCATCCCCCTCACTGCGAACAGTTGCATTAAAAGTTAGCACATCTCTTTCCCTAAAGTCCCCCCAAAAAATCCTTAGCTTGACTTTCATAGGCCAGAATGAGGCGATGAACTAGTGCATTTCTGACTTAGTCTCTGTGGGTGGGTGTGTGGTCCATCTAAGCCTAGGCCACATGCCCTTGTCAGGTGCCAGGTGTCAGAGAAGCCTTACGTAAACCACGTGCACTGCGTGCGGATGAAGGGGGGTGTGGGCGAGGCCTGGATCAGTACCCGGCGCTCTGTGCTGCCTTGGCAATTTGAATGAATACAGCTGAACCTTAAGCCACCTTCTCTTCTTGCTCTGCAAATAAGGCCCTGCAGCCAAGCAACCTCCTTGTGGAGGGACCAGGCGCCGTTCCTGCTCACTCCTGAGCAGTGGACTTCAGTTCTGCACCAGCCTTTGGGCACTGTACCCACTCGATACAATAAAAGCAGGCTCCCCCAGACCCTGGTCGGCTCCCTGTTCTCAGGGGCGACCCCCAGGCCGCCTCCTGCCGGCTGAGAGTGCGTGTGACTCAGAAACTGTTGCTGAGCTCTTTCGTGCAGTGTGGGGTGTCGTGTGTGTGGTACCCCCATACACCAAGGGCGGGCACCCTCCCTCACAATGGGGCGAGTGAGAGGAGATGAAAATAGCAGCATGACTGGGAATCCGGGGTTCCTTCCACCCAAGGATGCATGAATGCTGGGCAGGCTCATAAGTCACTGAAGTTAATTTCAGTTTAGATCCACAATTCAATTTCGCAAATACTCTCTGCACCTCGGACTCCTGGTAGGAAGGGGGAGCAGAACTAACAGATCTCCCTGAAGAATGTGGGCATGCTTCAGAGCAACATCGCTTCAGACGAGAACCCCTTTCCTGATGCAAGTTAGTAGAGGAGCTAGGGCTGGTTTTCCAAACCAATGAAACACTGCATCTCATAGCTTTTATTATTTGTTAAAGATTTTATTTATTTGTTTTTAGAGAGAGGGCAAGGGAGGGAGAAAGAGAGGGAGAGATACATCAGTGTGTGGTTGCCACTCACGTGGTCCCCACTGGGGACCTGGCCCACAACCCAGGCACGTGCCCTGACTGGGAATCAAACCAGCGACCCTTAGGTTCATAGCCTTTCCTTAATCCACTGAGCTACACTGGCCAGGAGAGAGCTTTTATTTTTTTTTTGAGAAATTCACTACACTCACTAACATTTTAATGCTCTGATAAGTCCTGTAGTAAACATATCTAATCAATGTTTTATATCAAGAATTTCTCAGGTATATCTAGCACAGAATACATTTTCCATATGAACTGGTTCATATTTAATGGAACTATCTAATAGGATAATAGCACTTTTAGGAATGTTGATATAGTCTTTATCTATGGAATATTTTTTAACAATTTGTTTAGAAATCCATGAGAATATCTTAAATCCTAATGATTTTAATAATCCTACCAAATCTTGTCATTACAAGTAGATATTTTTTAATTTCTTAAAATATTTTTATTTATTTATTTTTAGAGAAGGAAGGGAGGGAGAAAGAGAGAGAGAGAAACATCAATGTGTGGTTGCTGGGGGCTGTGGCCTGCAACCCAGGCATGTGCCCTGACTGGGAATCGAACCTGTGACACTTTGGTTCGCAGCCCGCACTCAATCCACTGAGCTATACCAGCCAGGGCAACAAGTGGATATTGTATAACATCCGAAAGTCACTTATGTGGTCCCGTCCTTAAGAGATCTGCACTAGAAGGAAGATTAGACTTAGATATCTCAAATCAGTCCAAGTACTTAAGTTGAATTTCAGTTCATTCGTTTCTCCAGATCCTTTAAATCCTTTAAAGGCTGTTTCTTCCTTCATATATTTGGGAATATAAATCCAATTCTTATAAAACCAGAAAAATTACTGAGACAGTTATCTCTCTTTTTATTATAAAGGCTTGGGGAAAAAATAAGAGTAACCTCAGAATTTCTGACCTAAAATAAAGTATATTTTAAAAGCTGATATTTCAAATACTAGTTTCTTCTTTGAGCAAACTATGGAAAAAAACAACAACCAACAACCTCTATTTCTCTCCTGGGGCCTTCTCTGCATACCCTCCTGGAAGAGCATATTAAAAATAGCCTGTGGTGCAAGCTATGGTAAATGGTGCGAATAAATCTTCGGCACACTTGTTACACAACAAGGAGTCAGTTATGCCAGCAGGAACGCTCACCACAATCCGTGGTTAACAAGCGAAGATTGCTCACGATTTTAAGTACATATTATATTTTATTTGAGTATGCCAGCTCACAACTATGTAAATATTCTGAGTCAATTATCTTTGTTATCTTTAATGTCAACTATGTCATTATGCAGAGTTTTGGGTAATCTTTTCAGTGTAACTGGTTGTCAGTCAGGGAATGACAACCTATTTCTAAGAATAAAAGCAATCGTGGTAGTTTAGATATGATGGGGAAATACAAATGTAATTATCATTGTTTTTGAAGCAATGTTGCCTTAAATGGGTAACGTGGTAGTCTGTTTTTAAGTTTTATAGAAGATAATCTATAATTATTTAAAATAAAATATTTTGACCACTTAAAATAAAATATTGTAGATGGGAAGGAGATTGATTGTATTTAACAACATAGTATTCTGACATGGGGCAGCAATATATGGAGATTTGGGGATGGTTCATATTAGATACTGAAATATTTCAAATTATAAAATCACTTAAGATTTTACTGGGTCCAGAAAGTTTACTTTTGAAATCTCTATTCATAATTTTTTTCAAGAAATCACACTTGAATCCTCTGTAGTTTTTCATGAATAATGTACACATAAATAAGGTGCTTACACATTTCTTGTTGCTGTTGTACAAGCGACCACAAGTGGATGGGCCTGAAAGAGCACAAAGCTGTGGTTGTCTATGGCAGGAATCTCAAGGGGTGACAAACAGGCATGAGCAAGGCTGCACCCTTCCCCGGGGAGCATTTATTTCCTTGTCTTCTCGCGTGTTAGAGGCCACTCACCGTCCGTGGCTTCCGGCCCCTTCCTGCCTCTTTGGAGCCAGAAGGGCACCATCTGCAGACTTCTCCCTGTCACCCTCGCTTCTGGCCGCTCGTGCTCACATTGATAAGGTAATCCGGGAGAATCCACCCAGGTAATCCGGGAGAGTCTTCCCGTCTCCAGGCCCTTACCTTCCGTCTGCAAAGCCCCTTTTCCTTGTTTACTTGTCCCATCCTGTGACACCTCCAACTCTGCGGTGGCCGTTTTTTACTCCAGTTTATAAAAGAGATAACTCTACGAAGTGTCCTGCTCCCAGGAAACTAGGACGCACACATCTCTCTGGAGGAGCGCTACTCTACTTCTGTGAGTGTGTATTCATCCATTGGATGTGAACCTCAGTGTGCCAAGGATCAAATTGCAGATGAAAATAAATGTACTTTTACTGACTTTTCATAATCCAGTTTAATTTGTCTTTTGATCCCTGATTTTGTAAGGGTCTCAAAACCAATGTCAGTGAAGTCAGGGCTGTGTCCACTGAATGCCAGGCCTCGGCTGTGCGTGCATGAGAGGTACCCACAGGTTTGCCACTGAGGTGGTCCTCCTCGTGATTAGACAGGGCATATGACTTGGAAACGAGAGGTCACCTATGCCTATGGTACATGCATCCATCCATCATTCTGTCAATACACATTCGGTGAGTGTGTACGTGTTGGCCCTGTGCCCTTGGAATATAAAACATGAAACATGATCCCCAATGTCACAGAGACTACCGTCTGGAAAGGCGGATCCATACGTAGATGGCTGTGATGGATACACCCCAGTAAATGCAGTGACAGAAGTGCTCCGGGGCATCATAGGAGTGCGGGAGAGTCTGATTAGCAAAGGCTGCCGGAGCCGCCGCCAGGTGACCCGGGACTTGAAGAAGGAGCGTGGGCTGGAAGCACAGAGGCACGGCTAGAGCCAAACCTCAGAGTTCCTTGAGGACGAGAGATTCTTTTCAATTCAACTCAGCAAATACTCGTTGAGCCGTGATGCATGCTAAGGAGAATTATGGCGACCTGCGAGAATGTTCCATGCTGGTCCATCCCCGTGGTAAGGGGGTTAGGGGGAGCTTCTCTGAGGAAGCCACAGACATTCAAGAAGTAACTACGAGTGTGATGAGGACCCCTGAGCAGCAGCACGGTGAAGCTGGGAGAAATGATGTAACCTCGTCAAGGGGGCTGCGCGCTGCCGCGCTGACAACGTGGTGCTTGAACTGGCACCTAGTTGTCGGCGGGATTCACGGGGAAAGGAGGAAGGAGGGGGGCACGGGGCGCCGGCGCAGCCGGTCTGGCAGGACTGTGGGGAGGGAAAGCGGGAGAAGTGGGAGTCCCGTTTGAAGGTTTACCTTTACCCTGGATTCCCCGGGGGAGCTTTCCATTTCGAACTGGGAAATAGCTTGACCAGGTGTGCATTTTTAAATGATGCTTCTGTCCCTAGGAGGCTGGGCGTAGGGCGGAGCTGGGTAGTGGGGGGAGACTTTCGGACTAGAGCCCGACCCGGCTGAATGCGTCAGCGGGCATGGAGCAAAGCCAGTCTGTTCAAGACATGTTTGGGAGGTGAAGTATTTCTCAAATGGTTCTTACGCCGAAGACACTCTGCCAGTTTCTGGAGCTGCTGCAGTGCCTGGCGCAGCTCCTGGTGCACACGTGCTCCGGGTTTTCACACTGATCAGTGTTTGGCGCTCAGGAGGGCCAGAGACACCGCCAGGGGCCCCATCGTGCAAGTTGTGCACAGCACGTGTCCTTGCAGCGTCTTAATGGAGCAAGAGGCCGGGGACACTGTGGCGTTTATTTGCACTTTACCTGCCGCTGAGTGCCCGTTTGGAAGATGGATGTGCGGGGACACAGGGAGCTGGACACGGATGGCAGTGAGAAGGCCCTAGACGTAGTGCAGGCACATGATGCGGAGGCCTGGGGCGGGGCGGCGCGGAGGGAAGAGAGGCAGGGGAGCAGCAGCTGGGAGGCGGCGTGGGAGTTGCGAGGGGACGAGGTGGGCAGACAGGGGCACCAGCCCCACGTGGCCGCTCCGCTGCCCGCAGGGTCTGCAGTGCAGGCCTGAGGGACGCTGGCGGTGGGGGCGGCAGCTCCGAGTCCGCCTCCCAGGACGGTGCACCGGTGACTGACGGGCGATGACCCTCCCCTGCCACTGTCCCGCCAGTTTAAACCCAAGGCGAATCCTGATTTAATCTTTAGCCGGTTTTTCCACATGATGAAGCCAGGTTTTATTCTTATTTAAATCATCGATGATCATTGATTCACTGTCAGTTTTTTCTGACGTTTTCATAGAAAATGGGGGGTGTGGGGAGTGTTCCCGGAAGGACAGTGTCTCGGGTGAAAAACATTTGTTACTGGTCTATTGATTTTTTTGTCGTCCATAGGCTCTCTTCTCTGTGTGTGAATTGTTCCCTTCTCCGAGCGCTGGGAGAAAATACTAAATAATTGTTTATTTTTATATGAAAAGCCTTTAGACACACTGTTTACTGACATTGATCAAGTTACAATGAAAACCGCACACGCACTCTTCCCACGGTGCTGTTCTGCACACATGGTCGCCACCCAAGCAAAATTACATTCTGGGTAAAAAGGAAGAAATGCATGAACCACACTCCTGAGACCAACAGCAAGTAATTACAAAATAACTTCCAAACCCCAGGCCTGCTGCTTGCACTCCAGCTCCTGTCCGCTGGGGTTTCCGGCGTTTTATCGCTCACTGTGGAACGCACTTTGCCACACGTGTTGTGACACGTCAGACTTGGAGCTTGCGATTTTGGGGCTTCATTGTACAGAGGACGTTACTTTTATTTTATAATAATATAATGGGTACGGCCCGTGTTCGCATCAGGCAAGAACTGCCACCAGATGACGGACGCAGTGATGGCAACGTCTGAGGCACCGAGGTCCTCGCTCCCCGCAGCGTGCCTGCCCAAAATCAGGCATCGATTCTGTTTGGAAAGACAGAATTAGGAACATAAATGTTTATCATGAGTGGATAGGAGAGAATTACGAACAAAAACATGTTTACATGCAATTTGTTTTAAAGTACAAAAGGAAGAGAACCGCGCTCAGCCCGTCAACGCTGCCAGCTCCGTTAATTACTCCGCAGGCCCGTGGTCCCCGAAGGCTAATCACGCCGGCCCTGGAACTCGTTAAACGCGGCCGCGGAGCCCCGCACGGCCCCGCTCGGGAGAGTCGGAATGAGCGACTTGCTCTCGTTAGCACAGGATTTACAAAGTGGTGTTTAAGAAATCGTTATACTAAGCAGAAGCCATTTGTGGAAAGTAAACTGCTGGGAATATCTTGTTTCTTTGGAGCTTAAAGAAAATGAAAACATCTAACTCTTCTTGAGCAGGCAGATGTAAGGGAAAAACTCTGGTTTATTATCTGGTAATGACTTAAAAAAAATCAGAGGCACAGGTTAGATGCCCTCCCTTCCGGAGACAGGCTTGCCAGCCAGCCGCTGCCAGAGCTTGTCATACTAAGGGGCAGAGCCAGGTCCTCAGTTGGATGAGCATTTTGTCCCCTACAGCTTAAAGAAGGTAGGGTATTGGCAGTGTGACGATTGTCTATAGCTTTTCTAGCCAGGGGGTTTTAGCATTTTCTTTGTAAGGACAAGGGCCCACTTTAACAGTTTAGTGTGAAATTAGGTCCTAGAATACAAAGTGAAAGTTCTCTATAACCTCCTACTTTTTATTAACAGGCAATCCGGCTACTTCTTACCTTAAAGTTTCCTTTGTTCTCAAGCGATTGGTCCTGAGTATCGTTGTCTTATAAGATTAAAAAAAGAGAAAAATGTGTATATTAAGAAAACGGAAGATCACAAAATAAATGGAATGATATTTTGTACTTGTGGATGGAACAAATTCGATATTGTTAGAAAGTCCACACACCCAAAGCAACCTACAGATTCAGTGCAATCCCTGTCCAGGTTACAATGGCATTTTTCAAAGAAATAGAACAAACAATCCTAAAATTTGTTTGGAACCACAGAAGACCTTGACTAGCGATCTTGGAAAAGAACTAAGTTGGCCACATCATTCTTTCTGATTTCAAACTCTATTATGAAGCCATGATGATTAAAACAGTATGGCACCACCACAAAAGCAGACACATACATCAGTGGGAAACACAGAAAGCCCCCCAAATAAATCCATATATGTATGGTCAATTATTTTATGATAGAGGAGCCAAGAATATAAAATGAAAAGAGGATAATCTTTTTAATAAATTGTGTTGGGGAAACTGGAACAGCCACACACAAAAGAATGAAACGGCACCCCTATCTTATACCATACCCAGAACATCAGCTCAAAATGTATTCAAGACTTCATACCAAACGTAAAAGCAACAAGAGAAAAAAATTAAAGTGACTAAATCAAACTAAAAAACTATGCACAACAAAGGAAACCATTAACAACGCAAGAAAGCTACTCATATATATGATAAAGGATTTATGTTCAAAATGTAAAAAGAATGGATACAACTCAATAGCAAAGAAACCCACACAATCTTATTTAAAAAAGGAGCAGAAGGGCTGAATAGACAGTTTCCCCAGGAAAGCACACAGATGGCCAACAGGTCCACAGAGAAATGATCAACACCCTTAATCTTCAAGGAAGTGAGACCCAACCACGACGAGACATCATCTCACACCTGTTGGAACGGCTTTTATCAACAAGACAAGGAATAGCACCTGTCGGAGAGCACATGGAGAACAGGGAACCCTGGTAAGGTATCGATGGGGAGCCTCAAAAAATTAAAAATAGAGCTATCATATGATCCGGCAATTCTACTTCTGGATATTTATCCAAAAAGAAGTGACTAAGTTGAAAAGAAATGTGCACCCATGTTCATTGCAGCATTAATTACAGTAGCCAGGATACGGAAGCAACCCCAGTGTTCACTGACGGATAATGGATAAAGGAAATGTGATGCATATACATGATGATGTATATGTGTGTGTGTGTATGTATATATATATATATATATATATATGAAATGAAATATTCAGCCATAAAAAATGAAATCTTGCCACTCGTGACAGTATGGAGGGCCCTGAGGACATTATATTAAGTAAAGTAAGTCAGACGGAGAAGGACAAATACCCTAGGATCTCTCTTATACGTGGAATCTGTAAAAAATGAAAACAAAAATCTGACCTTATGGGTATGGAGAACAGATGGCCGGGGGCAGGGGTGGAGGGCGAGAGAAATGGTGAAGGGGTCAACAGGCAAAAACAAAAACAGAAAAATAAAGACATTTGATGAGTATGTTGGCTGAACTGCAATCTGACTCATCTCATAAGAAAATAAGAATACAGAATTGACTTCACTCACCCAGCTTTCACTCAATAAAGATTGCTTCGTATTTTTAACCTGGCGTCTTCATCAGAATCCATACATACAGCGCATGAATGAATAAACGTAAAGTTAATCATACTGAAACAAAATGATAACAGCAAATCACTTGCTTGCTGTATAACCTTCTAATAATGCAAAAAAATAAGTGTATTATTGAAAAGAAGGTAAAATCAAGAGTATTACTGAAACCAGTCATTAAGAGAGTGCCGAGACATGTTTCCTGGTCGGGGAAACATACACTGAGTGTTCATTCATCGAGTCCGAGAGTCCGTGTGGGTATCTGAGAGGGAGCGGCCATCACACCGGTAGGATTTGGGGACTAAAGATGGTTGCAGTGAACCCTGCTGGGCCAGGCATCCCGGGCGTGTCTGTACCACCATCCACGGACGGTAGAATCAGTCCTTGATTCTCACTTAGAAGTAAAAGGATTATGACCAGTGACTGTCAAGTTCTGCTTTCTCAAAACACACTGAAGCTAAAAATACCAAGAGGTGTCTTCAATATTTTCTGTGAAGAAACAGAGTGGTTAAAGAGCCTGAGTGGTCTTTTGCGTCCCCAGCATTTAGGACACAGAAGGCAGCTTAGGGCCCAGGAAGCAGGGCTCAGGCCTGCCCTATCGAATCTGAGAATCTGAACCTGCTCTAAACTGTGCTGGAAACGGCGTTTACCAAATAACTTTATGATCTTGGGCCAAGTCCTCGCCCTAAAAAAAGGGGGAGGGAAAGGAAACTTTGCTGAGGCTGTTACAAAAAGAAAACCCAACACACTTTCCATCAACCTTCATTCTTCTTTTAACGAGTTTGCTTTTTATTTTGAGATCCGTGTGCAGTCACATGCTTGCGTTTTCCTAGCCAGTCGGGATGGGGGTTGTAGGAAGATGGAGAGAGAGGGAGTAAGGGCTCAAGGTCTTACGTGCAGGCTCGTCCGCTGAAACGTTATGAGCCACGCAGCACTTTAGACACACATCTAATGAAAAAACCCTTTTGTGATTCAATCAGATATACATCACTTTCTCTACTTCTTTTTTCTTGTTAGTTTTATGACAAAGCTCCATTCATTATGCATTTACTGCCTGGGGAAGATCTTCCGGAAAAGGTCTTTTATGCAAAAGAATGGCAGAAAACGGGGCAGCCAGAGAACAATGAAGTCGTTAACGTGACCTGGAGCTTCCGGTTTCCAGCTTCATATGCAAGCTTAGTTTCTCTCACCAGTGATTGACGTGGGTAAACTGATTAACACCCCTCTCAAGTTATCTGTGGAATTGTTTGTAACCATTTAAGATAAAAGAAAAAACTGTAGTTCAGAACTCATGAAACACTGTATGAGAATACATTCCTGCAAACACTAAAATGTCAATATCTGCTTTCTGTGACTATGAAACTTAAATTTAGAATCATTTTTTTCCAGAAATGAACTGTGCATGAGCATGAATCCATTCATGAATTCTCATTTTGCAGATAACAAACTAAAGGCCAAAGATGTTAAGTGACTTGCCTCCCCTCCCCGCCCCCCCAGCCCCATCCAGCTAATTGGCATGGAATCAATGTGCTCTTGTCAAATGAACTGCAGTTCACAGTTCTTCCTATCACATACTTTTTATAAAAGCAAATGAACCAATGGGGAGTGTAGTAGATTTCCATAGACTTTTAAATGTTTTCTTACTTAAAAATCACTTTTGCTTAGATCACCGCACAGAAGTTGCAATGGTTTTTGAGGTTCACAAAAGTTCATTATGTGGACCAGAAATCACATGGCTGTTATTTCAAGCTTTGGCAGAAACCGCTAGGAAAAAAAAGTCCCTCAGCGGTCAGAGATGACCCTTTCACTCCCTCAGTTGGAGATTTAAATAGTGGAATAGTGGGACGACTGGGGAATTAACATTTGGCTTAGTATTCTTATGAATTCTCCGGCTGGCTGTCACCACTGGGTACTGCATGTCTTAGGAGTTACGTTTAAGATTTTCCAGACAAGTGGGTCAGCAATGTGCAGATCAACTGTGGGCTAAAAACCCACACTAATGTCTTCCTTCCCCCACATTTTATGGGCTGGAAAGCCCCTCTTTTTATTTTTTGTATTTGAAACAAACGCCAGAATTTTAGATTTGAAAAGATGGTCTTCAACAGGGTTGTGGCACGCTCGGCAATGTTCACCTGTAAGAAAGCCAGTGGTGCTGCTCGTGGTAGCGGAACAAGATGGAGATATTTCGCAGTCCACTTTGTCCCCCTTTTTTCCTTCTATTTCTGTATGCTGTTTTCCGTAGTGATAAGATCCAGGTATTTCTTTCCCGGAAATTCCTCATTAATGAGTAATGTGTTTGTGTCAGATTGCACCCCTAAGACTGCAAATAAAGGCTGCATTTATGGAAAACTTTACATACTATTAAGAAATCCTAGGATTTTGTGTGTGTATATATATGCATATATATGTGTGTGTATATATATATATATACACGTGTGTATACGTGTGCGTGTGTGTGTGTGTGTGTGTATATATATATATATATATATATATATATATATATACACACACAGAGAGAGAGAGAGAGGTTACAAGCAAAGCAATCGTAAAATGCCAAACGCAGTGCGTTGCGTGGCCAGCGAGTGGACTTCCCCCGGTCTTGTATTGGCATGGCCCAGCATGGCGCCCTCTGATGGTGGGTCGGGGTTATGACTTCGGGAGAGGGCCCGTTTGCTCAGAGGGGTGGAGTCCCTGCTGGTTCCGCACACCTGGGATGTCAGTGTGCATACGGTGAGCAACTTGACGGACGGCGAACTCCAGGCTGTGACCCTTCCCGACTTCCCCAAGAGGAAGACTGCCCTGCGACCGCAGACGGCAGGCCTGGCTCCCGCCACGAGTGCCGCACACCTCGCGTTTGCACCACGGCCCAAGCTGAACACTCGGGGATGAAAACTGAGGCTGGCAGCCTCGCAGTCAGGGGCACGGGCTGGGAGCTTCCTTAGCCGGAGTTCGAGTCCCCAGTCAGCTGCTTATTTGCTGTGTAACCTTGAGGAAGTGGCTCCGCTGTTGGAAGAGGTCAAACTGGGTATTTCACTCACCACCTTGCTGGGAGATTGAATGTGCCCGGCAAATAAGCGTTAGCTTTCTTTATAAATTATTTCACTTGGGCGTACACGCGGATGGTTTCTCGTCTGCCGTTCCAGTAAAACGGTCAGCGTTTATTCTTCTGTTGAGATCACTCTCCAAGCACTTAGGCAGTTGGCTTCCATATACAATTTGCGTTCTTCAGGGCACTGCTGAATCGTTTTTCAAAAAATGCTCTTCAGTTATCTGCTCTCTCCAGAGTACTTAATAAAATGGATTTTCATCACAATAAATACTCTTGTAATGACTGGCTATACATTCTGAACGAGTGATGAGCAGTGTCTCAAAAATACTCTTTATTTTGAAATAATTTTTAGCTTACGGAAAATAGCAAATGATGCAGAGTTCTTGCATACCCTCCCTCAGCTTCTCCTGATCTTTCAACTTCCATAGTCACAGCACAGTTATTTACAAAAATGGTCAGTGATACAATATCGTTAGGTTAGACATCTTATGGGAATTTTACCGGCCACACCCCCTCCAATGTTCTTTTCCTCTTGTACAATTCAATGCAGCGTCTCTCTAAAGAAGTACAATTAATCTTGAAGTCTGCATTGTTGCATTGCAAAGTCTGTGTGGTCATCGACTTCCATCTCTAATTGCCGTGGATGGGACGGTTCATTCAGAGGTGTTACCTGTTGCAGGATGCGTTGTGTCAGTGACACAAAATGTGTGGAAATCTTCAAGTGCATATGGAATGCATGCAAAGTAATGAAAACATAGTCAAAGCAGAAGGGCCAGCACTACTCTTGGGGTCAAAGCATTGACACTGAGTTGTACGTTGACACAGTTCTTTACTTTCTAGGTGTGATGGAGCACGGCTTTTATTTGTTGATTTTTTTAAAAAATGAAATATCTTAAACTCAGTTCAGTTCTTTATATGACACTAAACTCAGTGTCACTTAACTACTGAGATATTAGAAAAAACTTCATTAGTCGTAGTCGATGAAGTTTCCTCTTGGCTCCATGTTTGATTACAAAATTTACATCATGTACCGTAGTTAAAATAAAGAATAATAGAGATAATTTTAATTTTGTATACAATGTGTATCTTCCCCATGTTCTTTTCTTTCTTTTTTTTTTTCGGCTGTGATAGGATATGTGTAAAATGATGGAATAAGTGAAGGTACTAAGTACGGTGGAAAATGAAGTTGTCAGACTTCAAAAGAATATAGATTATTGCAGACAGAATAACATAGATAACCGCAGACAGTGCAATCATAACCGGGAAACATAAATTACACCTTCCCAACAGGCGTTTTAGATCAATAAACCATTTTAAAAGCTTTCAAAGCTTAAAACTCTCGGAAGCTTTTAAGATGCTGTGAATCTGAAAGTGTGTGTTTTACAATGACCTGCAGATTTAGGAACGTGTTTCTACAGATAAATGATGGCTCAAAGCCGTGGGACAGTACTGGGTGAGCGGGTCCTCATACAATTTTAAAGGTGCTGAGTTAAAATAGTGAGTGTCCGAACCTCCATCCCCAGTAAGGGCATATGTGAGAAGCAACCAATCAGCGTTTCTCTAGTATCAATGTTTCTTTATTATTGATGTTTCTCTCCCTCTCTTTCTCCCCCGCCTCCCTAAAAGCAATGAAAAGATGTCCTTGGGTGAGGATAAAAAAATAAAAATAAAACAGTAGGTTGTTTTTGTGGGCTATGTAAAATAACAAAAGACAGCAGACAAGATATGCCTTGCGCTGAACCTAAGACATTTTCTGATTCTGGGATGAATAAACAATTACTAATTTCTCAGCAGAAATTCAATCAAAAGGTGAAGCCTTTGATATCTTTTTAATGTGGGCAAAATATAAGCTGTGGAAAATGGCTTTAAATTAGTATTTGCGGTCACATGGCTGAATGCATAAAATCTTATTTGGGGATCTGAGAATTTACATGACATTTGACTGCTTTTGCTTACAAACTGAACAAATTAAGATTATTTTGTGTCCCTGAAATTTTAAGATTGTAAATAGAAATCGTTAAAACATCATGCACTTTCAGTAAATTTGAAACAAAAATCTTGGGAGATTTTTATTTTGTTGTTATTGCAATTAATTATTCTACTTTTATTGTGATATAATTGACATATAATATCATATAAGTTTATGGTTTGCAACTTAACGATCTGATATATGTTTATACTCGTAAATGATTATCACAAGAAGGTTAGTTAATACATCCATTACCTCACATAGTTATGTATTTTTTTGTGGTGGTGGTGGTGAGAACTCTTAAGATCTACTGTCTTAGGAACTTTCAACTATGTGATACACTATTTTTAATTACAGTCACCAGGCTGTTCAGTACATCCCCAGAAATTGTTCATCTGTTTTTATCTGGACGTTGGTGCCCTCTGACCATCTTCACCTGTCCTGCCCCCAGCCTGCACCCCCACCTGGGTTCAGGTCACCGCTCATCACTGATGGGCTGTGTGCACCTGCGAAGGGTACTTCACATTTTTGCACCCTGACCTTCTTCATCGGTAAAATGGGGCTACTGGTAATAACTACCCGAGGAGAACTCAGCGAGGCAAGTACTGAGGTTTAACTCCTGTTGTCCAGGAGGATCAGACTCTTAGTGAGGGAGTGGTGAATGCAAACCCGGTATTTTCCAATCAGAGCCGTATTGCCGCTTTCAGGTTCTTCCACTTCTTACACGGTGTCATTGCCAGGAGATGTGCAGTGAATGCTTCTGGGATTAGCAAATCAATGAATCTCAAACTACAAGTTTATATTATATATATGTTGGCTTTTTTTGAAGGGGAAAGGCAGTCAGAAAGCTGAACAAGACAATATGAGCAGCATCCCTTTAGAAGCCCCCATACTTTATGGTAGGGGAGGGTATTTAGACCCTTCTGCCAGTGGCTGTAGATCTTCCCCAAGGAGATGAGACCTGAGAAACAGCGAGGCATTCCCCAGGCAGACCCACAGGGGCTGGCGTCCGGGATCCGCACGACTTCCCGCTCCTGAGACTTTGGGAAAGTTGCTCAGCTACTCGGCTTCCACACTGTTCTCTGTGCGATGCAGAAAGTACAGCGGAAATACAAAATTGGGCTGTGCGCGAAATCGCGTGATATGTGTACGCACGCACGACGCGTGGTCTTTTCCTGCGCCAGAGCAGCTGTGCCCGGAGAAGGTGGGGGAGGGAGGAAGCCCCGCACGCCGCCTGCTGCTCCATCTCTTTAACAGGGCTCCGAAGGCGGGTGTCGACGAGTTCGGTCTCCACACCGCTCTGATGACTGCGGAGAGGTCCAGCCACTTTTTCGTATTCAAATGAACGCAGTGCCAGGGACGGCTACCTTGAATGCCTAGATATAAACAGTCCTGTTGCAACAAGGACAAACGGAGGCACTCGCATCTGAAAGACAAGCAAATCAAATACCAAAAAGCCAGTAAGAAGTCCTTTTTAGGACAACATGTGGAACAAGCGGATCTCAGAAACCTAGTAATGAGCTTTCACAGGTTGGAGAAATGAAAAAAAAATGTTGAATTAGCTAAACCTAAAAGGGAGGAAGACATATTAGGATAATTTACGAAAGAGATAATAAAAAAAGTCACAGACTGCAGACCAATACATTTCTGCCGCAGCGATATTAGTTTTTGTTTACTTTTTAGTTCTGATCGATAGTGCAGAGAGCAACAGAGATGCAAAATGCAACAAAAAGAGGAATAAAGACAATTAGGAACTTGGACAGGAAGAGATGATTTATCATAAAATTTAGGGCTTTGGGAAAAAATCCCAGAGAAATGACAATTTAAAGTTTTGAAAGCAGAAAAGGAAAAAGGATTGTGGAAAGTCCATAGCAGATTTGTGAGATCTGGAAAAATAATATTGAGTATAAAATTTCTATGAACCAAGGGTATTTTTCCTCAGCCAAGACATCTTACATAAGACATTATTTAAACTGCTAATATAAAAGACTACATATAAGAAAGGGAAGGTTTAAGGTTTAAGCTTTTCTTGGCAGTAACAAGACCTGAGTTTCAATTAGCATTCAAAATCTTTATCTCAGGGTAAAACATGAAATAAAAATAATTGATGTTGTAAAGGTACTATATATAAAAACATCAACTCTTAAACCCTGAGAAATGAATCTTAGATTTTTCTGTACCGGAGCGGAGTGCTATATCTGTGAAATCCTCTGAAAACCAAAAACGTTTAATTTATGGTGTCCTTAGTCTTTACTCTCAGAAGAATGCAATGTTCTTTAAGGACAGAATCGTGAAAAATTAAACTTGTGCACACAATGAAAAGACCTTTGGATAGAGCATCTTATTAAACATAGGCACCGCAGGGGGGCGGGGTGACAAGGCGAAGGCATTGAGAAACAAAACAAAACAAAACTCTTAGAGAACAGTAAGGTGGTTCGCGGAGAAACAGACAGGTGGGGCGGTGGGAGAGGTAAGGGGGGATAGAAGGTGACGGAAGGAGACTGGACTCGGAGCGGTGAACACACGGTGCAATGTACGGGTGGGGTACCATAGAACTGTACACCTGAAACCTCCATTATTCCACTAACTGATGTCACCACAGAAAATGCAATTAAACACAACAAGGCACACAAACAATCGATAACTTCTTGGACTGATGTGGCCTGCTCCAGTGCAGTCCAGTAACATTTGGTAAGGTTTTAATGCCGTGCATTTAACATTTGCATTTCACTTATCTTCTGCCCTTTATCTCTGGAAAGCATGTCCTAGAAACGTTACTTGGAATGACGGTTCTCTCCTCTAAGTTGCCCTCACCACCTTTAAAGCTCTAAGCAGTAGAACAGATCCCATGCTACAGTATGTCCGCTGTAAGGTTTGTAGTGACTGCCTGTTACTTTTTAAAAAGATTGTATTTATTTATTTTCAGAGAGGGAAGGGAGGGAGAAAGAGAGAGAGAGAAACATCAATGTGCGGTTGCTGGGGGCCGTGGCCTGCAACCCAGCCATGTGCACTGACTGGGAATCGAACTTGGACACTTTGGTTCTCAGCCCGCGCTCAATCCACTGAGCTATGCCAGCCAGGGCTGCATATTGCTTTTTAAAAACGATGAATTTGGACAAACCACATCGACGGGAGCATGTTCACTCTTGTCACCTTTCCTTATATTACAATGCCGGGAGCAAAACTCTCTTCTAAAATACTTTCATGAAGCAAACACTAAAAGGAATTTGGATGCCATATTAGAATAATTAAAATTACTAAATTCTTGGAACCTGCAATCAAACATATCTAAAAAGCATATGTTTTTAAATACAAAGATGTTCTTTTCGGCACGTTTTCTTCAACTATACACTTGCACAGTGAAAACAGGGAATATTGACTATAGGTATTGTTATGCCTCTGTGTTAGGATAAAAATGAATGTTGTTACACCTGCATTTTAGGGCAGAATATTCATGAGAACATTAGTTAAAACTGCCCGAGAAGGTTAAACGTAACGTTGACCATCAAAAACAGGCCCGCTGTCCATGGGCCAAACCCCACCCACGGCTGGAGTTTGCAAACACGGTCCTGTAGGGTCAGTGGTTTGTGCGTTGCTTGTGGCTGCCTCCAAGCCACAATGGCCAAGCCAAGGAGCTGCAGCAAAGACCGTCAGGCCCGGAAAACCAAAACTGTGTCCCTTCTGTTGAAAAAGTTCACCTGCCCCTGATCTATAAGGCCACTGGAAACAAAGCCTGTGTCACAGCAATTCTTAAGCCATGGAAACCTCAAAACTCAAGCTTAGGGCTAATCATACCTCAAGCTAAAAGGGCTAATCATACCCTTTTAGCCAATGATGCATTGCTCAATGTCTAGGTTATATGGAAAACGTGGGGGTTTTCCTCCAAGAAAACCCTCTGATTGATTCGAAAGTTATAAATTTTGTGAGGAATCGATGATGACAAAAATCCAATAGGTTGTTTTAAGGCTGGTAACTGGAAAAGCTTCAAAGAATCAGTGACCTGTTCAAATTTACAAAATTTTATCTGTTTGTACGTGTGAGCATAATTCTTCCGAAGGTCCGTAATTTTCTGAGAACGCAATAATAAAGGCTCAAATGATTGTCAGAATAGTTCCTGACCCAGAAAATTTAAGAATAACTGACCCAGACAAATCTCAATCTTTAAAGACAGGATTATGAGGCCGAAAAGGTTAAATGACTTTCCCCAAAGCTATATAACTAAGATTGAAAGCCAGCATTTCTTGCTCCCCGTTCAGAGGTTTTTATTCCTTTCCTTGCCAATTTTCCAAAACAGAGCTTGTGACAGAGAGATCAGAAAGGCTGGGTATTTGCAGAACTAAGTACGGTAGGCAGTCATGCTTTGCATCCCCTTCGAAACCACACATTGCTTTCGTGCCACTGAAGACAGAGACGGGGTGTGAGCTGGGGGCCTGGGTGTCTTCAGGTTCCTGCTGCTGTGCAGGGAGGGCACTGACCGTGCAGGGCACTGACCGAGCAGGGCAGACCCAGAGCGGCGTGAGGCCAGCTGGGTTTACTGGCCGAAAGCCATTGCCAAATACAAAACCCAAAGGGGCGGCCTGGTGAGTCAAGTGGGCCCCCACGCGAGAGCCTTCCTAGTATCCCAAAGCTGGAGGCAGCGTGGTCTGAGCTGCATTCTTATGTTCAGGTTACTCACTTGAAACAGGACCCATCTTTTCACGTTGCGGTGCTGCCGGGGATTGCAGTATACACGACAAAGTCCGATCAATGGACGTTTATTTTTTAATATCCCATATGCCATAGAATGCAAATCCATCAGAAAATTCCTTTCAGTCAAATTTCGCTACCAGATAATAAAATGAAGTCATCAGGAATCTACCTCCACAGAACCAAATAACAGTTATGAACACAGGTTTGTTTGTTTGTTTTTGCTGAGTTGGACTTAAAAACATCTTCACTTAATCTTTGGAAGCGCAGCGCTGTGTTATTAATTAAATCCAGTATTTTTGCTGTTGAAATCACCACACTAGTTTGGTTTTCTTTTTGCAAAGCTATGAAAACTGTTATCGCTGCTTCAACACATATAGTATGCAGCACATAAAAATGTGTCTCATGCTTTGTGAGCAGAAACAAAAATTCTCCAGCATTAACAATTATATCAATGGGAGTTTTTGCATGAAATTAAGCTTGGGGGGAAGGAAGAAAGGTGGGCTGTAAACAAGAAAAATATTTCTCTTACGACGGTGAAATGTGAATCAGGTGCATTAATCAAAGCGCGTAGCAATGCTTTGCAAAGTCAGCTATAAAAACTGTTTTCCATTACTTTTCTCCTTCCACATTAATTTTTTTGCAGTAAAAACTAACTGCCATATATAGTGAAAGGAAAGTACCTAACTCGATATGTAATTTCCTTTCGAACCAAAGAACCTTTAAAATTTCTGCGTGAGAGAATATTAATTGCAACTCTACCTTTTATGGCAGAAAACCTTAGCACTCTGGATATCTGCCTGATTTTTTTTTTGAGGGCAAAAATGATTTCTTATTACATTTTTATCTTTTGGTAAATTTCTAGTGACAAATGCAGTGCCTGTAATATTTTCACGGCTCATTGTTGGAGGAAGAAAGGAGTCAGGAGGGCGAGGGTGAGAGAGGGAAGGTGGGAGGGAAGAATGGATTTATATGTCAGACAGTCCAACTCTATCAGTGAGCTCTAGGAAGCGCTACACGTATATTGGAGAGCATCAAGGGAATGTAGCTTGAAGGTCAAGTACGTAAATAACGAGGAAGAACAAAACGGTGAATATACATCGTGCCTTTTTATTACTTTAACATGCACTTTAATTTAGAGAAGTCATCTCTAGTTTTAATCGTGGACACATCACAACCTTTGTTCATTTAAATTCCCTTATGTGAATGATGGTGGGATAAATGATCTCTACATTTGAGCCTTGCTCCAAATTTTATTGCGCTGCAGGAAAGAAGCTCGGAGAAAGGAAGACACGTAGACTGTCTTCTCCGAGTTTTCATAGCTGTTGGTGGAGGTGTGCAGGCAAATCGGCTTCTGGGAAACTGTGGCAACACATACTGTCACACCATTTAGCCAGTGACCGTGGCAGTGGCAGTGGGAGTGAGGGCAGCTGGGCCACAGACAAAGGTTTCAATTTGCCACATACACGGAGGACCCTAGTGGGGCTCCTACCCATAGCCCTTAGGAGCTCACAGGGCTCTTTCTAAGAAGCCTGGTGTCCATGAGGATTACTTAGTCCAGTGCCTTTTCTTTTAATGCAGATCTTTGGGAGACGCGTTTCATTATCTGGGTTCATGAAAATGAAAAACAAAACCCTAATTACTTTGCATTTAATGGCTTGAGCGGTTAGAGAAATTATATATCGCATAGAGCTATAAGACAAGGTTTTCTGGTCAGGAGGCATTCCCAAGGAGGACAAAGTCAAGTTCACTTTGTAGCAGTTCGGTTTTAGCTCACAATATATTTTGTTTGCAAAATGTCATAGGTGAAAAGAAAACCAAAACAGTTCTCACCTTCACGGGGACTTGGAGAATTAAAGCTAACTTACAGAAAGATCATAAAATTATAGTAGCTATTTGGAGAAATGGAACAAAGAAACATAGTTTGAGTTTGCAGTTAAATTAGGTAGACATCCAAGAAAACCCTGAAATAAAGTAAAGAAGTAATTTCTTTAGTTATTTTGAAACATCTAATTAGTTTGCTGATCAAGTTTGCCCTCCTTTTAGAGCTCTTGTCTAAACCCACCTCCTTCTGGAGGGGTAGACTTTCTAGTCAAATGGATGCAGGGGCAGAGGTGGGAGGGTCTGGGGGAGACTTCCAAGGTCAGCTCCCAGAAGGCAGGTCACGTGCATCTGAGCTTCCCCTGTGCCCATGTGGTGCCCAGCACTGAGCTCAGAAATGCTAAGAATTTCTTTGGGTTGGTTTGCTAGGGAATATAGATATATTATCCTTACTAAGTGCTGCTGGCCGAGAATAAAATACCCTAAAAATTTTCAAGATGACATGAATTCTTCTTTCTATGAATCAGCATTCTGGGGTCTCATCAGCATTCGGGGCCCTTCTGACGGGCCGACGCCTAACGCATATTGGTGTCATGTCAGACATTCAAAATCTGAATGGAATGTGCGTCAGGACCTCCTCAAAGTCCGTTTGAGGTGCATCACATTGGGAGGAAATCATCTGGCATCTGCCAACTATCAGTTTCCCTAGATGGACACATTCTGTCACCAGAAAGCACAGTGCTTGGAACACATTTTCCGTACCTGCACAGATCCGTGCAAACTACCTTTGGCAAATCAGCCATGTTAAAAAGTTAGCAAAGGCTGTTGCAGAAATTTTATCTTAGGGGCTGTCTTTTTCACATCATTTCTATTTTACTTTTTATACAACCAAGCAAAGGAGATTAAAGAGCTGTCCTTTAAAATCATTCATACTATAATTCGTCAAGTTCAAGAAGAAGGATGGGGTTGGAGAGGGGGGAATCAACTGTCAGTGATGGTCCTTGCTACCCCCTTCCTCGATGGACTAACTAACCCATTCTGCTGCACCCACGGGTGTCAGACTTAGTGCCAGGCCCCGGCTACACGCTGGTGAAGGGGCAGACCGCCGGGGCAGATGGACCTGGATGGTCCCTGAGCGGGGGCAGCCATTGAGTGGAGAAGGTGTGGTGGCCGCCTTCAGTGCTGCAGGAAGTAGCCTGGAGTGAGGTCCGTCCATGAGAAACAGAGAGAATCACCTGTAAACCGAGACCCCAGTCCCGAGTATAAGACACTGACTGTAATTCTTGTCTCTTCTCTCAGTTCTTCCAAGGGTCGGGTATGGCGGGGACCCTCCTAGGTGCATAGGAAAGAAGTGAAGTCATTGCTTCCGGTGGAGGTCGCAGGGTGGGAGGACTTAATTTTCTAATGAAACCCGACTGAGGAATCTGAGTGGGAAACCATGAAATCACCCAAAAGGTAACTGAAGAGTGAGAAACATAGAGCAACCTAAAACAGACACAGCACCTACTATGTGTCAGGGACTGTTCCAAATGCAACGTATGCCTAACATCGAATCCTATCAAGTGGCTTTGTTGTCGATGCAGAAACTGAGGCACCAAGGGGTGAGTGACTTGCCTGAAGTTAAGGAGTGGTGAAACTGGAGTTCACACCGAGGCAGTGTGGGTTCAGAGCCCAAGGCGTGACCTGACGGGGTCTGAGCCACGTGGGTGGCGGCGCTGGGTCGCGGCCACAGCGTCCGGCGGCAGTCTGCCCTCGGCCCTAGTGCTGCTGGCATGTGCCCCGAGGGCAAGGTCCTGGCCACTCTGTGTCTGGGGACCACCCCTCAGGGCTCTGTTTGCAGGGAAGGACTATAAGGGAGAGGGCTGGCCTCTGTCCCCAGCAGCAGAGCAGCCTGTGTGAGCGCCCCAGCTCGGGCCCCCCTCTTGTTTGCACGCAGCTCAGCTGGCCCGCAGGCTCCAAGATGACCTTGGCCTCCGCCCTGTGGAACTAGGGAGCTCGAGAACCAGCACGCCCCAACAGGAAGCCCCGGCGTCTCCCCTTCTGCTAGCCCCTGTGAGGCAGGGAGAGGCAGCAGTGGAAGGAAGCCCCGGCCCCTGTGCAGTTTCTGACGGCGGGGGGGAGGGGGGGCAGAGCCGGAGGCCCGAGGGAGGGCGTGTCTGATGCCCCCTTTTCAGTCCACCACCCCTTAGTCCAGGGGCACCCGTGCTCGGGCGCGGTGACCGACGGAGTGCAAAACGTGCAGCGAGCGGCAGGAGGAAGACAAAGACGATAAACGTTTCCCAACACGGCTCGGCCGTTTGTGAACGAAACGGGAAAAAGAGCTCAGGAGGCCAGCGTGTGCGTCTTCTTTTGCAACTCCCGGCGAGAATCAGATTCACCTTGATCATTTCCCTATTGCTTCCTACTTTCTCTTTTTCGTTTTATTCCTCTGTCTACTTCTCTTTTCGCTAGAAAGGTTAGAGTGACACAAACTGTTTTTTCCCTCTTGTGCCACATGATCACGTAGGAATCTTGTACCTAGAACAACGCTATGGTTCCCGGGCCCCTTTCCCCCTCGTGTCAGTTTGTGTGACATCCCTCCGAAAGCCGTGCAGACGGTGGGACGTAGGAACATTCCACTGACCCCACTAGACTTCAGTGATTTCTCTACGCTACAGCCAGACGGCCCAGGGCAGTTCCGTGCGACTCACGGTTCTTTCACGGAAGCCCTACTGTGCAACGCGGGAAGCTCTCCTCCTCCTCCTCTTCCTCCTCCTCCTCTTTTTCTTCTGGAGCCTGCCTTCAGTTTTTAAATTAACTGGAAATGTTCTCAACTGTTTTTGGACTTTTCTCAAACCACCAAGACTGGCAAATGTCAACATTTTTTTCTTACAATAATAATAATTCATAAACAGTTGAGAGAAGTTGCTAAGCTTCCCAGGAAAAGGCACTTTGAGGTTAAAACCAAACACGGAACTATAAATTTTTTGGTAGATTTTCAGTTAGTGAGCAAGCATTCACGTTAAATTTGCCCTTTGGTCCCTATGATATATTACTTCTGTTAACACAGCTTGAAATTACTCACTGGGTAAAACCCGACTTCTGAAAGGAGTTGCACCAATATAGCTAGAAGAGGACTTCTGTCGTTTATATAATTTCTGCTTATCGTCTTTTACACATCGTCCTCTGACGTAATAAGCTGCATTTTGGAAAAATAATCTCACAGAAACCTTTTTAAAGGAAGTTTGGTGTCCACCTCCATGTTACTGATGGAACGTTTAGATCAAAGTGAACTTACACAGAAATGCTTCTCAATGAGTCAGTCTAACCACCCAGACTGGTGACTGTCAGGACCTAACAGTGGACATTTAAGATTTTAAATATTGTAATGTTTGTGTCAATGCAATTAAAACATGTAAGAAATCATATCCTACACCCACAGTTCCTCAACACCTATTAAAATTTTGGTTGAGATCAAAATATTTTCAGAGACTTGCTTGACGAATATGTTTTCATCCTTTCCTACATTAAACTCTGCCCTAAAGTTAAAACATCACAGTCATGCATTTCAATGGCCTCACACTCCACTCAACCCCTCTCCCCGAATCCCATCTTAACTTGATACTACTGTTTGGTTTTGATGGATAAAAATCGAATTCCTTGCATTTGTTCATTCACTCAGTCAGTCATTCATTGGATCTATCTATCCATCCATTGACTCATTTGATTTTTATTGAGCCAGAAATGTGATTGGCACAGAAAATAATTTTAAAAAATAAGCCAGGAACCCAGTCTCCTGGAGCTGGCAGGGTAGAGACCGACATTCAGCCCGCCATGGCGTGAATAAATGTCGATCAGGAGCCGGGCTCACTGTCCCAGGCAAAGGTGCCCGGTTCGCTGCGAGCCCACAAAGAAGGAGCTGCACTTTAACGGAGGACTCACTTGAGAGGCTGTTCAGAGAGCACGTGGGGCCACAACACATAGGACCTCGAATGGAACCTTAATGCTGTCGATCTTTGTTCCCAAACCCATGGAAAGCTACTTAAGGAATTGGAGCACCAGGGCAATACCATCTGGTTGTAGTTTTAGAAGGCAGTGTTGCCGGAGGAATGGGAACAGATTGGACTTGGCCCTGGCGGAGGGAGCCCAGCTCTCCAGCTTGTGAGTGGGATCTTTGTGGGGACACTGTTCTAGGAAAATTGTTTCCTGCATCATGGGGCACCCAGTCTGCAAGGGCCCAGGGGAAAGCGGCCCCTCCTGACCCAGTGCTGGGAAGAGCTGGGCCTCACCTGACTTACTGTTTGTGTTTAATAGATACTTATCTCACACGTCTTTATAATCACTGTGGAAATGTTTAGAAGCAGTGTAACTGATTCTGCTCTCACATCTCCATGGGCTGACGGGGAAGCTAAAGGCAAGTCCGTGGCCTTCTCGTGTCCCTGAGGGTCTCGGACTCTATGGCGGTTTTTGCTCCCTTCATTCTTCACTTTTCCTTAACCTTTTAACTGACTTTCCTCTGCCTTGATTCTTTGGTTTCATTTGAACACTAGTCTGTATCCCTGGAACAGAAAGCCTATAAATAATTAAGGAAAGCCACGAACACCATCGTATTAACATGCATGTGTCGCTACCTTCGGGGAATGTCTAACCCACCGGAAAACGTGCTGATGACACGCCCAGCCACCACGAGAAAAACACGCCGAGGACGGAGTGGGGCCAGCGTGAACACAGTCTTCTCTCCACGCGAACACTGCCCCTCGCAGGCCGTGACAGCTCATCTCTGGGTCGCTGTGGACGATATTGCTTCAAGATGTGCGGAACAGGCAGCGCCCTGGATTCCAGACTGCAGTCGCTCTTGGCTGTGGGGCCTGAGCTTGGTGTCTGGTGTTGCGCAATGCTCTTTGGAAGTCGTGAAGAGTCAGACTGCTTCTAGCTTGTGATATGCCAGGGAAAAAGACCTCCTCTCATCTAGCACTGTGACAATGCAGTGTGTTAAATACATCCCAGCTTCTACGAAACCGTAGTTCCTTCAGTGGTACCGTCCTACTGCAGACGCCGTGATTCTCCAGCCTGCAAAGTCAGTGAGATCTAGATGTGTAGAATATAAAACGGAACCTACAGCTTTGTTGTATTTATTTTTTCCTCAATAGGAGGATTTTTCACATTGATATCAATTTTTACTTATACTCGTTTAAGGCCAGAATACAGTGCTACTCATTCTTTTAGGCAGTTCGTTTGACTAAAGGTGAAAAAGAGCAAGTGAGATGTCCTCTTCGTGCGGTGGCCTTGCATCGCTGACAGGCTGGGACAAGACTACCTGTCCATGGGTTGCCGAGCTCAGCAGTGGAGCAGAGACGCGGCGGAGGCTCACCCGGGCAGCCGTGCTCCGCTGTGGCCCACTGTCTGTGTATGGTGCTGGCTCAGAGTGCCTTCAGAGTGGCTTCGGCTGGCCCCCATCTGCCAGAGCACTCCTGATGGTCCAGGAAGGGCACTCACATGTAGATTAGATGGAATTTCCTGCAGTCATTCTCTGTGTCATCTACAGACCTCATTGCAATGCTAGTTTTCCAAAATGCATGCTCTGCTCCATCTGTTTGTCCAAAACCAGCTTCCACTCGGAGCCAGGAACCTTCATCCGGACTCCCGAACATCATGTCTACCGGTGGCTTCCTACCGGCTTGTGTTTCTGTTTGCGCGCCTGCGTCCGCTGCCAGGTGCGGGCCTCTGGAACACTCAGTCTTGCCGTATGCCCGGGCTCGCCGTGGTGATGATGCATCTGCACTGACACTTCGCTCTTGGTTCGCTCTCTCAGGACCCAGGGTATCTATGCGGCGGCCCGGGCGTAGCAGTGGCCAAATCCCTGCTCCTCCCCAGGTCACCCCTGCACTGCCCAGGCGCAAGAACTGTCAAAATGAAGGAGGGGAAACAAATTGATACTTTTTCTGAAATAGGACTCTGAATATGAGAACTGAGGGAGACTCTCCAATTCTATAACTAAAAAAAGATGATATTCAGAGCTATGCATATCATACACCATCCAATCTGTTTTCTGAGCATAAAATATCTAGGCCATTAATGATTCTGCACAAAATTGTGGGACTGAGGCATTCTTGAAGAACCTTCTGGACAATGAGGAACAAAATACATAAAACATAGAAGGATCACAAGAGGGAACCTAAATTAATTTGAACAATGGACCTAATTTTTTTATCACCTACTTCCTAACCCCAGTCTCCCTGCAGGTGTCATTAGTGAGTCACGTGTTACTGTATCTCTTATCCTGACGTGTGCATCTACCTGTGTCCATCCATTTGCTTATGATGGAAACCAGGAAGCCATACATGTTTCTGTATCTACTCCACGACCACCTGGATTTCAAAACAGACTTTACATCCACCTCATTATTCCCTCCTCAGCAGTCCCCACCCACACCACATTTGGGAGGTCACACGGTCATCTCCCAGGGGCACTGATCTCTGCCTTCCGCCTGCCCCTCCTGCTTTCCCTTCTGTCCTCTCCGAAGTCCTTGGGAAACCCACAACAGCAACATGAGCACACGAATCCCCAAACCTCATTGCCTCCGTGCTCTGCTTAAATCACTTTGAAGTTTTCTCTGTGCGACCAGGATAAAGCTAGAAGCCCCTGGCAGTCAGCAAAGCCTGGCAGGACCGAGCGCGCGCTAACTCCATCTGACTGCCAGCGCTGGGCCCCTCTCTATCTCCTGTGCTCGCTCAGGCCTGGCCGTTTCTCCCTCTTTCTCAGCGTTGGAGTTGTGCACATATGCAGGGTCCAGCACAAATAACTCCCCTTTTTTATTACAGAATCTCTTATTACAAAGTCCTACTCATGTAGTTCTGTAACATAATATCACACGCAAGCACACCCATAGGATATTTTAGTGAAATGTTCCAATTAAACCTATAACTCATGACACTCACATTATTACCCTACCAACCACACTCAAGCAGGCCTTACTCCTGCCAGATCTTGTATTTCTTATCTTTAAGACCTCAATTGCTATTGAGCTCTCAGTGTTCATTGGGTTTGTTACTTCTTTAAGGAGGTCTTCCCCGAACCTCCAATTTGTGGTAGTTCTCACTATCCCCCTCTTCTGTGGTACCTTGTAATTTTGCCTCATAGTACTTGTCTTGGTTTTCCCCTAGGCACTTATCTGAGTGAATATTTCCAGTGACTCTCTTCTGATAGGCTGTGAGCATGGGGGTGGGGACTGTGCATGTCTTGCTTACTCCTGGACCCCAGTGGCTCCCGCACGGACCCGCACACAGTTGGCATGGGATAGATTTGTTGAGCAAAAGAGGGGAAACTCGGTAGCTCACAGTGTATTTGCTCAGTTATTCAGTAAGGCACGTATCTTGTGTGAAGCGCCATCCTCTGCTCACTGGATACGGCAGAGACCGCGAGAAACAACGGTTCTTCTTCTGGCGGAGCTCACCTTTCAGTGTGGAGAAGCCAGTAACGAACAACAGATACGTAATAAATGACACGGTGTTTTAGAAGGGTATGTGTGGCAAGGGGAAAAACAGAGCAGGATGGTGGAAACGACATGTCTCCGGAGAATGTGACCTGCAATTTTAGTAAATGACCTGTTTAGGCCCACTGAATGGGTTACAGTTGGGGAGAGTCTTGGAGCGAGTGCTGGTATTAAGCTATTTGCATATGTAGAGAAAGACTTTTCCAGCCCCAAGAAACAGTGGCTGTTTTGACCACGGCCATGGCGTTGGCTTGTCAGTGACTGAACTGGGTGAGCCATCGATGGTCTCAGCGGAAAAGTGACATAAGCTCCCCTTTTCATTGTATGTGGTTCAAGATGGCCGCTCTGTGGAGAACAGGCTGCAGCAGGAGGACCACACAGAAGACTTCTGAGGGATACAGGCCAGAGGTGATGGTTGCTCGAATCAGGATATAACAGAAGAGGTGGTGAAAAAGAGTGGGAGTCGTGATAAACGGGGTGGGGGGGAGAAAAGTAGGTTTACAGCTGTTTGTAGGGAACATAATACCATGATTAATAAATAATGATACAAGAATGAGCTCTGTGCGTTGCATACTCGCAACCGTAAACCCGCTTGTGCCCCATCCTCTATTTTGCAGGTGGAGCCGGAAGGCTTTGCTGGAGCACCGGAGGGCAGTCTGGGGGAGCAAGGGGTTAAGGACAGCTCTGAGGTTTTGGCCTGAGGAGCTGGGAGGACAGCATTGCCGCTGAGCAGAGAGGGAGGAGGGCGGCTAATGCGCTCGGGTGGAGCTGGTGAGATCATGTTTATTTGGAGGTGCTGGTGGAGCGGGTGAGCGGGCGGATGGGTGTGCGGTTCAGCAGGGCTACGGGAGGGAGTGGAGACCATGGGGGTGCCAGCCTACTTAGTGCGGGGGCGGGGGGCAGACAACGTCACTGTGCAGGGAAGCAGGCAGAGGGCGGGGGAAGGACTCAGGATGAGCCCATGGGCACTTCCATGTGAAAAGATTCGAGAGAAGAACCTGTATTCAAATTGGTGCTTTTTCACTTGAATCCAAGCCAGACTTTTCCTGAAGGGACAATGACTTTTCTCTGTAGAAATATAAAATAATCCGTAACTCCCTTGTGTTTCACTGTTTGTAAACAACTATTTGATCAGTGACAGAAGTTTAAATTATTTTTGTTGAGACTCAATTCGTGATGCTTAAATGTATGGCAGATAGTGTATGTTCTTCACGGAATATGACTTTATCCTTGAGTGGATTCTAACGTATTTTCTTCAGTGAGATAATCTTAGAATTATGAAGTCTTTGTATTTAGAATGTGGTCATAGAATTAGGAAAACAGTTTTATACATCCATTTTTAGTCTTTTGAATAGTAACAAAATGTTGTACGGGCACATTTTATTAGAAGTTAGAGGAAAAAAATAGAAAGTTGCGCTTCATTTTAGGTTCAGGTTTGTTCCAAACAGCTTTGAAGGTCAAACTTCATTGTGGATTATTCTCTGACCTAAAGGAATTTAAGGAAGTTGGTGTGGTTTCAGGGTTAATGAAAGAATTCAGGCCTTTGGGTCTGGTAGAGTTCATGAACCCCCGGACCCACCGCTGAATAACTCTGAACCAACTGGCCCTGAGCTGCTGAAGCCATTCAACTCCAAGTTCAGGTTCACGGTGGTTCAGACCGATGCCCTGAAACCACATGAGCATCTGTGGCATGGAAACCTTTCAACTCCATGCATTCTGTGCGACTGCGGGCAACTTTAATGGGCCATTTGGTGAATCACTTTCCTTTGGAGCTCTGAGGTCTGGAGTTTGTACTACAACACTTCTTCGTATTGTGTATTTTTCATCTGTTTGTGTCAGCTGAGACACAGAGCAAATGTTTAGCAGAGGATTCCAAACTCTTAGCAATCCTTAAGCAATACTAAAAGTATGTGGAATGTAATCTTAGTTTCTCAATCGCACACTGTTATTTCTAAATGTAAGATCCTTCTAAGATTTTTTTTCTCGACGATTCTAGTCTTGTTCCTTAAGAAATGTAATGAAGAGTGCAGTAAAATAGAGCTCCCCAGCTCCCCAAAGATTTCCTACCTAGCGCCTTCCTTCTCCTTTCTGTTTGATGGGTGTATGCTGTGACTTTTCTGATGGCCAGTTGGTGATTACATTTCTGACCCTTCACCTTTCCTCCTGGTCCCCTCATCCCCAGATCTCCCCACAGTTGGGTCACGTCTACTTATTATAACTAATCCTATTCCACATCTCATGGAGGTTCTCCTTCTGGAATTGAACAGACTGATGATTGGTGTTTTAAAAGCTAATATTTTACTTAAAAACACACTGTATATTTAAACCAAGCTTACTTAATTTTTGGTGGACATAGTCAAGGATTCTATAAAAACACAATACATTTTGAGATATCTGTCATATACAAGGCATGTAGTTTATCCACTCTATTTTTCAACCAAAGATTCTGTTTATTATTGAAGTTATGGAAGGAAAGATTCATTATCATGAGCATTCTTTAAAAACAAAACAAAATAACCCTTACGATCCATCAAAATGCATTTTTTACATATTTCTTGTATGTGTGGCAGACATGTTTTACGCAATGGCATGATCTTATCTTGAAAATAAACACATTCTTGAAAAGCAATGCAAGCATTGTAGTTTGCTAGAGATGTGAAATTTAAGTACCTCCAGCAATATTTACTGAATACGGACCTTATCAAAATGGGGTACAACACATATTTTTTTAAAAATCCTTTCTTTGGGAGTTAGCATGGGTCGAGTTGATGTTGTTCGGCTGATGTTGTTGTTGCACTTGGAGAACGAAGTATGTGTGTCCAAGTTTTCCTTTGAAATGTTTATTTTGCGCCCTTGGGGTCTGGAGCAAGCACCCGCTACCAGCGGAGCTCAGCAAAGGTCTCCCGGGCAGATGGCCCGCACCGAGCACTCCTGGCCTCCGTGCAGGCTCCGCTCAGCGCGGACGGGCCGGTTTATGGTCCTGGGATGCACGCCTGTCCCCAAGCGACAGCCAGGGGAGAACCAAAATCTGCATTAAAAAGTGGCCATCAAAACAATCAGCCTGCATTTAATGCATGTTAACCAACTCACCAACATCGCTCTGGCACCTGTCCTAAAGCAGCTCATTTTGGTCATGAAAAATAGTGAGGCATTGATCAGGCTTTATTTGCTTAGCTACAGGCATCTCTTAAACCCTGGGACCATCCTCAGTGTCCCGGGAATTTTTAACCCATGGCCCAGGGCGGGCATTCTTATAGCCCAGAGATAGGCACTCTTCACAGTTCCCGGACAGAGGACGGTGGAAGCTGCCCACAGGTGGGGACTGGGCAGCCCTGTGCAGCTGCAGGAGCTGCCTGGGCGCAGTTACACTGTCATGGATCCAGTCCTCGATGTGCTGGGCAGGGCATCCAGAGACGCGGGCTTCTGTTTAGGAGGGGGCAGGGCAGCCTTGCAGAGTACCGAGCTACAAACGGACTCTTCCTTGTCTTCTCCTCCTCAGTCATTTTTTTTTAGTGTGTTCCATGTTCAGGTGATGTCTCTGCTGGTTTAGGTCTGGCCTTTCAAAGATGAGCAGGGCACGGACTTGGCCTCTAGGAACCTCGGTCTGAGGATACCTGTCTCCAGGGAAATAGCGCAGAGACAGGCGTGCGAACAGAACATGAAAATAAAGTGCATTAAGGGTGAAAAGTGTGCACCACTCACAGTGTTATTGGAGAAGGAAGGGACTTCCTCTTTCTGGAAGCCTGCAGAGCCGGGAATAGAGGCGTAGCCGAGCTGTGCCTGGAGGGGCCTGCTGCGTGGGCGTGTTTGTGGCCACGCGCTGTGGGGAGAACTTGGAGGGGCGAAGGCTCTCTACTTAGAGGTGGGGGCGGCATCATGCACGGTGTGGAGTTACTTTGATTACTCAGAAGTTTCCCTCTTTGCTCACAAACAGGATACTTTAGAGGACTTGCAAGGTACTTGTATTATCAACATGTAACAGACAGCTGTTGGGCTCCTACTGTATGCCAGGCATTGCGGACACCTGTACCCCTGTCCACACCTGTCCGCAGGACAGGCAGAGGTCCTTCTCCTCATGGAACTTCATTTGTACCTCGAGAGACAGATGACAGCAAGCCCCATAAATATGTCACGGAATGTGCTGCAAAGTGATAGGGGAGAGTGTGGAAGGGCCAGGAGGCCAGTCGGCGTAGGAGGGAGGGGAAGAGGTGATATTAAATGGGAGAGTCAGGTTCAATTCTCCCCGCCTCACTGGGGGCTCGGGCAGCATCTGTTCCGAATCAATTCGGTACCTGCCGAAGGCTCTGTGTCCACCTTGTACCAGTCGATAGATGTTTTGAGCATTACCTTGCTTGTGTGGTAGGTTCAAGTGCACGAACTTCGCCTTTCGGATTTGAGGCACTCGAAGGACTTGAATGATGCCATGAACAAACTGGATACCTCCAACTCTCCTTTGTATATTATTTTTTGATTGTTTACTTATTTTGTATTTTCATGCTCTGGGGCGGCAGCAGAGTGTAGCGTAGATCGAAGGCAGACGGTGTGGGAGTCAACACCGGCCAGAAGACCAGGGTCGCAGTAAGGATGGAGCCTTGACTCAGGGCGATGCGCTGGGAAGCCGGGCTTGGCACTGGAGACTGGTCATATGTGGCAATGCCCGTGGCAGTGTTATTGACACGATTAGGAAATGTTGTCAGGGGAAGCGCTTCAGTGTAAAAGGTGAGTTTGGTAGATGTTGAACTTGAGCGACCCATGAGATAAGCAATCATTCGCACTTTTATTTTTTATGGCCTTTGGGGAGAATTAAACGGCTAGCCATAGGTGTGCGGGAATGCTCAGAGCACGCGCAGTGGCCGTTAATACTGTGGGGAGTTCCGGAAGTGCTTCCCTTCAAACCTGCCACAGTGCACATATTCTACCCGATTAATGTCCCCCAAACCCTGCTTCGATCTGTGGCTCCTGTCCGGCTCTTCGGGGACGCCCCTGGCCCGCAAGTTAAAATAGCTGTCCTGTGTCATCGAGTCTCCTCGTGATCTGATCCAACTCTGTCTTTCCAGCGTTACCTCCCGTCGTCGTATGCCTCGCTTAGTCTGTCCTGGTGACATATGACTTGCTCTTCAGCAGTCCCTGCCGCTTTCTGCCTGTTGTTTGAATGGCTTAGAGAGCACCTGTCCCCTTCCCTATAAAGTGACATTTTCCCTTGGCTTCCATTCACGCGCACTGGATGTTGACTGGTTTTGTTGATGTACATCAGACTGTAATGTGAAAATAATTTTAAAGAACACGTGAAAACTATAATTAAAGTTGTTTAACTATAAAATGTATTAATTGTCTTTTTAAAGGACGATTTTCAAAGTTTCTTAGAGCATGGTTGAAGCACAAATCATGCGGGGTTACGGCATTGAACCCACACTTTCTCGTAAACCTAGGAGGTTGGATTGTCAGGCTGAACTAACTCCCCTCTGTTCACAGCTATTCTTTATGAGATGGTGTCTCTTCGGGCAGCAGCAAATGCCTGCCAGCTAATTAATAAGTCTGGGAGAAATTAAGCCACAGTGTATTATTAATTGTGGTTCGGAGAGCACCAAGGAAAACAACCAAAGGAGAGTCCATGCGTTTGGTGCCGGGCACGCCAGAAATGGTCGTGCCTTCAATGAATTGATCATTTGATCATTCAGGCAAATTATGGAGGACACGAGGCTTTCCCTTTATTGAGCAGTAATGAAAGGACCGGCTGAGACGCTTTCTCCCGGGGAATGCTATTACCGGCCATTGAATGCGTCAGATTTGAAGACCAGCCCTGGGGACCGTCCGAGGTGGCCTGTTGATTCCTGCCGGCTCGCCTACCTGGCAGAGAGGGCTCTTCTGGCCGCAGCTCTAACCACGGCCTTCTCTGTGACCGAGCCAGGTGAAGGGTGTACCCAGGGCAGCAGCTAGGCAGTGATGGAAATGGAAATTTTTCAATTATCTCTTCTCACTATTCTAATCTTTTTTTGATGGCTGGCTCCTCTGGATTTTATCAGGTGTTAACTGCATATAAATATTTATGAAGGGAATCTGCACACACGGATATGTTCACAGGATGAACACGAAAGGCTAACATTACTTAATAAAAGTTAGCCGTGAAAACTCTAGATTGAGCATGTCAATGAGTGCAGCATACACCTAAACTCCTTTTGAAAACATTCATTGGAATTTATGTAATTTACTAATTAGTTCATTAATGATTTGCAAATGAGCTGTCTTCTCTGTCTTGCCCTGTGGGTTTGGAGTCCAGAACAGGTGGTATTCCAAATTAAATATTGATAAGTCAAAATGTAAATCCTGAGGGGCAGTTTAAAGTCGTCTCTCTTGTTTTCGAGCATGCTTCTATTGCACAAGTGCAATCGCAGAAAGCATAGCCTTAAACGGAATCACTGAGTAAATGCCGTGGCATGGCCACCACTCAGCGCGACGCAGAGACGGTTTCTAGCACCGCAGACACCCTCCTCGTGCGAGCCCTCGTCAGCGGCTTCCTCCCTAAGTAGTGCCTCTCGGATTTCCATCACCCTGGAGGGGTTTTCTAGGTGCGCCACTCATTTGAATGGTTATCATGAAGAAAGCTGCTGTGAGTGTACATACTTGTCTTTTGGGCGTATTTCTGAGAGCAAAATTGCTGCACTAGAGTTTAGAGCTAGTGGGTCATTAAAATCAGTTTCCCAAGGGATTTTACCAGTCCACATTCCCAGTCGCCACACACGGTGTTTCGGTTGCTCCGAATACTCGCCGACACTGGTTCCTGGCACATGCGTGGGCTTTGCATCAGCGTTCTCAGGAGCACATAGTGGTACTATTTTGGGTTTCACTTGCATTTCCTTTATGGTTAATGAGTTTGGCCATTTCAGCTGTTCTTTTTGAAGGGCCTGTCGGTCATATCCTCTGTCCTCGTGTCTAATGGGCAGTCTCTGTAGATGTTTGTTATACATTCCGGATGCGCACATACATCTATACAATACATATAAATCGATGTGTATTATGTACATGCATCAAACATGTGTATTCTTTTATACCTTGATGGTGTTTTTAGCTCTAAATTTGAAACACAACTCAATAGACTTTCCTTACAACACTGTCTATGTCCGAGAGTGTCTGTCTCGCAGTCACTTCGAGTTGAGCATCTTCTGTGTCCAGCTGGAGCAGTTATAACGTTTGCTTTGCGGTATTTGTCAGGGAATTCCAGTTTCTGCGCCACCTTGAGTTAAACTTCGGTTCACTGTCTTCCCCTTGAGAAGTCGTCGCATTTTCCTGGCTTTTGTGTGTGAAGTAATCTTAGATGGAATCCTGGACATTATTAGCACTGTGTTCGGTGGACAGCACTGTTATACTATTTGGAGGATATTGATAGGTTTTTGGGTTTTAACTTATTATTTTGTGCAAGCGATCAGCTCACTTTTGTGCAGGCTGCCAAATGCAAATTCTGTCTCGCCCTTTGTGCACGGCTGTTGAAGAATCATTTCCGTTCTCAAAGCCTACACTGCACTCATTTGCATTTTTATTGCCAACGCCTGACTCGCAGAGGTTGTGAGCCTGAGACTTGGGCGGTGCGCACTCAGAATTCCGGAGTCTCGCTCTCTCCCTCCGTCTGCTGGAGGGCCCCCACCCTTCCCGCTGCCTGCCCGTGCTCCCTTTCCTGCTGCCAGACAAGTGGGAACAACTTGGAAAGCCGCGGGAAGCGGGAAACCCACCACATGCACTCGCTTCTCCAAGCTTTGAGCCTCCTCCACGCTGCAGTGGTTCTGTTCAGTCCTCAAAGTGCTCCAGTGGCTGCGCTTTGCAGTTCGCCCCGTTTTGCTTGTTCTCAGCCGAAGGGATGAGCTGGGATGGCCAGAAGTTCCTTATGGAGCCTTTTGAAATGGCCATTTGGAGGCCATTGCCATTCTGGTGCTCACATCGATTCTGTGGTCTTAAGGAAACCCATTAATTATTTGGCTTTATCTTTATTCCTAAGTCAATTAAAAAATACCCCCACCGTCCCATGGATTCATTTCACACTATTTTTGAAACTCAGTTCTTCTCTCCCCTTGATCCGAAACAGCTTTGCGTCATGGCCTTTGAAAACGGTTCTTGTGCTTCATTCGCTATTCACCTGGGAGTGATTTGGTTAGGTGAGGTCTTCAGCAGAGACAGATCCTGTCGATTACTCTTCCAGCTGCTCACTAGCCATTTCTTGCCGAAATTCTTTTCTGAGAAATGAAGAGAAAGAATGGTTTCTGCGGACAGTTTCAAGTAAATCTTTCCCGGGCACCCATTCAGTGGTGCCGAGGAGGGATGTTTTTGTCCCTCGGAGACTAGGGATGCGCAGGAAATGAAATCTCCGGATTCTGCTTCCGCTGAGCTCAGCCCTCCGGCCTGCGCTGCCTTGCCTGGTGTGGCTCGGGTCTCTCACTGTCTCTTCCTAAGGATCTGTGGTCAGCCTTCCCCCTCCCGCGCCCCGCCCACTGTCCCCCTTTTGTTTTCTGGAGTTAAGTAAGTGTCCTGGCCGCCTCAAAAGCAAGTGCCAATGTGATTTTAAAACAATAAAGTCTTTCTAGGGCTCTGGATGATACGGATAACGAAAAGTGGGCTGGTGTTGCACTAGGAGCTTCTACCCACAGAGCATTTCCAAATAGAGAATAGGGTTTTTCTTTCCTGCGGAGCCTGAGTTGCAGGGAGAGAGGACTGGAACCGCTGAAGAAGGCTCCTCAGATGCTCATACTTGAGAAGTCTCCAAGCTTCTGGTGAGGACAGGAGTCCCTTCCTACCTGTGTGTTTGCTTTCCACAGTTTCAATGACCAGCGGTCAACTGCCATTGAAAAATAGTAGTTGGAGAATTCCAGAAATAAAGAGCTCCTAAGATTGCACACCTTTCTGAGGAGCGTGGTGAAGTCTCACGCTGCTGCCCGGCTCTGTCCTGTCCGGGACATGCGTCTTCCTTTGTCCGGTGTATTCCGCGCCTCGGTCCCATGGTAGCCACCTCGGTGGTCGAGTCGACTGTCACAGTATCCAGGTGCTTTTGCTCCAGTGACCCTTACTCTACTTAATAATGCCATATTCACATAAGTTTTATTAGAGTGTAGTGTTATAACTGTTCTATGATATTGTGAGTCGTTGCTGTTATTTTTTCTGTGCCTACCATATAAGTTGAACTTTATCATTGGTATGGATGCATGGGAAAACATATGATACTTATAGGGTTCAGCATCACCCATGGTTTCAGGCATGTGCTGGGGGTCTCGGAATGTGTCCCCTGTTTATGGGAGGGTGGCGGCTACTGAATGTCATTTCCTACTTGGCATAGAAATAGAAGAGAATAATACAGAAGGGAGTCACTGAAGTCATTTTAATATGACACATACATTATAAAAGGGGGGTGTTCATATTTTGTTGATATCTTCTACAAACTTATAATTAATGGCAGACTAACCAGGATAATAAAATAGGTTTCAGAAATATTTAACAGTTCATGCTTGCAATTTCTGCTGAAGATAAGCTATTTCGTTAAGATGCGACTTTTCTTGTGCCGTACTTTGGAAAGAAAGGAAAATTAGCCTACTGCCAACAAAGTAAGGCAACTCACTCCAGGACGTTTACCCTAGAGGAGACGCAGAAACAAAGCTGCTGTCTTTGAAACTAATGGCAGCCGTTACGAATCGGCGGCCCGCCGTCTGTGGACAAGAGGTCACAGAAGGCACCTGGCGAGCCACAGCGCAGGCACGCTGGGTGACCCTGATGTTCCTGTCCCTGCCGCTGTGATCGGATGCCAGCCAGCCTGCTCTTCTGCCACTAGACTGGTTCGAAACAGCGAGAGTGGAGAGCGGGCTGTTTGCCCTGAACAAAGGCATTATGGAGAGGATTCAGAATGTGTTCCCTGTCTCCCAGTATAGGGAGGTACACATGTAGGGATTCCAATGACATTTACATTGGAAACTTGGAAAAGAAGCCAGCATAGATGTTAAAAGTAACGAACAATTTGCCAGCAAACATATGGTACAGTCAGTATTTTTTAGTTCAGGCAGAAAAATGAGTAGAAGATAGAAGGAAGCATGCAGAAAAGAAAATATGTAATTTGCTTCTTCTTTAGCAAAGGACCTATTGATTTTGTCACCAGTGAGGTAACACCTCCTGATCCCTGTTCTTGCCAGCGCCCAGGGAGTTCATTCTCTCCCTTCCAGGCGAGGCCCGGTTCTTCTCCTCCTCCTCCTCCTCCTCTACCCTGGGAGTGCCTCAGCCTTCCGCATAGATCCCCTGAGGTCAGCCAGCAGATTCACTGGAAAATATTTGCTGTTTGATGTGATACTTTTTTTTAAAGATTTTTTAAAAATTTATTTTTAGGGAGGGAAAGGAGGGACATGAGAGAGAGAGAGAGAGAGAGAGAGAGAGAGAGAGAGAGAGAGAGAGAGAGAGAGAGGAGAGAGACATCGATGTGCGGTTGCTGGGGGTTATGGCCTGCAACCCAGGAATGTACCCTGGCTGGGAATCGAACCTGTGACACTTTGGTTCCCAGCCAGTGCTCAATCCACTGAGCTACGCCAGCCAGGGCTTGATGTGATACTTTTAATTGCATTTGATCTCGCAAGTAATGCTGTCAAGAAACCTGTAAACCATTTTCCAAATTTTATTCAAATAAATAAGATTTTAATGGTAATTTTTTTAGGAAAGCAACTCTAAAAGTAGTCATTTAAAATTATTTTTAAAAGTCCTCATTAACTAAGTGTTTACTATTAGAAAGGTACAGTGCTAGGTACTTTATATACATTTAGTTGTGTTTCTACTAGTTGTAGGACTTTTGACAAGACTGTCAAAGCTTCATTTTCTCATAGATAAAATGTATATAACAAAAATATTGCCTACTTTATACACTTATTGAAATCATTCATTAGGATAATGAATTTTATGTATTTGCCAGGGTGCCTAGGATATATAATATTATGTGCTTAATATTAGCTAATAACTGTTAAAAATTACATGCTTAAGACAAAGTGATTCTTTTATTTTCAGAATTACTTTAAATATGATGATTTTCTTCTAGAATCTTAAAAACTAATATACACTCCATTTAGAAGTATATTCGAGTGTCTTTTTTCTGCACAATGTATCAGCACAGGGTAGTAAAATGAAAATAAATTATTTGCTAAGAACTAAACCAAGTTAAACTGAGAATGAATTCCCTCTAGCAAAAATGTTTCATGTATCCAAACAGTCAAAATATTTGGAGATTATTAGCATTCTCAGACTTTAGATTTCATATACTCTGTGTTGTATTAAGTACACTTTTCTTCAGTCAATGGCGTAGAGAATAATACATCATTGACTTTGTTACTCTATGTTTATTTGGAAGATGGTAATTATATGTCAGCCACAGGCTTCTATAGAAAAATAGGAGAAAGTATAACCTAATATTTTCATATGTTAATTTTCAAACTTTGACTACACTTAAGATATACCTTCTTATTAAGACATAATAAGATATTATTTCTCTCTGTTCTTCCAACATAAGCACAAGGAAAATTGTATTTTACTCTAAGACATTGTGCTTCTCCTGGATTTTGATATCTTATTATTCTCATACCATTTAGCAAACTGAACATTATTTCAGCTTTGTTCTTCTTTCTCAGAAGGACTTTGGTTATTCAGGGTCTTTGTTTCATACAAATAGTAGGATTATTTTTTCTAGTTCTAGGAAAAATGACTGCAATTTTGATAGGGACTGCACTGAATCTGTAAATGGCTTTGGGTAGTATGGCCTTTTTAACAATATTCACTCCTCCAGTTTATGAATACGGGATATATTTCCGTTTGTTGGTGTGTTTTTCAGTTTCATTCCAAAGTCTTACAGTTTTCAGTGCACAGGTATTTCGCCTCCTTGGTTATTCCTGAGTATGTTGTTGACCTTGATGCTACTGGGAATGAGGTGGCTTCCTTTATTTCTTTTCAGGCATTTCATTGTTGGCATATAGAAATGCACCTGATTTTTCTAGATTGGTTTTCTATCCTGCAACTTTTCTGAATTGGTTGCTTAGATACAACTTTTTTTTTGTTGAGTCTTTAGGATTTTCTATATAGAAGGCCATATCAGGCTCAAATAGAGACAGTTTTACTCCTTTCTTTATTATTTAAATACCTTTTATTTCTTTTTCTTGCCTGATTTTTCAGGGCAGGGCTTGCAGAACTAGGCTGAGTAGGAGTGGTAAGAGAGGGGGCACCCTTATCTTGTCCCTGATGTTAGAGAAAAAACTTTCAACCTTTCACCTTTGAGTATGATGTTACCTTAGGGCTCTTCATATATGGCCTTTATTATGTTGAAGTATATTCTTTCCATACCCACTTTGTTGAGGGCTGTAATCTTGCTAAAGGATGTTAAGTTTTTGTCAAATGATTCTTCTGCATCTGTCGAGAGATTCGTATGATTAGCCTTCATTTACTATTGTGGCGTACCCCATGTATTGATTTGTGTGTGTTGAGCCATCCTTGCATTCCCAGGATAAATCTCATTTGATCCTTTTAATGTGATACAGCCATTGCTGAAATGGGGTATTGAAGTAAATCCTCTACTATGGCTGTATTATTGTCATTTCTCCATTCAGGTCCTTAGGTTCTATGATATTGAAGCCACACATATTTATGAATGTTACATCTTCCTGATGAGTTGACTCCTGTCTCATTATATACTGGCCTTCTTTGTCTCCTGTTATTGTTTTGCCTTAAGATCTCATTGCCTGATATAAGTATAGCCCCCCCTGCTCTCTTTTGCTTTCTGTGTCAATGAAGTACATTTTTATTTTCACCCCTGTACTTTGAGCCTCCGTGTGCCCTTCAAGCTGAAGGTCAGCTGAGATGACAGGCATTTGCTCTAGGGCTGTGCGGGGAATTTAGAAGAACGGGAACCGGAATGTTCTTCTGTACTTAGTGCCCCGTTAGCAACCCGTCTTTCATTTTCTCAACGGCAGGTGTGCGCCCTTTGATTTCACGTTGCCCCCCGTGTGGCGGCTCAGCCCTTCTCTCCCGTTGTTCTCAGGGCTCTTGCCGCCGTCCCACGCCTCTCTCCTCCCTGTCGCATTGTTTCTGCTGAGTTTCTTCGCCTGTGGATACTCACGGCTTTTGCTATCGATTCCGCCATCTCAAGGCACCTTCTTATGGCATCCGCTCTGCGGGTCCTCGGGTTGCCCCCGTCCCACCCTCAGGCACATTCCTGGGGGCATCCAGCGCCACTCTCCAACCTGCTTTTACTCTGCAGCTGCTAAACCCCAGTTGTTTGCTGGCGGATTTTATACAACCATGTTTTCATGAATAAATACTTATTTTTAGAAATACCTTTAATTATATGGGAGAATACATTTATGCTTCAGTTTTTTTGATGGCATAACATTGTTTTGCTGAGAGAAAAATCCATGCTCTTAACAAATATCCAATGAGAGTCTTCTATATACCAGCATGTAAACCACGGAGACATAAGGAAGATGAAAATGTGAATTTATCATTGGTTAGACAAGTCAGAAAGGCAAGTAATTATAATTCAATGACATGAATGCAAAAAGCAGTATGCAAATGAACTGCTCAGGGAGCAGGAAATAAGTGGTTACGTGTGGAGGGGGAAAGTGGGGGACCGCCGAAGTGGTGTTTGAGCTCCTGAGAGTGGACAGAAGGGGAGAGGGCCATCCTGCGCAGAAAGAGCATCTGTTTCTGCAGACTCAGAGCCATTGTCTTTTCTTACTGCTTCTGCCGATACAAATCATCCCTTCTTTATGGAACCAATTGTTCTTTCCCATGCTATAAAAAATAATCGACTATGAGCATATATAATATGAGAAATGAAAGGTAAGTGTCACAACCTGGTGAGCCACTCTTTAAAATACCCATCCTCAGTTTTCTGAAGAGACTGTGGTTATTTTTTTTGGACCAAAACAGACACGGTCCCTCAATGGGCGTGTGAGTTAAGAATATCACTTGGACGTGCTCACAAGCAGCTGATACTCTAAGTCGCTTGACCGCAGTTTGGTGATGCACCCGCAAACGTGAATTAAATGATTGTGCTCCACAGATGTTTTTCTTCTAGGATATGTGAATTTATGACTTTTTAGGGAAAGGATTCATATGCTTCGAGTTCTTCCGAAGCTCTGGATGAGCCAGATTTACAAATGTTTTATTTTTGGAATCAACTATTTCCAAAATCTCCTCTTAGCCAATCGAAGAGTTGTTAGTCATTTGTCTTGCTAAACCCTGTTCTATCTGAAAAAACCATTATCAAGGGCTTCTTTATGGAGCTGATTTATAGAATGGTTAGCGTCTTAAATTCTAGAGGTTAAGCTCAAGTAGCAACTGTCTAATGAAAAACCAAACATTATCCAAGAAAGAATTTCCCAAACAACATAGAGCCTTAAGAACTAGTCTCGTGATGGAATTGTGAAGAACTTCACTATTCATCGACAGACTTCCTGCCTCCTTCCTTTCTGAGACAAGTTTTTCAAACGGTTGAGGCCTTCTCCCTGCTATCACGGACAGGCTGGCTGAGCTCTGAAGGCGAGAAGAGGCCCTTGGGGAATGTTTATGGACGCCCTCACCATATGTGAGCTTGCATTGCAAAAAAAAAAAAGCCGTCTTTTATATCTTCTGGTTCTCAGATTTCCATCTGGATTCCGCACGTTTAATTATGCTAGAATTTTAGTCTCTGGAAGAAAATTATTTTTATTTAATATGGTGGGAACAGTCTTATATGTTTAAAGGTAAGGGTAGCTAACATGATACTTGAACCGCAAATCCTTAGTAATTTAAAACAAGAAAAGTATACACTTCACGCCGATGGAAACTCCAAATGGCTATTCACTATTCACGGTGAAAGGTGGCTCTCCCCCAGCAGGGGCTCTCGCACCCACCCGGGCCCCCTTCTTCCTGTAGTCGCACAGCGCTCAGCAGCTGGCTCCGGGGGTACCGAGCTCCTCTGCCTCAAGCCACTGCGGGGCGACGGGCAAGGAAAAGCAAGAGGGAGGCGGCTTGGGAGGACTGTTTCTGAAACAATGCACTTCGGTTTCTCCTGCTTTCTACTGGCTGGGCCTCGGCGCCATGGCCTCAGTACGATGATGTCGGTACAATGATGCTTTGCCTTCAGAAAACCAGAGGAAACGAATTTGGTGAATGAGCAGAGTACTGGAATCTTCCACAGCATCCTGCCGGGTTCATGCCTTTGCCGGCGGACAATATTAACTATTTTGGCTCCCATGCAACCTAAATGACTTTGGTAGATGTCTGTCCTCTCAGGCCTTCTTTATTCAGGTTGTCTTCTCAAGGATGTTTGAAAATATTCTTTGGCTTTAGAGAAACTAATGAATTGGAACAACTTGACTTTCAAAGGATTTGTTTCCCATTGAGAGTCATTCCCCTTCTCAACACTTACCAATATTTACAGCCGGTGAGACGCAGGATGAGAGATTCACACGCTCATTCACTATTCATTGATTCAGGGGGTATTTATTGGCCACGAGTGCCTACTCCCTACCATAAATTTCTGGAAAACTGAGATGCATTAGTGAATAAGAAATAAAGACCCCTTCCACATGGAGGTTACCCTTAGCCAGAGGGTGGGGGAGGGAGACCAAAAACAGATGAAAAAGATTAAAAACAGACCAAATGAATTAGTACTTATAAAGTATTTAAGTAAATGATAAGTGAAACGGGAAAAGGATAAAAACAGAGCAGGGTAAGAGAGAGTGGAGCATGCGGTGCTGTAGGGCAGGATAGTTACACTTTTAAACTGGGAGATGACCTTTACTAAGTGTGCGGCATTTGAACAAACACCTGAAGGAGACACTTCACGGGGAGGAGTGTTGCAAGCCCAGGCAGAGCACACGCAGGGGTGTCCAACGTTTTGGCGTGCCCGGGCCACACTAGAAGAAGAAGAAGAAGGAGAGTTGTCTTAGGCCAACACATGAAATACACCGGGACATGTAATCCCAAAACGATCATAACATCGTAAGTAAATTCACGGTTTTGTGTTAGGCCGCATTCACGGCCGTCCTGGGCTGCATGCAGCCCGCGGGCCACAGGTTGGACACCCATGCACATAGGTTGCGGCCATGCCTGGCCTGTTGGAGAAGCAGCTGGTGGGCGGGGGCGGGCAGCGGCAGTGTGGCCGGAGGCGGTACAAGGGAGCTGGTAAGAGAAGAGGTCAGAGAGCCAGTGGTGCCGACTTCAACGCAGAAACATTTTGAAAGGGGTTGAGAAACTGAAATGCACCCTGGCTGGCGTAGCTCAGTGGATTGAGCCTGGGTTTCGAACCAAAGTGTCGCAGGTTCGATTCCCAGCCAGGGCACATGCCTGGGTTGCAGGCCATGGCCCCCAGCAACCGCACATTGATGTTTCTCTCTCTCTTTCTCCCTCCCTTCCCTCTCTAAAAATAAATAAATAAAATCTTAAAGAAAGTAAATTAAAAAAAAGAAAAATTTTTTTTTAAGGAAAGAAACTGAAACGCAAATGGATTTCTTGAAAACTCGGCCTTGCATGCAGTTGAAACACCTTGATGGGCTACAGGCATAACTGTAACGCCACTGAGCCATAGTTTAACTATATTATCGAGATGGTCAGCATGCGTGGAAAGTGACGGGTATTTTAGTGCGTCCTTCAGTTTCTCTTTTGGTGGATGTGTGACGTTTACAGGAAGGATGACGAGTGTTTACAGCGTCTTTGGACCGCCTGCTGGGAGCTGACGGGCAGAGCGTGGGATCCAAAGCCGGGAAGTTCGGTCTCAGTTCTGTGCCACCCTGGGCTTCAGAGGGGCCCCTGGGCTGGAGCTGCAGGGGTCCGTCAGCTGTCCTCCCCTCCCGCAGCGATGGACAGCCCCCGCCTGGACCTCAGGGCTTGCAGAGTGTCCTGAGGAGCACAGTGATGTGGGAGGCGACCCACAGTGGCACTGAGGGGCTGGCTCCGAGCATCTCCTCTGGACTCAGATCTGCTTCTGTGTGGTCCCTGCGCCGCCACCCCCACCCCCCACCCCCCACCCCTCACTCCTGCGTCAGTGAGCCCCGCCTGCCGCCCCTCTGTTCTCCTGGGCTCCCAGCCACGGTGCAGCGGGTGTGACTGTGGGCGTCTCCAGGGTCCTCGCAAAGCCCCAAGGACACGTGGGTATCTTGAACCAGAAAAGCCCCGGGTTAGACACTCCTTTAGAAATGGCAACTTGGATCTAGCATGTACAACCAAAGCAGAATCCTTTCTAGATATATTGTTGAACCCTAAAATTTTTCCATATGACAAATAATTTTTTAACACTTATGTACAAGACCCATGAAAGAGAAGTGAATTGGGGATTTGGTCACATAATTCAATGCCTAAGAGAAAATCTAGTTTGGTGGGTATGGGTGATATAAAGGTCAGGGAAATTATATCAGTTCTTTAATTATCTGTATATATTCTCTTCATTAATCAGGTAACTAGGTACCTGAACATAGAAACAGATTCCTACTCATTTTCGTATCTCCCATTTTTTGCCCTGAGCATAGCCGACTGTGTTAAACTTCTAGTTAATATCATGCTGTTTAGATTCTTGTCCATTTATTTATGTATGTATTCATTTATAACAGGAAGAATTTCTGTGTTTTCTATAAAGTACCATTTTAAACACATTGTGTACATAATTTTCCTGTGTTTAATTCACCCCTCTTTTTATGACAGAGGTATATCCATTTTAATAGTGTCAATTACCAGATATATTTCCATGAGGTATCGTGCGCCAATCTGTCCCCTCTGTTTTTATTAGGATGTCATTCCACTTGTCATTCTTCTGTGTTTTTCCTTGGGGGCCATAACTGCTTTTAGAATTCAGTTAACTCTTCTCCATGTGGAAAGATCTGTAGCCATTCAAGTAAGATATATTTCCGAGATTTTCTTTTCTTACATGTAATATTTCAGATTAGTCAAATTACCTCCAATTACCTTCAAATTACCTTCGATTTTTAGGAGCAAAGAGGATTCCAAAGCGATTTTTCTGGAGACAGCATCTTATCGCCCAAATTTAAAATTAACCCCATTTATCTTGACTGACAGGACGGCTGTGGGAAAACTGACACGGAGTGAAAAGTGTTTGGACACTGTTGCGTCCGGACCCCTGGCTGTCACTGAAGCTGCAGACAGGGACGGGTCTCTGTTCAGAGCACCTGGCGGGGGCCACAGGTGCTGCCCTGCGTGCAGGTGTCTACCTCTCAGGGGATGTTTCTGACGATTCTCTTTCTGACGCGTACAGGCAAAGCTGCTGTAACATTTGGGTAGAGATTTCCGTGTGGACGTAAATTTTCACTTCTCTGGGACCAATGCTCAGGAGTGTGATTCTTGCTCAGTAAGCTCTCTGCATGTTTAGTGTTTTAAGAAAGTGCCGGTTCATTTCCGGAAATGCTGTACCGGTGTGAGTGGAACATGGAAGAAATCTTATCTCCCTTTATAAATGTCTTAAATATTCCCCACCTATTATTGAGAACCACATCCCACAGTGAGTATTATGATTTTTGTTTCAACCGTCAAACATAAGTTAAAAGCCCAGTGACATAAAGAAAATCTATATTGCGTTCACCCATAATTTTACTCTGTCTGTTGTCCTTTGAAACCCTGCATGCGCCCAGATTCCTTCTCGTGTCATACACGAGTGCTTTCAGCTTTAAGAAATTCTTTAGCTATTCTCGTAGGGTAGGTCTGCTGGTAACAAATTCTGCTAGTTTTCCTTCACTCGAGAATGTCTTGATTTCCCTTCATTCTTGAAGGTTATTTGTGCTGCGTATAAAATTCCTTATTCACATTTCTTTCCTTTCGGCACTAAAAAATCCGTGCAAGTTCCTCCTCGCCTCCGTGGCCAAAGGGAGGAACTCCATCTGATGAGAAACCCGCTCTGGTTCTCACTGTCTTAGACTCGGGGCCTGGGGGAGTGAAATAGAGAAAGAGGAAACCAGTTCCAGGACCCGTTTTGAGTGGCTCACCCGGTGGGTAAGTGGAATTCAGTCCTGCCTTTGCGAGGAGCTCTGCACCCTGCACATCTGAATCGTCAGTCTGGGGCCTGAAAGGCGGATTACTTATCCACCTGCTTCTGTCTGCTGTTGGCCAAGCGTCGCCCCGTCAGTTCCTAACTCGCGTGCTTTCCTGAGTGGACCCGCACGAGCGCCAGCCTGGTCCACGCCCCAGGGCAAAGGCAGGCGGCTCCCCGTGGGACCCAAGTGAAGTGCTCCAAGCTGATTGCTGAAGGAAAGATTGGAGTAAGTACTCACTTCGAGGATGCCTGGGCACAGAGAACCTCAGCCTACAGCATCCGCGCACGTGCGCAGGCTAGGGCTTCCGATCCTCTGTGTTAACTGGGTCGCCGGGGACCTTTCCGAGGGTTGCATTCCTGGCGGCGTAGGGATCCCGCCGGTCTCAGGCCCCATTCCTGCCCCGCCCCCTCGAGGAGCTTTTGTCTTCAGGTCCTGGCTCGCAAGGGGGCCACCGAGTTCCAGCGCCCTTGTTCCGACGACCCCACCGCCCCTCCAGTCTTTGAGGACTCACGCCCCTCCTGGGCCACTCCTCCTCCACATTCTTCAGGAAACGAAGACCTCATTCCATCCCCTTCCTGGACAATTTCAGCCTCCTCCTTGTTTGATTTTTTTTTTTTATGGTGGATGCCCGAAAACTCACTTTTATATTCCTCCAAGTTTTCCTCAGCAGCGAGACCAAGTACCAAATTAGTAACTATATACTTTTGAGAGATTGCACAGGATTCATCATGCCCTTGGCCTATTGGGTCTGACCGAGTTTCCAGCTGGGTGCAGATAACGCTCCCCTTTGAACATGCGCAGTGCGTGCTGCAGGAGTGACGCCTGCGGCTCCTCTCCTTTGGCAAGGACGTGTCTCTACCGCGTCCGGCGGGGTCCAAGGACATCCCCTGGCAAGGGCTTTCCTCTCGAGGCCGTTTTCAGCCCTGGAAAATTGGTCATAATTTATAATGGATGAAATAATTAGATCATAGTGAAGGAAAACATGAGAATGTGCTATTTTGGGGGGTAACGTAAAAGGGCAACTCTGCATTCATGTGTCAGCCGTCAGTGTTTTAGGTCTTCTCATGGAAGCACTCAGCCAAGAGAGCATCTCCTGGTTCTCTCAGCATCAGCTGGCCGACTGCAGCCTGCGATTTGTCAAGGGTCGTCCTGGCTCCTAGTGCAATAATCAATAGTACGCCTCGTGCACTGACACGGTCGCCCAAGCCATTATCCATAACCGTTGGACCCAAAGCCTCCTGTTGGACTTTTAGGTTGTGTGTGTGTGTGACTTTGACAAGTCCAACTTGTTTTTTAAAACAATGTTGGAATGTAACATGCCTTCCAGAGTTTTTCTGAGTTCCATTTGAGGTATGTTCTTTTTGTTGCCAAGGTTTTTCTGGATCCCTGAAAGTCTTTTTTTTTTTTTAAATCAAAGTAGGAGTCCAGAAGGTCAGTTTGTTGGTTGCCCAGTGACAGGGGAGTGAAAGCTTGTTTCCGAGTGGCGATCATCTATCAAACCTGAACTTGGATAGGAAGCTCTCCCCAAAGATTGCATGGACAGAATGTGAAAGGTTCGTAAACTCTCCAAAGATTGCTCATGAACTAGGAGAGAATCCTGTTCCATGTAAATACAGTTTTCCTTATTCTATCACTGCTGGATTTATGTACAGGTCAGAACTTGGTAATATAGTGGGAGAGCTGGAAAAGGAAATGATCACTTGCGGGAAAATCAGGTCCTTATTTACAGATAAAGTTGAAATTTTCTTTGGAATATTAATCAAAATTTACTCCCTAAATTTATTTTGCATGATGAAATGCACCTATAGTACATATGAAGAGATTCAATAGGAAATTTGGTGAACATGATCAGATGGGGTTTGGAGTAAAAAGAAATAGACTAAAGCCATTTGCTTTGAAATTTCTTAAACCCATCATTTCCTTTTAATTCTAGGAAAAATAATTTTTTAACCAACCAATAAAACACCCAAACGGTTTTATGAATCCAAGAAACATTTACATTGAAATTCTGAGGGAAGATAAGACAAGAATATTTTATGGTCCCTATATTTAAGCACTTTATAATTTTGTCAGGTCTTAATTATAAAGGGAAATTTGGAGTTTTTCTTTGAAATGTGGGATTTTTCAAAAATATAAAACACTGTACCTCGGAGAGTGACCTAAATCTAAGCTAAGTTAACCTTTGTTTTCTTCATGAGGGAAATACACTTGAGTTGAACTTAACCTTAGTTTTCTTGAAAAGGGGAATACAAGTGATAAAATTATCATTTTAATTAGTTGTGACATAGCAGCAATTGGAGCTTTCTAATACTTATGAAGTATAGGATTACCTATTTATCTTCCAGAATCAAATCTACAGAACTATCTCACACAGGGGCAGCGTCTAACAATTTCCTTCTCCCTGAAGTTCAGATTTCTTTCATGGACTTGTCTCATACTAGACCATAAGTTATGTTGGCTACAGTGCAATGGATTTTAAGGCACAGATGTGTTTACAGAGGGAATTTAATGACCCACATAAAAGAAAACAGCATTTTTACCCCGTGGGTGTCCTGAACTACTTGGGGACTTGGACAGCTGTCAGTGTGGGGGAAACTCTAAGCCTTAGTCTCCAGCGCAGGCACGAAGATAGGCCGTCAGTTCCCACAGAGAGGTTGGCTGGATAGAGTGGGTGCTCGGAGGGGCAGCCGTGGGGCCGAGGGTGGGCTGAGACACAGGAAGGGGGGTCCAGCCTTGGTCACTCGCTTCTCCCTCCGTGGAACACGGTCCTGCCCCGTGGACAGCACGCCCTTTCGCCTGACTTACCCGGCATCGACATCTCCCCCGCCTCTCTGCCAACCGCAGACATCCACTGCCATTATCCTGAGGCTTTCTCGTGCCCACTGTTATAATGGTGCCGAGCAAAACTGGGGGCCCGGGGCGGGTCTGTCTGCAATGATGGAGAATGCCTTCCTCTCCTTGTCTATGGCACCTCGGTATTATTCGTATGTTGGTGCTTTCACATTAGAATAATGGCTCTTAAATTTTACATTTCTGTTCTCTCTCTGCCTCTCTCTCCCTCCCCTGCTTCCCCCACTTCTGACACACACTCGCGGCCAGAGAACCACCTCTGAGGCTGGTCCACCAGCTACAGTTGTAGCCAGGACAGACAACCGCCCACCACGAATTTATTCTGTTCCTGGGTCAGACTCACGGAGCCTCACTCCTTCGGGATGATAACAGCCAACTCACTTTGCTCTTTAGGTGTCAAAAAGTCTTCGAAGAATTTAGTGTTAATTTAGTCTGCAGTCAAAAGCACACATCTGCTAAGAGACAGAGCCAGGACATAATCTCAGAGAACCACGTTCAACCCTCCTTTGAATACACTTCAGGCTACGTATTACATCAACGTGTAGGATAACCGTTAATCTCCCTGGTCCCAAATTAGGATTTTAAAAATATGACAGGAGTTTGTCTCCTTACTAAGACTATCCAAGTTATCATCACAGTTATTAACATATTTGATACAACACAGACTTCAGCAATATTAAAACTGTTTTTATGCTACCACGCAATAATTACTTTCCTTTGGCAACTTTCTTTCTTTTTTTTTTTTTTTTGGCAACTTTAACCCTGTGGCTTAGTCTGACATCTGAAGTTCAACGAATAATCTATATTCAGAATGTTTGTTCAGAGCTGTTGATGCCATTAAAATATTGTAAACACAAGCTGCGACAAGTTATTAAAGAATTGTATGTAACGATTCGAACTCCCCGGGAATCAGCCAGTGTGATCACGCGGGGCTCAGGCCCTTCCAAAAGCATCTGACTCCCAGGCACAGCCAAGGGGGGTCCCGCTCAGTGCCCCCCGTGGTGCGCTCGCTTGCCCTTCCTGCACGTGTGCCTGACAGATGCCTCATTTGTCCTTTGGCCTTATATATCATTTAAAAATACGTTAACATTTCTGTATTTTACTCCAATTGATTGAAATTGTGCCTCCCCATTTCTACCTCCGAGTCACACCGCCTGCTCCCTTCCCTTCTTCCCGAAGTGCCTCCCAGACTCCGCCTGCTGCCCCCGGACCTTCGCCTGCCACCAGCGGCACGGCCTATGGCCTGTGTGCAGCTGCGCGCCCTCCCTGCTTTCCCGTGACGTTGGTCTGGGACGAGGCGAACCACTGAAATGTCACTGAAGCGACTGCGGCTCCATGAACGTTGCTCTCTCCAGAGCTGAGTCCTGTGTCACGGTTACATTTTCTTAAAGTCCAGTGGCATCACGGCCGGCTGGCTCCAAGACACTGACCCTGGATCGGGTGACCAGAAGGGTCTTTTCTTATATCCCTTCCATTAACATTAAAATCACCACATTTTAATTAGCTTTATATTTGTACCATGATTTTCTCTGATAGCCTTTGCCTTTCCTGGAATTCTAATTAGGCATCACGGGGACCTCCTCCAGCTAAGCTAATTAGGGAGGGGGAGGGGCTGGTGCCGGCCGGGTTCCCCTAACTCTCTCCGGTGCATCTGGACTTCATCCGGCTGTGTGTTAGTTTTCCCCAGGGAGTACCGGAGCGTGTCCTCTGAACCCGGACTTCCCCGTGGGCTATCCCGCCCACGGGTGTCTGCCCAGGTCGGAGTCTGCGGGCACCCAGGCCTCAGCCTGCCCCCAGGTGCGTCTACCTGTGGCTCGACGCACAGGTGGGCCAGACTCCTCCCGGGCCCCTGGGCGCCAAGTGCTGGATCCCTCAGGGGCACTTTCGTCGCAGAAGGAGGCTGCCCGTTAGCTGTCAAAGGGGAGATGAAATGGGGGCACAGCCAAGGCGCCACAGCGCTGACATCGCTTGGCGGCCACTATTTTCTACAGAGAAATGGGCCGCTTTGGCCAGGGCAGTGGGACCAGGGGCACCCGGAGTTCAAGGTTTTAAACTGTATCTTCAAAGATATTCACCTTCCAACCCTCAGGGCCCCGTTCCTTCTCTGTTAGGGACTTGGCGTTGGCGTAGGACACTTGCAGGAGCTGAGTGTTTTTGTAGGACAGTCGTTGTACCCGTGGCCCATGTCTCTTCGGTGCTGCCTCTGCAGACACCTGGACATATATATAGCGCTGACTCCTGGCCACGTGGGTGGTAGGCTGACTCGTGATTGACTACATGCTGTTCGGAGTCTGGGCCTCCCTGGCTGGCTCGTTACTGATGGCTGGTGTCTGGCATAACCGGTCAGGCAGCCCGGTTTGGCGCAGTGGCCATAGGGAATGGCGAACCAGAGGCCAAGCATGCCCTTGTGTGGACAACAAGCACCACCCTGGGCAGCTCTGCGTGGACGTCTCCTGGGCCCTGCCACTCGCTTGTGTTCTCTTTCTCCTACGCTACTGCTTCGTCTGCCTCTGTTACCAGCCTGGCATGGATGTGCTCTGTGGGGTCTTGTGGATCCCTCCACTAATCTGACCCTGCTGTAAGTGCTGCAGGATTTAATCTTCTCTGAATCTTCCCTGCTCTTGCGACTTGGTCTCGAGCCCAGGCCTCCTCCTGCCAGCGCCCTGTCTGCCTGAGACCCGGCCGCCTTCAGTGCCGGCGAGGAGGGCCCGTGCCTTTCAGATTTCGCCCTTGGCGGTGATTCATCATCCTGGGCTTGCCATGATCTCTCTTCACCGGCCCGCTGGCATGCAGCCACACCCACACGGTTCAATAGCCTCTCCCCTCATCCTTCTCAAGGGCAGAAATATGGGCCAGCCCACTCCCCCCGGATCCCACCTGGGCTCACTGTGCGGACAGTTTTCACAACTGCATTGATACGGCGGGCAGGAGCTCTCCGTCCGCCACCCACTGCTGGTAACGGGCAGAGTCCTTCGTGCCAGATCCCTGCCGATGGGCTCATACCCGGAGCTTCTCGGAGCATCTGCACCACAGCTCGTGAGAAACACGGCTGTGGTCCAATCAGCAGGGGCGTTTGCAGCAGCCCGGGATGTGCCCCTGGTTGTGGGCAAGGACATGTGTGGGCTACTTCGGTGCCGCCTGTTTGTACATTTTTAACGTTCAGCTGACTCTGTTCTTGGGAGGAAAGTACAGCGAGTATATATAATGTGTTTATTATCTACAAATGGAGGCCATTTTTTGCCCTTCATTTAATACCGATTTGTTAAGCCGAACTGTTATACTATGTTCTAATTAATTTCTCCAATTTATCTGGGAAAAGGAATATTTTGGACAAAGCAGGCAACACCACGATGTAATCAAGTATTCTCAGATTCATTCAGGTGGAAAGCAATACCACTTATGACTTAAAAACACAAACCCAGTACACTTCCTCAAGACCACGCATCTAGTGTAAGTGCTTTCAGTAGGACTTAGAGCCTTCCTGAGGTCAGATTTCTCTTTTCTTTTGTGAAGCAAGTAGAAAGTATGCATCACCTTAGTTTTTTTTAATATTAATGTTTAACTACTTTTTTTTAATTGAAGCAGCTGGAAGGATAGGTCAACTACTAAAAGATGAGTATGACTAGGAAGCTCTATAAAAACCCGTCTTCCTGGGGTCAGGGTAGGTACAGAGTTGTCAACACCATCTAGTCCACCTCCTGGGGAGCCCACACAGCGCCACCGTTAGGTGGGAGGGTGGAACTCTTGGGGACTGTTGAGCATGACAGAGCTGAACCTGCTGCCAAGACTGAGGATGGTGGGGCAGGACCCAGCCGTCCCAGCTCAGTGACGGCGTTCTATGGGAATAATCGGAAATGCCTGCAAGAGTGCGTGATTCGTGGTCATGGGTGGAACACTGAAGATGAAATGCCATGATGGATTGTCAATAAGGGATGGTTCATAGTTACGATAGAGTAACAGGAAGGCATTACACACATCGTCGAAGACAAAATGTTCAACCTATTACTAATTAATAGAAACTGGATCTGAAAAATAACTGAAATAATTTCTTTGAAAGCTCATATTTAGCCTTAATATGCATATTTCGGTTTCCACAAGTCTTTGGGAAGATACAAGCATCTCATCATAAATTCATTGTAACTGTCATCATGCCCTTTGTCAGTTTTCTGTTTTCAACCAAAATACTGTTTTTTAGTCCTTGACAATATCATCAACGGTGCTGCTATACAAAAAAAAACCCTGATAAAAGGCCCAGTTGTTTGAAGTCATGGCTAAACAAACCCAGTCATATTCATTCAGCTAATTTGAAACATGTGACCCAAAAAGCGGGCCTCCAAACGCTTTTAGCATAGAGTGGAGAAGACAAATATATTGTTTTCAAGCTCCTGTGAGCGTTTCTACATGCAGGGACGTGAAGAAAAGAAAGGGGCCCACGGAGAAAGCTCCATGCCCTTTCAAAGTTCCATTCCTTCCAGGGCTAAGGAACTGCAAGTCCTCACACACCTTCCACAGGAGTAACTCTTGTAGGAAAAGGTCCTATTTCCCCTCGAATGGAAAATAATGGGGTGGTTTTTCTCTTAGTAAAATGACTTGGTGTGAACGGTTAGCATTGTGAAAACCTGCGGACTGTACGTACTCATGTATTTGTACTGGGTAATAATCCCTAATATCACATCCTTCCTATCTAACGAAGTCCATAAAAATGAGGCAGAGAAAGGTGAGTGTCATGGTCACTTCCAGTTCTTTCTCAGATTGTAGAGACCTATCTTTTTCAGTTCCTTCTAACTTTGAGTTAAAGTTTTGATCACTGTTGGAAGAAATTGTGTCAGCCTTTGTTCCGGGGCCACGTCATCCTAATTGTTTTTCTGGATTCGCGTACACCTCATCTGCATCTTGGCTGGTGTACGGAACATGGCAAATGCGTGGTCCCGTTCTCACCAATGGCTGTGTGTCCCGTTGGTTGTCAGCCCAGTGCTGAAGGTCCCAGTAGGGTTAATTCAATGTAGCTACCCCTCGTGTATTCTACCATGAAATTCTCTGTATCAATTATACAAGTCAGGAGTTTCTAGCTATTAAATCCTTTTCAACAGGTAGGATTTTGTTTATGTTTCATGTGAGCTGTGTGCTTATTTTAAAACCCAATGAGCTCTATCTTTAAAATTAAATCATTACATGTAATATTGGGTTGGCCAAAGAGTCCACTTAGTTTTTTCGTTAAAAGACACACTTTTCATTTTCACCAATAACTTTGTTCATTTGGATCATTTGAGTATGCCAGCTGTCTCCTGCCATTGGCTTCTAGTGGGTAGAGGCCAGGGGTGCTGCTAAATACCTTCCAGTGCAGAAGACAGCGGCCCCACTGCAGAGAATTATTTGGCCAAAATGTCAGTAGTACCAAGAAACTTCACGAACTACTTTTGAGACATTTGCTCAGTCACAGCACCTTCTCCATATACTGCACAAATGTTTTTCTGCATTTCAGTTGTGTTTTTACCCTTCTTGAAATAATAAAGCATAAAACACTGAAAATGTGCATTTTCTTTCATCTTCATTATTAAAGTGGCTGCCCCCAAATCTGCTAATTTTGATAATTTTTAAACACATGCTGATATGACAGCTGTCAAAATACAACCCAACAAAATTGTTTCGAATGAAGTTGAAGACAACTAAGTGCTGCTAGAGCCATCTTACAAAAAAAAAACTAAACAAACATTTTTGCAGACTCAGTACACAGAAAACAGTATCTTTGCATTGTTTACTCTGTCAAACAGTATATGGCACAGTGCCTGGTTCACAATGGCATCCAATAAATGTTTGTTCAATTAATATATGAAGGGAATAATATACAGAGAAGATAATATTTTTAAAAAGTTTTTCAGGAGTTATTGCTGACCTTCTATTTTCCGTCAGGACACAGGGGATCAGTAGCATTCTATTTCTGCGGGAAGAGGGGTGTGCGCGGGGCGGGGCAGAAGTCGGTGTGCAGATCGGCACTGGAGGATGTGCAGAGTTGTCATTTGAAGGGAGGCAGAAGAGAAAAGATACATGTTTCAAGGTGGGCAGCTGGTTTCTTATCTTGTGCCAAATAAGCAGAATGCACGGCCAATCCCCAAAGAGTTTGCAGGCTAGAAGAGAGTGGTGAACCGGGAGAGGAAAGCGCAGCCAGTGACCTGAAGGACCCCGGCTGTGCTCGATATCAGCATTAGGAGGGGGAGAGACGACAGGAAGGCTGAAGAAATACACAGTGTTTTTCAGACAGTAGAAGGTTTTGAAAGCTCTACTAAGAGCTTTGGGCATTCACGTGGGGGCAACGGATAGTGCGCAAGCGTTCTGTGTGGGAGGGCAACATTTGAGAGCACACAGATTAGCTTCACGCACAGTAAGGCGGGAGGCCGAGAGACTAATTTGAAGGCCGGGGCTGAAATCCAAGTGAGAAATGGTGGCTGGAGAGAAGTTAATGCATTGAACAACTATTTGGGTGTAGGGGTAACCGAACTTGGTCTGTGATATGTAGGCATCAGCAAGCAGGAGATATAAAAGAGAAATGTGGTATCTTTTCTAAAAAAATAATTTTATTTTTAGAGAGAGGGGAAAGGAGGGAGAAAGGGAGAAGGTTTTCCCTAACTGGGAATCAAATCGGCGACCTTTTGCTTTGTGGGATGATGCTCAACCAGCCGAGCCGCACTGGTCAGAAGGAAATGGTGTGTCCTATGTCTTGGGCCACTGAGTCACTGTGTCACTATTATTGACGTAAGTGACATTGGCAGCCCAGTGCATTTCATAGAAGGTATGTTTATTTTATGATATGTTGAAGATAGTTTAAGAACTTTGTAATTGTAGGGAAGATAGGTTGATAATTATAAAAAGCAATTCCAGGAAAACTTCATTTTTAAGATAGGCAAGCTATCAGCATAGTTGCTTAACTTTTGTTATATGTTTTATATACATATCTATAGAATGTTTTCTATTTTCTACAAATGTAATCATGTCATGAACATAACAAAAGGTTACAGTTTGCTTTCACATTATTTATTTATATTGCTGTGTCATATGAAATAGGTCTAATAGAATATTTAATAGAATTAATATGAGTGGTCATGCTGGTCTTGTTCCAGATCTTAAAAAATCCTTCTAATGTTTCACAATTAAGTAAGGTGCCCACTGTAGGGACTTCTGTAAATACTCTTTATCAGATTAAACAGTTTCTATTGCTGGTTTTGAAATATTAAAAAATCATCACTGCGTATTTGATTATTATCAAGTGCTATTTCTGAATTTAATACAAAAATGATGTGACTTTTTTCTCTTTTAGTCTGTCCCCATGGCATATTGCATGAATTTATTTTCTAAAGTTAAAAGAAAATCTGCATTCCAGGGAGCTGTTAGATTTATTTTATTGTCATTGGGTTTAGAATGTTGGCTTCCATGTTCACGAGTGAGAGGAGATCCACACATAACCTTCTCCTTCTTTCGTCCTTGTGCAACTTTGTCTCGAGGTTACCCTTGACTTACAAAGTGAGCTGGACACTGTTTCCGTGTTCCTGTGTCCTGGGCAAGTTGTGATTCATTGGAACTGTGTGTTCCTAAGTTGTCTGGTGGAATTTGCACATCGAATTCTATGTGGCTGGAGATTCGTTGTGTGAAGATTTTAAATTACCGTTTCAAATTCCTTGATAATGTAAAAATATTATTTTGTTCCTTTTAATGAATTATATAACTTAAGGAGTTATCCCAGTTCATTGACATTTTCAATGTTATTGGCAAAAGCTGTTGTATAATACCCTTTTATTGTCTATTGAATGTCTGCAGCAACAATTGGTGTGTCCCAACTTTCTTAATATTATTCATGTGTGCCTTCTCTCACTTTGAAAGTCATCGGTCAGCCCCGGCTGGTGTGGCCCGGGGGACTGAGCACCAGCCTGCGAACCAAAGAATGGCCAGTTCAATTCCCAGTGAGGGCACATTCCTGGGCTGTGGGCCAGGTCCCCAGTGGCGGGTATGTGAGAGAGGCAACCGCTCACTGATGTTTCTCTCCTTCTCCTTCTCCTTCTCTTCCCCTCTCTCCAAAAATAAATAAAATAAAGTCTTTTAAAAAAAGAAATTCATCGGCCAAGTCTGAGGTTTGTCAGCTCAGTTTCTCTTTCCAAAGGATCAGCTTTTGTCTTTGTAAGCTCCCTGTCACATGCTTATTTCTTTCACCGGCTGCTTGTCTTGTTTTTACTTCCTTCTTTTGACTTGGAGTTTGCTTTGCTTGTGCTTTTTGTAAAGTCTCTAGATGGATAATCTCTTTTCTTTCCTGATTTAAACATTAGGAAAATGCATTTGCCTACCTGTCCTGCTTTATCTGTATTCCACAGTTTTTTATATATATATTTCATCTTTGTTACTCTTCAGTTCTAAGTTCTTTCTAAATTTTTTCATCATTTTTCCTTAATCCACATATTTTCTAGAAATAAAACTTTAAATTTCCCCATATTTAGAGCTTTCCCAGTGATAATTTTAGGCATTGATTTCTAGATTAGTTGCTTGGTGAGGAAGTCCTTTCTAACTTTATGAGTCTTGTTTTATATCCCAACTGAAATATGGGTAGGCGCACTCTGTGGCATACTACAGGGTCAGTTTCATTAACATTCTGCATGTGTTTGGAAAGAATGCATGTCTGCATGTTCTTCCGTTGTTGGGTAAAGTAGCTGTAAGTTTATTGTTCCTTCACCTTTTGTTGATCTCCGTTGTTTTCTTGTATCCCCATGCTATTCTTTTAAAAAAATTATTATGATGATTTTGCTCTGGAATGTGCTAGATTGCACATTGTAGCAATTGGCTAGATTTTGCTGTAGCTTAATGCACACACACAAACTAGTTATTTCTTACTCGGCATTCCCAAAGCAGGTTCATGAAGTACTAAGAAATAATAGTTTTCAGTATCACAAAATTTTGAACTATTTTTTATTTTCATGAAAGAAACATTGTAATAGCTGCAGCAATTCTGACAAAGAAGAACAAAGCAGGAGGGATCACAATGCCTGATACCAAGCTGCATTACAAGGCCACTACAATCAGAACAGCCTGGCACTGGCATGAAAACAGACACATAGACCAATGGAACAGAATGGAAAGCCCAGAAATAAACCCAAGTCTCTATGGTCAATTAATATTTGACAAAAGAGGAAGAAGCATAAAATGGAGTAAAAATAGACTCCTCAACAAATGGTGTTGGGAGATCTGGACAGCTAATACATTAATCTGATTAAAATTCACTTGAGACTTAAACATATGTCACAAGTGGAAAAAAGTTTTATTGGCTGTGTGCTGTAGTATATGCTCAGTCACTCTCCTAATTAACTGATATTCCTGTTTATTTCCATCTTAATAGCCTTCCAAATAGCTTAGCCCTCTGTGCAGAAAAGGCAAATGATGTTTCCCACTCTCATCCAGGAGATACTGCCCGATGAAACACCTGACTTCCCCGAGACGGTGGCAATGTGGAAGTCATTGGGAAAGTGTATGACTGCCACCAGAGCAAGGATTCCGCTCTGCCCTTGACCGTCACCCTTGCAGTCTGGGGTTTGTGCCTGGGCCCCAGGAGGGTTCAGGAAGCGTGCTAAACCGAACACATGTGGACAATCACAAATAAAGGGCTGGTTTTCAGTGGGAGGCGTTCACACTCGCTGAAAGAAGGCCGCTGGGTCTCACGCCCTCCCGCAGAATGTTGGTGTCCTGAAGCGAGGGAAACAGACAGTGACGCGGAGACGAGGGAACGTTTTTGTGCGACTTGAGGGATTTCCAGTAGGGGAGCGGGTTGTGTCCGTCTGGGCTCCCTGCTGAGTCAGCCCTGGGCTCACTGGCTGGGGTCACTCATTCCCGGTGCGCTGGCCGGGCCTCACAGGTGCGGCAATCTCTCAGCCGAGCAATGCGGCTGCTGAAAATTAAATTAGTGCCTACTGGGTGAGGGGGGCTTACGGTGAGGGGAGTCCGTCCTTCACCTGCACAGGGAAACCGTGGAAAACAGAACAGTTTTCTAGCCACAGCATCATAAACGCATTCTCTTTATCCTGCTTAAAGGTGTGGTCAATCTTTTTTTAAATAAAAATGCAGAGATCAAGAAATATTAAAAAACCAAGCAGGATATTGAATGGGAATTTTTTTCATATGTGTACTTGTGTACAAGGGAGTTTCCTGTATACCCCGGCCCAACAGCCTTCCTCAGTTAGATATTTCAAGTGGTTCTGAGATTTGTTCATAGAAACACTGGAACTAACTATAAAGGTCTGGAGCTTCTGTGACATCCCATAATTAGCCTCAAGGCATTTTGATTCCCTGGGACAATTTATGCTTGACATAGCCCAAATGACACTAAGAAAACGTATATTGAAATGAACAGCAGGTGTAGTCACCAATGCCCGCACATCGCCATGGTTTTCTGAGCTGTGCACTACAACACGGGCACCAGTCTCTGCACCAACAAGTGCTTGGTTGTCCTAAAAGAGGAGACGAAAAGCTCAGCTGCTGTTCATTAGCATTTCGTGCCGGAGAGCTCTGGATTCTGTATCCACGTCTCGGTTCTGTATCGCAGCAGAATGGATTCCTCTTTGTGCTCCATAAGAAATAGAGCTATCAACGTTCAGAACTTTTCTGTAGTTTATGTAGAAGCAAAACAGGCTGACTGAACTGATTTCGTTGACTGAAGACTGATGGAAAGTGCTGGAAAAGGCCAGGGCTGACCACAGCGATTTATTTTGTAAACTACAGCAAGCGGCGGCTTCGTGTTCCAAACAGATAGCGAGGAGGCGAATGAACTCATCCCACTCATGTATCCCATTCTCGGGCTCGGGGTAAGCCTCTCTCCCATAAATAGATCCCCTGTGGATGTTGTTTTTTGTTTCTCTGAAGAAAAACACTGAGCATTCCAGAACTGCTAGACAGAAATCCAAAAAATGATGCTAATGAATTCAAGGCCACTGGCTCATTACCTCTACATGGTTTTTTTTTTTTTTTAATTTATTTTTTTCTGGGTCACGGATTATACTGCTGGCCAACCAGTCATCTCAGAGAGGTGCCTGCTGCTCAAAGTCTCGCAAGCACACGCCCACGCAAAGTTCAGACAGATGGGCCCATGTTCCTCCTGAATTGGTCACTTCACTGCTGGTTTTCAAGCATTTCAGAGTTTCCATTGTATTGAGTGTTGTGTGCTAGTGGTAGAAGGAAAGCCACCGATTGGCCAACTTCCACGTGGTTCATTCAATCCTGGGTAACAAGATGTAAAGACATGCGTTGCAACGTACCAAGTGAGGGGCAGAGGGGAAAACAGCGTATTCAGGAATGGTCCCTGGCAGTCGCGCAAACGTTCAGACAGGAGGAGCCAAGGGGGAAGATTTTCGGGAAGAGGAAATGCGGGTGCAGAGGGTCGGGGCAGGTGCCACGTAGGGAGGGCTGTGGCAGGAAAGGACGTGAAGCGTTCAGGGAGGTCCCGACCAGCAGAGCTTGCCTGGAGCACTGGGGGCGTGCAGGGACGTGGAGCTCCGTAAAGCTGGAGGGGTCCGCTGCCTCCACATTGAGGAAGGTCCCGGAGACCGTTTATGCAAATTGTCATCTTATTCTGGGGAAACCGAAGACATGTGTGAGACCTTGGAACAGGCAGTGCAGTGTGGGAAATGGTAGTCAGGAGAGGGAGAGAGGTCTGCAAGGCTGTTACAGAGTGACTGCGAGCCGTGTGCATCCCAGCGTGTGCCCCTGCCACCCCAAACCTCCGGGAACCCCCACGGCAGTTATTAACAGAACCCCGGCTGGGCTCCTCACTCCAACCTCCAGCGCCCGCACTGCCGGTCTTCCCCTGCCGCCCCACTGGCGGCCGGCTCCGCCCGTCACTCACGACGCCCCAGCCCACTGCCCTCCCCATCTGCAGAGAGGCCACGCCCGTTGTTACCTCTCATCCCGTGTCCTCGTGTCCCCAGGGCCCGACAAGCCCTTCCCCGTCTCTGGGCTTAGCTAGACTGGCCCCGTCATTCAGAGCGCATCTCCAGCTGCTTGCTGTTCAGAGAGCCCTTTCATGACTACGTGGTCTGAGTGTGTCTGCGCGCCACCAGTCCCTTTCGGCCACAGCCTGTGTGCACTTGTGATGACCCAAAACTCTGTATGTATTCATCTGTGTCATTGTTTCCGGTCCCTCTCCTTTTGATGGACCGTAAAAACCCAAAGAAACAGGATTCCTGCCCTTATTCACAGCTTTACACCTGGCACCTAGGGCAACGCCCGCACACAGGTTCAGTAAGTACCGGTGAGGCAAGTGAATGGAACAGGGTGAGGCTGTAAGTCAAGGCTGAAAGCTCTACAAGCTGTAGACAAAGCATGGCCTGAAGACAGAGTTCAAGTGCGGAGGTCCACAGTCCCCTTGCCGGCGCCCGGAGTATTCCAGTGAACGATTCGATGACCCAGATGCCGTGAGCTGGCTGCGTGGGCAGGCAGGGGCCGCGCTGTTTCCAGGCTCCTCGGGAGGAAGTGGGAGGGAGGCGGGAGACAGCATCTTAGGTCAGTCGTTGCCATGGAAACACACATTTCTGTGAACAGTTAGGTTTGGTTCCAACTATACAATTAACATTCTAGTTGTAACAGCAGAACTATGCCCTTTCCTTGACTTCCTAAATTAGTTACAACCCTTGATTATCTTCTAATAAGAACCCACATTACGTTTTAAATATTGATAATACTAAACGGGGCCTCTTTCATCAAACGGTGTGCAAAGAATTTGGAAAAGCACTTACAGTTGTCCCAAACTACCAGCCTTCCCACGTGCTCTAAACCCCAAAAGCCAAATAAAACCCAAACAAGCTTGCTGATGCTGACCGAAGGTCCATAAACTGACACCCCACACACTCGCCCCACCTCTTGTTCCCTCTTAATGATATTGGGCCGTGAAGACCAATAAAAAAACTAACTCCGAACTAATGAAGGTTTAGCTTTTCAAATTTGTAATGGTATTAGTCACAAACTGATTTTCAAATAGTTGCCGTTAGATAATAAGCTGCCTTAAGAAACATTCTCTGTTCTTTATAACCTGGGTAACTAAATATTTACAAAATTACAGTCCTTTGGAATACAAGGAAGGAAAGTGAATCTGAGGAAAGACTGGGTGAGGATTTAGTAACAAGCTGGGATGTAGGACTACAACTGGGCCACGTTCAGAACGTAACTTCCATCCTGTTATATTCTCTTGCAGTGCAAACACATTTCGATACACAGCTGTGTGCCTACCCCATCAGGTGCAGCCAGTGCGGTGAGCATGTTTGCTTGGGGGGTGGCTGAGACTCGGGTTGCCAGTGATGGCTGACTTTACCAAACTTTCCAGACAAGAACGGTGCCACCTCAATGAGTGGTCTGCAAACTATCTGACCGAATCCCTTGAAAGCCCTCCAGGGAATGTGGAAAACAAATCCAAAATCCAAAGGGAGAGAGTCTGACTTCTTGAGCGAGTCCCCAGCAGCAGGGGTGGGGAAAGAGGAGTATTGTTTACTCTGAGCTACTAACCTCTGCAAACTCGCTACGAATAGCTCGTGGGCAGCTGACCAAACACAGAATGCTGCTGCCGCCGCAAAAGCCCACGGGAGTGAGATGTGGCGCAGTGGGGTCCCGCCACCTCTTAGCTTCCAACCGCAGAGAGCAAGGCCACCCACGCGCACAAGCCCGAGTGAGGAAAGGGAAGAAGAACGCAGGGAATCAGAGAAAACAGAGAGGCCCTATCTGTTCCTCTGCCTGTCTCTGAATGTCACCCTCCCTACCAAGGGTGTCCAGCTCGGCCCTCAGTGTCTTTCTCGTGCTCGGGACTCAAGGCCGGGGTTGAGTGACCAAAGGGCAGAGTCCAGTGGCTTAATCTGGGCAGTGGTTTCCATGGAAACATGACTTACACGGGGCCAAGGTTTCAGTCTGTGATGTGACTCCGAGGGGGAAATGGGAAGAGCACTAATTTGATTTGCATTTGTAATTTGTAATGTGCATAACCCAGTCCCCCCCGACCCCCTTCTGCAGGAATGAAAGTCTACCTACCAGGTATCAATCAATCACTTACCCAGCAAACACTGTGCGCAGCAGCTCAGCGGCCTCTGCCCAGGTCCTGCAGAGTGTCGTGTCAATCAGCAGGTCCCTTGTGCGGTCACTGCCACCCAAGTCAGTCAGGGGGTGATGGGAGGTGAGGACGCAGGGAGGCTGCGGCTCTGGCCTGTGCTGAGGCTCATGGCTGGCTGGGTTTTCTTCTTGACTCCTTTGACAGTCAGATCTGAAGGGGAAAGGCCCAGGCCTCTCAGTGGTATCCTTCAACTCCTTTGTTCCAAATGACCGTGCAGGAGCAATGCCGCCCGATATTGGACGGCGTTCTCCCGGTTCCCTCCCTTCGCGGACACACCCTTCCTCGCTGGCACCCCGCGCTGCGAAATCTGAGGTGGTCGGAAATTTGATAAGGAATCTGCGGGAGAACCGAGGTGATTCTGTAAGATCCGCCCCGGGAGAGACTCCTGATAGGTCAGTTCGGTGCTGGGCATCCTCCAATGGCCCGACGGCAAACAAATACAATGCAGAATTTCAGTTACATGTGTATCTTACTTCACAGCACGTTGAATACTCCAGTAAAGACCTAGAAGAAGGAAAATATTAATAATAGATGCAATTTATAACAGTAGTGTCTTCTGGGAGTACTAGCCCCATTTTGTCATAAAATGCTGTACCTTTACATAAGATAGACTTAAAATATCAGGGTGATGCCAAGTGCTTCTGGGGTTTCTCAGTCCCACCCCGAACTGCTGCTCTGTGTCGTGAGGTCCTAACTGCCCAGGGGAGGACTAGCTCAGTGCTGCCCCCCTCAGGTTGGGAACGGTGGCGAGTGCGTGGGCTCACGGGCGGAGAGGAAGCTGTGTCCGATCGGTGTGTAGGAATCCGTGCAGCCCTCACCTGCACACGCGCACGGGGCTGAACCGGGAGCTGGCGCTAACCCGGCCTGGCCTTCCCACTGCGCCCAGCCCTGCTGGGCCGCCTCATCCAGACGGTGAGACGCTGGGTGCCTGTGCGTTCAGCTCGTTTGGGTCCTTGGTGGTCCTGCGTCTGGGTCGTGATGTCAGAACCATTTGTAAGAGCCAGCATGCGTGAAAGTTGAGTCAAAAAGTACAAAGGTCTTTATTCAACGTGACCATAGGATGGTCTGAATTTATGAGTTAGTTATAATGGTTATGAAGATGTCTTCCTAGATTTATGAAGACGATAGTGGTGAAATGGCAGTTCATCTCCCTGAGTAAAGGAGACGCTAGCACCAGGCATTACTGACTCCTGATTCTATCGGCTGTCGCAGAACAGTCCATACCATGTTTGCTGCCGTCTCCCGAGTGCCGATGTTCACCCAGGTCAGTGAGTAGAAAAACTAGCCTATCTTTGTATTCCTGTAATGGATGAAAACTCTTGTTTTTATGTTGGAAATAGCTCAACAATGAATATCTTCAATTTATTGTCGTTGGAAGTGATTCATTCACACCTCTCTCTCTGCCTCTTTGTCTTTCTCTCCATAGGTATACATGACAGAGTAAACTAAAGAAATGCTAGCTCAATATTGCAGAATTTGGGGAGGGTTTTTTTGTGGAATACAAAGACCATAAATAAATGTAAGAAGGTTTTAATCATTCGTTACTTAGTAGGTTTCAACATTCATACTTTTGTTTCCTAAATTTATTTCAGATTTCTTGAACATCTTTGTGCACTTGAAATGAATACATATGTCCTAGTATGATACGAGATAAAAGTACAAGCTGTGGCTGACCATTAAAAAAATCTTTAACAAATCTTCAGACATGGCTTTGAGTTTGAGCTTGCAAATGAAAAGCTATAAAGCCTTTATATATATATAGGACTCCTATATATAAATCATAGTTTCTTTACATAGTTTCAGTTGAAATTAACTTTGGAATAGGAGCATTATAGACACTTCAAAAGTTTGATCATCGAAGACTTATAATTACATAATGTCACAAAAATGATTTCTAATATGTTAGATCATTTCCAATTTCCCAACATTTCAAATAGACATGATATCATATAGAAGAAAATCTCCAAAAACATCAATAAATTTTAAAAAATAAGTGAAAGATAGCTTGTATCACGAAAAAAATGTCATAAAATTTATCAGGCAGATTAACTCCTGGCTGGGTTGACCGTGGAGCGGCACCGCAGGGAACCTGGACCGACGCCACAAATATGCTCGCAGGGCGCTGTTCTGTTCCGGTGTTACGGGAGTTCTGCAAACCCAACACAGAAAGTTTGTGGAGCACGGGCCAAGCCCCTCTCCGCATGCGCTGCATTCCTTGTTATTGGGGAAGCGATGTGCTTTCTGCTAACGATCCTGAAAACCCATCCAAGGACACACAGCCAAGGACGCCGAAGCCCTGTTGCCCGGTGGAATTTGCAGACCATCAGTTATTTCCATCACGCGGTGTAAACTGGATTTAAAGGGCTAGTAGCGTGGAGGGTGACTTGGGGTGGACCATCCTAAAATTGTAGCAGAGGGCCATAGTTGCCACCGATGGCTGGGAGGTACGTGTCTTTTTAACAGACCCCAGCTGGGGTGATCGGTGAGCTCAGGAACACTTAGGGCGTCGCACAGGAAGTTGCACAGGAAGTCTTTGCCAGGGAGATAACAGTGAGATTTAGGAGCAACTGTCAAGCTGGTGATACTTTCAGTCTGTGTGCTAGAGACCTTTCAGCTCAGAGTAAAACATGGTTTTAGTCGAAAACATACGTGAAGAGCTCATTTGCCCCCCAGCCAGGACAGTACTAAGTTAGGGGAGTTCTTTCAGATTGAACATATACAGCTTTCACTTCCTGAGCATTGATGTCACGTTTAAACGACATTTAGGAACAAGATATTTAGCTCAGAGCAGCAAATGTGCACAAAGACTCAGTGAGAAATCATTCAGTTGATCATCCTGAAGATTTTGTTCCATTATTTAAAGGGGTGCTTTTTCTGTTTTCTCCCCAGAAAGATGCAAAACTAAAGATTCCCCAATAGTCCTTTTCGGCAATCTAAACAACTTCCTAATGGTTTGGCCGTGGCTCTGTAGGTATTGACCTTGAAGTTTATGCAAGTAAATGTATTGATTATCCTTCTCACTGGCTTGGTAGCAGTGTATTTATTTTGCTATTAGTTGTCTTTTAAGGAGACAGAAGTAATTTTTTACCAATAGAATATTGAGCTTAATCTGTGAGGTTTTCACTTCAACTATGAGTAAAGTAAATTGGACTAGCTGTTATTGTGAAGTCAATATATTCATCTTTGAGGGAAATGGGAAAGACTACACATATATTAGGTTGTCAAATTTTAGGTGTTTTAAAGCAAAGGAGAAAATAGTTCTGCAAAAAATAAAAAACCGATGAAGAATATATGCACATTTTCAGATGTCATGCTGAAGTCACATTAATTACATTTTTGAGGTGTTACATTTATAGCTTTCTTGTTTCTACTTTTCCCATTTTGTATATTATGGCCTAAGTCATTTACATATTTACTAATTAGAATGTTGGAATAACCCCAAACTATTTTCAGAGGAAAATATTGACCTTGTCTGCAGGTACTCACTTTGATAAATTCTGTGGGGAATTAAAAGTAATCTGTTCAGATACAAGTCAATTTGTCTTCTTAATTAAAAAAAAATAAACTCATGTCATTTTAAATCTTATCACCTTCCAAGTTCAACTTCAAGGGCATTAGATCTGTCCTTAATTAAAACCATTAAAAAACTGTATCACAGGCACTTGCTAGAAAATATAGCCTGAAATGTTCTGCTGCTTAAATCTTAACAGAAGTTTACTAATATTCATGGAGTATTGCTTGGAGGAGATATAAAATACCTTACAGAGTATTTCAAAAACATTAAATCTTAGGCTTAGATAAAACCAGTCCACCAAGAAACCAAGCAGCCCACTGACCACTCCTGCCCTGACCACTCCTGGGGTCACTTTTTACTGGAGACTTTCCCATTGGCAGTATGCCACACCGAACTGTTGCATCGTATCATGGAGCTGTTTCTGAGGACATTGACCATTATGTAACATAACTTTGTCTCTGTGAGGCTCCGCGAGAGAAATTTCTCTGAAGACACAGTATTGCAAACACCTCCTTTCTTCTAAGGAAAGACACTGTCTTCCAAAAAGGGGCTCAGCTGCATATATGACATTTTTATTCTTTCTTTGCACTGCTTGCAAGCTTAGTGCCAAATCTGCATCCTGTCTGCATATATGTGTAAATTAATTTTGCCTCTTATGTTATCAAATTTTCTATTTTAATTTTACTTGTGATTTGATTACCTGTTTTCCTCTGTAATATGCACTTTTGTAAACCACTTTGAATTCAACTTTCAATTTTTATTCCTGGTCATGGGGACCCTCTAAGGGTATTAAATATTAGAAAAAATATTATCATGACAACAAGAGAAATAGGTTAGGAATAAGGGTAATGACAAAAAGAAGACAATAGAAAATGGCAACAAAATGGAGTGAACTGAGAAGGAATTCCGAGAGTGACTGGTAGTAGGGACAAAGAGGAGAAGGCAGTGTTAGAAGTGGTCATGAAGCAGGAGTCACAGGGTTCGGTCACCAGGTGCAGTGTTTATTTGGGATAAACAGATGAAGGAGATGAACTCTAGTTTCTGCCTCGGAACACCTGGTGGGTAGTAATGGATTAGGGATAGGGAAAGAGGAGTAGATGTAGGAGGAACTATCTGAGCTTGGGATGCTCTGGAGCATGTCAGTAAATGTATCTGCTGGGAAGCTGGATATAAAAATGGAAACTGAGGGGGCACACATCCTGGAGATATAGAGATATAAATACAGATACCACCCATGAATAAGTGTTAAAGTTATGATATTGGATGAGATTTTCCGGGGAGAATAAGCAGAATAGTGGTGGATTATACCCTGTAGCCAAGGCATGGAGACAACCAAAGTGTCCTTCAGCAGAGGAGTGGACAAAGAAAGTGTGGCACAGCCACACAGCGGAACACTGCTCAGCCATAAGAAAAGGCAAAATACTGCCATTTGCAACAAGATGGATGGACCTTGAGCATATTACGCTAAGTGAAATAAGTCAGCCAGAAAAATCTAAGAACCACAGGATTTCACTCACATGTGGGATATCACACTGAAACCCATGGACACAGACAACAGGGCAGTGGTTACCAGAGGTAACCAGTGGTTGCGGGGTAGTGGCAGGTGACAGGGGGCTTAACTTGTGGTGACAGAAGGAGATGTGACGTCAGGTGTTGGGCCCACAATGCAATGTGCAGATCACGTATCATAGAAATGTAGCCTTCACACCTATATGATTCTGTGAACTACTATTACCCGAGTAAATGTAATTTAAAAAAGAGAGATTGGTGGACAAAGAAGACCTTATAATGTAAAAATTTTTAGAGGATAAAAGGAAAAAGTCTAGACAAAAACCAAGCTTCAAGAAGCACAGGGCTTTAAACAGTTCAGGTGGGCGGGGAGGGGAGTCTCCCTGACGACTGGAAGACCAAGGGCGGCGTGGAGTGCGAGGTCCCAGGGACTACCGAGAGCGGGGAAGCCCGAAGACATGAACTTGAAGACCAGGCATTCAGTTCACTGTGTGCAGAATCGCTGTGAGGAATCAAAGCCGAGCAGAGATCAACATAAAAAAAACCCAAAAAACTTCTGACCAGTAGAACGGGAAAATAGATGCAAAATATCCCCGATAAGATGGGGTGGGATCCGTTTTAGAAATTAAGAAAAATACACTATGACTTAGTTGAGACCTTGTAAAACTATAACCTTAGTGTACTTACATATCAAGTACTGCGTACGATAGGTCAAAGGAGAAAAATCCCAATCACTGTTTTGTTTGAAGAAGACATTAGAAAAATTCACCATTTTTCTCTAATAAAAACTCTGCATCAGTCAGAATGAACTTAGATTTGAAGGAAATTTTAACAGAAAAGGAATAATCCAGTCCAAAAGCCCAACAATTCAGCATCATTTTAATAGCAAACATAACCTTTCTGATTTTATAATATGAAATCATTGAGATAAAGTAATAGGCATTAACATAAAGAAAGGCAACTGTCAGTCTGCTTTCTGGAGACAATGCCATTTCCTCAGATAAATAAGGCTTCATGTTTCCTTTCCAAAAGCGCTCCCTTTCTTGCCGTGTGATCTTGGGGCAAATAGTTACGTCACATTCCCTGGCTGGACCGTAAAGACTGGATATCACGGCCCTCTGTTATCATTCCAGCTTCAGCGCCCCTTTTCCCAAAAAGCTTATTGTCATCATTGAACACATACATATAAACCATCCTGGGGGAAATACTTGTATTGTTATTACTCTCGCATTATTCAAAACTGTCATATTTTGCCATCTATTTTGTAACATCTTTTTTATGCAAAACATATGTATGCATACGTGTGGGTGAGTGGGGGGTATTGTGTAATTTTAATTTCAGAAATAATGTGGGCACGTAGAATACCCCTTCACCAATATTCTGCTAATTTTCTCAGTCTTCGTTCAATAAAAAATTAACTAAAATTCCCATTTTCTCTTTACTTACTAATGCAGCGCTCTAAAAAAATCTGTGTAGAGATCATTTTTTTGAATTCACCTGACGCTGCCGTGTATGCACGTTTTGCTGACCCCCAGAAGTGAAGACCGAATGAACCCATGGAATCACCGTATATTTTACTAATTTTATTCATTAGGGCCGATATGTAATTTGTAGGACAGATGATGGAATCGGTCAGACCTTTGCTAATAGCCCATGGGTGCTTTAAACCTTTTTTCACTGATTTAGAATGTGTAACAGGCACATGTCGTGCTGAGGAGTTGTCATTCTGGAGATGCAAATCTGGGCGCAGCGGGAGTTACCGCTGTGCAGTCGGATTGGCATGGGTTTAGAATTTTGTCAGCCCGTCCAGAGAGGATATAAGGGGGAAAGTTTGGACATACTTACTACTCTTTGCCCTTTTACGGCATGCACTCCACTGGCTTGAATACCGCAGAATGTGAGAAAGCTACAAGAAATGTGTCTCGGGGCTCCAGGTCTAGAAGTGTCTTAACCAACGCGTGCACTTTAACTAGTGGAGATTTTCCTCTCACTGTCTCAGTGTTGATGCTACCTACATTAAAATCTAATCAGTTGTATTAGGACCAGCCTTGGAATTAACCTTCCAGGTGAATTTTTTCCAAGTGCCTACCATGCCCTTTCAGCACATTCCGGTCTTTATTTCGTAGATATTATCTTAGATTGTAGGTATAAAAGACTTCCCTCACTCTAAAAGCCCCCTTGGGTCCCTTTGCAATAAATTTCTCCCCTATTTCCAGACATAGGAAACTATCCTCACTACATTGTTGCCTTTTCTTCCATTTTGTATAAATGGAAGTATAAAGTCGGTGGTATTTTGTATTTGACTTCTTCAGTGTAACACAAGTGTTTTTGAGATCCATTGATTGTAGATTAAAGAATGAAACAAAACAGACAGGATAATTTCAAGTGCTCTTAAAGGATGTAAAGCAAATGAAGCAAGTTGAAAATCCGAGAATGTTTTTCTTATGATAGGAAAGGTGGGGAATTACTTCCCATTGGAGATCTGGGGACACCACCCTGAAGAAGTGACATTTAAGTGGAGGCATAAATGGGAAGAGCTAGAATGCCAAGCGGACAGCTGAGAACAGAATGTATATTTTAATATTGCCTTAAAATAATTTAACATCATCATCTTTCGTACAATTAAAAAATTAGTCTTCAAACAGCTACATAGAATTAGAGTCCACATTCATGAGAAATAAAGAGTTAATGCATTTATTAGTGAAGAAAAATAAAATGAAAAATGTTCCAAGTTTAAAATGAAAACATTTTAAAGCTCATGTATGGAGAGACAAGAATAAATTTTGTCATAATCGCTGTGTTGTATTCCGTGACAAGTGGATTCTATAAAGTTAGACTCAAGTGCTTTAAGAAGCAATTTCAAATATTCTTTCCAAGAAATGGCTACACTTGGCTTCTTCATCATAGTTTATTGAGTGACATTTTTTTCACCTAACATCTCTTCGCAGACCTACAATCATTTTGAATTAAAAAAAATGTGTTTTAATAATCTATTCGCACTCTATACCAGTGTACTCACACCAGAGTATTCTGAACAGTGTTGAGCTTACACTGATTATTATATAAAGTGTCATCTGTTTTCTATTTCATCTGGTAGACATACAAGAAAAATAAATAATGGAAGTTTCATTAAGGTATAAATATGTTAGAATAGTTTTCTGTGTTCAAAGTCTGGGTTCAAATTTTTCTTTGTTAATCTACAGAAATCGAGACACCGAATTTTAGAAAACAGTTACGTGATGTAGTAACTGTAGTACCAACTCATTTGGCAGATCTCAGACCTTCTGGTGTTTACGCCAACTTACACCCCTAAAAAATACTGAGAACCCCAAAGAGCTTTCATTTCATTTGTTCCATGACATTCATTACATGAAAAACTAAAAGAGAGAATAGTAAAAATTAGTCATAAGTTTATTTAAAGTAACAATAATAAACTCATATTCTCTTCACCTACAAAGCCACACTTGCCAAAACAAAAATGTTTGAAGATGGTTCCCCCTCTGCTACTGTCTGGCCGAACAGGACAGTAGGTCCAGTGCTTGTACCTGCTCCCACATTCGACCTGTCGCAATTTCACGCCCCCAACAGCCTGCAACAAAGGCACCGCCCACCCACTCAGGTCAGAATGACAGTGAAAAAGGGAAATGATGCTCCTGCATTTTTGTGAACATAGTTTGGACTTCACAGGCTCCTAAAAACGTCTCATGGACAGCCAAACGTCCTCAGGCAAACGGAACCACTGAACTGAGCCTACGGAGTAGTCCTCACCCCGGGTTGGCCGGTGTGCTTCCTGCGAATTACCTCATTAGACATGAAGACGGAAGACGTGGCCGGGAAAGGGACAGAAATCCTAGCAAGAGCTAAGTTCAGCGGGTATGCCACCACACTCCACTCTCGCCCCTTCGCCATTTCTTTCCTCCTGCTCAGATTCAGATATGAACTTCGTGGCAAAGCTTTCTCCTTCACCTGCACACTTCCCACTCACCTTGGAACAGACTGCAGCATGAACCCGACCTTCCACCACCATCAAAGCAACACTGCCCTTCCCGCAAAGTGTGATGCTCCCCAGCCTCCCAGGCAAAGCTACGCTGGTAATTCTTCTGGGTTAATCACTTTAAAAATATTCCCCTATGTTACTTGAGCAAATACTTTAAAACTCTGCCATAATGCAATAAGTGTGGCCACAATTTCCAGAGCGTGAAAAACGAGGCCACGGTATTGTGAAGCTAATATGAAATACTTCTAGTTAGTCTGAACCATGACCAACAGGGAAAACAATGATGGTCATACTTCCATAGGCATGACTCACTTAAGGAAGAAGCACTACGAAAGTGAGAAGTGAAATGAAACACCTGAGGAGTTCAGTGATTACAGCTCAGGATGTTGGATTCCACGATGACCTCATATCCCATCTCAGCCTTGACTGTTTCCTTGCACTTTCGGGCTTTGTCTGATGTTACTCCTCGCCAGGAGTTCAGAGGAGTAATATGAATTTTCCATAAAAAGGAGGAATTTCTGAGAGAACCTAATGAGGACTTTTGGGAAATGAAGTGTACAACCTCAGACAAGCAGTATGTTACTGTCGTGCGTGTATGAGAAACGTGACCATGTGAGGCCGGATTCATGGAGGTCATCAAGTTGGTTCACAAGGACGTTGGGATGAACTCCAGAGCTTTCACTCCTAACCCAATAAATTGTCTATCCCCTAAAGTCCAATTGTATTTTTTGCAACATTTCCTTTCCTATTATGGTCATCATTGGGATATATATATAAAATCCATGACTCTGGGAAATTTATTTAAGAAAATCTGACTTATTAGAAAATTATGATCCAGTCTTTCTCAGATTCACAGGGCATGGAACAAACCAGGGGAGAGGTCATTTTCCACCCTTATAAATTAGTCCTGGTGTCCCATACATTCTGAATGCAGTTTGAATTAAAAGCAAGTTTGGCAGGCTTCCAAAGCCTGAGAGTGTCATTTGTTTGGTAACTTGCCATACATTTATTTCCCTACTCAATAAATAACAATTCAAAGATAAGATTGTCATTTTAATGCATCAATGATTGACAGAATAAAACTAGAGGAATCGGGAAGGACATATCTTTGTGGCAGGATTGTAGGAGGTGTAGAAGAAAGATATTTTGAATCTTCTCGTATATGGTTTGTTTTACAAGTGAGAACGTTGAGTCACAAAGAAAAGGCGTAAAGCTAAAAAAGCAATGGTTATTTCAGTGGGTATCAATGTGATTTTTCATGACTACAGATATATGGCTATGTGATAATATGTTTATACATTTAGATTCCATGCAAAGATTCCATGAAATGGTTCAAGTCACCTACTGTTTGTGACACACTTGACTAGTTACAAGCACCAGTCTCCTCAAAGGGAAATTCACGTTGTAATTGCATCACCCATTGCATCATATGATGCATTGTTACTTATAATTAGCCAGTGTGGTTGAATTTACTTTCAAAGCATCTCCTTGGATACCTTCACTCTGAGGATTCATGGTGTCAGATTTCACTGTGTGTAGATAATGCTTCAGCCAGCAGTGACCGTCAGTGTTTACTCCATGGAAATTAAGTTTTTGGCATGATAAAGAATTGTTACATCAGGCACCACCAGACGTTTTCATACAAACAAAGTTTATGGGGCATGGGAGGCAGCCATAATGCCTTCAATAAATATTGAATATCTTGGCCCCTACAATCAGTCATGCTCTTAGTGCATTTCCACAGGGACAATTGAAGTTGTTGACCCAGAGAATTTAGCCAAAATGATGTACTGCTTCACTGGTTCAGCCTCACTGGCATTGGCTGACTTGATTATACAGCATACTACATTGTCCAGTGTAGGCCTTAGCGTAGCCAAATGATGAAAGAGGGATTTGCCCAACTCTCACCTCCTTGCCTTCACAACATGCCAAAACAGCATCCAAATAAACCCAGATAAAGAATTATCCACATTTCTTTATTCAAGGCATCCATTGTTGGTGCGTGAATTCTTTTAGAACATGTAGATCACTTCCATGCCTCTGTTCTCTACTTTTCTTTAGCTGTAGGGGTTAAGTTTGAGTGGAAATTTAATATAAAGACATAGGAAGTACACCGTGTTAAAATGTGTACTTGGTATTTTATTTTAACCCTGCTTTTTTCTTCTGCAAGGATATGATTGAAAATCCGAAGCATATCGACACAATTTTATATTAAAAATAATTTTGATTTCCCTGGCTGGTGTGGCTCAGTGGATTGAGTGCTGGCCAGCAAACCCAAGGGTCATTGGTTCAGTTCCAAGTCAGGGCACATGCCTGGGTTGTGGGCCGAGTCCCCAGTAGGGGGCATATGAGAGGCAACCACACGTTAATGTTTCTCTCTCTTTCTTTCTCTCTCTCTTCCCTTCTCTCTAAAAATAAATAAATGAAATTAAAAAAAACTTTTAAAAATAATTTTGATTGGTAAACTATCCACTATAAGGTATTCGGAATTGATCATATTTAATTGTAACATTACATTGTGAAATGTATAATAATTTAAAAGCAGTAAGAGAAGCCAAATATGAATTTTTACTAAAGATGGTGACTAAAGATTCAATCATTCTTTTTTTTTTGCCAAAGTTTCTACATTTATAGCTATAAATTCTGATTTTGTATTACTTTTCATTCTCTCCTCTAGTAATTACTTTAAAAATGCTGATAGCAATGATATGATATGTATTCATGATGAAAAGGTTGAAAAATGCATTTCTGGATACTGCTTTATATTCATATTATTACCAGAATAAAAAGAACATTTTATTCTAGTACAAATACAGACTGACTCATGACTCCCAGGTCGTGTTCCCTCTGCGGAGTTCCTAACGATGGTGCAAAGCTGTGCTTCCAGCGTGTCTGGGGAAGCGCCATGGGTATATTGACCGATTCACAAACAGCACAAAGAAAAGAAAACTTTTCATTGCACTTTCTCCCAACTTACCACTCCTAAGCCATGCCTATTGCACTCCTTGGGTCCAGGTCCAGGTGTGAAAATGGGTCAGAACTGAATCACCCACATGAAGCACATCTGACAAACGCACATCCGGCGTCACTGTACACCGAAAAAGTGACAGGCCCGTGGCCAGGCTCCGGACGAGGTGAAGAGGGTGACAGGCTGCTAGCTTCCTCTGTGTAACACCTGTTTTCCTTTCACACCTCCTTCTTTTACTTCTTCTTTGCGCTGTATACCTTCCTTTTGCATCGTCTTCAGCACCAGGATTCTGTGACCCCATTAATGCTCTGAAAACATGCTAACGAGCCAGACTTTACAGCAGGGGCCAAGCTTCTCAGCCTGTTTATCAAATACCTAAGTGATTAGAATAGCCCAGGCTATGCCCAAGGGCAATGGACGGTGGAGTGTAGAGGCTCAGAATAACAAATGCGGTAGACTGAAGCCTGTCATCATTTTCTTTTCCATCTGGGTTTTGTGACCAGTCTGGTGCTTTCACGCTTGGAGAAGATGAGCCCTGGGAAAGCAATCTTGGGTTTTCTGTTCTCTTGAGATTCCATCTGGGTGGGTGGTCCAGAGTGCACTCCATGAGTTAGTTTAGGCAGATGCTTTTTCTCCCGGTGCCCAAGGTGTTTAATATATCCTTTGGAATGGCTGAGCGCTCGCTCTGTCTGTTGAAGGGTTCCTGTAATGATAACCATGTGTGCTGGCTTTCTGTACCCCAACCAATTTATCAGCTGGGTGACTGTTCCCGGCAGTGTTGCCATCCAATCCTGGTAACCAATAGCCACTTACTAGTAGGAGGCTTCTTTTCCAATGTGTAAATTCCCACTCCAGTTGAACCATCAGTGGGTCAAAAGCCAAAGTTAACTCATGAAAGCAAAAGATGTGAAAAACAGTTTAGTCCAAGCCCTTGGCATCCCTCCTCTCCCTTTGTTTCCTCTGCCATGTGCCAGCACCCTGAACCCTGGCCCCAGCTGCGGGCCTGGCCATCAGAGTTCCCAGAAACTTCCAACAAGAATATCAGTTCCATTGACAGAAGCAGATGTCAGGCAGTCAAGGCCACAACTAACTAGTTCTGCCCTACCAGGTCGGAAGGAAGGTTAGCATTTCCAAAATTAGAATGTAGATCCATCATTTCAGCATTAACTGCTGTTTCCAGAAGCTAAAAGCTGAATGCACAGGAGTTTACGTAGACTGTTGTGTATGTATACATTTTTAAGAAAACTTTTCATTGAAGTATACAACGTCTGTCTGGAAAAAGTCCAACCACTGTTAATATAAAGAGAATGGTTTGCACCATATTGATGTAACCTGGCAGCCAAGCAGAGTGGACTGGAATGTGCATGCATGAACAGTGACGACTTCACTGTACTAGTCAGTGGGGGTGGTAGATGACCATTGAGTGAGCATGTGTACTGTGTCACATTCAAAATGACTGAGTGAGTAGAGCAATGCATCTGCATCAGATTTTGCATTGAGCTCGAACATTCCTCTGTGGAAATTCTCCAGATGATTCAGAAGGCCGCAGCTATGGGCAAATCGTGATTGGCAGTTTCATCATGACAATGTGCCTACTCATGCATCATGTCTTGTGCAGAGTTATTTGGTGAAACACCAAATCACCCAGGTGACTCGGCTCCGCTACAGCCCAGATTTGATGCCTTGTGACTTCTAGCTTTTCCCAAAGCTAAAATCACCTTTGAAAGGGAAGAGATTTCATACCATTGATGGGATTCAGGAAACTACAGCAGGGCAGCTGATGGCGATTGGGAGAACTGTATGAGGTCCCAAGGTACCTACTTTGGAGGGGACTGAGGTGTCATCACCCTATGTACAGTGTTTCTTGTATCTCGTTCAATAAATGTCTCTATTTTTCATAGTGTGTGGGTGGATACTTTCTGGACAGACCTCATAACTTACATGTTGAAAAATGCATGAATCACAACTACATAGTATGATGAATTTCAGCTAAAGTGCACCCATGTAGTGGGATCAAGAGACTGAAACTTACCATCATTCCAGAAACAGCCCGTGTGCTCTGCACTGCCACCGGTGCCCGGAAGGCGGCGACAATTCTGATCTCTGAGACCATAGATTAGCCATAGGTCATGTGCATGTGTTATTTCCAGACTCCAGGATCTTTGGTGGGGTGTCCGTTTTCTTTAAGGTTGATATGTGTTAAGTAGTTTTAGTTCACCTAAAATGACCAGTGGAGGGATTCATAATATCCAATGCATCAGAAAATTCTGAAGTTCAGAAAAGTATGGTGATTCCATAGATGTGTAAATGCGTATCAAAAACATTTTAGGAACATAACTGGAATAAAGAAAAATCTGCCCATTCCTCCCAGCCAATATCCTAGACTAGATATTGATAAAGAACGAGTGCTGTGAAGTCAGACATGACTTTGACTGTGGACTCTGTCACTTGCTTGGCGTTTGACCGTAAACAAATCAGCCTCCCCAATCTGCATAGTCTTCCTTTGTAATAGAGATAAAAACAGAACTGAATTCACAATGTTTTATGAAAATTAAATGAGATAATGTAAAAAAGAATTAGCTCCACTCCTGGTATATAGTAAGTTCTCAATAAATTATAAATGGAATCCATACTCTTTGATTGGAGTGTGTCATTTCTAGGAAGCCATCCTAATAATATAATATAAAACACAAAAAAACTATATCCATAAACCCTTCATAGTAATATATTTATAATAAGAAAACATAGAACTATTAGGTTTACTCAGGATTAAGAAGAAAATGGACTAGAAAACCACACCCTACATTTGAAAAATATCTTATGAACATATTAGAAGTGTTTGAGATAGAATTCTACTCCTCCTGAAGGTATTTTAACATTTAGCAAACAATGAAAAATATATTTTTTCCTGAATAACACTGATAGCCCTGACTTTTTAATTGTTCGCTATATTTAAAAAGCACTTTGAAATAAGTAAAAGCCACTAATATTTTTAAATGAGTGGGACTACTGGTCTTTTGGACAGAGAGTGTGAGCACCGCGAATGAAATGCGGGTCGTTAAGAATGTCGATGTCACCCGAATCATGGTCATGGTCATGCTAGTTATTGTTTCGCCTCCACGCTCCGTCTCACAGTGTGAACGTGAAGTCCAAGTTAATAACGATAATTTATTTTAATGAGAAATAATTGGCTACAGCTCTCTAGATCATCTTAAAATTTTTATTATCTACTTTTGCCCACAGTCAGAAACAGTCATGTGTAAACACACACACACACACACACACACAAACAAGAAGTGGATTTCAAAGAAAGTTCAAATACAGTCACCAGTTTTTTAAATTAAATAAGCACATATTCATACAGCATAACAACATGTTTGTGATATTTTATATACATATATTTCAGTTATTCTTTGACAGACTCAGTGCAAATAAGTTAGTTATTCTATTCTAAAGATACACACACACACACACACACACACACACTCACACACACACAGGGTAGGGGAAACTAGTGTTACATAACACAAATAAATGATACAAGAATTAATATACTCACAACTGTAAACCTATTTTGCCCTCCCCCGTATAGCTGTGATAAAGACGTGAGGAAGACCTTTCCCTTTTTAATCTATTAGTGAGCGTTGGTTAGAGCATGACCTGTCATTACCGAGATGCTCGCCCCTAATCCTAGAGACTTGGATACTGGTTTCTAACTGCGTGCTCAGTTTCACAAATCAACAGAACACAAAATGTTTAGTCAGCTCACCTTTTTTATGTGTGTGTGAAAAAGTGTCTTTTTTTTTAGATTTTCTTTTATAATCCTTTGCACTATTTCATCCCCTTTACGACCCTGCCAACCCTGCAATCTAACAGAAAGTGTTGTTGGTGTTCATCAAACTAGGCTTCGAGGATTATACTGAGTAATTCCTGAGCTGTCCATTTTGATCGAGCGCAAATCCAAATGTTATCATGACCATCGGAGTAAACTATGAGTTGTGCTTTTAACAGTGACTCATTCATTCTTCCAGCAAATGACCGTCTCATACTGCAAGGCCCTGGGCTAGATGAATTGATAAGAGCTAAGAAAATCGACACTCCGTCTTGGCTAGCGGGGCCTTGGGCTGTTTTTATAGAGGATACATAAAGCCACTGCTTAGTGGTTTAATGAGGCAGAACCGAAATTACCGCCGAGATGTGCAGGCCTGCCTTCCCCGGCGGCCGGAAGGCCGCTTGGAGGTCAGCAGAGCTATTTCGAATGTGTTAATGAACAACCTAGACACAAGCCATCACTTAGCCACGCCGTGTTATGACAAAAAATAAAAGTTAAACATCTCAGAGGTTGACTCAAAGTTATGTGTTAGCTTCTCAGGGAAATGCTTTATGCCGTGTCTGTCCTGTCACTCGGCTACCCCGCTTGCCTTCTGTAATGCGTAACCCCCTTTCTCTTACCCCGAAGTCCTTGAAACGAAAATAAAGTGTCGCTTTAGGAAATCCATGTATATTCATTTATAAAATCATGTTTGCACACTTTTGCAAAGGCTTTTCTTACATTAACAACAACAAAAGAGTATAATGTCCTGCCACTTTTTCAAACAAAACAGAAAATAGTGTTGTGTTGGTTTGATAAATGTATCTATGTATGGCAAAGTCTTTGGTGTCATTTTAATGAGGTGATTTGTAACTACAAGGGATGTCCACATAATCTTCATCCTTTAACAATAGAAGGGGATTTTTCAAGGTGTCGCATAGTAATAGATAATTCAAGGGCGATGGATAACATGATACAAAAGGGTATGAGGAACTCTGGGTTAGGAGCATTAGCTACCAAGCGTTGCTGTGCATAATGCGCATCCACAATTCTGTGCGTGTTGTACAAGGCTTATTGCACTCATTATCACACCCATGGTGTGTGCTCATTACGCCCATGTAGAATGTGCATCCTTATTTTTCCCTCAAACATTAGGGCAAAGCAGTGTGTGGTACACATGGCAACATATGGCAATTAGGTCGACTATATATATAAGTTCTCAGATTTTTTCCCCCAGAACTGATATTCTGTGTATCTACTCATTCAAAGCAATATATATGTATGTACATGTGTGTATATATGAGACACATAAAAAGTGTCTAGGTCTCAAAAAAGCAAATGATCAAAACAGCCTGTTAAAGATTAGAACCCAAACATGGAGGAGACACAACTGTGAAGAGCCAGATTGGCCCTTACATAACTTCAGAGAAGTGGCCATGATACTGTGTCACCATTTTTAAGAAATCTATAGTAATTATGAATATTAGAACAATTTTTCCTTTTAACACTATTACTGTGGTCACGAGTGTGCCATCCGTGGTGAGTTGATGACACAGCCAAGTACAAATACTTGACATGAGGAAGCCACACTGTGCGCTGGGTGTTCCGAGAAGACCGGGCCGACGGGCCGTGCGTAACAGCAAGAAGCGAGTGCTGAACGCGAGGGATTTGGGCGTCGGGGACAGCGGGTTGGAGGCGTTTCTGGGAGAGAACATCCCAGAAGACCAGTCTGCTCCCCCTTTGCCCTGTTTCCTCTCCTGTTTCAGAGGCTGGATCACAATGTCCTCCATCGGGTTAGCCGTGACCTACATTTGTAGAGTCATAATAACCTGAAACTTTCCCTTCTTTACCAAGATTCTGGGTTTGCTGGTTAACGTAGCAAACCCCGATCTCGCTGATCCAGCAAACCAAGTTGTGTGGGGGTCCTATTAATTCCAAACAGTCAACGTGAATACTTTTAGAAAGGAAGACAAAAGAGTCTTATCCTTTAGTAAATAATCCGCTGGCTTTTTGATAGACTGAGTATAGGCAAACATTAATTATCTATCTATGTAAATGGCTAATAGCAGAACCAAAACACAGGCAATGATAAGTTATGATTAAATTAGTAGTTTAATGTTAAATATCTCCTTATATGGTATTGATAGATTCCTTTCTATTCTTCCTGCTGTTTGATGGCATTAGCGCTTATAAGTAAATAATTTAAATGGGTTTTTCAGATAAAACTGTCAAACATGCAGTCACTGGCCTCTAGAGAGGGGAAGGTTAAGAATTATCTCAGAAGTAACAATTATGAAAAAATAAAAATTGAAGAATGTAGATGCCTTAGATACCTTAGTATTACAGAAGCTCATGAAATAGAAAACCCTGTAGAATTCAGCATTTTCAAGTTTATTATACAAAGACTTTACTGAAGTTTTATTCTTACCACTCTTCAATTTCTTAATCTGTATGCTTTTTTAAAACAAACAAAAAGTACTATGCTATCTGGGGAACTATTTTCACATATTTCAAAGATTTTGAATTTAAGTAAGAAAATTTACTGAAAATAAATATTCTTTTCTATTTAGCTTGGAATGTGAAAAAAAAATATTTATCTGTAAAACCGAACTCAGTCCAAAAGAATAGACTCATCCTGAAGCTCCTTTTATTTAAAACTGTCTCTATTTTAACATCTTGTTGATGGTTATTTTCCAACAGTCCATTAGTGTTCCAGAAAAGAATTGAAGTGGATTTTATGATTTAGGCCCTTGTTTCAGAAATGGACTACTTAATGGAGAAGTAAACTGTATTACATGAACTACGTACTGTTTGTTCTCCATATAACTGAATGTTAACATTTAGAGGTAGATTGTAGTATTCACAGGAAGGCATCCTTGTTTTTTTGTTTTCATGTTCCTTAAAATACATAGCTTTATTCAAATGGAAATAGAAGCCAGAAAACTCTGACAGATTATTTACCTCTCACTTATTTTACACATCATGGAACTAATGTTCATCTGTTGGTGCATTCCTTCCTTATTTCATTTGTTCATTCAGAACGCAAGTGTTGACTGACTATGTGTTCAGTGACACACAGCACACCAGGTGTAAGTGATGCAGAATCAGCAATGCAGTTCCCGCCCTGAAAGACCTCACTCTCTGGGGCATCTGAGTATCAAACTGCAGACATCAAGGTGGATGTGAGCAGACTTTCTGGAGTCATGGACATGCTTGGGTTCCAATGCATTCCTCAATTACTAGTTATGTGACTTGTGGGAAAAATGTCCTTGTCAGTGAAATGCAGATTGCAGTATTGCCGGAGCCCAGCTCCGGCAGGTCCAGGGATCCCCAGTGGAGGGACGGTGTCGGCGGAGGAATGACACGAGAGGTGCAGTTTCAAGCTCAACAGCCAGGCCTCTCTGCTGGGCTCTCGAGTTCTTTAGTTTTATGCAGCTGGGTGTGTCCGTGTGGCATATGTGAAAGCAATCCAAATGCGGTTTCCAGGGCATACTTGCTTTGTCACTGTTCTGCAGAACATGTGACACAGACACAATAGGAAGTAGCTGTCCACTGCATATTATTGTGCAAGCTTTCAGCTCCTAATCTTTGCAATTAATCGGTAACACATTTTACCACGTTATATAACACCTTAATTTCTTAAAGCTCAACTTCATTTTAACCTATATATTCTAAAGCTGCAAGCTGGGCATGTAGCTGGGCACAGGATTGTTTTAGCTCACTGGCGAAGGCCATGTGGAAGGCTTTCGTGGTCAGTGTGGTCAGTACCGGTCTCTCACTCCTCACTTCAGCGCCAGAACCCTGTCTTTCTGTGCAAGTAACAATCTTTGTGCTGCTCAGTCCATTCGGCTGCCTCCCATTCATCTCGGTGTTGATGCATTTTTATTGTTTCCGTCTTTGATGTCTGACCTCTTTGGGCAACAAACACCATGGGGGCCCTGATCGCGTAAGTGCCTCATGGGAGGGGGTGTATAATAATCTTTCCAATACCCATTCCTATTTACCCATCGTGTCCCTTTATGACAGATTCCGGCACAGGGTGAAGGGGGGTCAGTGGGCCTAGGAGTCAGAGGGGGGACACACCATGGATACTGGTACTGTGCTGACCAAAGGTGTTTTTTGAATCTATGTCTAGCCCCCGGAGCCCTGGTCCTAAGGAGCTGTGTAATAAGGGTGGGTTAGGGGCCTTTGTAAGGAGTAATCCTAGGAGTCTTTTCCATTCCCACTCTTTGAACTCTCCCACCCACTTAGGAGGACACTCCGATGGGGAGTCACTCTCCAATGAGCTGTCATTTTCTGGCTTACTTCCGAAGAACTGCATTTCTTCTGGGGAACTGCCATCTGTCCCGGTCCCGTGGTAGGTCACGTGGACCCTCGGCACGGGCAGTGATACAGTGATTAGGCAGAGGAGTGCCAGGTACTTTCCCCCGCTGTGTCGCTGTGCGGACGCACGGCTCCCTCCGTGACTGTGTCAGACCCCAGGGCTGGGCTGGCTCCCGCACATTATAGTTTGCTGTTTGGACTAAAGGAGATAACACAGAGTTATCACAAACCTGAATGTGATACATGGTGGTCTCGGGGATACAGTTTTTAATAGGGAGAGCTATTGCCGCAGCAGGGCTGAGAGGGGCACGCGGTTCAGCCTGAAGCTGTTGGAACAGGGTTGACAGGCTCCGCGCGGAAACCAACCACTGGGACACAGCCGGAGACACGGGGGGAACGGAGACAGCTAAGCTGCAGAGAGGAGTCGGGGCTGTGGTGTGGGCAGAGGTGCAGAAGAGGGGCCCCAGGGGTGTGATGAGGGGCAGTGTGGGGTGCAGGGGGAGTTCCTGGGGATCAGTGGGAGGCGAGACTGGAGAGTGGGAACCTGTCTGGCATTCATTCGGAGTGACTTGTTACTTGCCCTGAATATGGTCGACACCGGCAGCAGCGAAGTCATCATACGTGTGAGCCGTGCTTCCCCCTGCGAACACAAGAAGCCCTCTGAGAGCGTCCGAGGTGCTGAAATGATGGCGCGCGACGGGCTTACTGATAGCACAGAATGGGCACACGCACACACAGCCTTCTCGTGAGCGAGCCGGCAGTAAGGGTACACTTTCCACTGCAGGAAATGGTACGTGTAAGTATATAAGATTTATTCCGCATATACTTACTGAGCACCGCTCGGTGACAGGGACCCTGCCGGAGCCTTCGCGGACAAACACAAAAGCCTGTTTTGTTCTTTAAAGGAGCTGCAGTGTGCTCGAGGGAGATAGATAAGAAAGTAATAAGCATTCCATGTTACGTGTTTCCCACCAGGAGTTTATGGAAGGAATTAGCGGCATGGGGAAAAGGGAGACTGAGCTCGCTTAGACATCTTGTCCAGTGTGGGGAGGACCAGCGGGGGTACAGCAGTGCTGTAAGTTGGAGGACGATGGAATGGCAGTGTCTACGGGGACAGGAGGCAGATGCCCGCTATGTTCGGGGGGACTCGCTGCATCTGCGAGTGGAGGAGGGTGAGTTCTAGGACCCTCGTGTGAGCACCTGGGGTGCAGTCTTCCAAAGCGAGAGCTAACAGGAGGAGTCGAGTCCTTTAAGTAGCTTGGACTTGGCAGCCACGTGGTGTCATGGTTACCACCGACCGACCCCTCCTTTCTCATCGTCCTGACTCATCCCAGCCGGGGGTCGCTTTGGAGCGCCTGTGCGTGCTGATGGTCCGAAAACCACACGCCCCACAAGGGATGGTAAGATACGGGGTGATTTGAAGCCTCGCTCCTTAATTTCTCTTTGTGGTCTGTAAAGCATGTCCTTACTATGAGAGCCCATATTTGAAATAAAGCCAAGTGTCGGGTGTACGTGTGAAAATGGTGTTGCACACACACGGGTAACCACCGCAAAGAGGTCGAGGTGCTTTGGGAGGAAGAGTAGACTGAGAGAGACCCACGAGGGCTTCCTCTCCCAAAGCCAAGTCCAGGAGGGCTCGCACACCACATTCGGCCCCGGAGACCCCAGCGGGCCTGGCTGTCCTCAGAGCAGCCTCTGCTCCCGCTCAGCAGCCGCTGTAGGGTGGGTTCCCTTTCCACGTGGAGAGTTCAGCCCACCCGCTCCAAGACAAATGGGCAATGACACCTCCTCCCAACCGGAAGGGTACGAGCTCAGTGTGAACAGCTGTTGGAACAATCGTGGGTGACGATTTTGCTCTATAGAAAACGGCCGTGATGAGCATAGGTGGCCACATTGCTATCAGGACAAACGCCCATCTGTTGGGCTGGCGGAGTGCCCGGTGACTCGTTGGTCAGACTTGAAGACGTGCAGAGCCTCCGCCGGCGGGTTCCGGCTCCTCCCCTGCAGCAGCACTGCCCCCTGGAGGTGAGCTGTTGCTCTACCACGGGTAAGCTGCAAACCGTTGCCTCAGATTCCAACCCTTCTCTTACTAGCTCATCAAAAACAACAACAAAAAAAGCCCTCGAAATTGTATGGAAGATGTATACGAAAGGCCAGAGCAATGACTTATTTTTTCCATTTATTCTATTCCCTCCAAATATGAGCGGGTCAGTATGGCATGCCGTGATCACATACATTGCACATACATCACACATGATCACTGCAAGTATTGTTTTCACCACAATTATTTTTTATTTTTTGTTTTCTTCCTTTCTTCCTTTCTACCCTTTTTTTTTTGACTCGGTATGTACTCTTTTCATAACATTATGATGCCAGTCTTCCTACTCTCGTCATTACACTGGACTCAACCATTCTCAACAGGTCAACGGCCCTGTTCAGCTTCCTCTGGAGTCTGAAATCTTCCGGTGCCTTCCCCTAATTGTTTCCGTCTTTCTTAAGTCAGCCTCCCAGCTCACCCTGCCCCTGATTCCTGCTCGTCTCCCAGAAGTTGGGCTTTTTCACATCTGCGGCCCTTTCGTGAGTGTTCTCTTTCAGCTGATCCCTTGTTAGTAACTCGGAGAGGAACTAGGGTGCAGCAGCTCAAAATTCATTTCCTCTGCTCTTCTGGTTAGCCGCTCTCCCTTCCACACTCAGCTCGGCGCACAGGGCTCCGAAGGAACGCTGCTCTGAAGGAACAAGTAAACTTCCCTGCAGGGTGTGGAAACCTTCTAATGTCTTTTCATAAGCCTGTGCCATGAAGAGGCAGGTCTAGGTGAATCACTGTCACCTGGGGACTCTGAACAAAATCACAGGGACGTCAGGCCAGAGAAGCTCAGGCTGAAGAGTCTTATGAGGCAAGATGAAAATGACTGCAGGGTCCCCTTATGCTTACGGCACCTCTTTTCTCCCCGATCTGTGTGCTCTCTCCCCCTTCCAGCCCACACACAGGAAGGCAAAATCAGGAGGGAAGGGAACATTCTGGGAGACCGTGCATGCAAACATGGAACAAACATGCCACCGGTCTCTTCTGTCCACACAGCAGGCATGTAATCACCCCGGCCCCGTACAAATAATGGATGTCGTTGTGTGGTTGTGTTTTTGTTGTTCTTTAATCAAAGAAATGAGTATAAAATACTATATTGCATTCATCGTTTTGGTAAATGGCTGTGAAGGGAATATGCTTGTGAGAGCGGGTGTTCTAGCCACTGGGAAAGGGCGGACACACTGTGAGAGCTCACTGACCGCGCTGTTAAACCAGCGTGCAGGTTTGATGAACACCTTCATCACCAAGTGTTGGAAAGGCTCTTCTATCTAGAAATAAGTAAACCCTAGTAAGAATAAAAATAGTTAAATTCAAAAATTAATTAACTATTTTTATGGGGGTATAATGAATGTGTGGTTGCCTCTTGCATGCCCTCTCGGGGGGACCTGGCCCACGATCCAGGCATGTGTCGTGACTGGGAATGGAACCGGTGACTCTTTGCTCTTTGGTTCCCAGCCCATGCTCCATCCACTGAGCCACATCAGCCAGGGCTATGGGGGCATAATTGACATATAGTATTGTGTATGTTTAAGATGTATGATGTATTAACATGATAATACGTAGTACTGTAATAGGATTACCACCTTACCTGCAGCTAAGATATCTATCACACCACATAATTATCTTTCGTGTGTGTGTGTGGGGCGGGGGAGAACATTTTAGATCGACTCTATCAGCGACTTTGAGATAGGCGGGACAGTGTTGCTGGCGATAATCTCCACGCTGTGCCTTGGATCCCGGAACTTACCTCTGCCCCCCCCCCCCCGCCCCCCACCGATGCAGGGCTCAGAACCGCACAGTGAGGTAGGTTGCTGTCTCGAATACCATCTGGGGGACATCGGGGCTCGGGGGAGTGGAGCGGCTCACTCGCAGCTGCGCGGTGGCGGAGCTGGGATTGGCAGACGCAGCCTCGACGCCTCGTGTGTCTGGAGAGCAAGATGGAACACAAATATGAAGTTATCAGATTATGCCAGTTTGCACAAAAGCCTTAACTTTCGAATTTTTGAAGTTAGTGTTGAGAAGAAAACCCAGGTCTTAAATATCTTTTCAGCTCCGGAAGGGTGACACCTCATCTGAAACGCACAGCAGAACTCTGTTTATGTGAATTGCATTCAAGCTTAATACAAAATGATACCCCTCTGCCTGTATCACCCAGACCTCAAAAGAGTTGCTACATATAATCAAACAAGCTACATAAATCTTTTAAAATGTAATTATATGCACATACAAAAACATGCTATATATGTATGTGCAATATATAATATATGCATATATAAAATATGTGCAGTAGATGTGAAATTAATGTCATTTTCATAATACTTGTCTCAATGTTGTGGTGGATTTAGTGGGTTGTGGTAAATTCTAAAAGTTATAGTTGTAAAATCTATTCATAATATTTATAATTGTAAAGTCATATAAAATTTAACATAAAATCAATCTCTGCATAGGTCTAATGATTTAAATTATATCACTATAGCCTTCAAATAAAGTAAAGCTTTCAAAACAACATCAAAAATATCTTGACCCCATCTCTTCAAACTTAACATATTTATGTGGTATTTTCTGTACATTTGATAAATTACAAAAATAAATTATTTGTATACTTTAGCACACACCAGACAAAATACCCTCATCATCTCAGGATAAAAAGCGTGGGCAGTAGCTTGTGAAAGGGACAGAATTGTCTTGAGAGAAAGGGCCACGGTGCGAACGGGAGGTCGTGAAGAAGCCCATCAGAAAGGTGGAGTGACAGGTCACAGGGCTGTCACATTGGGGACAAGGGCTGGAGGCCGACCATGTGGGGATGAGAAGAGAGATCAAGGCAAGAGGTACTGGCGTTTCTTTGGAAAGTGAAATAGGAAGCTGTCTGAACAACTAACAGATAAGTCAACATGAAACACTCTTCCCGAGAATATGAAAGTTAAAACAAAGGGCTTTTATGAGAAGAAATGCCAATGTTTCTTCAGACAGTAAAACTTGCTGTTGCATTTCACTCCATTTAGTTTAGCCTAACAACAGAACTTAGGGATGCAAGGCATGCTCCTTTTCTGAATTTCTTCTGAGAACACAAAGTCATGGATGTTTAAAAATAATGAGCTCTCAAAAAGCATCATATCAGTGTCCAGTAGACATTAAACCAGCTTATTGATTCAAAAGGCAGTCAGCAAAACAATTTCATCCTTCTCATATTTGTTTTTATGTGACTAAAGCTTGGTTTCTGAGACTATATATACACACATATCTGAGGTTTTTAGACAAAGCTTATTAAAAACTTAATAAAACAATTGTTTTCTATTAAAAAGTAGGTAGGTTGATATCAGATATTTGAAACTTTTTAAATAAAATTTACCTCTTACATTTTCTATTTCAAGAAGCTAGAAGGAAAGAAAGAAAGAAAGAAAGAAAGAAAGAAAGAAAGAAAGAAAGAAAGAAAGAAAGAAAAAAGAAAGAGAGAGAGAGAGGAAGGAAGGAAGGAAGGAAGGAAGGAAGGAAGGAAGGAAGGAAGAAAGGAAGAAAGGAAGAAAGAAAGCACATAGAGACGCATTCCGGGACGGCGCAGAAGAGCACCGCACTGGACCTGTGCGCAAGGTCACGACCATCTACAACTCATCCATCAGATGTATCAGCGTCCGTGCTAAGGTCGGACAGGCTGCCTCCCTCCGTCATCACGGCGTTTGTTTCAAGTGTGTGATCGTCTCCGCAGCGTTTTAGGGTGTCCGAGGCATTTTGATTGTATTTCATCTATGATGAAAGTTCAGCTTGCAGGGCATGAATCAACCGCTTGCCCTGACTTTTTGCCGATTGCTAGAATAATAATAGATTTCTTCCCGTTAGGTTCTCTCTCGGTCCTGTTTACGTGTTTTACTGCCACAGGCAGAGAAGACCGGTGAGGTCGGCAGCCCTGGAAAACCTGGGTCCCAGAAGGGAACGGCCGGAGGACACGACTCTCAGCCAGGCTCCGCCTGGTCCATCAGGTGTCCGGTAAAGAGCTGGTACCTGGCTCGAAACAGCCAGTAAAGGGGTCAAATGAAATTACCTGAGTCCCGTCTTCATGGCTTTCATAGTAAGAGTAGCTGCATGGCACCGAGGGAATGCACGGGCTTTGGATCCCAAACTTGACGTGGGTAAATCAGCCTTCATCAGCCTCGTTGTTTTCAACTGTCAAATGGGGGTATGCGTGCCCTGGTCACGGCGTGTTACAAGTGCACTAGAGGAGACCGTGGGTGCACGGCGCTTGGTGCAGCAAATGTCGTGGAAACCAGGTCTCATGCCGCTTCAGTGTGGACCATTCCAGTACGGCAGAGGCTGATTCGGGTTGTGTATCTCCGCCTGCCTTTGCCATCTTGAAGGCTAAGCATCCTCATAAATACTAGCCGCACCCAGAACGTAGGCTGTGAAACGTATGTTTACTTGAGGCAGGGTCCCTTTGAGCACTCAGGTGTGAACTTGGGAAGTGCTCCGACGGCCCCTTCCCATTTAGTTCCTCGGATGTGGAAAACCGAAGAGATTCGCCACTGTCGTACGTGGGTGACCACAGTTCCAAAATGCCCTAGGACCGCCATAAATAACTCCTGATGTCCATAACCTCTGTTCATAACCAGAGGCCTCCCCTGATGTTTACACGCCCTGTTAAACCACCCGTCTCTGTGCACAAACTTTAGAAAAGACAGAAAGGCATTGCTAGCAAGTGCACCTGAAATTAGTCGGAGCAAGGCCCTTCAGGCCTGGGACCCAGAGGAAGCCGGCAGCCTGAGCTCCTGGTCCAGGCTGTTACGTGGCTCTGGAGAAACCAGCGGCCCCCTGTGCGTTCATTAAGTGTAAAATCAGGAGCTGTCTCTCTAACATCCAGAGCCTGACACCGAAAATGATATTAGTTGTGTTATTATTTTTATATGTTTTAGCAACTTGATATATTCAAGGGTGGCATAGGTGTCCCCTGCCTGTCTTTCCCTCTGGTGGACCTGGTCCTATAATGGCACACAGCGGTTTATGAACTGGAGTTACCTGACTCTCATCCGCAAGGAGAAGCTGCCCCTGGGGTCCCAGGGGCTGGGGGCACGGCCTCCCTCAGAGCCCCCCGGAGAACAGGGTTAACTCCGCAGGAGGAGCTGGGCACGGGCGGAGAACTACCCTCCAAGGAGATGGTCTGAGGCCTCTACTTCTTTAAGTTATGTGATCCTTTGGATTTTTTATAAAAATTCAAAACCTCTGGGGGAGCTAACACCTTAATCCACCTCCACTGTCATACCACAGAAGGAGGGAGCAGTGAGCCCAGGCTGATCAGAAGCATGTCCTGCAGGCCAGCGTGGGGCATCACTGGAGAAAGTAGGAGACAGCCATCTCCCTGCCTGCCTTCTCAGGTGTGCGTTGGTGCCAGGTGCTGCAAACCTACCCCTGTGAGGGAATAGAGAGACATGATTCAGATTACAGATGATCATTGCGTGGCCTTTGCCCCCCTGGGGAAACTTCAGTTGAATGAAAATAACATCCCCATTGTGATGCTATAAGAACGAGGAGTGATTTTACAAATATCTCAAATGCTGACTTCACACATGGGGGCCTTTGGATTGCGTGTGAGCCAACCTAAATTTGATAGCATCCTGTCCGGGGAAAGCCTATGCAATGGATCTCACCCACTTAATAATAGCGACCCACCTGTTACCCAGGTGTCTCTGGAAGAGTGAGAAAGGTGTTAACTAAAAGCAGTGGGCCACACTTCCATTGGGTAATGGCAAGGTGAAAGTCAGGGAACAGAAGATATGGATATTAATGTTATGGAATCTTAAAGCAAATGCCGGCTTAAGGGATAAAACACAGGGATGGCGATGCTGTGGGCTGACCCCAGGAGGAAGGAGGTGAGGCCTGGAGAAGCTGTTTGATTTTGGGGCGTGAAACTGGTTTCTAGAGGGCACCTGCTTCCTTCCCCTTGAATACAGCTGGGGAGGGGGGTTGCCATGGCTACGAGCCCAGGGAAGTCACTGGTCATAGGAATTCTGAAGTCATACAGGGCAAGTGTCATGAGGGGCCCTTGTGTGTTTGTGGTTAGACTGTGGTTCTCATTTCCAGAAGGACTGCTTCTTCTGACTTTTCTCTGTGGCTCTTAGCTACTCCTGAATATGTGTTCCTTTTCTCTTATTCTCTTTTGTGGCATCTGAACTGGACATGAGACTGTGATGCTACATCCTCACGCGAGGTGAAGCAGCTTCCTCAGCGGTCCCTCCAGCTTCCCAAGACGCCGGAGGCCAGGGGTCTTCTTAACTCCCGGACAGGCACACATCGACACAGACGCCTTGGGCGACAGCAGGTTTACAGTTGTCCATATGGAAAATAACTCAACAATTAATACATAAGAATGAAAATAAACTCCGTGTTCTGCACATGCACAACTGTACACCTACTTTTGCTCCACTCTATGTGTGTGTGTGTGTATGTGTGTGTATATTCCACACTCATCATTTCTTCAGCAGTGAACTCTCCTAGGCAATTTTTAAAATGCCTGGCTTAGTTACATGTACCAGCAGCCACATGCAGAATTCTTTCTAGGCATATTTCTTAGATTTACAATATTTCTTTGCTTCCTGCCCCATGCCTTCTCTTCCTCAACTTAATTACAGGCTTTTGGCCAATGCAGCCGAGGTGGGGGGTAGACACCGTTAATCTCTCCCCCCTGAGCTGCTGTATCCAACTGAAAGGATTTGCTGTGCGCTACCTTAATCCACTCCAAGGGTTTTCAAAATGGGAATAAACAGCTTTAGCCTTGGTGTGATCCTCGCCTCAAGGCTAAGTTTTAATCAGCCTTTGTTACTCAAAGAAGGTGTTTTTTTCCAACTCGACAAGTCTTTGAATTTTGTAGGCTCTGGCTATTTTGTTTTGCCACAGCTTTCCACCTGGCTTCAGCAATGGTCATGGGAGCATTAGGAGTTATTTGGAAGGGCACCGGGGACTCCAGGTGTGGAACCCCTGCCCACCTTGTCCAGCAGCAGCCAACCTCTCGAGAGTCACAGGGATCCGCTCCCGGTCATTGGTTCAGTGGCGAGAGGGCTTTCAAATGGCCAGAAGGCAGTCTCGGCTGCTACATTAATGGAACTATGTTTTTCTCCCTTGTGGGAGGATTGTGTGCCCAAGGTTGGGAGGACAAGAAGCAAACAACTCGTAAATTCTCTAGTCGGAATAACGTTGCCAGGAACACCCACTGGGAGTATTCAGGTCTGCAAAGCACGTCCTTGACGCGAGCGGCAGCCGTGCAGACAGGGCGTGTGTGCTCACATCTCCACCGTGACACGGGTCCGTTCCGCGAGGGCAGTGTGCAGCCTCTCTGTGGTGGAAGGGAGCCAAAGCCACCAGCTTGCCACCAGGTAGATGGCTGGCTGGTGACCGGCTTCTCCTGAACACCGCACAGAATGGAGCCTCGCCGGAGGCCCGGTGTGGATGCCTGACGCTGGCAGGTAAGACACTTGGCATCTGCAGTAGCTGTGGCGTGTCCGCCACCAGGAAGGGGTTTCATGCTGTTGACCCCAATGACAGCCTTCACGGCGCATCCTGCTGTCTGGTGAGAGAGAGAGAGGGGTCACCTGAAATCTGGAAAACGAGCTTCTCTGGGTCACCTGGCTGGTAAGGGCACCCTCCGCAGTGGATGCACCTCACCGGACATTCACATGACGCACAGGTGTATAGGTGCACTGTGTGACACACTGTGTGTCATTCCAAGAGGCCGCCCAGTAGCCCTTCGAAGTGTCACCGTGTGCCTATCTTATTCTTTCCAACGGGCCAAACCGTTATCCAGAGGCCATTATTCTGCGTAAATTCATACCTCAGAGTATTTTTCCTACGAAGTGATGTGGCCAATCAGACATACGCCCCAAATGATTCCTCCTGGGAAGATCCCACTTCTCGGCCATCTACCAAGGACACTTTTGAATGGGGTGTCATACGTCCCATCTACTTCCGCCCAACAACCATTTATCAGGCAGATCCGCCCACAAAAGTGTGCCCGAGTTCTCTCCCTCGTCAGACAACTAGTCGTGCTTGTGGTCAAGTCCCAGGTGTGAACCAAGGAAAAGACCGCAAAGCATCAAGGGTATATATAGTCTGGGACAGCGGCTCATTTTCCTGTATCGTCTGGACCAGCTTGGGACTGGCTCCTATAGGTCGCCCCATTTAGAAGTGGGGTGCTGCTGCTTGTGCTCAGGCTCCTGATTTGCTGGCCCCGGGGACTCCTGCGTGATGCACGTGTGTGCAGATGAGAACCAGCCAGGGGCGGGGCCTCTGCGGCCCAGGGGCGGGGCTCTGGGGCTCTCAGAAGGTAAAGAAGGACAGAATAGCGTATTTTATTTCATCATCACCGAGTGAGGCAACTATTTTATCCTGGATTTTATTCTTTGGGACTGAGTCACTAGGAAGTGCCCTCTGCCTCTTATTTTTTCTGCCGATTTGCACTGTGATGTTTCTAAGGCATTCTTTGTTTATTTTAGACAGTTCATAGAGTAGGAGCTTGCCTATAATTCCATCTTGTTCAGATTTCGATTTGAAAAAGCTAGTAGTATCATGTGAGCTTTTGCCTGGGTACAGTCTCTTTCCCTCCCTGACTGGGTGTAGCTAGTTGCTTTCAAATTGAACTTCTCTTGGCCTTCTCTCTTATAAAACAGAAAAAGTGATGACCCAAGGAAAGGTCATTGCTTTCTTTTTTCCCCAACAGAGGAGCTACCTCTAGCTTATTTAGTTTGTGCAATTTTTTAAAAATTATCCCTGAATATCACTTCTCTTTGAAAACTGTCCTTTATTTTCTATTTCCGTGGTACAAGAACAAGCTTGGGACAATAAAATCCTTAAAGTAAAGCCACAGTTTGTTTTTATTCATACCTTCTAACACACTTTCTCGCTGTGGGGCCAGGGACGTTGGGGTTGGGAGGACTGGACCGCGCGCCTTCCCCGCACACGAAGCGGAAGAGCAGATTGTGAACCCACACCTCTCTATCCTTACAAACCGCCTCCAAACTTCATTGTAGTGTAAATCATCGAGATAATCTTTACATTTTTGTGAGTTACAAGGCAGGGGAAAGAGGATCGTGGTGATGTTTTGTCAGACGCGTCCTCTGGGATTCTACATCAAACCGAAAAGAAACGTGTTTCTAGCCAGGATGACTCTTAAATCCATCCTGTCACGGGGCCCACACTCAATTGGCGTCTCGGGCAGAGATTCATTGGAAGGAGAGCAACAGTCATTCTTTGGTCTAAGCAGCGTGGGTCCCCAGATGCTCAAACAATAAGCCTGATAATGCCTCCAGAACATTCTGTGGAAGTTAGTTAGTTGACTCTGCAGAGTTGAGAGAACATTCCAGACTTTTCCCTTGAGTTTGACCAAAGTTTCTTGGGGCGCACAGAGACAACTCAGCATGCTGCTCCTCCTTAGTTAAAACCAGATGGGGTAAGAATTTTTCAAAAAGCTTCTGGTGACAGAGAGTGTAGCAAAGTGAGAGTCGGGTTTGTGGGGCGAGGACCCAGGTGTAAGGGAGGTCACGACCTTGCCAGCTGTTCCCAAGTCTTATTTTCCTCTGGGTGCCCTGGGTGGGGGGGGGAGGGGGGAGGGAAGGGCCTGTCCGTCTGTTTGCTTCTTTTTGGTTATGTTTAAAAATAATACTGCATTTGAGAAATGCATTAAAAACTTCATACCAATACACAAGTGCTCCGTGTTTTTGTTCATAAACTTCAAGAAGCCACCCAGGGTCAGGTTTCGCGTGGGTCACATCTAGTGTTTACAGATGACAGGCAGAGTCTGAGGAGGTTTATGACATTACTCAGGGTTACAGAGAAGGGAAGGAAAATTAAAAATGTAAGTTTCTGGAAAACCAGCTTTCTATAAAGCTCTCTATAAAACTCGCTTGCAGCGAGTTGGGAGAGCATTGTAGATAAACTGTTTTTCAAAGCACGGTTTGTAGAAGACCTGCCCAGAATATGTGGACATTTGTTAAACATGCAAACTCATGGACTTCGCCCAAGACTAAGTGGATCAGAGTCAGTTGGGAAAGGGCTCGTTTTATGCAAACTCCCGAGTGAATCGTGCACACGAGTCGTTGAAAATCATTCTTTGTACAGAGACTGTTGAAGTGAAGTCAGTCATCTGGCTCTGAGGGTTGAATTCTTGCATGACCTTGGACATGAGCCGTCCTGGCTTCGGTAGCTGTAAAGGACAGTTAAAAGTTGCTGCTGCTTACCAATCCGTGCTGTCTTATAGGTAAATGTGGAAATAAGTAATTATCCAAAGCACAAGAAAAAGGAGACAAATCCTCACGTGTGCCCCTGAGCGTGTGGCCACCTGGTGGCAGAGGGCAGCGTGGGGCTCACGGGACAATGCAAAAATGCGGTGTCTGCGACCAAGTCCCCGGGTGGCAGAGACACACCCATGGCCTATGGGGCATTTATTCTGGCATGAAGGCCGACTGGATCTGTTTCCATCCAAACAATGACAGCCTCGCAGGCTTTCTGAGAATTGGGTTGACACCACAGAGAGCCAGCCTGTGACCGGAATGGCAGTCCTTTGCGGAGATGTCTTTAGGCGTGTCTTGTCATGTCCCCTGCCCAGTCTGCCGCCGTGCTCGCCGGGTCATTGTGGGCACCTGTCCCCAGCATATGAGGATTGGAGGGAACGGTGGTAAAGGGGACACAGATTCTAGTGCGGCGACACCAGCTGGTCTCTGCTGTCAGTAGACGCTCCGTGCGTGAGAAGGACTGAGTGGCTGTCCGACCTCAGGCACACCACCCCACACCCCTGACTCTCGGTCCCCCGTCAGGCAGGTCCGAGCCCAGCGCCCACGCCTCACCGGGCTCGGCTGCGGCGGCGCGAGTCTGCCTGGGGCAGCGCGGTGCTGAGCGGGTGTTTCCTTCCCCGCGGAAGGCACCCTCCTCCCTCCCCTGCCCGCGTCCCACTCGGTGCTCGGGTAACACAGACTCAGCAAGCACGTGTTTGGTGCCAACCACGGACAGGCATGTGAGGACGCCTACTGTCCCCGCTCCCCCCCACCCGTGGGGACTCGCACTGGGACTTCACTGCCCTTCACCCACCGCGGTAATGGTGACACTCCCTGCGGAGGGAGGCACCCCCAGCCGTCTCACCGCCGTTGCTGGACAAACCCTGCAGCAGGTGGACTGGTGGCTCAGGAGGTGAGGGAGACCAAGGCCACACGGCTGCCCGGCAGCGTGGGCTCAGAACTCAGCTCTTGTCTCCCTGCACAGTGACTGTGTCCACTGGACCGCACCGAGGCCCCGCCTGGGGCGACAGGCGAACCTCCCGCCCCAGCCTCGTCCCTCGTCTCTGGTCCGGTTTCAGAGAGCGGAGCGCCCACGCACCTCGCCATCGGAGAAGGACATCGGGGCGTCCTCTGCTCCGAATCAGTCCTGAGGCTTTCTTCATCCACACTCTTCGTATTTTCCAACTTTCCTCTCTCACCCTCAGATACATAACCTCTACCCTGGGACGTGTACGGTCTCGTTTTCTCAAACGGGGATGGCAGAAATAAATCACCTGCCTCTGTCCGGTGAGAGACCTCGGGACTCTGTCCGTGTTGATGCTCCCGGAATGGTCCCTCTGAGCCCAGATGCGGACCGGATCGGACCACCCTTCCCGCTGTGCCCACGGCCCCCCTGCCCGTCCGAGCAGCCTCGGCCCCTGACGTTTCCTTTGCGAATTTTTTTACGACCTCATGTGCCCTATGCCATTTCTGCCTGTGTGCCTTTGGTGACCCTGCATTCTCTCCTTGATGTGGACACTGTTCAGTGTCCCCCTGGCCGAGACCAGCGCAGGCTCAAGACACCCAAGGGCCACACCCTCTGTGGACACTTCATAAACCTCCAGTGGGAGCTGCCTCCCCTGCACCGTGCTCCGGTTCTCCGTGCAGAAACCTGCATCGCGGGTTGCTCGTTAAATGCCCCCCGCCCTAGCCCACCAACCCTCCCTTGAAGTTAGGATGAGGATTTTGTTTGTCTTCGATTTCTAACAACCAACACAAAGCTAGCAGTTAGTGCTGGCACTTAGTAAGTGTTTCGTGCAGACATGAATGAGTGCCTGAGTGAATAGTACGCCGTTCTGTGCTGGGCTCCGGTAGGTGAGGAGCCAGATGCTTCCTGCAGGTTCTGGGGTGTGGCAAAGACAGAATGAGGTCTCTGACAAAGACAGCCTGTCCAGGGAATTGAACAACAGGCCAAGTTTAACTGATGCTTTTCTCTTTACTATCATTCTGTGCAAATGGGAGTCTATTTACCTGAACCAAACACATTCATGTTGATTCTGCTGTTGCGACTGTGACAATTGTCCATGGCTAGGGCTGCGGAAGAGGACCCAGTGGCCCTACCAGTTCCTTTGGAGACACATCATCCCAGCTTCTCCGGGCATCGCCCTGAGTGGGCGCCTCGCGGAGCTCTGCCTGCAGAGGCCAGCTTGGAGGATGGAGGTGGAGACCTGTTTTGTTTCTGTAAGGAGCACCCATTGGACTGCTTCAGTGAAGAGGGAGATGAAAGGGAACCCCAGAGGGCTCTGTCAAGTGGCCAGGAAAACTGCCGGTTTATTATGACCGCTCTCAGCTGAGTGTCAGAGATCCCAGCTTCCAAACACGAGGTCTTGTGTGATCTTTCTCACACACGAGGAGCCCACGGTGGAGACAGGCCGGCCTGGGAGGCAGCTCCAGTCCGTCAGCGGGGCTGCTGGGGGAGCCCTTCCTTCCGCTCGGGCCCTTCTTCATCCGCCTCCACCGTTCTGGCCCGGACGTCCCCAGAAAAGATGTGACTTCCTGCAGGACAATGTCTCTGCTTGCTGCAATATGTAATCTTTCCCTTCTAGTTTCTTTCTCTTTTTTTGCATGTATCAGTCTAGTTTCCCTAATACCATGTATTGAAGAGACTGTCTTTCCTCCACCATATGGTTTTACCTCCTTTGTCGCAGATGAATGGACCACACAGGGGTGGGTTAATTTGGGGGCCCTAGTCGGTTCCATTGATCTATGTGTCTGCTTTGATGCCAGACTGTTCTGACTACTATAGCCTGGTAGTGCAGTTTGATATCAAGCTGTATGGGGCCCCCAACTGTTCTTCTTTCTCAAGATTGCTGTGGCTATTCAGGGTCTTTTGTGGTTCCACATGAATTTTTGGATTATTTGATCTAGTTCTGTGAAAAATGCCATTGGCATTTTGATAGGGATCTCCTTGAATCTACAGAATGCTCTGAGTAGTACGGACGTTTTATGACGTTAATGTCTTCCTGTCCACGAGTTCCGTATATGCCTCCATTTATGTGTATCTTCAATTTTTTTTCTTCGGTGTCTTATAATTTTTCAGGTACAGGCCTTTTATCTCTTTGGTTAAATTTATTCTTAAGGTTTTTTTTTGTTGACGCAGTTGTAAATGGGACTGTTTTCTTAATTTCTCTTTCCGACAGTGCATTTAGTCATGTCTTTCCGGTGAAGAATGATCCCCAGGCCTTGTCAGCGAGCATACATCATCTTAGGGCTCCGTGATTCCTTCCAGGATCACCAAGGATCAGCCCAAGCCAATGAAAGGCGATTCTGAGACATTTGCTAAAACTGTTGAAGTGACAAAAATAGCTTTTTCATTGCTAGACTTGAAAACAGGATGGTGAAACCTGGACCGTCTGCATCCCCAGAGGGACCCAGCCTGCCTGAGGGAAGCCATCACAGAAAGAAGCAGCGCTGTGGAATGGAAAGGCGCCGTCCACAGCAGTGACCACACGGAACTGTCCACGGACTTGTGGGCTCTCCCGGGAGAACGTAACCCGAGCGGCAGCAGGACTCATCTGCCTGTCCAGCCTGTCGTGCATGTTGTCACGGCGCCCACTGCGGAGCTGGGCACATACAAGTGCAGCACTGAGGGAGATTAGAAAGAACGGGCGTGTGTCACATGCCTGTTTACTATCGCAGCCGCCTTTGGGAGATGGATAGTCCAGTCCCTGGACTCCCGGCCCAGAGCCCTGGATTGTGCTGCTCGGCCTGCCCTGGCCCTTTCTCCAGGGAGCTGTTTGCAGCCCTTCCACGTTTACCACATGTTTCTGGGGTGGGTTTTCACTGGTTTCTACGGGGCGGGGGGGACAATGAAGAGTGGGGGGGAAAGGACAAAGACAAAAGAGCAATCATCACTTTGGAAAGTCAACATTTACATCATTGTTCATACTCTTCCGGCCAGAGAAAGCTATGAATAACAGTCCCTTAAATTTAAAACAAAACTTAAAAGTAATTTAAAAATATAATGAACAGGTATATTTAAATGATGTAACATCCCTGGATTGGAACTACCACAGAGAAATTTATGAAAGTATTTTGTTTCCAAGCTATTTTTGCTACGATGTCAATATATTGTGGCCATTTATGAGCTTTTTAGAAAACTCAGTAATATTCAGAAGCTTAAAATACACAAGCACAAAAGAACCAGAAAGACAAAAAGCCGGAAGTCACTCCTGCTCATGAGGCCGGTCCGTGCCCTTCGGTTCCACGGCGACAAGACCAGAGCTTTGAGACTGAAGGGCCAGCTGCCCGCAAATCAACAAGGGGCTTGTGAAAAACAGCGGGAAAGAGACAGCCTGAAAAACCTCTGCAACGACGCACCAGCAGCGTCCTACCAGATGCTGACTCCCCGTGAAATTGGAGACTAAAAATAGGACAGGCAAAACAACCTTGAAAGGGTTTACGAAAAACGGTCAATCTTAAGGCTCCATAATTAAAAAAAAAAAAAACCACTTGGACCTCAATCCAATGTGAGTTTATTTACAAGAAGTTTGGTTGCCTTATTGAAGGCACGATTTAAAAACTTTATCTTTGCATGAGCTGTTTGGCTGCCTCTGTGCTGTAGTGCTCGTATTTTAGGGAAAGAAAACGTGCAATCTGCAAGATATGGTGAAACAATGTCACTTAACATTTATTTTTCAAACAACTTCGAGAACATGGTGATAAATTTCCCCCCAGGGGTTTCTGGGGAGCAGCCATGGGGCCGAGCCGTGGAAATGAAATGGTCTGGAATGGGGTCACGGCCCTACACACTCTTGCTTCACTGGGGGAAGCAAAGCAGCTTTGAGATCAATATTTACACATAGAGAAGATTTCCTAAATAGTTGGGGTTTTGTGCAATGGTTAATTTGACCACACAATGCATTTTTTTTTATGTTCTGCAATTCCTGAAGAAAAATGTAGGAATACTGAGATCCTTTGAGAAAGAAACAGATCAAATTGACAACAACCTTTATCTTTAATGACTGATTTTTATTGCACGGAATCCAGAGTGTACTCCCTGTTAACGAGAAACCACACTGAGCTCTAGTAACACGGAGGTTTGGGGAGGTAGGGAGCCAGCCCGCAAGGAAACTCGCTGGAGACAGCATCCAGAGAGGAACGGGCCACCTTCAAGAATGGGCCAGGAAACCACGCAACTGGAAAACCACCAGTTTGAGAGTCAAGCATAAACCACTCGTTGACTGCAGGAAAGGGTTGTTTTCAAATGTATTGTTTTTAGAAGAGTTCGAAAACATCTAAAACATTTATCTAAGAGGCTAGATCATTAGCCAAACTTTCCTAGTCAGGGCAGACCCTGTGACAGTCAATTAACAAAAATGCATAAGCTGTTATGATGCGGTAGGCTCTGTGCTAGAAGTACCTGGTTGTCTAACCGCTGTGCTGTACACCTGACACTAATACAAAATAACATTGAATGTAAACTGTCATTTTAAAAAGTCAACAACAACAACAACAAAACAAACATACCTTCTATTCTCAACACTTTAGTTGGGCAAAAAAGAATGACCACATGAAATGCTAAATAAAGACATGTATTTAATAATAATAGAGGCAATTATAACAATTATGACTTTTCCTGTTATCAATAACACAACTAACCCAATGTAGTTTAAACCGCTAACTAATCGGTGGTCTCACATAATGGGTGGTTGCGAGGCTTCAGTCTACCGTGGCTCCCGAACAGAATCAAAGACCCTTGCTCTCTCCATCTGTGCTCCCCCTCCCACGGGGTCAGTTGCATCCCACGCTGGTCTTCCCTCGTGGTGGCAAGGGGGCGGCAGGGGTGCCGGAAGTCTCATTTTCATGACCCATCCCCCAAGAGGAGAAAGAGCAATGGCTTCTACTGGCTCTCCCAGAAGAACGAGGAACATTCCAGTTCATAAGACGCCCACATACCATTGGCCGGAACTAAGCCCAGCTTCTTTCTGAACCCATCCCTTTGCCCAGAGTAGTACCATGTCCTGATGGCCTTGGTTGTGGACTTCCTGCGTGTACCTCAGTGGCAGAGAGAGGGTTGAGGTTGGCCTAGAGCCAGGAGCAGGCTGGGCCCCACTCCCTCCCTAGACCACAGGAAGACACGCGGTCGAAGGGCTAAGTGATCGCCATGTCTCTCCTTGCGTTTCTCCAGCACTTGCTCTCTCTCTCTGTCTCTCTGTCTCTCTCTTTCTCACATACACACACACCCCCACAAGAATAGGAAAACACTCAGCCCCTCTCAAAGGATGTCATCAGAAAGTGCTGTTGGCTGCATTCAGGTCCTCACGCACCAGCTCTGGGGGACGTGGCATGCCCTCCCCTTCACTGGGTGGCCTGAAACTAGGCAGCCCAGTAATGTAGGGCTACAAGGCGTTTAGTCCATCCTTGTTTCCAAGTCTATAATTATGGGGGAATCGTATGGTCATGTCAATGGAATTCTCACTTGAAAAAGGACAGAGTGGGAAATAAATTGTTAGTGCTGATATTCCACAGTGCGAAACGGACACCGCTGTCCAGAAAGGGCTGGGATTCCCTTTTCCCTAAAGGGGAGTCAGTGCTTTGGTCATGTACAACGGCTGCTCAGGAGGCGCCCTGGGAAAATCTTGTGCGTTGTCCTACATACATGTCCACATGCAGGGACAGTTTCCGTTCCCAGCAAGGGGCCACCTTAGCCTCTAGAGGAATGGCATCTGGTTGGGGGAGATGTTTTGGGGAAATAAAGGAATCACTGACTCGTGTCAGCGAAGTTTGAGGTTTCTCAGGGAATCCAGCTCACTTAGGAACACAGTCGGCTGTGGTCTCTTTGCACGTGGCAAATCCGTGGCCCAGTGAACAGAGGCCGGGGCTGAGGTTGGCACCAGTCCCTGAACCTGGGGACATCCGTCCTCTGTAGTGACACTCCAGAGTCACAGGCACCGGTGCACAGCCCCTTTGTCCTGGCCATCCAGTCACCTGACCTTTGCCTCAGAACTGATGGAAAAACTGCGTCTTGTGGGAGGGCTGTAATTTTCCACTTGTCCCCAGGCTATGTCCCAGGCCCATCCTCAGGGTGACATTGAGCTCCGCTGTTGCGAAGAAGGCTGAGTAGCAGGCACCTCGGAGACCCCTGAGGTGTCAGATTCTCTTCTATCCCAATGTCTTCGACTTTGTAAGAGTCCCACCCCCTTCCCCTGCTCACAGGGGTTCCAGCTTGAGGGCAAGGTCTTTGGCTTTTACAACTCTGCCACATTTTCAGTTACGAAGATGCTAGGCACTGCAGGTTATTGCTTCCATGCAGCGAATGCGTGTTTCAGTGGGGCTCTGTGCCTGTCTCCCTCTGTGCTTCCAGACAGACCGGTTTTAGATCAATCCTCTCTCTCTCTCCTTAGCCCTTTTATTAGGAGTCAAAAGGGCTAGCCAACACCCCACAACGCTGACTTTTTCCATCCGCTCTCAGAATGCTTCTGCAAAGCACTCGCCCTGACATCCTGCTTCCTGCTCACCCTGACACCCTGTGGACCGCGGTTTACCGGCCACGGTCTCTCATCCACGCCAGACTCTCTAGCGCCTCCCTCCCTCCCATCTTCTTCCTCAAGCAAATCCACGTTACGTGGGTACTCATGCCACCTTCCTGTCCTCGCACTTGGCCACTTCACAGAGATTTCCAGAGAGAGGAAACACCGAAAAGAGAGGGTGTTTCGAGATCCTATCCCTGGAGGGAACATGGGGAGTTTGTATGTAAGACCACAGGTGAGTCAGAGGGGAGAGGTGGGCGCCCGAACACCTCCGGACCGTCCCCGGGGCCCTGGCCAAGTTATTCCAAACTGGGGAAAGGGAGGGCGTAGGTGAGACTCGGAGTGAGAGCACATTTTGAGGAGGGAGTGTCTCACTAATCTTCTCTAAGGTGAGAGTATTTGAAGACACTGGGATCTCATGCTCACAGTGGTAGGAATTTCCTGGGAAAAACAAGAAATTGCCAGAGTAGACAGGGTTGGGAGTGTTTGGGCTGATGAGTCTGAGACGGCGCACAGCCTGCTGGGTGCCCCCGGGGGGCTGGGTTCCAGGGCCCACAGCCCGGCAGGGAGCGGGAGCCGGTCCTGCTGGCCCCGTACGTACAGGACGGGCACCTCAGAGGCCGATTCCAGCTCACACACGACTCCCCAAATCAAAAGAGTTCTCTTGGAAAGCACATGGAACTGTGGACTGAAAAAAAACAAAAACAAGAAGGAGAATAAAGAAAAAGCAAGCTCTTTTTGTATCAGAAGGGGAAGGAGAAACAATTTTGTTGGTCGTGGGAGAGCAGGAACGGACAATTTATTTGAGATTAAGTCTCCAGCCCTGCCTGAATAAACTCTCCAAACAAAATTAAATCTGGGTGTGATCAAGTTAAAATTCCTGGAAGTTGAGTTTGTGGACTGAGATCTGTACCCACTAAAAACAACGCGAGACAAGCGAAAAGTAAGACGTGCTGAACTGATGGCAAATAAACCAGCTGAGTTGCAACAGACAGCTTACGGGGACAAAGAGTTGGAACTTACGTGGCCACAACTGGTTCTAACCAGGCGAGAGACTCTTTGAGAGTCAGACTACAAACGACTAGGATGGATGAATGCTTTATTTAGGATGGGGGCATGTTGTAACTGAGAGATTACAACCTGGCAAATGTGTCCAGGGTCTTGAGAGTACCACTGTATACTGGGATCTCCAATCGTCAAATTTCACACATTTGATGTTTTCAATGAAAACATTTACTCTTCATGATACATGCATGCAGCGGAAATTAGTAGTTAAAAGACTCTGGCTCAGAGAAATTTGAAAGAGATAAGACCACTCACCCAGAACCACATGGCCAGTGGCAAGGAGAGCTGGAAGGTGAACCCCTAATTTTAGCCACCAAGTGAAATATTCTTTCCACCGTAACTAAAAGCATGCCTGGCTCTCCGCCCAACCTCACTCTGACTTCAAGGCCACAGTCTGAGTCAAATTCATGGCGTTTACCTTTAAATATCCTCCAAAAGACATTCTTGTGAGTTAGGTTTTTCTGCTCCGTGCCTCAGTTTCCCGGGTTGGTCACCCCGGTTGCCAGGCCTTTTCATGACGGCTATTGTCTGGAGGTATCCCGATTCTTGTTGCTTTTGATCAAGTTCATTACTTTTTCTCCTGTGCTAAGACAGGACAGGTGGTATATACGTTTCTTATCTTCGAAACATGGGAAGGACAATGCAGAGGCACCCAGAGGAAATGGCATGGCTCTCCTCCGAGATGGGTCGGACTCCCTCCTCTGCTCGGTAGCAGCTGTCCGAGGTGCAGAACACGCGCAGACTCCGTTGTCTTCCTCCAGAGAGTTCCGGGCCTGCTTGCTCACCACCGCCCTCGTCCACTAGGGGCCGCTGTTATATCTCATCCATGATGACCCTTGGACACCACCATCCAAACCTTGCATGCTCTTAAAAAACAAAACCAAATAAAACCTGAAGACAGCTAATTACACCATGACATTGAAGATATCAAGGTATTCAAGATATCTTTTTTTCATACCAAAAATGGAAGTTTCTGTGACCGCCCTTATTTTTATCTCTGTGGTGCTGCGTCCGCTCCCTCGACACCAGGCTGTTCCGCCCCCTGGCCTCCCCAGACTTGCCCCTTCACCCCCGAGAACTCCGCGGAATCCAACGGGAAGCAACCTCCCCGGCATCCTCACTCTCGCAAACGGAGCACGCCGTCCACTTCTGAGCGCTCCAGAGAGAGTTTGCCCTGTCGTCCATGATGGAGACAAAGCGATGAGGGGAAAATTACTGCAGACAGCAGGGCTGCGGGAGAGCAGGTTTTAGGGGGAATAGGCGGGGTAGGAAGATGTTAATGCACTTGTCCTTGATCTGAAGAAAGGACTGGGGACGGTCAGAAAGGTGCACTGGGGAGGGAGGAGAAGGCTAAGCACACCTGTTTCTCGGCTACCTGCTGGACCGGAGACAGGTGGCATGGGAGGGGGATGGGCAACAAACCCTTCAATTCGATGACAATATGAATAAGAAATAAAGGACAATAAGAAACAAGGAAAATAAATACAAATGAAAAACTAGAAATGAGATACGAATGTTTTTCAAAGCCCTCAGATCCACTGCACCATTCCACAATGGTCCACGGTCTAGCTCTGGTCTTAACCTCCAGCCTGCAACCCCTTTTAACCCAGGCAGTGAGGGCAGCGTCAGGAAGTACATGAAGATAAACAAGCAGCCTAGTGCAATTGCTGCCTTCAATTCGGGAAGGTGTGTGCAAACCACTCACACGCAGTGACTCTGTCTCCTCTGGGTGAGTCCCTGGTGCACTGCAGGACACAACAGATCAACGTGCTGCTGAGTCCTACTTGTTCATACATCCAAAGTGAGGGTGCTCATAAGCCCCCCCCCCCCCCCCGCAAAGAGCCGGGTCCCACTCACGTGCAGCATCGTTACACCTGGAAATATCAAGATCACCTAGGCCCTACCCTAGGAAATGGTAACAAGCAAAACTTCAGACAAAAGGGCTGCAAGACATCACAGAGCGGGGTGCATGGGAAGACAGAGTTGCAGGAGACCCTAACCCTGGGGAGCAGTGGAAGACAGAGAAATACTTCTCAAGAAAGGCATGACTCCAGACTCCCACAACCAAGGTCAGGTATTATTAACCTCAATGCTGATTAAATGGCCTTCATAAGAATGTCCACTTCGAATCCAGGCAATCCATTGAAAGGACCCGCATAAGACCTGGCACAGAACGCACACAAGGCTCATCAGTTACTGTGAGTCATGGCGTTGGTACCCGTAAAAGAATGTGTATTGTCAGTTAATTAGACACGTGGGCATCAAGAGGAGTAAGTTTGGACAGATGCTTGGAGCAACATGAAGACCCAGGGTCAGCCTGATGAGGGGTGATGAGAGGCAGCTGGCCGGGTAGCTGGGTGGACGGGAAGTGAGGGCTTGCGTCCTCACGAACTCCCCGCTGGAGAAGGAATCATGGGAAACCCAGCGTTCTCTCAAGGTCAGGGTTAGAGTGGACAACTTGTTCTTAATGACTAGATTACATAGCATAAAGTATATGTATGAAAATTAACCATTTCCCTAAAGACTTGTACATTCATTCACATTGTTACAATAAATGATTTGGTTACTATTTGTAACCTGTTAATAGATTTAATAAGTAATTTATGTTAAATATTGTGCTAAGTGGTGACCAATGACCAATAAGGAACAAATATTTGTTTCAAGGATTTTACTGACTTCTTTGTCGTAAGGCCTTTCCCACATTTAGAGTGATTCTTTTTGGGTGGATTTCCAGATGCGGGAAAACATAAGTCTGAACATAGTAAAGGCTCTTGATTTCTTAAAAGAGTATGTCAACCCTCAATCCTTTCAGAAATAAGTGAAATAATTTTGACATTACTTGATCCATACTTTTTAAATGAAATCAGTTAACATTTAGTGAACATTTGATGCATATATGCCAGGCCTTGCACAATGACATAAGAAGACAGAAGTGAATAAAATGCTGTCCTTTCCTAATCTAGCAGAGGGGAAGCTTACATGGACACCCTCCCTCGGTGTCCGAGTGGAACTGTTTAGTACCATGGGAACCATCTCGGAGGATGATTAATTCTTCCTGACAGGTCATGGTTCACAAAGCCTATGATATTTTGAGCATGTTCTTTGGGGATGACAGGGGGTTTTTCAGAGTTGGCACAGGGAAAGGAATTTCGTGCAAGAGTAGATAAAGTGTGTGAAGTCCAAATTGTGCAAGTTTATGGCATCTTTAAGGGAACTGTGAGCTGTCTGTCTTGGCCAAAGTCCAGGAAGAGGGGAGAACGAGGAGAGGATGGTGGAACTACAAGGTGTACCTGGGCCAGGTTGCAGCTGAACTTAGAAATATGCTAAGGAAATAGGACTTATCTTACGGAGGAAGACATTTAGGAAAGGGGCTTGATGGAGGCAGATGTGTGCTTAGCCCAGGTGACCTTCAGGGGTGAGGGTGCGCCAGGGAGGTCAGGAGAAGCTGGCAGCCTTCCAGGATTGTTACACTGGGCCAAGCATGGGAGTGGAGGGTCGGAGTGAAGTGGAAATCACAGGAGAATTGGGACTTCTGACCCTGACACAGTTTCTGAGGTGTTAATAAGTGACTGGACTCAAATAACAGTTGACCCTAAGTGCACGGAGAAGGGGGGAGCCACAGAACACCATCTCTTTCATTTGGAATGCCAGAGGGAGATAGGCATGTCCATCATTTTGTTAGAAAAATTACAGCAGCAAAAGTAGTGTTTCACGGGAAGAGCCCAGGGGCCGTGAGTTCAGGTTCGGACCAATGGACTTTGAGACGCTGGCAGACGTGATATGAGAGGAATTTAACTGGAATGTAGGGTCCTGGAAGACGTGTGAGGAGAGAGCCTGAGATGCAAATTGTCCAGCCGTCGGTGCAGAAGTGGCAGCTGGCGTCGTCGGAACAGACGGGACCATTCGGTGAAGGCAGGAGGCGCGGGAAGGGAAGGCTGGCCCCGGAACCGTGAGGATGTCTCGCTGTTAGGGGGCTGCGTGGAGGAAGGGGCGGCACCACATTTTATGCAGGTGGTGAGGAAATCCCGCGAGACCCTCAGAGCTGTCCATGTCTGTCATAGGGTAGAGATACTCACCATCCGCAAGGCAGTGTTCAGTAGTAGCTGCATAAAAACAAATTTAAAGTTAGATTTGAGTCTGACCAAGTGGGAGAATTCCCATGGCTGACACGATGTGCATGGCCTTCCTGTTACCCCAGGCAGGGCACACACCTAGGGTTCCGGTGTGATCCTCGGTCTGCGCGTGTACGGGAGGCGACAGATGGATGCTTTTTTCTCACACTGACCTTTCCCTCTCTCCCTTCCCCTCTTTCTAAAAGCAATGAAAAAAAAATGTCCTCGGTGAAAATTAAGAAAAAGGTAAGGGGTGCATTGAGTCACCTGGCTGAGATGACGAGGACAATGCTCTTGGGAGCATCTGTCCCCAGTGACACCGAGGCCCCGTGGCCTTGAATACGTCTGCACATCTGACACCTCCTGACTACGCCCCACCCCCGACCCGGGCTGCCCATCAGTGAGCCGCGGAGGGAGCCGGGCCCCCAGGCCCAGACCTCTGCCGCGTGAGGAGCTCTGTTCCTGTCGGAGCGTCTCCCTTCAGCCTGGTTGGAGGGCATCCCGTCCCCCTAGAGACTGGCAGCTGCCGACACGCCCCTGCCAGCCTTCACTGTCTCATTCCCAGGGTTTCCTCCTGAGAGTATCTCGTGGCAGATTCCTTGGGATAGAGACCCCCCGTTCACATACTGAGCGTGGAAATGGCGGGAGACAGCAACACAGGCTATAACTGGTTTAAATAACCCCCCAAAGTGTGCCTCACACCCTCTGCTCTGGAAAAGTCAGGGGAGGCAACCTGGAGGCAGTGACAAGGACTCCAGGATCCCAGGACAGCTATAGCCGGCGACATCTCTGATTTCACACGTGAGGTCAGGGAAAAGAGTGGCGTCAGGATAGGCCAGGGGAGGGATCAATGGGGCCATAATTCCTCACTAATCCTTTAAGGGGGCATCTGATTCCCTTGCGTTGGGATCCAGGCTGGCTTGAGTCCCTTGATTGACCCATGGAGGGCAGTGGGTCTGCAGCTGGGTCCTAGGGAGCCTTGTGGCTTCCACCCAGGCCTCTGGGAAGTATCCCAGGATACTCACTGCCCATACACCGCCACCACCCTACCGCGCTGGCGCTGTGGGAAGCAGCAGACAGAGGAGCCTTGTAGGAGGAAGGAGCCAGCACCAGGGACTACCTGCCTGCCAGCCTGTGGCAGAGCTGCCGTGGGAGGGGACCCCAACTCTCTCCAGGTGACACCGTGTGGAGCAGAGACAAGCGGACACCCGGGGACCCTGTCCCAGATGCACCTTCATGAGCAAAATCATCACATTTCTTCACTGAAATTGCCACCTTTGGGGACCCATTGCTGCTATGTTACATAGCAGAATAGAACCAAAATCTTGGTCAACATCCATCTACTTGTATAACAATCCCTCTAAGTGATTAGAAGCTCGCAGTTCAAACTAGAACTTTCCCAAAGACACATGTAGCATGTCTAAAACCATAAAGAGATCTCAGTGGTGGGCTGTAAGGTAGGAAATACATTAGACCACGTGTCCCAGGTAACTTTCAGGTTATTTCCTGTGAGTAACCGTGTTGATGGAGGAAGGACTGGGGGCAGCGCGAGGGGTCAGCTGCTGTTTGCTCCTCTGGTAAGAAGGTCAGTTGGAAGGGTGATGCCCGGGAAGGGCGAGTGTTAAGTGGCCAGAGTAAAGGTGGACAGACCTCTGTAGCTCAAGTGAGATTTCATTGCAGAATACATTTAAACTTCTCTGCAAGGGACGCTTACAGGAAGATGTTACATCTCTGCGTCTCACACGTGTTCCTAATGCTGTTAAATAAAAGAAAGTGTTTTCTTTCCCCCTACGTAACTAATGTGAAAATATTCCCAGGATATAGAAAAGAAGAAGAAACGCCACTGATGCAGCTAGTAGATATTGGACTGAATAATGTGGGTGTCCTGGAAGAGTCACTCATTATGTGTTTGTGTTGACATTGTTATAGTTCTGTTCACTGTTGGTTTGGAATTAAATGATAACAAAACTTATTTTAGAAACAGAAATGCCCAGCAGACAACTAAACTTACATAATTTGAAGCACATGAAGAGATACCAGAAGACAGTCTAGAGCAAATTAAAGCGTTTATCATATGAAAAAATAATTCTCAGTGTAAGGCGCACCGTTATAGAATCAGATCATGAGGAAATAAAGAGCTCCAAAGAACCTGAGCTGTGTCTTTCACTAATGATGAGGGAACAGTCTAGAACACGGAGCCTAAAGCGGCTCAAGGTGCACGGTTCACAGCAGGGCAGAGGTATCCGCGGCGTTCTCACACGAAGGCAGGCGTCCTGTGTGCGTTCGGTAAATAGGACTTAGACTGAAATATATGCTCCTGGTGCTGACACGGACAGTTTTTCATCAGAGGAATGCTTTGAGAAACTTCGCAGGGTACAGTCCTCATAGGAAATTCCCAGAGCCCTGAGCAGATAAGAATGCGAATATTTATGGGGGAGGGCCGGCGGGGAGAGAGAGTCATCTGTCTAGCCGTGTCGGGTTGGCGCTATTTTCAGCACTAACTAGAATTAGTACAGGAAGCTGGAATAGATGTCATGTGGAACACACACACACACACACACACACATTCTCATGTCTGACCTGAACATCTGAGATGTGTAATATGTTCTGAGAAAATTTGAAAAAAAACAACTCCAAATAAAATAAAATTTAAGGTGCCACGTTATATAATGCAGTCCAAACGGTTAACAAAAGTGTTTTCAACCCCCAGAAACACTTTGACCAACTCTACCCGTGTGCTGGTCTTGCCCACATTTCTGACGCCGGTCCTCCTCTGTGCCAGGTGCCCTCAGTCTCGGTGTTTGTCCGAGCAACTCCTCTGTCCGCCTGAACTAAATTCTTACCCGTGGTGGGGAGCCCGTGGGTCTCATCACACCTGCCAAATTCGCCATGGGAGCGAGATACGGACCCTTCCAAATGTGTCCGAAATGTCCATCTCTGCCTTCCTTCATCATCACTCTGCCCGTCAGTGTTTGGCTGGTGTCCGGCTTTTCCGAATCCCTGACATAAGGTCATTTCCTAAGGAGGCTGACGGTCCTTACAGCCTGTTCAAATGAGACACAATCTAGGACTTGATGCATGTTTATTTAAAACAATTTTAAAATGATTGAATGTTTATCATGCCTTCTGCAGCCATCCAAACATTTTCTAGCGATCACACACCATAATAAAACAGATTTTCTTGTTTGCCTTTGATTTTCGTACATCTTTTGAAAAGCTAATTTCACAAATATTCTTAGTTCCTACAGCATACTGGCAAGGGAAAATTCACATCAAAGTGTAAGAACGGTAAACTCTGAGCTGAGAAAATTAAAAGGGACCTTTTACCACAAAGAATATAATGCACATATATATTTCCAAGTATATTTTTAACTTTCACTGTATAGAAACAGTAAACATTTTGAATGTGCCTCTGGTTCAAACAGCTTATTTTAAAATGAAAAGTATATCATGAATAAAATATGTTTTCTAGATATCGCATTTCTACTGACATTGGTTATAAAATACACTCAGGTCAGAGTTAAGCCTCTTGGTAAAATCACAAATATTTCATGACCAGTGAGAAGGAGTTGCACAGAGCAGGGAATAATACTCAGCAGAAACTTCTGACCTCCTGTCCTCAGCGTTTGGTCCTCCAAACACGGGAGGGAACCGGTCCTCCTGTAACCAGTGTTTCTCTCGCTCTTTCTGTCTCTGCTACAGTTCACTGGAAAGGCTGGTTTGTGTGCGCACACTTACGTTTTCTAAGAAAAATAAATCATATCAATTAAAGCGATGTAGCCGTAGCCTCATGCCTTACATTGCCAATCAGCATTGAGAGTATTTTAATTACACAGTTTAAAACTCAGATAAGATGGAAATAGTTTCCCCTGGAAAATCAACTGACAAGAGTTTTAGTGAGTTCATAAAAATGATTGAATTCATTGTGATCCCTCATTTACACATGATGGTTGACGTAGTCTCATTCCTGCCAATGGCTATAGCAACACTGTCCAACAGAAATACAGTGCAAACCACATATGAAAGCTAAATTCTAGTAGTCACATTCCATTTTTTAAAATTAGATTATTTAATATCTCTTATTTTGCTCAGTGGAGCCAAACTATGATCCTTTCAACTTATAATCAATGTAGAAATGCTCATAGAGTGTTTTGCATACATGTTCTTGGGTCTTCACAGCCCACCATGTGTTTTACACACAGTGTGTCTGGATTCCAATCGCCACACGTGCTCAGGCTCCCACGCCAAGTGCACGTGGTAACTGCCAAGTTGGGCCGGGGGGCCTAAGAGTGGCGCCTTCGTGTTCACGTGCGAATGGGAAGGCCAGGCGTTCTGATGCATCAGAAAATAAAGCTCGACTCTGTACCAGTTTTAAGCACTTTTGTTATGACAGCGGAGATGCCACAGCCAACAAATGGCTGAGACCCATCATCTAACCCCACCAGGACTTTAGATATTTTGCCATGAAAAGACTCAAATGAAAAGGATCTGGGGAAGACAGGAAGGGAGGGAGGGAGAAAGGAGAAAGATAGATGTCCTAGAACATATCATTACGATACTTCGCAGTGATTCTCAAAATGTGGTCCACAGACCCCTCAGAGTCCCCAGGATCCTTTCGGGGGGGTGCAGATTCAAAGCTTCGAAAATTAGAAGGAGGAACAGGAGGGAAAAGAGGGAAAAAAGGAAGAGAAGGTGGAAGATGAGGGGGAGAAGGAGGAGAAGGAGCAGAAACAGGAGAAGAAAAATGCTTTTTTGCTGTGCTGTCATTTACATGGAATGATGCAAAAGAAATGGAAGAAATGATGGAAGAAAAGAAATGGAAGAAGAGAAATGATGCAAAAGAAGCTGCTGGTTCCCCCACAAAATAAAGGTCAGGGCACCAACGGTGCCAGTGACCATCATTCTTCACTTCTCAACACAGCAAACAAAGGAAAGAAAAAAAAAGCCAGTTTCACTAAGGATGTCCATTTTTCTGAAGCAGTAAAAAACATTATTTTTATCGATAATTCTTGATGCACATGAGTTTAATGTTCTATGTGACAAGATGAAGTTACACCCAAAGCACTTGTGCTGCATGTCAAAGTGAGCCATTTGTCTCTAGAAAAGCGCTTCTATGGTCAAGACCCAAACTATTCTCTATGTCCATGGGATGCCATTTTTGCTTGTAATAATGATTGAGAGACATGCTACTCAGAATTGGGTATCGGACACATATTTTCTTGAAAAATGTCAGTGATGGGAGAGAACAGATAGCATGGTATATCATTAGGAAAAACTAGACTTTCAGGTGAAAATTAGAAGCACAGAAAACTTGTAACCATCATCAGGAGTTTGACACCTTCCTCACATTCAGAGACTTTTTTGATACTATGGGTAATAATATTTTAAACTGTAATTTTTAAAATGTTACAGAAAGAACTGTGCCAACATTTGGAAGCTCTATTCAAGTGAGTCATTGAACTAATATTTTCCCAATGGCCACTGAATGAGATTTTTAAAAGCACTTATGGTTTTTGTTTTTGTTTTTTTTTGTAATAGAGCACATTAAGTTGATCGATATAATTAATTTCAGGGGCACAGTGCAACTATCAGAATGCACCATTTGTAGATTTTGGTCTAGTATCCAAGAAGAACATTTACAATTGTCTGAAAATGTTGTTAAACCGCTCTCCCCTTTTCCTGCCACACATCCAGGTGAGGTCATGGTTCCTTTATCCACCTCAACCAGAGCAACGTTTTGCAACAGATGAACACAGAAGCACTGATTCTATCTGCCTTCTGTTAAGCCAAACATTTTTAAACCTGTAAGCCAATGCCATTATTCTCACTGTTTTTTTTAGAAAAGAGTTTCTTTCATAAAATATTTTATTTATGTTATCATGCAGTGGGTTTAATATTTTTATTTTAAAATGATTTAACCAACAAAATGTTTTTAAACTTTTAATTCCTAATAGAATGAATATTGATAGATGTTCACTCCACATAAATGAAAGCTCCTTGAAACTCTCGGTAATTTTTAGAAGTGTAATGGGGACCTGCAACAAATAGAATGAACACAGTGTGTTTAGCATCGTAGAGACATCGTTGGATACCTCGGTGCAGGCCTCTTACCAGACAAGTAACTTTGACCACTTACTGAACCAGTAACCTCGGTCACATAGTTGATTGGGAATTATGGATGTAACAGTCTAGCGCATTACCCAGTACGCTGAGACCACTGAAAACTGTTGGCCATTACTTCAGGCATCACTGTCGACCTGTGTAGGGAGATTTTCTCCCTACAGTTGCTGTTCTCTCGCTCTGACTACAAGTATGGAAAGTCACTTGGGAATAAACCATGATTTCCCATCAGCAGGGTCACTCTATTTGGTATAAACTACTCATTATGTATGATTTTAAGCTTCTAGCCTGACAGGTAGCCAACCCGCTACTCCTCAAAGCATCAGTAAGCGCAGAAATGCCCAGTTCCCTTACTACATGGAGGCACCTGCACTGGCGAACGGGACAGACCGAGACCGGGGTGAAAGGGTGCTACCGCACACTGTGGGTCCTCTGGGATGGACTGAGAGCTTGTTTATTGCCGCTGGTCCGAACTGGGCGAGGTGGCAGGGGGCCCCTCACACAGTCCTCCTCGCTGGGGTGCAGAGGAATACCCTCAAGTTCAGAGTCTCGGAAGCAGAGGAGAACTCTCCGGTCTCACCCTCTCTTTATCATGCCGAGGCCCTGAGCGCTTACACTGTGGGAAGAGGCATTGCTTGGGCACAGGCTGGGGAAGGGGGGTGGGGGAAGGGTAACCCCTCAGCAGGTGACATGTGGAGGGAAAGAGATGTTTGCCCTGAGCAAGCCTGAGAGCTTGTGGGTGGGTGGGGGAGGAGCTGTACCGCGGAGTCTGCACACGGACCACTTTCTATCAGTTCTACGCTGAAATGCTGTCTGATTTGGAAGGATATTCGTACTGGGCTGCTTCTTGTATGGGATCTGATTGAAGTAATTTCTCATATTTATATGATAAATATATACTTATTATTATTTTTATATAATTATTTCGTATTGTATGGATGGGTTAGGAATTTTCATGTGGATAAAACCATATCCACCCATAGCCACAAAGTCATACTATTAAGTAGAAGTATATGATGGAGAATTTTCTTGTTTCATTTAAGCTAAGAGTCCAGGAAATCCCTTTTCATGATAAATAGAAACATGGACTTGGGCTTCACCTGCTAAGTCCTTGGCTCTAGCAAACACTGGAACTGAGAAACACATTTGTAATGAATAACAGGGGACTTAATGCTTTTCCCCATAATATCTTTCTTAGTAAACTAAAACGTATTATGCATTTACCAAAATGAAAGAACCTTCAGTGTGTATAACATATATGTAGCTCAGTTGTGGATAATGGGAGGTTAACAATAAACAAAATAGGCCACAGGCCATGAAGAATACTTTTAATTCATTGAATAATTTCCTCTACAATTATAAGTATTCCAAAAATATGAAGATTTCAGCATATTTTAAAATACCTTGGAACACAGCAGTGGAAGAACTTGTTTTACTTTGGAAGTTGCTAATGTCTTGGTAAGCCCCCAATATAAGTTCATCAATTTTCATAAATATCTAATGATGAAACCGTAGATCACTTTGAGGCCCTCTTTTGGGCATGCACACACAAGACAATAAGATTTCATTTTTCCATTTGCACTCTCCGCAGGAGACAGGCGATCATCCAGCTATTTGCAATTCCCGAAAGGAATCTCCTTAGTTACCACCCCTTTAGTAAACAGGTAACAAGAATGATTTAGTAACTGTTATCAATGACACTTTTCAAGCAGGAAGAGGAGTTTGAGACTTCTTTTTGATAAACACACCACATTTATAAAGTAAAATATGCTTCCAAAGCTATACAAAGTAGTATATTCATCCAATTTGATGAGGATTAAATATGATAGTTATTCAGGACTCCTCTACTACACACACTATTTTGCCAGTGGAATAAAGTCATGACCCAAATCTGGAATTTGGTATAAAATTTTAACTCGCGGCGTGCTTTTAGACCAACAACAATTCTGTGTGCCCTCCTTTGGAAAACGCTTTCTCTGGAAGCTGGACCCTCACCATCCCCATATTCACCGCCTCCTCTTTCACTGTTAGAGCTGCCTTGCACTCATTTCCTATCCTTTTATATTTTTCCAAAATTATGGCAGCTGGTTGAGGGCTAGATGTCTATCAGTGGACAAACTCTTCAGCTTTCTGTGCACGGCAAACAGACGGTGTTGGAAACTATGCCTTGATGAGCATATCTGTTAGTGTGTCCGTTGTGGCCTCTTATCTTCTTGGGACACTGCTCATTTTCCTGAGTGCCGAGCATCTCTGTGCTTTCCCCAAGTGGTCTCAGTACTGTTGCATTGTCATTGTTAAAATTAATGTTCTCCAGCTGCAGTGAGGCCCCTAATGTCACCGAGAAACTATTTGCTCCGTTTGCCGCTCGGTCTTATTCATATCCCACAACAACTATGTGAAACGTATACTGCACGCACGTCTAAAGCTTTCTGCACATCTCCAGGGCACTCCTCCATCCATCGTGCCTCCTCCTTTTCAATAAGAAGGAGTCCAACGGGAATGCGTGCCTTTAACTTTCCCTGCCCACACCTACAACCTTATTTGTATCTGCTTTGCAGTCTTCCTTTCCCATCGTCAATTTCAGGAACAAAAAAAAACGTTCCTCCTTCTGACCCCAGAGGGAATGTTTATCCCTCCTCGCTCTCATCCCCTCCCAGCTAGTCAGGGACCCTTTCCATGAGGCAAGCGATTGTCACTTAAACAAACACTTCCTGAGCAGAGCGTGGGCAAGACATCCAACTGGAAGCTACGAACACAAACATGAAAACCACTTGGCTGGACAATAGATGACCTGCCGGTGATCATGAGACACTGGGAGGTGCTCTACTGAGGAGTCTGTGGAAGGTGGAGCAGTAGCAGAGGCTGTAGACAGGTTCCTGGCCAACTGGATGTGGGGGATTCTGACTAGGGGGACCACGGGAGCCTCTGGAATGCCGGAGCCTGCCTCAGTGATACTTTGTGCAAGCTAGGACTTACAAGGCTAGACAGCTGGCACTCATTCCATCCAAGACAGCAGAACAGGTTGTGTACGTTTTTTCTGGTCTGAGCGATAGACACTTACTAGGTGTGTGCATGCGTGACGGATTTCACCTGAGACTTCTTTTGTTATAATCCTGTATGAAGGCTGGGGGGAGTTGCTGACCCTCACCTTTACCAAATTGTTGGTTGTTACTGCCACTGCCACAATATGTAAACAACTGGCCTAACCCCATTAACACCAACAGGTCACACGCTTTTTCCTCAGCAAACTTCTGTCTGTCCTGCAGTTGGACAGAAGAACGGACACTACTCCTCCTTGCCTACTGCTCTGTTGGCATAGTTCCTAGAACCGGACAGTCCCTAGGGTTGTTGCTTCCAATGCCAGCACTGTCTGCCTGTGAATCCACGTTGTTAGTGGTGGCAAAGTTGGTAAAGTAACTGGAGTGCGGCTGACCCTGTCAGGCCCCTGCCCTCGGGGACAGGAGGTGGATCCCACAACCGCTGCCGCCTCGATTATCTCTGGGGCTAGAAAAAAACATGTCCCTTCCTGCCACAGGAAACAGCTCAGGAGCAGAAAGGAAGCAAATGTGTCGGGAGGAGCGTGCTCATAAGAAGTGCTGATAGGAAAGGCGGACACTTTCAGAAAGCCCCGGAGGGCTGGCTGGTCGGCAGAGTTCTCCAGTGGCCCCCAGGTGCCTCTCCCTGGCGTCCACCTTCTGCCAGTTGCTGACATGCAGATCTGGGCATTGCTGTGAAGGTGTTCGACGGGCGCAATGAAGGGTCCAAATCAGCCGACTTTAAAATAGATTACATGAAGGGCCTCTTGACAAATCACCCTTTTTTTTAAAAGATTTTATTTATTTATTTTTAGAGAGGGAAGAGAGGGAGAAAGAGGGAGAGAGAGAAACATCAATGCACGGTTGCTGGGGGCCGTGGCCTGCAACCCAGGCATGTGCCCTGACTGGGAATCGAACCTGCGACGCTTTGGTTCACACCCTGCGCTCAATCCACTGAGCCACGCCAGCCAGGGCCCAAATAAATAAATAAATAAAATCTTTTTAAAAAATCTCGTATCCTTGGAAGTTCTTGGCACTGACTGGTAAACTTCTAAACACCATAGATTGGGGGCAGGTGGGATAAGGGGACTAAATAGTAATGGAAAACAATACAATAAAGATGACCTAAAAAAATAAACACAATAGATTCATGGCACATCCTTGGTGTTTTTAAGTTTATAAAACAGACGGTCTTGTTAAAAAGTAAACAATGCATTTTTCCTCATTGATTTGTGTAAGATATCTAATGAGATTGCTTTTCTACATCAACTTCTGGATGTACTATTTATTTTTAAGAAATTAAAATGAATACTTTCAAAACCTGAACAAAATATTATCTTCTCAAGTCACTTGGGGAATTTAGCTCTGACCACGTCTCCAACAGTTATCAACAAAAAGAAGAATGAATGGATTTTCTTTGCTCATTTATTCGTAGTTGCCAAAATTTTAGGGTGGATAATGAAATACCTTTTCAAAACTTACCTTTTTTGGTTAAATATAGAAACAAAATATTCTCATTAATTTTCCTTTCTAAATGCTCTATCAAATTCCTTGCACGAGTGCCATTAATTTCCTTCAGTATTTACTGTAGAAAACTTATTTCAGAATATTAATGAAAATGAGAACAAATAGGGTTACAAAGTGGCTTTGAACACTTCGTCCCATTCAATGAACGGTTCAGTTCAATCAGTTCAGCCATCAACTGATCCTTATTAATGTCAACACTTCCATTTTACCTATAAATTCTAAAAATCCTGTGTCAGAACTAGATTTTAGTCAAGTCTCTAGCTCTGTAGGCATAGTCGCTTTGGCCGACTTTTATTTCATGGCCCTGCTTGCTAAACGGGGTCTGTGCCAGCCAGGCCCGCTGAGGTGGACGTCTGTCCAGCCAGGCCCACTGAGCTGGACATCCATCCAGCTTGTCCTCCTGTGGAACCAGCTGGCACCATCACAAAGCTCGGGCAGTGCTCTAAGCGCCTGCTCGGCAGTCCTGCTGGGGCGCCCATCACTGCCCAGGTTGCTCTGTCTTGGTGTGCTTCCTTAGCCTTCTGCAGTGTTTATTACTGAGTCCCCTGGCGTCTCTAAGTTATCATGGTTTGGGGAGTTTTTGCGGTCAAGAAAACACAATACTCTCTTCAACTGAGTTGAAAAATGTCTTAATGGTTCCATGTAGGTTATATGATATATTCCACAGCCTGTGGAGTCACATAGGGTTGTTTGTTTGTTTGTTTGTTTAAAGATACTATTGTGGGCCTGTGGAGACACAGAGAGAAAGAGAGAGGAAATTACCCTTTATGGAAAGCAAGCATTGTTACCTTCTACAATGACAACAAGAGGCTCTAGTCTCTTTGCAGGCCTGGCCCTTGTGACGAGTGCTTTCTCTACTCCTTGGAGAAGACCAATCACATCCATTGACCTCTTGGGTCCTTTGGCCTCACAATAGCAGATATATATTCTTTGCACCACAATATTATTATAAATGAAATCGTGTTTTTAATTTCCTTATGGGAAATGGTTGGCTGTTAGTGTGTAGAACATAATGGATTTTTTAATACTGATTTTGTACTCTTCAACTTTGCTAATTGTATTAGTTATTTCAAATGGTGTGTGTATGTGTGTGTGTGTGTGTGTGTGTGTATGTGTGTGTGTGAAGAACCTTTGGGGTTTTCTATGCACAAAATCATGTCCCCTGAGAAGGGATCATTGTACTTCTTCCTTTCCAGTTTGAATGCCTTTTATTTCTTTTTCCTCCCTAATCGCTCTGGCTAGGGCTTCCAACATTATATTGAATAGCAGTGGCAAGAGTTGACATTCTTGCCTTGATTTTTGAGGAAAGGCTTTCAGTCTTTTCCCAGTAAGTCTGTTAGCTGAGAGAGTTTCTTAAGTGGTCTTTATTATGTTGAGGTAGTTCCCTTCTGTTCCTAGCTTGTGTTTTTATCATGAAAAAAAATGTAAAATCTTGTCAAATGCTTTTTCTCTGTCAATTGAGATCATCACATGATCTTTGTCCTTCATTTCCTTATCGTGGTATATGTCCTATTGAATGGTTTTCATGTTAAACTGTTTTGCATTCCAAGAATAAATTCCACTCAGTCATAGTGTATATTTCTTTCAATGTGCTGTTGAATTCTCTTTGCTTGTATTTCGTTGAGGATCTTGCACTAATATTCATCAGAGATATTGACTTACAGTTTTCTTGTAATATCTGTGTCTGACTTTGGTATCAGGGCAATGCTGCCCTCACAGAATGAGCTTGGAAGTGGTTTCTCTTTTTCCAGTCTTTGAAAGAGTTTCAGGTGATTGGTGGTAATTCTTCTTTCCATGTTTGGTAGAATTCTCCAGTGAAGCCATTTATCCTGGACTCCTCTTTATGGGGAAGTTTTTGACTACTGATTCAATCCCCTAAATTGTTATTAGTCTGTTCAGATTCTTTATTTTTTCATGATTCAGTTTTGGTTGGTTGTGTGTTTCTAGGAATTTTCCCATTTCTTCTAGTTTATCTAATTGGTTGAAGTACAATTGTTTATAGTAGTCCCTTACAATTTCTTTTATTTCTGTGAGATCAGGTGTAATGTCCCATTTTTTCATTTCCTATTTTAGTTATCTGAGTCTTTTTTTTTAGTCTAGCAAAGGGTTTGTTGATTTTCTCTTTTAAAAAAGTTTTGGGTTTGTTGATTTTTTCTATTGTTTTATTATTCTCTGTTTCATTTATCTCTGCTGTAGTCTTCATTCAGGCCTTTCTTCTGTTAACTTCGTTTAATTTCTTCTTTCTTCTAGTTTCTTGAGACGTAAAGTTAGGGTGTTGACTTAAGGTCTTTTTAAATGCATGCAGTTACCACTACAAACCTTTCTTTGAGCACTGCTTTCACTGAACCTGGTACGTTTTGGTATTTTGTCTTTTTATTTATATTTTACTTTCATTACATGACTATTTTGTATTGACATTCTTTGTTTCCCTTCTCATTTTCTTCCTGTTTTAATTGGTTTATTGCATGTTTTTAGAGCACACTGTTACTCAGTTTACTGAAGGCCAGTGTGCTCCAGTGTGAAGGAAGCTTCTACTAACGAAAGGCTGTTTAAGCAGGAAAGAAATTCTCTGCTAGTTGTTTAGGTTGCTATGTATGTAGTCTATGTTTAATTTGTATGACGCCCACATGGAAGGGAGGGCAAACCAGTTTTAACATTTAAAAGTGTTAAAGTTCTGGAAATTGATGCTGGGATCTTGCAGGATTTATGGCACCCACACTCTTCTCAAGGGCCCCCTAATACCATCACATTTTTATTATTAGGTATAAATCAGCAATGGCAGAAGAATATTAAATGATAATTTGATTAGGTATTGAGAGTTAATCAATGTTATTGTTTAGAAATAACAGAGCTGAAAGTTTTTCTTTTATCATGAGGATTATAAATATGGTTTCAGGTTAATAGACTTCTTTATATGCTTTACTCGGAAACAGTTAATAAAGTCCTCTCTTCCATGATAATGTGTTAATATAATCACATAGAGGGAATATGTATTCTTACATTATTTTATTGTAAACAAGATATTTGCTTATGATTGTGAATATTGTTGCATTCATAAATCCCTTAACAACAGCCTTATAAGTTCATTGTTTTTATAAAACTTGAAAACAAAATCCTAATCAATTGGGAGTTTATGTTAATTAGAAATAGCTCATGCCCTCCCCCCTTGAAATAAAACTTTGGTCTGCCCAAGCCTTAGCTCCAGAAAATCTCGTGTTTAATTTTAGTCATATTTTGGCAAAAAGAGGCATTCACATGGTTGCCAAATTGGGCCAGATGGAAAAGTTGATCTGATGGCACTGCAGCGACACAATCTGCATTCCCAAGTGTTTTTCTGTCCGTGCCTGCGTCCCAGCCCCCTCGCCCTCGGCACACAGAGTCACACCAGAGCAGGCGTCCGGCACGCAGGACCTCCCGACGGGGCCGAGTTGGGGGGGGGGGGCGCGTCTCCACGTGTCCACGGGGCTTTGTTACTGAACGTCCTCCAGTAAATACCAGGAATTCCTTTTGTGACACGCAGCAACAGCATTGAAACAGTTCACACTTCCCTCATAGATATGAAGAAGTAAGACACACATTAGTATTTTTTACCCTTCTATTTATTATTATTTGACAGATAAAACTCAAGGATCTATAAAACTTGAACATTCAATTTTGTTTCTGACATGAAAAAAAATTCTTTGGGTTTGCAAGGAATTTTAATCACAACAAGCGCTGAAGTAGAAGAAAAGCACTTCAGCTGAGTGCTGTCATTAAATCACGTGAGCGTATCTGTAGAATTTTGCCAAAATTCCTCAGAAACGATTGAACAATACTTATTACTGTTTTCATTAAAACAAACTCTAAGAAACATAATTTTCTAATAGTAACATTTCCTTTCTCTTGAAGTCTTGAAAAGTGTTTTTTTAAGTGATTATTCATAGTCACACTTTTAAAGGCAAATTTTAAAAAGTCAACTTTTTTACTAAATAATCCCCCATGGACCGTGTTGACTTTAAGAGTCTCTGAGCAATGGCTCTGAAAATGTGTGTGTCTGCCACAGGAATGCACTTAAAAGTTAACACGAGTTTGGAATCTTACACCACTTTAAATTTATGAAATGCTTTTATTGTTCTAATTAAGAGACAGGCCTTCATTTTTTTTCTTTTTATTTTTTCTCTTTTTCCATTTTCATCATTAGTAACCATACTAAACTAGCGATTGTTTGAAATGTTTCCCCCTCTTGTCATCAAAGTTTTAAGACTTTATATAAAACTGGCACCACTTGGATCCTCTTGTTGCAGGTAAGCAAAGTGCTCAAGATTAAGGACATCTCTTTCCAAGGACAATCTTCTTCAATCTTAGGATCCTCCTACCATATCCCTAAGGTAGAATATAGATATCTCTGATTCCAATTCCTTGAAAAGTAGACCGTACTCAGTATCAGTTCACATACGGTTGCTTTTTTATCACTCCATCAGCGTAATGGCCAGCCTTCAATGGCTAACAGCACTCTTGGCACACAGGTGATCTTGTAATAACTTGTTCAATACCACATGATCTCACCTTTGACAGGAACCTAAACAACAAAACAAAGAAACAATCAAAAGATAACCAAAGACATTGAAATAAAGAACAGACTGACAGTTCAGAGGGGAGAGGAGAGGGAATTTCAGAGGAATTTCAGGGGAAAAGGGGAAGGGTTTACAGGAACGAGTATAAAGGACACATGGACAAAATCTAGGGGCCGGTGGAAATGGGAGGGAGGAGGGGAGGGCTGGGTGGGTGGGTTGGGATGGGAGTAAAACATAGAAAATTGTACTGCAACAACAATTTAAATAAAATTTTAAAAAGTTGTGGTAAGTGTTCCCTTCTAAAAGTTTTCTTTATTCTTGTGTGTATTTGTCCCTTTTCTAATATTACTTTAAGATCAATCCAAAGAATAAACGTAGAAGCATACTTGGGAATGAAGAGTATGAGACCATGTGTGAGACTGAAAGCCATGTTCAAGTTGGCATTCCATGAGAGGTTGTCAGAATGCTCTCAAGGTCGGAACATAGAGATAGAGAGGGGTGCATTTTAGTCTTAACACATCAGGAAAAATCAGGGTGGGCAGAATGTGTGCACCTGTGAGATTCTGAGTTCAATTTATAAAGCAGCGAATGAGATAAAAGAAGGGAATTTTTAAATATTTAAAATTATCAGAGTGTAATTGTGGCCTGCCTGTATCTGAATATAAAATGTATACATCTTGTGCTTCTTATTGAAACTAGAGTGCCTACAAACTGGACACCCTGTAAGTCTGCAAACTGTCCCACAGGCAGGTATGACGTTCTCTCTCCTCACCTCCCTTCACGAGGCCCACCTCTGCCCACAATGTCTTTCTTATCCCTCAGTCCCGGTAATATGTCCCCTGTTCAATGCCAAGCTGAGCAAACTCTCCTTCCCCCGCCCACCAGCTGCTCCCTCCTGCACCAACACAGTCCTCCTCTGTTAGCAATTCACTCCCTTACCTCTTCTGTACTATTGGGAGACTTGAGCGTGAGAGTCTCATGCACACATCTTGTTTAGCTGAATGTATTTTTGTTTCCTTGTTTTAGGGTCTGCTTTCATGCTTTTGACCATCACACAGTACTAGGAGTTACCATAGCAAGCCCAATCTTGACCCTCGTTATATAAACACATTTAGAAAGGAATCATGAGTCCTGTCCTCTGCATGGGTGGAGATCATTTTCTCTTTGGAAATTATAGGGGAAAGCATCCTAATAACCATTTTTAGCTGTAAAACACGAGCACTTCCTGTGCTCCTCCTCCCCCAGGAACTTCAGATAAAAGAAATGAAAAAGCAGCACACGGCGCATGAGTCTTTACAGACGATACCCGGTCAGCTGGAGGGTTTGTCCGCCCAGGGACACCTGACAGAAAGTCAGATGAAATGTCTGAAAACACAGGCTGGGTCTGGAGACAATGGGCAGCCGCTCCCACCTGTGTTCTGGAAATGGCCGATTGCTTACTTCTCACTGTGGGCCTTAAAACTGGCATCTTTCTCACTAAACCCATCACTGCATAAACATGACCCTACGGCCATGCCTTCCTCGTGGCGTCCGGTGCCCTGGACAATCAGCGTCACCCAGAACCCATCATCCGTCTGCAGCTCTGACACTAACACCAGAGACAATTAATTATCATGTAAGCCTGGCTTTCTCAAGAAAACTCAAACCCTTTTATTATTCAGGAAAGGCAGACAGCCTGGGCAGAAAACCAAGAGGAAGAGAAACATTCAATTAGTGAGGTCATTTCCCCTCAATTTTAGCTTATATTTTTACATTATAAAGACACATGTTCAGTAAAAAACATGCTTGATAATTTCATCCATTCAACACGTATTGTAAAAGTGCATACTTGGTGCCAGGCTTATGAAGTTCATTTTCAAATGATTTATTTATGCCTTGCCTATTTCCAAAAACCTATTTGAACTGATTTTCTCCAGATGGCTTTTCCCACCTATTCCAATCCATCGTGACTGTACAGCATCCATCCAGTGGAGAGAAACTATAGACAGCTCCACTTCCTCCAAAGGGCTTTGCTCTCCAGGGACGAAGTACCAGTATATGTAGAACGTTCTGATTAATAAATTAAAAAAATAATAATAATCTTGTGCACAGATTGACTCATTTGTTGAGGGCTGTATTTTTTTTTGTACTATGTATTCTGTTGTACACTAAAAATAAGTGACAAAAAGAAAAAAACGTTGTCCTGCCCCCCTCGTAACTTCCTGCCAGGAGGTACACACCCAAGCAGAGGACAGATTCCTGCCCTTGGGGCCGTTACACCCTCAGGTAACGAGGCAGCTGTGGAAAACAGCTCAAGAGCAACGTGAGATGGCACGCTGCTTCCCAGCTTGTGATGTGCTGAGGGTCACCTTGGGGTACGGTTAAAATGCAGATTCAGGTTGAGCAGAGCAGGCGGCGGGGGTGGGGGACCTGAGCTTCCACATTGCTCTGGAGACCCCAGTGGTGCTGGGGGTTGCTGGCCCCCAGGGTCCTTACTCTACTTCAAGTAACAAGGAGACCACAAGCTCCAAGCCAGGCTTGGCCTCCAGGCAGTAGAACTAGTCACTACGAGTAGAACTAGAACTTCATCTCCCTGGATTCTGTCCAATCTATCTGGAAGAATTTGATAAGTAAATAAACAATTCTCTAATACTCCCTGCAAGTCTAAGACGTTGAACCCCCCAGGAGTTTATATGGGTGTGCTTTTTTTGTCTTTAACACTAATTTTCCCATTTAGCATTTGTTAATTCAGTCCTGATGGGGTTCTTCCATGGCAGAAAAGGCAGATGAGACCGTTCACCACCTTGCATTTCAAAGGGATGGTTCCTCGGCTTACCCAATGTCTCTCATCATTTAAGTAATTAGATGATTTCATCAACTTTTTCCTCTCAAATGATTCATGTCTTTCACACAACTTGCCCTTTGAGTTTTTTTTTTTACTTTTATATTCTCACTTTCTCCACTGCGCCCAGTTTTCTACAGTAAGAACTGAAGCCGTTGAGTGGTGTATCTGCCACGTGGACTCGAATATCTTATCTCTGTTTAAACAGGACCTAGCATCCCACGAGGCGCCTGGAAACAATGGCGTGCGGTTTTAAACTCAAAGGCAAACGTTTTTAATTTAATCTTTTATTAAAAATAGTTGTGTGTCATGCAGTCTTGTGTTGAGGATTTTTGGCCCTGGAGGTAGGACTATGTCATTGGAGAAGCTCATGAAGACTTTCCTTCAATGACCTCTGCCTCGGGCCAGTGCCAACGGCCACCCATCAGCCCCCGGGCGCACTGCTGTGTTGGGAATACACTGAGAAAAGGCAAACATTGTCATTCGAGTTTTGCACACTTATCAGCTAATTAAGAGTTGCAAAGGTTTTCACGAAATCCAGTTGTAATTGTGAAATTGCCTCTTCCATCTATTTATACAAATATTAACAGCTAGTGTTGGAAATTTTTAGGTTGCTTAATGCAAAGATAAGGGCCTTTTTTAAGAGAGTTGATCTTCCGGAAAAAAATAAAGGCCTGTCATTTAAGACTCTCAACCTCCTTTTGTTTTTCTGCAAAAGGCTACGTTGAGATAGGAGGAGCATTTGTTATCTCCAAGGGCCACACGTCCATTCCCGTCAGAAAACCAACGTGCCTTCCACTTTCTACCAGGAAAACCAACGTACGTGTCTTTCTCACAATGTCTGTGGAAAGCAGCACTACCGAAAACAAAAACACTCCCCACCTAAAGAATTCTAACTAACTGCTATCGGTTGCTGACTCACCGGGGGAAACCAGGGGGCTAGGACCATGCATCTAAATATCTGAACTCACGGGGCACTTTCCTTCCCAGAGCAGAAGTTTGTTTACAAAGCTTACGGAAACCCAAGACTATGCTTGTCCAAAGGAATGAAGGACGTGCTCAGGCACAACCGGTGCACTTTCTCAAGGAAGCCATTCAGAGACAAAGAGGAACATCTCATTATGGTTCAAAAGCTACTCATTGAGCTGGGAATCAGAACGGAGGAATTAAAAGATTATTAAATATATACTGTCTTTGCTATCATAACTTGATAGTGTTACCGCCATTCTGTTCGAGAAGGAGTCACCAAAGGTGACTGGGGGTCACTGCTGACGTGGCTCTCCCCCCACTAGGGACGAGGGCTGGCCAGGCCAGGGGGAATGTATGGTTTTAGGAACTGATTGTAACTCCTTCTTCATCTCCTTTTGGGAGCAGCTTCGTGCCCTGTGACTGCTCCTTGACCTTTTCTTTCTGCTTGAACACATTGAGTTAATGTAATTCAGAGTCACCCATAGGCCACGTGCCTCCTCAGACTGGGACGCCTTATAAGGAGCCTCAGACTAGAGGAGGTGCGGCCTCTCTCACACCGACCTGCCACCCTCGGTGCACTTCCCTGCTGTGTGAGGAGTAAATGGCACGTCCACTTCTGGTCCTCCAGGTGGTCTTTCCAGGAATATCACAAACACTTAATCAGCCCTCCGGTATGGAGCTCCTCTGTTACAGTAACGGGAGCACTCTGCGTGCAGAGCAGATAGTAACGTTGGCCCTTGAATAACACAATTTTAAACTACAAAGGTCCACTGATGTGCAGATTTTTTCAATAAGTAGTGGAACTGTTGTATGTCCCTGGGAGGTCATGGATGTGAAGGGCCAACTGGATGCATCGCTTTTCTCCATTTCATACTTAAGACTTGAACATGCATGGATCTTGGTATTCACGGGAGTCTCGGAACCAATCGCCCACAGATACTGAAGAACAACTATGTTTTGGGGGGTCTAAAGTTACACGCACATTTTTGACTCCTTATGAAGGGGGTCAGAGCTCCTAACCCCTTTGTTGTTCCAGGTCAACCTTGACTTTCACAGGCAGCGGACATGAATGACTAACCAGGAGACAGTATTAACAACAGGAGGAGGTCATTGCCTTCCCTAGGCTGGAGAAAGGCCAAGGGGGAGGCAGGTGTGTACAGCCTGCGGGGTCAGCCAGCCAAAGCTGACAACATCCAGGCAGAACAGGATGGGGAGAAACACCTTGGTTTCTCGCCTGCTCTCCCTTCCTGAACTCCCGAAAGTGCTTTCACTGGTTGAACCCACCCACAGTCAGCCTTTGACAGATTCTTTGTCCATTTTTTTCCTTTACCTTTTTTGGAAGGTATTCACTCTTTTTCTTTTCTTTTGACGGTTTCTCTAGAAATTTTAACATGCATATGTAATTTATCCAAATTTAAAATGAAAATCTTTACCCTCTCCTAAACCACATAATGATAGTCGCCACTCCTACCTTTAAGGCAATCACTTTAATACAATTTAAGATCTTTTAACCTCACCCGACATTGCCATTCTTGTCTTATACGGTAGTCGTAATAAACACAACGCACACTCGCTGCGTCCCAGGTACTTTTCCACATCCTTGACGGAGCTCCTTCATCCCATCCCCACGGGAGCCCACAGGGGAAATAGTGTTACCACCAATTTACAGGAACAAAATGCCCCACTGAGGTCATAAAAACGGTACAGCAGTCGAGCTTTCGATGACGCCTGTTGGCTTTCGAGTCCAAGTTCACAGTCACTTTAAGGAGCTTATATCTACGAATGTTTCCTTGTGTGCCCCACATATGTGCAAATCTCTTGGCTTTGCCACCTTTAACATCGCAGTCCATCTACCTGGAAACATCCTTTATTTCCTGTCAAGAATTCCTTTAATCTGGATTTACTGCCGGCAACCTCAGTGTTTGATTATCTAAAATTGTCTATTTTTCCTTCATCCTTGAAAAAGATTATATTTATTGGCTACAGAATTCTAGGTTGTTACCTTCAGTTGGTGTATTAAAACCCATGCTCCACTGTGTCTAAGCTTTCATGTTTTTTTCCTGTAAAGATGTGAGGTGTCCGTCTAATTATTGCTCCTTGGTAACTAATCAGAATTTTTAATTGGCCACTTTAAATGTTTAACCTTTGCCTTTGTTGCTTTTTAATTTTACTATAATATTTAAGTACAGAATTCTTGTATTTATTTGTGTTTTTAGTCATATTTCACATTGTATTTATTTTCATTTAAAATCATTGTGTTTCTTGAGTCTGGATTTGGTGTCCTTCAAATTCTGGCAAATTCCCAGCCATCATTCCTTTAGGTAACACCTGTGCCCCGACCTCGGCTTCCTCTTTGTCTGGAATCTTTTCAGTGTTTTCTCTGTCTCCCATCTCATCCCCAGTCTTTCTATTTTATTACTGAGGGCTGAACTCTGCATACTTTCCTTAGGTTTTAATTTGACGTAAAAATTCTAAACTTCAGATGTTATTTTTTTTTATTCCCAGGAATTCTTTTGATTCTTCTCCCGATCTTCTTTTTCTTGGTCATTATTCCTTTGAAGTTCCTTCCCCTTTTATAAAATGCCCTGCTCGCCGTGAATGGTGCCACTGCAGGCCAGGTTGGGCTCTTTGCAGTTCCTTCCGGTGTTGCTGAAGGTGTCCGGTTTCTCTGCAAGGTTCTGCGGTCCCATCCTACTGTGAGGCGCTCCGTGTGCCTGGAAACTTCATATGTGGACATACTTTGCAGTCGGGTTTGTTCTTCTCCAGAACAGGTTGGGTCGGCATTTGCTGCCGTGGGTGCAGCCCGGACTCGCTGAGTCACACAGAGAGCTGTAGTCGGGCGTGTGCCACTCCGGCAGTGTGAGTGCATGCTGTCACCTTCTGAGAAGGCAGTTTCATCACTCCGTGTTCTCAAGGGGCTATCACTTCCCTTCTACTGAGAAGGAACGTGACACTCAGGCATTTTCCTTAAAATCCTTTGTGGTAGAATGGCGTTATTTCTAGTGCTCCCTAGTCCTGGGCTACGGGCCTTTCCGAGTCTGAGAATTATGGAGGTACCGGAATTTGGTGATGTCTACCGCAAAACTCTGCAAAATGTGTGCAAACTAGTGTCCAAGTTCACTTGGTTCAGAAAAAAAATGATTTCAACGTCTCTCGGTGTCCTTGGCTTCCCTGGGACCCCGCCCCTAGCATTCCTCACTTCCTTGCCAACATATTGACACCTTAGGATGTTTTCCATATTTTACATAAAAGCTTTTGCTGCTTTAACCAGAAGCATCAGCCCACCAACGCCTCCCGCCCGTTGATGAACATGGGAGAGGACGATGCATCTCTCAGATGCTGCCATCAGTGTCGTCAGAGCCAAAGGAATGGGGGGGGGGCCCTGGCGCCTCGACAGCAGCTGCTTCTAGTTCCTTCCACTTGCAGCCATCATGGATGACCTTGAGAGTCCCTCAGATAATTCCAATTTTTGCTCACATCCAAGTTACTGGAAGAACTCTTTATTCTCCCATGCTTTTAATCTCCCAATTTACCCATCTCCAAGGAAATCAGACACAAACCACCTGTCCTCCTTTTGGACAAAATCTAAATCCCAAAACATACGTTGGGTATGCCTTGGAAAGTGAAAGAATATATGTAAATGCTATATTAGGGTGAAAAAAATACCACCTCTACATTCGGATTTTCTGGTGTACTCCTGACACTTATAAGCACCAAATAGTTAGCAAATCTGTAAGTTGATGCATACCACTGACATGGAGTTTTTCTAGCTCTCGATTTCTGCTAAGAATTAGTTATTTTCTGTGCATAACATGCATGACATATTATGTTTATCAACTTTTACTAAGTGTTCACATTCAATAGGCAGCACTTGTTATTTACATGTGTAATATTTTATAGGACTTCATTTTCTGGCAATTTTTACTGGGAATGGCAAGCTCTGGTGTTAAAGTGAACATCGTGCAGTTTCTCTAAAGGTACAGCTGGGCTGGGAGAAGGGCGACGCCACGCGGCGAGGAGAGCTGGTCCCCTAAAGCACCCACGCTCTAAAACCAGTGAGTGCCCCGAGGACGTCTGTCCCCGATCGTCCCTGGGAAGCTGGAGATTTGGCGTCGTCACGGGACAACCACAGGGGACCGGAGGTGAAACCTAGAGCCAGCACGCGCTGGTGAGGCCGGTTAAGCTCCAAAGGAAGTCGGGACTGTCCCAGGCGGCTCTCGGGGAAGCGACGGGCACCACCCGGTGCCGCGCGCTGCAGGGGACTGCGGGTCTCCAAAGCCCTCGCCTCTCTTCTTTCCCCAAAGGGACCGAAGCTCAGACACTCCCTGGACTGGAATCCTGCCGTAGGCAAATTCTGGGCGAGACTTACTCAACCTCTGTACACTTCGGTTTTCTCATCTGTAAAATGAGTGTGATAATAATAATAGCGCCCATCCCGTAGGTCGTGAGATGAAGTCCATTACCATAGGCGCACATTACTTGAACTTCTGCCTGGCATATAGTAGACTGTCATCTAAGTACATTGCAATTGTAATGATAAATGATCACATAAGTCATGGACAGCCATCATTACTACCCTCGCCTGGGCCTGTCTCTGACACCGGCCGAGAGCCCAGGCTACCTGTTCTCACGGCCACAGACACGTCACCCAGCAGTGGGCACGCGGCCCAGCCTGGTGAGTCTAAGCCTTTCTTTGGGCGGCGTCCGTGGTAGGCGCCCCGTGGGTCCGAGGTTAGGACGTGGTGGGAGCCACGTTTCTTGTCATCTGCTGGAGGCTGCTCCGCTGCGGGAGACCGTGACTCCGATGCAGGAGATGGCGAGAGCGTTGTTCCTTGGCTCCCTGAGCTCCTGGGGCCCAGGCCAAGCCTGCCCTCCCTCCACTGACCGAGTACCCTTGCCCTTCAGACAGCTCCTCCTTCCCCTCAGCTGTTTCAGAAGACCCGCCTGTCACTCCCACTATTTAATGGTCTTTAAGAGGACTGCCACCTGCAGCCACCTCGCATGGAAGTGCGATGCTCTGTGCTCTGGAAGTGAGTCACAGAATCTGTCTTTCAACTCGTACCTGCCTGGTGCCGGTTCTTGCGGGCACGGTGGTGCCAGTGGGGGCTAGCACCCAGCGCCCTTCCTGGTTACATCACGGGGTCTGTCTGGGTTATCTCAATCGAAAGGTATTTAATCATTAATAATGTTCAGAGATAAAACCCTGGAACAAAAGTACTAATGCCTCGCATAGTTCAGATGTTTGCTACACAAAGCTTAGTCTATTTTGATGCAGAGCTGAGGTGGTGGTTAGCTCGTGACTTTGCACTAGGGACAGGCAAGAGGCAACCCCCGTCTATGATAGTTATAGAAAAACACGTAATTATAAAAGCTGTAATTGAGAGAAACAAGTATTCATAGACTCGCGCAATGCTGATTTATTTAGGAAATACAACGGATGGTAAAATTGCCTAGAAAAGGAGCCACTGGCCTGTGTCCCGCTCAGAAAAGGCGTTGAAGTAAGCACGTCTCCCGGACATCCACGCATCTGTTACTGAGTCATTAGTTCTCCGGCGTCCTCATTAAAGGACGCGGGGGTGCTCGCAGGCCCGGTAACCGCAACACTCCCGGACGGAGCAGATGTTCCTATATAGGCTGAGCCCGAAACCAGCCTCCCTCCCTCCGGGCTGGTGCCCTCGCTGGCTCTCCCGCGACCTTGGTCTCGGAGGAGGAGGCGGCGGCTGTGAACTAGATGGGCGCTGGGATCTCCCTGGAATACGCTCAGTGATGGAACGATGTCAGTCTCCATTTTTATTTTTTATTTTTTGGTTAAAAACATTGTATTACAATTTTTAATTCCACTTATGCTGCGTTGTTTTAAAAAGTGTAACCTGTACATTTTAAATATTAGGGGTTTGTTGAAATTTTTCTTCAGTGCCTAGCTCGTATTGATCCACGTCTCATATTTAATGCTCCAGGGGGTTGAAAATAGTGTTCATCCTTCATTCACTGTGGGCCAAAAGGCATAATGCAGCTTCCTCATCCTGGTACTGGAATCTTCCATGTCTGGTTTTGTTTGTTTTTGAGATGGGAATTTTAAATGCTTTCTACTATGACTGTTTTTTTTCTTTATATTTTCGACAGATTTCGTTTTATTTGTCTCAGTGCAAAGTGGATTTGATACATATGAGTTCACGACTGTTGGTGAATTATACCTTGTTTTTTGTATATAAAAGACCTTCTTTGTTCCTCTTAAAGATCTTGGTCTTCAATCACCATTTTTTAATTTAAAAAATTGAGGGAATTGAAGCCATGGAAACGTAATTTAAATAATGTTTATAATAAAGAGTGACAATACTTTTATCACATTTTGCTATGTAGCGACGACACATATAATTCAATCAGCCACTTTGGTTTCCAAGTTGCTTCGGATGTACAAGAAAAGTTGTCATGGAAAATGTCCTCCCCACAACATGTTAGTGATTGCCCTATGGTTTGATGGCCATCGACCCTACGATCAGAGGCCAGCTGATTTTGTTTGCGACACGCACACGCACTGTGCCTTTGGGGACGGTCATCCACACTGCCGAGGTGAAGTATCTCCGCCGCCCCCAGTCATGACGGCGCACGGGCGAAGCTCGTGGGAACTGCACCCCACGGTGCTCTTTCCACAGCTGCGGTGTGTTCCTAGGCGGCCTCTTGCTGCAGTGCGTCCATCGCTGTGCCCTCTCCGCGGCTCCTCCGGGTGAAACGGAGCTACCGCCGTGCCCTGGGCAGTCGCTCACAAGGGCCAGGCTCAGATGGAGCAACCAATGCTTGCCTCACTGTCTGGTGAATTCCTGCTCTTTCTGGCTCGACGTCTAAGTCAGCGCCGGCGATTCTTTGCATGAGCTTGCTTCAGCGTCCACAATACAGTGAAACCGCGAGTTGATGTAAGGTGTTGTAGAGCTAACACAATGTGGGTATCCCTTTGAAGAAACACTGTAAGTTAAAACTTTTAAAAACAGCCCCAGGCCCACCTTCCCTGTAACCCTCTGCTTGGCAGAGAGCAAGCCACAGCGATCGCAAGTCAGGGGCTGATGGAAACAAGAACAGTCGGGGAGCCCCAGCTATCAGCACACTCCCTCAGACCTCCACACAGCGGAGAGACAGGGCTTTGTAACTGTTTGTAGCTGCGTTTGCCAAGAGCTAATTAACGCCATTAGGCTTCAGAGTTTCTCTCTCCCCCACTGGGCAAACTAAAACATTTAGCAAGACACCCCATGTCTAATCTTAAATGAGTCTGGGCTCCTGTGTTTATGTCTCAGCTCGACGGTGGGTTTAGAGTGGGTCAGCCCAGTTCAAGCTGTAACATGATAACAAATAATGAAAAGGCCGGTAACTGATACCTTGGAAGGAATAGGACCAAATACAAGACATTTCTGAAAGTTCTGATTGTCTTAAGAATACAAATTTTCAGAATTTACTAATTTTAATGATACAAACTTCACCGGTATAACTGAATTCATTATCTTCATAAAAATATATACTAAGTTGGTCCTTTGAAATGCTGCTTTTATGCTAATCAATAGTTTTTTAAAATATTTGAAAAAGGCCACAAGTTTACGTAATATATTGTAAATTCTTATTCTATTGATCATGCTATAATTCACCTTATACTTGTTTGGTTATTTCCATGAAAAGGGGTTTGCTGAGAAACAAATGGTGAAAACTGCAGTGTCTGGGAAGGCCTGAGGGAATGGGAGAGAGCCATTCACAGTAAGATTTCCATTGTTTTAGGTATTTTAGGGCATTATCGCTATTTAAGTTACTACAAAATGTAATTAAGTTCCATAATAAAAATATAACTGCTAATTGGAAACATTCTGGGGAGTTTCTCTAAGTCTCTTTAGGAGACTCTGTTACTTGGAATAAAAGCCTTTTTATCTTAAAAAGGTGGCCATAACATTGTATCACCCTAAGTGTGCAGACTTCCTAAAAGAGCTTCAGTGGTAAACTTTCGCTTTCTTTTATTACTAAGAAGCAAAATGAACTTATTACTTATTTGGATTTTTCTGCATTTAAAATAGATTTTTTTCCATCCGCTCATTTCTATTTGTTGTTTTGCCATTCCACATAAGAAAGAGGGAATTAATGATGCTCACCAGGTTTCTCAGCCTGGGCAGCGCCGGCATGTGGCTGGGTAGTTCCGTGGAGTCGGCCGCGCTGTGCGTCCTGGGATGTCAGCAGCCCGTAGGCCGACCCCGGTAGGTGCCAGGAGCACCCTCCCCAGGTGACCGCTGCCGATGTCAGCTGACATCGCCAAGTGTCCCCTGCGGGGTGAGGGGCGAAACCCCTCTCCACTCCCAGTCGAGAACCGCTGATGCATATGTGTCACTGAGGGTAAACAAAGACAGGAAAATTCTAGTGTGCCCAAATGATAAAGCACTATAATCTACCAACAGGCACATAACATGAAATAATTTAAGGAGAAAAGGCAGAAAATATCACATAGAAGGTATAGGAAAATTGTATTCTTTCTTAACGTTTTCATTTCTAGACCTAATATATTACGGACAATATTGAACACAGATGATTCAAATGAAAGTAGATATAATTTTATTCATTTTACATTGAATGATCAAGTCTAATAAACTTCACGTATTTAAGTTGCACAGTTTGATCATTTTTGACATATATCTCTATACATGTATTAAAACCATCATCACAATCAAGACAGCGGACATTTCAGTGTGGCTAGAAAGTCCCCTTATTCCCCTTTGTGATCCACCCTTCTCCCCGCGCCCAGCCCCAGGCAACCACTGCTTCGCTTTGTATGGCCGTCAATTAGTTTGACTTTTCTAGGACTTCATGTTCGTGCAGCATACGGGGTTTCCTCCTTCCGCCTGACCCTTTCTCTCCGAATAATGACTCTAAAAGGTATCCATCTAGCTGTGAATGTCACCAATCATTTCTCTTTCTTGCTTCATAGCATTCCTCAGTGTGCATGGGCCACAGGCTGCCCATGCGTTCCCCTGTTGATAAATAGGTGGGTTGTCTTTGGTTTGGGATGTGACAAATAAAGTTTAGTTTCTCTTGGGTCCATGTAAGAGTGGAATGGTAGGATCTTGTTGTTGGAGGTGTTTCTTAAGCTTCTTAAAAACTTCCAGCTTTCCCGTGGGACGGCACATCTTGCATTCCCTCCAGCACTTACGTGGGAATTTCAGCTGCTCTCCACTCCCAGCAGCTCTCTCTGGATGGCCATGTGTAGCAAAGCTTAAAGAACTCACCACCTGCAATCCCTCCTTAGGAGAAAGCCAAAGGACATTCCTTTCGAGCAGGGGGAGGTGGTACACGATAGAAGTAGGGGCTTTTATGAACGGATAAAGAGCTCCAGAAATGGTAACAACAGGGCTAAGTACAAGGACTTTTGTCTCTATTTTGTAAATCTCTTTAAAAGATAATAGACTGCTTAAAGCCAGGGAAATAATGTAATGAGACACACAGCGTATTCAGTAGTAAAATGTTTGACAATAGTCTAGAGCTGGGAGAGAAGAACCAGAAGTATATTATTTTAAGGCTCTTAAGTAAACATAAAGTAATATAATATTACTTGAAGTAGGCTGTAATAAATTAAAGATGTACATTATAAGTCCTAAAGCAACCACGAAAACATTATACAGTGTCGTAGGAAGGGAGCCAACAAAAGAAGAATAATATATTATTCTGATACAGAAAAAGAGGAAATAGGAATAAAGAACAGATGGGACAAGTGGACAATAAGCAGCAGATGGTTGATTTGCACCCCGATGTCCCACCCAGAACTGTCAGATGGGGGGCCACAGAGGCCCCCACAGTTCCCAGAGGCAGTTTTGACAAGAGCCCAGCAGCAAACCAGTAACTGCTTTTGAACAGAGTCGATCTGGCGCCCGTGCCAGGGAGGCCGCACGTGTGGCGTTCTCCCGCCAGCAGCCCCAACCACGGGTCACCAAGTCTGCCGCCCGAAGGGACCATTAAAACTGTGGGGTCCCAAAGGGAGAGAGCGAGCTTCAGCTTGCTGGGCGGCTTCCAGCCCCTGGCTTCGGGGCCCCTTCCCAGGGCGAGGTTTCCTTGCTATCTCGTGTAAACCACCGCGCAGAGGGGCCCAGGGAGGCGGGCTGCGCCCAGCACTCAAAGAGCTGCACGGCTTAAGGCTTGCCTGCCTTTTGGTGCCGGAGGGGCTGTTGCCAATCGACCCACCCGGGCCTGAGAAGCTTTGTCCACGGAGGAAGCTCTGAACTGTGGGGGAGTTTACCAGCCACTCCCACAAGCAAGGGTGCGCTGCCCCCCAAGTCTGGGGTGTGGTGCTGGGGCTCCTGACTTGCTGTGGGAACAAAACATTGTGGGTGTACGGGCGACTGTTGGGGGACAGAGGTACTCACGTGTCCTCTGCCACGCCCACCGAGAGTGAGTGACAGGCGAGTGTGTCCTGACCTGGGAGATCAGGAGACTCCCTGGCCCCCGCAGGACGGAGAACACGGAACCCAGAAGCAGGACCAGGTAGAACGGCAGCTGCAGGTGTAGAAGCAACGACGGTGCGTGGAACCGCCCAGCGCCCCCCGCCCCGCCCCCTCGCACACAGGTCACTCCGGCTGCCTTTCCCGGCTGTGAACCCCGCCCAACCTCACCAGTTCAATCTGGGGGACCCTTCCGCACGGGGAGGGATAGGACTGTGACTTGGCCCCCGTGTATCCAACAGAACTACAAAAATGCTGCCCCCCACATAGTTCCCAGCATGCACATGGCTTTGTGCTTCTTGGCAACTTGGTCTTTTCACTGGAGAAGTTAATTAGTTTACTTTTAATATAAGTACTGACATATTTAGGTTCCTACCGACTCCACCACTATTTGTTTTTAATTTAACCCATCTGTGTTTTGCTTCCTATTATTTCATGCCTTTTTTGTGACACAAAACACTGTATTACAATTGCATTTTGCTCTATTAAATTGTGAAACTTACTTTTACTACTCCTTTAGCAATAATCATAATACATACATGCATTTTTGACACATTACAATCTAACAACAATCATTGCTTTTACCACTTCCCCTTATGCTAGAAGCTCAGAACACTTTAACTCTATTTATTCCCTCCCAACTTTTGGTAAAATTGTCGTCATGCATCTTAAAGCTAAATTGTTTTTTCACTCAAGGATACCATTAGCGTTTCATGTTCAGTCAATATGCTTCTATGTACCCGTATGTTTTAAAAGTGTATCTCGTCATTGGCATAGATACATGGAAGGGGTGCACTGCTGTCGGAGGGAACGGGGCAGGGGGGCTGGGTGAAAGGAACTGAAGGGATGAGCCAAAACCACGTGTTCACAACGCAGAGACACGGTTGACGGTTTGGTGGTGGCCGGAGGGAGAGGAGGTGGGCTGGGAGGAGGGGGGCAGAGGGGGAAATGGGGGCCGAAAGAGACCTTGACTGGGGCAAAGGTGCATGATGCGGTGTGCGGATGTTTTGTTGAGTTGTACACTGGAAACTTACGTGGGTTTACAAACCAACGTCACCCCATAAGTTCAATTAAAAATGTATTTCACTTTCATTACATTTCTGTTTTCCCCTCTTGGATAGATTTTTTTTCCCACCTGATGAACACCATGTAGTGTTTCTTTTGATGATCTCAGTGTTTTTCTCTAAACAATCTGCATTTCACTTCCATTTTGGAGGAGCCAGTGCTGATTGGTGGGTTCTGTGTTGGTATTATTATCTCTCAGCACGATAAATGTGTCATAAGACCATCTCGTGGTCCCCATAGCCCCTCCGGGGGGCCAGCCGCCTGCCTCGTTGCTGTTCCTGAAAAGGTCATTTTCTTTCCCTCCGGCTGTTTAGCAGTTCCCACTGTTTTTGCTTGTCTGTGGACCTCCTAGGATGTGGGCTTCCTCTGTGTTCATCTGGCCTCTGTGGCAGAACCTTTTCATCTCGTCCTTTGATGTTCCGCACCAGTTACTCGTCGTTCTCGTCACTACATCTTAACACGCCGCCTCTGCCTCATCGTTTCCTTCTGTCCTTTCAGGGCCCCGGTTACGCGCACATCAACCCTTTCGTTTGTCTCAGAGCCTCCGACGACTGTCCGAGTTTTCATGTTGTTTCTAGTGTTAGCTCCCCAGGATCCCACTCTACTCTCTGCGGTCCCCTAAGGCACGGCTGGACCCATGGGGCAGAGGGGAGACGTGGCATCGCCAAGCAGAGTGCGGAAGGCCGGTGCCGGAACCGAGGGAACAGCACAATGACCAGAACACAGACCTTACTTACCCACGTGACCCAGTGGGACCTGGGTCACCCAGCGTTTATTAACTCTGTAGGGCTTTATTTTTTGAAGATTTTATTTATTTATTTTTAAAGAGGGAAGGGAGGGAGAAAGAGAAAGAGATAGAAACATCAATGTGCGGTTGCTGGGGGCCGTGGCCTGCAACCCAGGGATGTACCCTGACTGGGAATCGAACCTGCAGTGCTTTGGTTCACGGCCCGCACTCAATCCACTGAACTACGCCAGCCAGGGCTGTAGGGCTTTATTTTGATGGAGGATAGTATTAATATAGTTCAATGTGGACAAAATAAAATGTATTTGAAATTCTGTGCCCTAAATTTCAAGTGGATGTGTATTCTTTTTGGAAAAACTGAGACAGGAAAAAAGAGAAAAACCAAAGTAGGTTTAGCCTATAATAAAAGTTGCTTATGAGCGCATGTATCCTGTATTTTCTGAGACAGTCTCAGTTTCAAAACATGAAACTTTTTTTGGAAATACATAAGTATTCACAGTTTAGGGCATGTGCAGTGTGTGTGTGTGTGTCAAGTGATGTTTATATATATATATCTAAAAAGGTAGCAACGTTTTGATTGAGATTTTGGATTCAGAAAATGTAGACTATTTTAACTGCGACTGTAACTTAAATTTTCTCTGGACTCTGGCACAGGCTCTTAAAAAGTGAGCCACAGCTTCTACTGGAGAGAAGTGGGGGTGACATCTGGCTGGTGCAGAAGTATATTTGGTTACACTCCACCTCCTCCTGGAAGAACAAAAGAGCATTTGAGCAAATAGTATAAATGCACTAAAAATATAACCCCAGTTGTTACAGGCAGCCCTCTCCTTCCAAGGGGAAGAAAGGATGAGGATAAGAAACATATGGACAAGAGACACTTGATCTGGAAGTATGCACAAGAGAACTCTAAGAATAATACGAACACAGATGCTCTATGCAACTCATCAAGCAAATTGCCAGCCAAAATAGCTCCGCGTCCCTCCACGAATCCTCGTTTACTTCTGAGAGAAGTTTCTGTGGACCCGTTGACCTTCCAGCTGGCACTGGACAAGTAGCGAACAAACTGTGAGGAGGAAAGGGGAAGGAGAGTAATGTTGAGTAATTCCAGAGTGCTGATCACTCTTCTTTAGTTCCACCTAAAACTCTGTCCTGTAAAAGGAGAGGAAACTGTTTTGTTGACTCACAGACTCTGTGATGGCATTTATCACAGAAATCTATCGTACACAATTATTTGCTCTATTTAATTAATTGATTTAATTACTCATTTTTTCACACTAGGTCTACATAGTGGCTTGTTCCACGGAAGACAGAGGGCTGGAATAGGCTAGACTTCATTGCTAGAGTAAGCTCAAGCAGTGTCAAACAGTTTTACCATCCGCCACAAATTTTTTGGCTTTAATTAGTCCCCCTCCACAAAATCTGAGATTACAATTGTGCATTTGTTGAGTTTAAAGGCATATTTTTGTAAATTCCCAATTTGCTCATTGTTAGATTCAATCCTAAGTATCCGCTGATGTCCCACTTCTACGGTACTTCGCCCTCCCAGGCAATTGCTTTAGCAGCAAGGTTTCGCTTTGTTTTGCTGGATTTTTCTGTTGTTTGGCTTTCCTTTGATGTTGGGCACACCGGGAAAGCCAGACTCAGGTCCGGACCATAAAAGCTAACCGACACCGGTTTCACGATACTATAAACTCCTATGTGATTATTCCACCCTTTGAAAAGCAAAGCATTGTAAGACGGAAGAAGGAAACTTTGGAGGGGTCAATGGGTCGTCGAGTAACAAAGTAAGCCATACACAAATGAGAGAAAGATAGGCAAAAATTCTCATTATTTAGGGAAAAATGGGATCAGTAAAACAGCAGGAAAACCTACAAACAAAGAAACTGAAAATAAGACGGTGGGCCCTGCTGGGTTTGACCGCAGTGCGTGTCCCTGGAGCTCTGAGAACTGAAAAAGCAGAGCTGTTTTTCTGTTCATTGCTGGCTTCTGACTTGTGTAATCGCATAGTGCGTGATGATCTCTTCATTGAGAATTGCAACTTTTTTGTGGCCTGGAATTATCAAGCTTTGTAAATGTTTTCTGAGAGTTAGAGGAATGAAAACATATATCCTGTATTTTGCCATGTATAGTGGGCACCTTTTTTGCCCAAACTTTTGAGGGAAAAATAAGGATATGGGTATAATGATTACATATCATGGGTATAATCCTATGTGTAATGCACACAGCACACGGATATGCACTATGCATGGCAAAATGCGGTATTTAAAAAATTATAGGATGCAGAATTCTATATATTCAGTGGGTCACTGTTGTTAACTACATTTTTTGACATTTTTTTGTCTATTTACCTGTCTATAATTATTTAGGGAAATGTTTTAATTATAATCGTTTTTTAATCATTGTTCAAGTACAGTTTTCTGCCTTTTATGCCCATTCCAGCCCACCCACCCACCCCTCCCCACCTGCCTCCCATTTCCAGCCCCCCTAGTTTTTCTCCATGTGCCCTTTATACTTGTCCCTGCAAACCCTTCCCCTTTCCCCCTGAAATTCCCTCCCCTCTCCCCTCTGGTCACTGTCAGCCTGTCCTCTATTTCAGTGTCTTTGACTATATTTTGCTTGTTTCTTTGTTTTGTTGTTTAGGTTCCTGTTAAAGGTGAGATCATAAGGTATTTGTCTTTCACTGCCTGGCTTATTTTGCTTAGCATAATTGCAATCTTTTAAGAACTTCCTCCTGCAGGTCTCTGAACTATTGCCTCATACTTTTAGAGAGTTCGAGATGCAGTCTTCAGCATTGCCACCCCTCGTCGTTGACAGATCCTGCCGTCCTCAGGCCTGGAGCCTCCCACTCCTCTTGTTCTGTTCGTGGTTTCTCTATTTCATCTGGCTTTCGCACCCCACATGAACTCTCTTTTTGTGAGTGTTTTCCTGATAATGTCTTTTCACATTCTTTGCATTCACCGTTTCAGCACTGTGTGCTTTTGCTGCCTTCTCATAAATGAGAGCCCATATCTGGAACTGGTAAAACCCGAACTCTCCACCCCTGTTTGCTCGTGAGGGCGGTCCCTGCCGTTGTATGGGAAGGATGGGCGCATCTGGGCACGTGTCTGCCCTCTTTCACCTCTAAGCATCTCCTGGATTTTTCTTTCCCCTCGTTTAGGTGACGTTATCCATAACTGTAGTCAATGTTGGTCTTTGTGTAGCAAAGCTTCTCAGGCCTTGAGCGTCTAGAAGTGATGTCCAGCAAATTATTTAATAATGATGACGAATGATGGGTAGCTTGGCCAACGGTGAACTTCTAGCCTCTAATTTAACCTCCTTTCACACTTGAACATACAAATCCGTAGTCACCTTGCATCCACAGTCGTTGAAAAACTTATTAAGCTAAAATTTGGTCTGTGTGAATAATAGTCTCTCTGTATGCTTTTAGATGCTAATCCGACCTGATATTCTTAAAGTTTACTGTAATTTGACTAGGTGTTTGGGTTTTGCTTTATTTTTCTTGATTTCTCCTCTTTGGCACTCTGTGGGGTCTTCTAATCTGAGTCATTTAATTTTCTTCCTTCTAATTCTGGAAAGTTCATTCCCATTATTTGTTTTATTTGTGTATATATATATATATATATATATATAAAATTTCATTTTCTTCTCTTTCCTGTCTCATTAGATCTTAGAATTTACATGCTAATTCTACATTCCAGATTTTCTGTTGTATGTTCTATTTTTTTCTTGTTCTTCCATTCCTCTGGGAGATTTCCTGATCCTTTAATTCCTTCTTCTGCTCTCTTTAAATCGTCTACTGTTTATATTGTGCTGCTTACTTAAACTCTTATGGTTCTTACTTCATATCTATACTCTTCATTTTTCTCCTCCATTCCACTCTAGTTTCTCATGTATGCCTGCCCTGTCCCTCTTCCTATGCTCATAACACTGATTTTGCCTTCCTGGTCCTCCTCCTGTCATCTCTCTGGTCAGACGGGATCTCCCACAGACTGCGATGTCTCCCACTTGAAGAGTTGTGCTCCTCAAGTGTCTGGGCACGCTGGCGCCCGAGCTCACTGGGAGGCCCTGCCTGCTGTGCGAGGCCGGGTGTGGAAGCACCAGGCACGGCCCGGTCACTCTTCACTGGCTCAGGAGGCGTGCAGGGGAGGAACCCCAGGTTCCGAGCTCCAGGCACCTGGCACCTCGGGCAATAACCCCGACCCCGCAGAACAATTCCCTGGGTTCTGATCTCCTCTGAAGCAGAAGCAGGGTTAGGCGGAGACACTCACGGACCATCAGTCATTCTCCCTGTGATGAGCTGGGAGTAGGGGATCGGGGGAGGAAAGTGACAACCTGATGTAGATTCTCCTCCAGTGGATCTCTCTGGCACTCTCAAGCACAGGGCTCCTACCCTGCATGGACTGCACCGACACCGAGCCAGCGGGGCAAGTTACTACAGGGGCGAGCAGGGGGCTCGTGCCCACAGGCATTGCGGGGGGGGGGGGGGCAGCTTCAGGGGTCCTTTCTTTTATGCTGCCTTCTCTTCTCCCAGCCACACCGGGTCGTCTCCTCCTCCAGGCCAAACCCACCACACCACCCCTTCCAAAGGGCCGGTGCCAGTCACTCCAAGGGGCTTCCTGCTGAAAGTTCCCGGGTGTTTTCAGGTGTTTTACTTTTTCCCCTTCAGTTCAATAAACCTAGCATTTCCCTTACATATGGAGATAGAATGATAATAATACAAAGCCCAATTTTGTTATCGTGAACTGGACATTGTTCTCATACGCTGTCAAGCATATGAACTCATGTGAATACTCTTTTGAAAAAGCACCTTTTCCCCCAATTTACTCTGAAGCCGGTGTCCTGTGTTTCACGGGAAAGTACCATGTACTCTGCGCATGGCTGGGCCGGATGGAGAGCGGCGGGTGGCGGACGCACGGAGGAGAAGCTGGCCCGTGGAGGGAGGCAGCCGCACCCTTGCCCTGACCCGGGGCTGATGCTGTTTGCATGCATTTCCCCACGAGCATCAGTTATTTACTATTATATATGGGGGGATGTATGGAAGGCTGAGGAGGAAAACAGCCATCTGTATTCTCACCCAAGTTACTAGCATTATTAAAGGTCTGTGTATACCTCCTAGGAAATGCGTCTGCCTTTTTTTTAGCGTGATTACCTTTGGGTTTAAAAGGTTGGATTTTATTGTATACATATTTTGGTAACTAGATGTAACAATTAATATACTGTGAAAATAAGTATCATTATACACTCTTCTCTAAATTGATGTGATTTTATAGTTGCGTAGTACCCCATTATGTAGATAACACAAAATCAGTTTCATAATGGATATTGGAGATGTTTCTGGTAGTTTGTCATTACACATGTCACTGGCAAACCACCTTTTTTACAGAAATTTGTTTGCCTATTTTTGTTGTTTACTGACCACGTATTCCTAAAGCCTGCAAGGCTGGGTGCTGGATGAAATGTTTTAAATTTCCACCCCTCCCCCCCCACCCTTGAGAAGTTACACACGTAGCAAAATGCACGAAGGCGAAGGGCGTGGCTCGCAGAATTGCCCCTCGGCGTGTTCTGTGTAACCAGCACACTTTGGAAGCTGTGGGACATTCCCAGGTGAGTCAGTCTTTAATGGCTGTTGATGTAGATCAAGAAAAATGTATCCATTTAAATTTTCTCTGTGTCTTTTTTCCTCATGTACCCTCTCCAACATTAGTTCTTTTTTGCCCAAAACTTATCATTTGGATACACAAATTGGCAGATAATTATTTCTGTTATTGTTTGTATATCAATTGCCCGCCAAAGTTAGCTTCTGGAAAGGAAAGCCAGTTGTATGCTTTACCACAGCATTACCTGTCTTCCGGTGATAGCTTATGAATTTGTCTGCATTTTCTTTTGATAGATTTTATTAAAATCAACCCAAAAGGATTGAATCCTCTCAGTGTGAAAAAATGACTAAAAATTATGGAACCCTCTTACTGAAAATCAAATGCAGTGATTTCTTGGCCCTGAAATTTTTCAATATGAGAAAACTGACAACTCCGATCTCTCTGTAATTGTTAAAATTTCACGCTAGTTTTACATGTCACTTACAACTATTTGTGACTAATGCTCTGTCATTTTTCCACAAGGGCTAAAAGGAAAGGAGCCACGGCCGGGCCAGCACTTGAAAGCACAGGACTCCATCATCGCCAAGAATTCAACGCGATCACGTCCGTGAGGCAAAGTTCACTCCCGCCCCTCACGCGTGCAGTCTGAAGAGCAGGATGAATGGCTGCGGGAACAAAGACCCCGCACTTGACCCTGCAGGTGAAGACTGGATGCATCACAAAGTCAAAAACCAGCACGTGTGTTAAAGCCCAAGCAAGTGATAGTGAGAGATCAAATCACAAAATCCTGTGCTCAGTCGAGTAAAATTCGCAAAGAATTCTCAGCAGGGAAAAGGCTCATCTAAACGAGGGTTCCCAGAAGAACCCCAAGAATACTTGCTTAATGCAGATTTTAGGAGGAAAGCTGAGAAGAGAAGGGTCTACCAAGGGCAGTCGGAAGTCTGAAGGCCTTCTCCATCCCCTGTAATCGAGATTCGCAGTCTGAATGTTTCTCTCCTCTATTTGCATAAGAAAAGAGATGAAAAAGAGTGCTTTGGGTGCCTGCAGCAAGTCCCCAGGCACCTTTCTCTGGTCCTTTTGTTCCTCAGTGTGAACTGGAAGCCGCCCTTGACCTTGTTGGCTGAGGCAGAGCCGATGTCTGCTGGAGTTAAAGGTAGAAGACAATGTCCCCACACACGGGAGGGTCCACACAGAAACAACTGAGCCGCTCTTTGCATGGAGTTTGGCTTCCTGAGCGCACAGACCGCGGCGGCCCCCTCTCTGAACCTCACCTGGCTGGCAGACGCGCCCTGACGCCCCGTGAAAAGATCCCAGCGAGTGTCAGGTTGAAACCCACCATCCGGTCCTTCCTTTCCGTGTGCTGGCGGTGTTTGTCCTTTTTCACGCAAAAAGCAGACTTGGTGCTTCAAGCTTCCAGGAAAGTCTCTCCATGATCTGCTCTTTCGAGACTGCTTCAAACTGAAGTTTGTGGACATGTTTCAAACGCACCTACAAAAAGCAGGGCTTGTCAGAAAAGCGTGTTGGAAACTCCTAAAAACCTCGAGAAACGCCAGAACTGTTTCTTTTACCGGTTGGGTTGGCAGGTCTGCTCACCGCCTGGCTTCCGAGTGCCGTCACCGCTCCAAAAGGGGTCTGGGGCTCCTTCGTTCAGAGGTGTGTTTAGCACTCTGCAGAGGGCAGCCCTCCGTGGGGAGCGCTGGGCTCATCACCAGGGACAAGAAAGACTTTAACGACCAGAGATAACCTCACACTCTCTCACTCGGCAGAACCAGAAAAGTAGCTGCAGTGTCGTTGCCCAGAGACCACCATCCTCCCTTCTCACGGTCACCCCCACGTGGGCTTTGTAGGACCAGTTTCAGCCTGATTTCTTGCTATTTTGCCGTAAGTAGGCTGACAGTCCCGTGTGCTGACTCAAGATCACCAGCACGCAGAGAGTCATAAGGAAATCGGAATCTATGGAGGAAAATGTTGATTGAATATTACTGGTACAGTGTTATTGCTGGACTCAGATGATTTTAAAAATCCATGTGGAATTCAAACGGTGAGAGCCTAAGGTGGAAATTTTGTGTAGGGTTTGAGTCCCGGACTTCGCCTAGATATTCCAGCTCTGATGATATAATAACTAAACTAGCTTTTGCTGTAGCTGAAGTTAATTTTCAATCTAAAATTTGGAGACAGATGAATAAACCCATTATTCCTCTGTTAGAAAAGCAAGCATTGCACTTAGACTTTGGGTATTGGGGAAACTGACCCAAATCTATTTTTGAATCTGATGAAGAAACTGTAGACACTTTTGTTCAAAGGTCAGAATTCAAACAATCTTATTTGAAGTATGGTAAAAAAAAAGTCCCCATTATTTTACAAGGGGTATACATAAATAATTGTATTTATTTTCATAGGGTTTAACTAAAAAGAAATAGCGTAAGACAGAAAAGGGTAGTAGTCTTGTATTCCGGACAGTGAAATGTGAGACATGTTCATTTCATTTTAGAAATTTAAAAAATTAATCATTTCAGTGGAATGGGCTTCTTTGGCTGCAGGAAACGGGAGAAACACACTCCTCAGACTAATGGGTAGTGACATTAATGTTCGCTGCAACCAGCACTGGAAACATATTATTGCCTAAACGACAGAAGTGGTAACTGTTGACCTTAAGCAGAGCATTTGTTCCCTTTTATTCTTCTTTTTATAGGATGTGAGTTAATATAACGTAAATTCTGGAAGCTGTAAAAGTAGAATGTCATTGCCCGCTGCTATTTAAATTCACATGCAACTATTGCCAAGCGTAAGGACAATGATGAAATATAATCAAGAAACACACAAAAAAGTTCCTTCGTCACATAACTGGTCTCCTCTTTGTAGATTTCCATTTAACAATAATTATTCACAGATCAGATCTCCAATAATAATGTTCCCCCCACCATCCATTGGTCAGGAAGCGACTGCGTGAAGATTTCACTTTCACGCAGGACCTGTTCCAGGAGCCATGAAACAGGGGACCTCTCTAGCCATGGTTGAGGGCATGCCAGGGAAGCTCCCCACGCAGGGCACAGGGCAGAGAAGAAATCCCGCGTGTGGTGGGTGGTAGGCACAAGGGGCTGACCAACGGCCAGCATGAGAGACAAGAAAACGTGGTTACCCAGAGCGAAAGGACGATGTTTCTCTCGTGCTCTCTGGGTTGGGGAGACGGCTGGGCCGGTGCCAGCTCATAGAACAATCAGGGCAGCTCCGTTTCCAGCCGCAGACGTGCGGGCAGAGCTGCCCTGAGTGGGGCCCCGAGTGGGGCCCTGAGCGGGGTCCTGAACGGGGCGGCGGGCAAACCATCGAGGCCTCGGAAAGGCGTCTCACAGAGACAGCATCCCCCGCTTCTGTTCTGGCTCCGACCTCGCGACCCTCTAAACGTCTCTGATTGGACATCCGTTCTCTCTCCTCCACACGTTGGAGGGTGTGCTTCTCGGTGTTTTATTCTTTCCAATGTTTTCTTCCTTTGAATGCTGGATGCTTTTTTCCTGTGGTTTATCCTTCCACACTCTTTCTTTTAACTTCCTTGAGTGGCGGTTTTACTCTTCAGTGCACTTCCACTCCGGACTTCGATTGTTTTTGTGCTTTCTTCTTTCTTGACTGCTTTTTGCATGTGGACACTGTACTTCCCCCTGCCTGCCTTCCGGGCTGGTCTCTGACTGCGAGGCCCTGCTTCTGCCATTCTGAGTATGCACAGGCCGACACCTTTCTTAAAGGTCAACACTCCACTGTTGTCTGATGTGGCCTTCTAATTTAAGAATTTAAGTTCAGAATAGTACTATAGATCAGCTTCTGTGATGCCAAGCACCCATTGGTCTGTGAAAGGCTACTGGATGAAGGAGAGGTCGACAGCTAAGAGGTGTAGCTCCCCTAATGAAGTCGTTCCGTGTGCTTTTCCGCAGTCACAGCCGGAAGGTGGTGTCCAGAGGGCCTCTCTATGTACAGCCCCTGGCTCTGCCCTTCGTGCTACCCTTCTCATTAGGTGGAGACACGCCCAGAGCTGCCATGTCTCCACCCATCCCCTCCTCTTCCCATTCATGCATGGATTGAGACTGAACTCTACATGGACTTGGACATTTCCATGTTATGTATGCCTTTTCTTTCTTGGACAAAGGAGGAGACATCCATGTTAAGCTGTTCTGTATGGATCAAAGGCAGCTGCCCGCCTCTTCGGAAGCAGCGTCCCCGGTCCAGGGAGGCGGAGCATACCAACAGCAAGTCTGAGTTTGTTGTGTCTTCTCACTGGACCTTTCTCCAGTTCCCCTGGGGAGGGCGGAGAATGTGGTGGTTGTTCCCAAACGGCTCCTTCAAGAACATCCATCCGTATCGAGAGCCACCCCTGAAAATTCAAACCTGAAGTTTCTTTCTTAACTAGTATTTCCAGGTTTTATCCTTTTGTGCATGACCACACACATCTCATTGGCAGATTGGAAACCAAAGAACAGGTATTGCTGACCTAATATTATATTGACGTGGGGTTGTCCATAACTTCGTCAAAATGATTGGATTGCAGTTTCACTCATGGTGTTCACGACGGCGCCTTCACAGGGTACCAACGCCCGTTCATCAGGTGAGGCAGGGACCACAAATGCTGCAGCTTCTCCTGCTCTGTCAAGTACAGTAATGTCTACAAAGAAGAAGATGGATTAGTAAGTTAACATATGAAGTTAACAAAATATTTTCTGTAGTCATCTGAACACTCTTTGTATAGACACTTCTGTGATCAAGATTAACATATAGAAAAGAAAGGCAGAAGTATTATATGCATTAAAGTATATGCTTTTGCAAACACATAGATGTGCCCATGCACACTTACATGTGTGTTGAAGAAAATACAATTTGCTAAAGCGACCGAAGATTTTTATCATTCACTATAGTGTCCAAACGTCGTTTGTGGCCGACATGTGTCTCCTGGCCAAGCCCCCATCTGCCAAATAGTCGTCTCCATTTTCACCTAGTGCGAAGGTAAAGAATAAAGTGGCGATTGGATCTATACAAAGTCAAGACGAGCCAGTTGACTGCCAGTGCTCTACAAAGGCCGATGCAAGCACAGTCCGCCGGGATAGGCAAGGGAGTGCCGATCTCCTGGCCGAGACTGCCGATGGAGTGGGATGTGCAGGGAAGACAATGAATCACCGGGCTCATCATCTGGCAAAACTGGAGAGTTTAGCTGGAAAACACTCATGCTAGGTCTATTCCTTTCCTTGCGCTGCTGTAACAAATTACTGGAAAATGAATGGCTTACAACGGTGCCAGCATATCATCGTAGAGCTCTGAAGATCAGACGTCTGAAATGGGCTTCACTCAGCTAAAGTGAAGCTGTTGACAGGGCGGCCTGTGGGCGCGCTACGGGGAGTCTTCTTTCTGCCTCGCCGCCCCTCGGGGCTGCTCTGCGGCTCTGCCCGGGGCCCTGCATCGCCCCGACATCTACTGCCGTGGCCACGCATCCTTTCTCCCTGGGTGTCTGCCATCACACCAGCTGCCCTCAGCCTAAAACTCCTGTCCACTTCTTATCACAAGGCCCTGCGATTATATTTTGGGCCCACCTGCATAATCCAGAATCATCTCCTGATTTCAAAATCCTTAACGTGAGCTCATCTGCAAAGCCCCTTTTGCCATAAGGTAGCATATTCAAACTAGAAAAATCAGAAAGCTCTTGAGAAAACAGGAAGAACGCCATTATAATATTAGAATTTCAGAAGCTCCAGAAATAAATATCTTCATGACTTTATACATCCGGCTGACCACCAATAAACGTAGATACTGTGTACTAATAACTGAAATCCAGGAATGCATAGGTGTGCTCATGAGCACATGTGATGGAAATGACCAATGATAGTGATCTTTGAATGCGCATCCGCACTTTGTTGGAATCAATACATATATCAGTCACTACAATAAATTGGATAGACTTATATCAACGCTCTTTTTAAAAAATAGAATCGTTCTTTTACCCTTTCCGAGACAACTTTCAGAGAATCCCCAGGCTCCCTTGGAGACATGACAGGAAGAGGCTTGCATCACAGAATTGTCAGACACCCCCAGTGTTCATCACACTCTGTAGACAGGGAATCCGAACTCCAGTTACCATCTGGCGAGTCTGTGGCAGAAAAGAGCAGGAGCTACATCTCCGGTTTCAAATTCTGTTTCATTAGTAAAGACAGGAGTGGCTTTGCTGCTACCCCACATCTAATCTATATTTAGCTGCAAACATCTGTGCCAGAACCAGAATGCATGATTTTACTCGACCATTTGATTTTGCAGTATATGTTGAAAGATTTAATTAAAGGTGAGCTATGGCCTTGAGAATTCCATTTTGCTAAGCTTGAGTGCTGGTCACATAAATGACAATATAAAGTTACAGTTGTATCTCATGTTTAGAGGACGTAATAATCTTATTGAGCTTAAAGAAAACAGAAATAACCATTTTGCTAGTAAAGGGGAAAAATAAGCTATTTTAAATATAGAAGATGCTGGTAAAGTTGTATGGATTACATCTATGAAGGGCAGAGATTGTTACTACAGATCACCAACAAATATATATTCAGATATGCTGGGGCACCACATTTAAAAAACATTCCAAATGTTTGAAGAACTTTCAGAGATAATTGAGTGTTACCATGTTAAAATCTCACCTTATTTTGTTGCATTATTAAACATGTCAGGTGTAGCAAATGCATGGAAAATTACACACAAAAATCTTGGTCTTGGGTGGTAGCAACAAAGGATCTTTTTCCTTTGTATTTTTTAGAATTTTCATAATTTACGCATTAGTATTTTTTTACTGTTTCAATTAAAGTTGATAACTATAAGTAGAAGTTGCATGTAAGGAATGATTAAGTAAGTGTGCCAAAACATTTTTTGAAAAATAACTACACGGAAAAGCCCCTAAATTGGGGATTATAATATTAATTATAGCTCATAGACCAAGAATACAAGGTGTCTGCATTTGACACATCAGCTCTGATAAGCAGAGTGTGTTGGGAAAAGCCTGGTGCTGTGTTGTAGAGTCTGCAGGACCAAGACTAGACAGAGAACCTAAAGTAAGACAGAGACACAATTTGACCCACTGTCAGTATTCCTGAGACTCTAGTAACCGGGAACGCTAATTAATTTTAGAGCACACAGCATAGAGACGTGTTATGTATAAGTATCTATCTGCCATGTGCGTAGCTGGTAAGGCATGTTTCATTCGTTTCTTTTATGATGTGAGCACTTCCACATCTCAGAGGTCACTTCCGTGGCCTGGGTCCAGCCCACCCTTTAAAGAAGGACGCGGGTATTGTTCAGGGCGAGAAGCGACCTTGCTATTGCAGCTGAAGGTGGGAGAAAGTAGACCCTGTCGCCACTCGGCCTTCGTGGGTGTGTCCCAAGAAGGGTTCTACTGCGCATGGCCTGCCCCCCGATGTGAAAAATGGATGGAAAAGCCGCAATTCAAAGTAATACATTTCGATGTCATGGTTGTTTCGATGCCACCACCACCCATTAGCCGCAGTGCGCGTTCAGTAAACACGCGAAACGCTTTGTTTCGTGCCCAGATGAGACTCACAGGAGACCCCCTTCACCCTCACCGATGCAACGCCCCAGCCCTGCGGCCCTCTCTCCCCCTCCAACCCCACCCCCCCTCCCCCGCCCCCTCCTTGCCGCGGTCCCACCGACAGCTCCATGGGGGCAGCAACAGCCTGCGACAACGCCGGCGTTAATAAACTTACTGCCCATCTGCTCTTCGTCGCTCATGCAAGAGTTTGTTAGAGAATGCGTAAGCATGGCTTGTTCATCACATTAGAAGAGCTGGACTCTGTTTATTTCTCACTGAAGCTCTCAGAAGGTTTTCTTGTTTATGGAAGGGTTGTTTTCGTTTCATGGTTTTAGCCGACCTTTGACCTTCTCACTCAGCCATCGCCTGTGTTTAACTGCCAGACTGCTTTTCCCTAGTCGCACCTGAATCGCGGGTCTCTATCGGAGTGTACCCCCTGGTTACCCACCCCCACTGTGGGTTTCTCAACGTCTAGAGAATCCGCTCCGGATCCCCCGTGGGGTCCCTGAACTCGGTAGCTCCGCCAGACTCAGAGAGCGACTGCTCTCGTGGAAACTCTCTCCACAGAAGCGGTTTGGGGCCATGCCCGTCTGACACTCCATACAGTCTTCAAACTCATTAAAGTATTTACATTTTTCTAAGGCTATTTTCGGACGGGCAGAAAGAATGTGACGGTGCTTGGCATTTTAAGTGCTTTTCCATTTTCAGGAGGCACAGACCCCCTTCGGGGTGGGTCGGGGATGGGTGGCTGATGCTCTGGGGGTGGGGTGCGGGCAGGCCGGCCAGGGGAGCCGCTGGAGGCCGGGGCGCCCGTGGGAGGTGACCCGAGGCCGACCCGTGGCTCGCAGCCGCCATCACTTGAGATGACCTGGGGTTCGTGGAGTGGGTCCAAAATATCACAGGAGCTCTTCGCTGCGGGAGAGGAAGGCGGGGAGGAGGGCCCGCGAGGTGGGAGCCTGAGAAGGATTCACTGCTTCTGAAGCGTGAGGGGCTGCTGTGCGTGCGGACCGGAAAGAGGACTGGAGGAAAGGAGGGTGGCCGCCAGGTGACGGTCAGCAAGGAGCCGGAGCCTTCAGTCCTGCAGCCTCAGGGACCTGAGTTCTGCCGACACCCGACCGAGCCAGGAGACAGAGAGGCCCGCGCACGCCTGGACCTTAACCCGGGGAGGTCTGCTCTGGCCCTCTGGCCCCGGGACTCGGAAATTTGCGCTTGTGCGGTTCGGAGCCACTGAATTCGTGGGAATCTGGTATGGCAGAAACAGAAGACCACTCCACAAAGACTTCCTAAAATTGCAGTGTTTTGTGTATTAGTGCACGGTCATTTTGGTGACGAAGGAGGGTGTGCATGTCGCCGGCCTGGTAAGGGTTAATGACACTAAAGAACCCGCGGTGATTGAACTCCGCCATCCGTCCCCACGCTGCAGCATTAACCACATCCTCACGCACTGGAAAGCAGAACATTTTTCGCTTTCCGTGTCGCACTGGAGAAGTGTGTTTCAAGACAAGCAGCTCGACACAAGAGCACTCAGCTCGCTGCTCTCTCCTCCTTGTTGTGCTCTCCCTGCCGCTAAACCGGCAAACGTGCGGTGCTCATTCACGGGGTTCCCTCCCTGTGGGCTGTGGGATCTGGTGGTCACTCACGGTGGATTGTGACTTCCTGGAGAACAGATTTTTGTGTGTGTTTGTTTTTTTCCGTTAACTCTCCAGAAACACAGTGCTTCGCAATGATAAGTCCTATAGAACTATTTGCATGACTGAATCAAAAAAGGTAAGGTTCGGGCTGAAGCTCAGTGACCTGAGCTGCATACCCATTGAAACTCTGTCCAGGCCGGTGATACAGTCTATATATTCATTTGTTCTTTATATATTTAACTGATCATTTTCTGTAAAAAGGAGAATTTTCAGATTTCCATGGAAAGCATTTCTCAATGCCTTCTGACGAATTTCCAGCATGAAGATTGGCTGGATCCTGTGGAAATATTGGCCTTGACATTTCCCATGGGTCACCTTGACCCTCCCTGGAATGTTTTCATTTCGGTATGACCGAGACCCACCCAGGCTCCCGTGGAACATGGCTCAATGTTCAGAAATATACTCAGGAGCTTAGCGATATTTATCAAACAAATCAGTATTCGCCGAAGTTTACTTGAAGGAACTGCAAGATTCTTAGGTAGGAATCCTGGGGGGAAAAGGGTACATTAACTTTAAACAGGAGAGGGGGGAGAATTTGAGAGTCCCGTGGTCTTATTAGGCACTTTGAGAACGACTTAAAGTGGTGAAGGGACTGGATACTGGCCCCTGCAGACACAAGAAGAGGATGATGACCGAGAACGTGCGTGTGGTCATCTGCGTCCTGTCCCGTCTCATTCAAATATTTCCACAGGCTGCCTCGAGCTCACGAAGCGTGAATTACGTGTGCAGGGGTTCTGGAGGTACAGGTGCACTGAGCACCATACAGATGGAAAATGAGAAAAAAAATCCCTAGATAAGGTTGAAATATAGTGCAGCAAATGAGATTCAACTTGAATCTCATGATGTGAGGGAGTGTGTCTGATGAAAAATACTCAGAAACCTAATCAGCGGGAGGGAGACGACTGGAAAGCCGTCAAACCACACAGAACAGAGGGGAGACGATATGAGACAATAAATTAGATGAGACTGAAATATTGTGACAGGTTTTTTTGGGGGGGAACTAAAAATCAGCTGGGTGGCCGCGCAATGCTGTTAAATAAGAAAGTACACCTGAACTAGAATTTGCTTTGAGATTGTGTTCTTTTTCTCTTTTTTTCTGTGTTAAAGAACTCAGAGGAACTGGAATGTAAAATGAACCCAGCCCTGGCTGGTGTGGCTCAGTTGGTTGGAGTCCCATAAACGGAAAAAGGCCGGGGGTTCGATTCCTGGTCAGGGCACATGCCTAAGTTGTGGGTTCGGTCCTGGTAGGGGTGCATTCGGGAGGCATTTGATCGATGTTCCCCTCTTACATCGACGTTTTTCTCCCTATCTCTCTTCCTTCCATTCTCTCTTTAAAAAAATCAATTAAAGAACATGAATAGCAAGTACAGTTAAGGGACTGATTTATATAGTGAGAGGGAAGAAATAGAACAGGAAATCTTTGGCTAAAGGCTTCTAGAGAAAAGATCATTTTGAAAAGTCTCTAAGGATTTACGTACCCCGTCAATCAAAGGAGATTCTGTTCATTGAGAGGGAATCCCGGCAGAAGCACAGGGAGGTGAACTTGAACTCTAATGCTGAAAACATTTTTTCTAATTTTGTTAATATTTAAACCTAAAGCATATCCAATGGTCCTGATTCAGAGGTCTGCTTTGTGTTCATAGGTGTTCATACCCCATGTGGAGATTGATGCGGAGAGACCTAGGGAGACAGTTGTTGGAAAATTCTCTCTGTCATTCCCTTTCCAACAGACTGTCATGGCCCTTTGGGGGCCTTCCCCTCAAAGGATTTCAATAACTCCTGATTTTGTAGTCTTTGCTTGCTATCTGGCAGAGAGAGCCCTCCCTCCTACATGGTTCTTCTTCTTTAAAAAGATTTCTCTGTCTATTTTTTCCCTTTATGCGTAGTCCAAGTACTTACCAATTTTAATAGATTATTTTATTAATCTGCTCATCTATATAACAAAATACCACAGACCGGGAGCTTAAACAGCAGAAATGTATTTTCTCACAGTTTCTGAGTCCAGAAGTTCAAGATCAATGATAAAGACTTAAACATATTATAGAATGATACTATCATGTACTGTCTCTCGACTTGAAGGATCATTAATTCAACCGCTATTAAGAAAAATGGAATTGTGTAGTAAGAAAAACAAATTAACTATGACTTCAATTATGTTTCCATGACTATGTTAATAAGTCAAAATAAGTAACACACACATATGCATATATATGCATATATATGCATACGTGATCCATGCTGGCTGGCTGTTACTGTTATTTTGTATGAGTGGCAGACGTGGGAATCGTGGTCAGTCTCGGCCATTTGACCATCTCAGTGGGGAATGTAGCGACTGAGTGTTTCTTACTGTGCTCTGAATGTGTGTGTGTGTGTGTGTGTGTGTGTGTGTGTGTGCGCGCACTGACCAGTTCTTCTCCTTTCTTGCACTGTTCCTGGTGAGCACGGTCTGAAAGGAGAACGCCTGTGACAGCTGGTGGGCAGAAGCAACGCCAGGGCCACTACTGTGTGAAGATCATGGGAACTCAGTGGGGTGAAGGGGAGGTTCGGGGCTCCCTGGTGGGCTGCATTCCCTTCCGCGGGCATCCAGGTCTTCCTCGCTGCTGGCCCTGCTGCCCGCGGTCACGGCTGCCCATGCCCAATCCCAGGGATGAGCTCCCTGTGGGCTATACCCTGGTCTTCCAACCCTTTTCCAGCTTTCAGCCCCCTCCACCCAGCTTCCCCCCACACGGTGTGAAGTCTAACAACCACGCTCCTCGGTTCACACTGGATTTTCTCTTCTGACGGAAACTTGACTGACAAAACAGAAAGCTTGTTCTTATGTGACCTTCCACAAATGTTATTATAGATAATACACTGCTCTTGTAAGAATAATTTGGAAGATTTCTTTACATTTGGTGTTCTGAAATGATGAAAATAAATTGGGTATCATCTTTTAAAGATGAAGGTTTCATAGAATGCATCATGTTATCATTTGGGGCAACTTGAGACATTTAGACTTGCACTATGATTATCAATTTTTTTTAAGAAAATTCTGTGGAACAGTATCTCATAATTCATTTACTTTGCACATTGGATTATTTTTTCATTATAATGTCTAGTTTTTAAAAAAATTAGTTTGACTCTGTTGTATCTACATTATCATTGCTTTTCTAATAGAATCTATTGCTTTGACTTATTAATTTGTAGAACTTTATTACTATTCTGTTTTTATTCATTAATTAACTTTCTATTTTTAATAATACAGTCTTTCATAATTGCTTAAATTAGTTTTTCTCTTTTCTAAATTTTTAATTTATGTTTTTATTCCTTATATTTTCAATGATTTGTTCTAAAAGTATATTTAAGTTTCTAAATTTTCTCTTCAACTTTTGGGAAATCCATGGGTTCTGATATATAGTGTTATTGCTATTTATATCTTTAAAATATTTTACATTTTGACCTTTTTTTAACCCAACAATTATTTTAAGGAGATTTAAAAAATGCTCAGATTACCAGGTTTCTGTTTTCTATATTTGTTCTTAGTTTCTAAATTATTTACATTGCAGGTGTAAAAGGATTAGAAACTTTGTAACTACATTAGGAAAAGGACATCTAATTTGTAAATAATTAAGAACAAAAAATGTACTTAGATATATACTAAAACAAAATTTTCTAAACTTAAAATATTAAGTATATATATGAAAAGACACATATATATATTTAAAATATATATATATGAAAGGACACACTTAAATCCTGGAGGAAGTAGATACGGAGCAACCAAAACATACTGGCAAAATTACTGTATTGTTAAATATGAAGAAAAATACTATAGTTAATGAGGAAAAATGAGAAAGTTACTTGTAAGGTGTATTTTCTACAACAACAATCTACTAATTGCTAAGAGAAAGACATTGACTCATATTTTATGCCAAGCCAGGCTACATAAACACGACGAGATTATATTCAAAATTTATCCCTTTGGACACAGGAAAACTCCCATGTAAACTGTCTGGAATAATAGAGGGATATGACGGCAGCGTTCGCTGACTGGAAGCCATCAATCACGGCGAATCAAGTCTCCCGCTCCATTTCTCTCGGGTGTTTCTCTCTGCGTGCATCAGCACCCTCAGACTGGTGGAAGATGGCTATAGAATTTCTGTTCCTCATTTCCAGGCCTACAAACTTCATAGAAAGAAGGAGCATCACTGTTTTTATAGATGCCCACTAGTAAGCATGTACAACTTTACTTCCAGAAACCCATGGCACATTAGGGCTCAACTTGGCGCCGCACCCACTCATGTGACGGGTGCTTCCTGATTGCTCGCTCTCTCCTGGGCTCTTCTCTCAACAGCTGAACCGATTCACGTATCCAGGTGGTTCTCTGCACCAATTGGCTCGGCCCTAGGCTCCTGGACCAATCACTAGCTAATGGACAGAATTACTCTTAGACCAGTCGGGATGAGAACCTCAAATCAAGATTTTTGCAGTAGCAAGCATTGACTCCATCATTGAGAGTATTCCATCACTGGTATGATGTATTTCTTGGGTTCACAGAAAGGGCAAAGGGGGTCAAACATATGGTGACAGAAGGAGACTAGACTTTGGGTGGTGAGCACGCAATGAGTACACAGATGTTGTGTTATAAAGTTGTACATCTGAAATGTATATAATGTTATTAACCACTGTTACCCCCAAATATTTAATTTAAAAAGACTTGGAAATGGAATAAATTCAGCAAGACTCTTTGTTGAGTACAACCTGTAATATTAAATTTATTAACTTTTACCTAATTGATGTTTTTGTGTTGCATATCTTAAACAAGGAAATATGAAGATATTTTAAATATTTGGAGAAATTTGGAAAGATAGCATTTAAAATTATAAGAAATTTTCTCTTAATTTAAACCGTTTCAACACTTAAAGTGTATCATCTCTACCTCTCATACTCAACTATGGACTAAAAAGTTATTTATGAGAAAATAATTATTTATAACTTATTTATTGTGTAAGCTAAAGAAATACATGTCCCTGAATTGGTCACTCTTAATATCAGAAATAGCTAATTGACCATATTTTAGGATGAAATCTAATTATTTAGAATATGTAATTGTAGTATTTTTCTAGAGTTATATTTTTATTGTTTTCTAAGTGATTTTGTTACCTAAAACACTTTTATACAAATTCATAAACTAAATGTAGCCAGTGAATCATCATGCTAGTGTACCAAACCATTCCGGCTAATTCTCCTTTGAAAACTTTCAGGAAGTTCTTCATCTTCCCTTCCTAGAACATGATCCCGGGGTTTAGAGAATTTAAGGGCCCTGAATGGACTAACGATAATTGGACAGATGATGTTTTGATGGCAGCTGAACTAAATATTTTATAGCTGTTTCATAAAAAAGAAACCCTGGGGATTTCCTACTAGTCAGTGAAGCGTACAATGTCAAACCCATTGTTGTCAGAGGTCAGAGAGGATATCCAAAGTTGTCTGGAGCTATGACCGTTTCTCGGAAATAGAAGATACGGACAGGGGAAGCACGGTAATACACTTTATGGTCTGTAACAGACAACAGTGCCCGTGGCTGGTTGGCGGGAACACGGGAGCTGCTGCTTGAAGATAAAGACAGCGACTCATAATAAAATTCCCAGGCCATTTGTTAGTCACTCTTGTACAAATACCTCTAGACAAATGTTTATTTAAAAACTGTACAATTTAATGCTACCTGACCTGCAGTCTGAGAGAAGGGGGAAGCAAATATGGCACATTTTCAGGGTACTTGAAGGACAAAATATTCAAAATCCTGAATTTCTAACGAGATACTAATTTTCTGTAATCAGAGAGCCATAGGCAATACATTAAATCCATTCTGAAACAAGATATAGGATAGGTTTAAAAATCAAAAACTAAATATCGCTCCTTTCTATGAATGGCAATTTATTTAGAGTGATGCTCTGAACTGTGGTTGCGGATTGTAATCACATTGAGAGGCTTACTGGTTCCTGGGACTCGCCCCTGAAATTGTTATTTACTTGTCTTTGTTATGATGCCGACACCAGGATTTTTAAAGACTGACCTAAAAGATAGAGATTAATTATTGGAATTTTTTCCCAGCTATTTTAGAAGAATAACACGTGCTTTTAAGCCTGATTAAGGTGCGGCTGATGAAAACAGTCTTAAATACATAACTCTAGCAGTTGTAGCTTGTTTGGTATTCTCAAACACAAATTAGTGAGCAGTTTCTTATCTTGCCAACACAATAGTGCATTTTAGCCTGCCATAACCAGCATTTTCAGCATCATTCTCTCTCTAGCTGCTGAAGTTCAATCGCAATTTTCTGTAAAAAAGCGCAAATAATCTGTGGCTTCAACTTAGGCTGTAGGTAAGACATGCTCCATGGAGGCTGAATACACTACCGAGAACAGTGCCTCCAGGAGACGTGGCCAAGAGCAAAAGGGGCCTTAAACAGCAGAGATCTAAAATCCAGCAGAAGCAGTGCGCCCTCATTCTCTCCGCCCTCCCGGGCGACCCTGCCCTCTCCGGGCCCCTGGTGACCGCGCCTGTGCTGCCTCCTGCCCAGACTCACTCCCCATCTTCACCCGTACGGCCCACTGTGCATGTGACGCAGCCGACTCGGTATCCACAACCACTGCAGAACCACCATGGCCGAACTAGATTGACCCCTTTCTCCTTGAAATGCTGTCTTCCCTTTTACTTACCTTCCGTTAAATAGCATCTGCTGTGGGTACTTGGGGTATATGGGGAGGACCTCTCCAGACCTTGTTCAGATGTCAAGACCCATGATGCCACCCTGTCTCAAGGTCCTCACTCGCCTAATGATATTCAGGGGGAGAGGCTCCCACTCGGTCTCAACAGTCACTCCAGGGGACGGGGCAAGGAGGCTGGTGTGGTTCTCAGTGCAACTGAGGGCCGACTGTTCCTTGTTGGGTGCAGGTCTTGAGTGGTTTGAGCTTCCCAGCAGTCGCTAAAGAAGAAAACCCCTGGGATTCTAATGACCTTATCTGGATGTGGAGCAGAGGGGGAGGGAGAGGTGGGATTTGACAGCCATCAGTCACCCTTGATTTAGGGTGAATCGTAATAATGTTTCTGACTCCTCTATTGATGGGAATTTAGAACAGAGATTTAGAACACACGGGCCTCCCACCCAAACCCATGGAATGTAGTATAATTGTGGCAGTATGGTATCTCTAGTGCATGCCACTTTTATTCTACACATTATAAATTAATTGATGTTATCCCAAGAATAGATGCAATGCATAAGGTCTATTAAATAAGTGCACATTGGCCCACATTCACAGACAGATAACAAACTGCAGGATACAACCTGAATTTGAACTAATCCAGAAAAAAAATCATATCTCTGTATATGATAAATGAATAGAGCAGTACATATTTCTATATATCTATTTATATACACATAAAATACAATTTGGCGATTACATTTAACAATTTTTAAAAATGCATGATGAATTCAAGGCCAATTTACAGGGATCTCTGTAAAAACAGGCATGCATTCTACTTGAGGAGAAAACATTTCATCCCTTGGTGATACTGAATCATTCATAAACTCTGGTATGTAAGGTGAAATATTGAAACTAATGTAAGTAGTTTAAAATTACACCATGTGAAAAATTAAACTTTTGTTTTTAAGGAGGACCGGTCTTTAATCATGCTGTGCTCTGTAGTTAATAGACTCATGATTTTTTTCCTACGGTTCAAATCTCAGGAGAGGAACTTTCATTGCTACAAAGCCCCATAGTACATAAACTATATGTTTTACATTACCGGAGTTGGCCAGATTTGATGAGAACAATTAATCATAATAGTTCTTACAATGGCAAAAATGGATGGGCTTAATTTTTTTCTTGTTGAAAAGGAAAGAGAGAATAAAATCTCTTAGAATTTACTAAAATAGCTCATCGACAAATTTATAAGATGATTGGATAAATATGTTATTGTAAAGCCATTGTTAAATTATTATATTATTGTAAGTATTTTTATTCGAATTTTATATTAGTTTCTCAAAAAAGAAAAAGAAATTTGACCAAAACCCCCACAAACTAGCCTTTTTGAGTATATAAATAAAATATAAACTGAAAGTGATAAGATAGAATTTAAAAAAATAAAACCTATAACAATTTTTGATTATTCTATTTTAATTCTATGCTGGTGTCTATAAAAATATATCCAAAGCAGGGATCACTAAAAAGTTTCTTTGAACCACTTGCATAATCCTGGAAAATACAAACTAGTTGCCTCAATTATATTAGTTTACATTATTTTCTTTTGTTGTAGGGGCCTATATAATTTTATTTCAACATAAATATTTTTATAGAATCTGGCTTATAATAACCTTTAGATTGGGTATTTCTTATAATTATCTATGGGTAATAGATATCTGTAGATATCTATTATATATTTATACATGATATAGATAATATTATAATCGATAGTTATAAGAAAAATCCAATTAATTATAGATAATCTATAGATAATTATAAGAAATATCCAATTAAATTGATTCTATATCCAACAATAAGCCAGGCCTGGCCACCCTGTAACCGCAAACATCTAATGATTCCAGGTAAAATTCTGTATGTTTAATGGAAGGCTTTGCTAAACACAGAAGAGAGATTTTCCTGCTAGCTCTGGACCAGAGAAGACATCCCCCGGGGCTGAAAATGTAATGACAGTGGCAGACTCTGCAGTGGGGTGTACAGGCTCTTTCAGGCCCTCTCTTGTTACTATAAAAGCTATTTTTATCTTTACGACCGCTGCGGTGATGCTCTCCTGGTTGGTGAATGTGACACTGAGAGGCAGCCAGGGGGTGGTGGCTCAAGGTCCCCCATGGTGGACACGGCGGACATGGAGTGAAGACCCGACCATCTGGCACTGGAGTCAGCGAATGCACCCCGCCCATCGATCGGAACGCCATGGATTTGGGGGAGGGCAGTCCGAGGCCTGAGACGGTCTCCAGAGAGACGAAGAATGAACAGAAATCCTGAGGATGAAAGAACAAGGAGCAAAACAAGACTGAACCTATCTGAGAAAAGATGCCAGTGGAACTTGTGGAAGAAGAAAAAAAATCACTGATAATAAATCTCAGTGTACTTCAGTATGTAACACATTACTTTAGTAAACTACTACTATTAAATGCGAGGGAACGCCCTGTGGGTGTCCAACCCATGGCCCAATACAAAATTGTAAATCTACAGAAAACCTTTTTTTGCTCACCAGTTTTCCTTAGTGTTTGTGTGTTTACTGCATGACGTGTGCCCCCAGGCACCTCTTCTTCTTCCGGTGTGGCCCAGAGACACTAGAAGGCCGGACACCCGTGGGACTCAGATGAAATCCGATGTGTGTGTTTCTGCCTCCGGTTTAGGAGATGAAAACCCATTCTGTGCGCGCACTGTGTACAGTTTAAAGCTTCCTCCTTTCCTACGGCCTCAGCGTCCCCCCTCACAGGCCGTGAACTCCCCACCGACGTGTGATAAGGTCGGCCCCGCCACAAACGACCCTTTCTGCCCTGGCCGTGACCTGGAGGCATCAGACACACCGGTGAAACCCCCTCACACCTTCTGCTGTGTGCCTCGCCCCCAGCCCCACCCGGTACGGGCACCTGCCCCAGGGGCCACTCCGTCCTCTGCCTCCACCTCCTCCCTCCGCCTCCTTCTCTCTCCCTCCACCCCCTCCCTCCGCCTCCTTCTCTCCCAGGTCCCGGCTGTCCGGTGGGGCACACTCCTTGGTTCTCCCCACCTTTGCCCCCTCAAGGCACAGACTGACTTGGTCTCTCAAGGACCTGTGAGTACAATGCACTTTGCTTCCCTGTGTCCCTCCTGGACCCCTCCTGTGGCCACACCTGACCATCTCACGAAAGAATATAAAACAGCTGGTTCAGAAAACTTCCTCCACTTACTCTTGCCCATGTCCAGCCACACAGGTCAGAACATTAAATCTCACAATGCACCCAGGTGAAAGAGGGCAAGAGTGCTGAAAAAATATTTGTCGTTTTGGAAAGTATTTATCTTATATAACCAATGCTCTTTGAATAATATATTTTATTATTTTTCTGAGCTTTAATATTAAATGAAGTTTGAAAATTTTACTGAACCATCTCTAATTTTCTAAAGTTTATTTTTCTTGTCATTGAAAAAATCTCACTAATAAATCACTCTATATTTCATTATGTCTGTGTGTGTACAAACACACACACTCACAAAACTACAATGCTCAGTGACCATAATCACCATGAGCTTGGTTGTTTTTCCCGGCCTAGTATCATCACAAACAGAAAGATGATCTATCATAAAGTCCCATATTTATGGGAGAAGGATTCTTCTCCCTTATTTTGACAAAAACATACACATTGAGGTACTTTTTAAAATGAAAATCAGAATGATCACTGAGAATGTTCATGACCTCAAAGTCTGAATTGAAAGTATTACTCTCTTCGATTCCCAGTCAGGGCGCATGCCTGGGTTGTAGGCCACGGCCCCCAGCAACCGCACATTGATGTTTCTCTCTCTCTCCCTCTCTTTCTCCCTCCCTTCCCTTTCTAAAAATAAATAAATAAAAAATTTTAAAAAAGTATTACTCTCATTGAGAATAAAATTAATGATTCAAATAGCATTTGTGCCACTTATAGTATTTAAGGAACATGATGAAAATACTGAAGAAAAATGTTTTTCTGTTCTTTTTACCAGGTATTAAAATAAAGCTTTGCCAAGTTTTGTAGATTTGAGCTGAAAGTCCCATAAAATTTTTACATAACCATATATCAACTTTTTTTTAAAAAAGCAATCTCTAAAATCTTTAAACTAAAACTGAAACAAAAAACTAAATATGTATTCAGTTGATGACAGTGTGATTATAAATGATGCTAAAACGCTGTTATCTGACCAGACATTCCCAAAGGGGTATAACTTAGGTAAGAACCCAAAGAAGCGAAGCAAAACCTTCAGCTACTTCCAGTATCCAATGTGGTAGGTGGTGTTGCTCTTGTTATGATGAGATTTTGTTTGAGGATTGGAGCGTGAAATTGATGAGTATTTACGTAGTATGTTAAAAATATAATTCCAGGGTTACTGAGTTAGAATTCAAACAGAATTGCGAGGAAGAAGAAAAAATGCAAAATGGAAGAGGTTAGAAAATTTGAATAGACTTGGTTTCAAATTACAAGCATCAATATAAACTCCTGATGTATTTTATCTTAAAACGGTATGCCCTTGCTGCCTCCACTGGAAAAAAAATCTAGAAAAAATTACCAACCCAATAAAAAGGAGCTCATAGTACCCAGATTTAGTACCAAGTTTTAAGATCTGTTTCTGCTGGAAGGAAGTAGGGCTCCTTGGAGAAACGGAATGGCTGATTAGTCGAGAAAGGCTCCAGAAGTCCTGGAGCGTATTTCAGGCCCGTCACCGAGAACATTACGAAGGAGAGGGAGGGGCCGTGGCAGAAGGGCTCCGCCACGGTCTGGAACAGGAGCCCCAGCCCACGATGTAAAACTGGAGTATAAGTAGATCAATCAATTAAATGCTTATATTCAGGTGTCCATAGGGATTCTAAAGCAACACAAACCGAGACTAAAGTGATCGGTGACCTCCAGATGATAGAGACCTGTTTTCTGTTTAGGAGAGCTGTCGCCCAACGGGAAGGAATCAAACATGTATCCAGCCTTTCCTGTGTATACTGTGCCACTGGATAACCAAATGGTAGATAACGTGAAGTTTTTAAAGCATTTTTTCGGTTATTAAAAAGGAATAATACAATGAAACTAGCCTCATTATACACTAACGTATATTAACGTATATTAACATATATTAAACGCATATCTCCATATGGAGTGGAAGAGCTGCTAGCATCCCAAAATAAGAAACATCCAGATATCACGGACCTCCGGGTAGAAAATCCCATTGCCACTTAGGACCCCGGTCTCACCGAAGGGAGGAGGCAACAAATGGAAGTGTGACCACGGGTCCCGCTCCGAGAGCAGGGGACGGCCGCAGCTGCCCCGCAAGGATGCGGTCTGTCCAGTCCAGGCTGTGGGACGCTTTGTCAGGAAGTTTCCTGGCTTCCTCAACAATCAAATGCACTTGAAAATTTTAAAAAAAGGAAAGAGAGAGATGAAGGGGGAAATACGGATTAAAGGAGATTTAAGAGACATTGGACCATCACAAAATGTTGACAGCATTTGAATCATTCCTCAAAGAAATGTGGAAAATGAGGACACGCATCATGAGGTCACTGAAAACTTGAACGCCGACCTGATATTCAGTAAGTGGATATTACCCATTTGAGGAATGTTAGCGGCGCTGCAATTGCATGGGAAAAGAATTCTTATCTTTCATGCACATGGAAATACTTAGGGATGGGATGATTTAAACTGGGATGTGCTTCAAATAATGTAGGTACGAGGAAGGGGCTGGTGGAGTGGGTACAACAAGATCGGCAGGAACTGATCACCCCTGAAGCCGGAGGGTGAGTGCACGTGTCCTCGTGACCCTGCCTCTGTCTGCAGATGGTTGACATTTTCCATAATGACAGTTAAAAATAAACAAAATAATGTCTTTCGGCCCTTCCCATCATGTACATGGTTAGCATTAATGAGTCAGCAAGCCCAATTTTTGCAAAATAAAAATAAGTCAATTTCAGATCATTCTCTGCACATGAAAATTGAGGTTGCATCAATTTTTGACATGTGTTCATAGGAAGAGAAATATTAAATACATGATTACAAAATGTCTCTCCTTGTGAATTAGTGATTATTATCATTCTTAACGTTGCTCTAACTCACATGAAGTAGCCACAATGTTTTTATATATTGCAGTTTTTATAATAAATGTTCATAGTTCCCCATGCTCCTTTGGACTTGTTACAGGAAAATGGTTGTGAAGTATTCGAGCCATCCCTAAAACAATGTATAGTTTTCAGCTATTGTTAGGACCCCTTAGTACGCCCTGAGATTTTGTAGAAAGTCCATAGACGCTTGGATACTACTCCTATTTTCTTTCTCCGTGTCTTCTAATTCAACAACATTTAATCTATAAACAAATTTTCAAAGCAGAAAAGATAGTAAATGTATATCCCAAAACCCTTACAGCGAGCCCTGGAGTCACCAGCCACGGCGGGCACACGTGGCGGCCGCTCACGCGGGCCTCCAGAGCAGACGAGATGGCTTCAGTCCAGTGTGCCGCCGGCAGCTCACAGGCCGGCTGTGCCCTGCTCTCCGTCTGAGCTGAAACCCACTCTGGAGCACGTTTGACAAAGTCTGTGGCCAGTATGGCAGAGACCCGAGAGCAGTTCACACAATGCTGTACATCGTTCTTCCCTCCCGGGAACTTGCATTGTCTCTCACAACTGGTAGTGGTGCCTCACACTGTCCATAATACGACCGAACCCTTTGCCTCCAAAGATACTTTGATGCAATGATGTTGAAAAAAACACACAGTTTCTTAAGTGAAAGTCTTAAATTTTAAGTTTGGTTTGCCCCATCAAGGGTTACAATTTCCAAGAGAAAAAAATAAAAATATTTTTATTCTTAAAAAAATTTTTTTACAAAAATTTGAGTGGGGTGCTCTACCAAAAGCTGGGAGACATGAATAAAATGTGTTGTGTTCATTCAGAGAGAAGAATAAGAGGAAACAAAAAATAAAACAGATAAACACGGTGATGAAATTAGGCCTTTGTTTCAAAGAACAGAAGTTCAAAATGTACTTTAATTTTTTTAATTAATGTGAAAGTTTTCTTAAGGACTTTATTGATTTTTAGAGAGAGGGGAAAGGGAGGGAAAAAGAGAGGGAGAGGAACCTCCGTGTATGATACAATTATCCATCAGTTGAACCCCTCCCCCCACCCCAAACTGGGGACCTGGCCCACAACCCGGGCACGTGCCCTGACCAGGAGTCAAACCGGCAACACTTTGGTTCACAGGCCGGCACTCAGTCCACTGAGCCGCATCAGCCAGGGCAAAACATACTTCAATTTTTGTAGAGCAAAATAAGAGTGTGTCTTACTACATGAAAAAAAAAATTAGTGAGTTTTCCATAGAACTCACTGCTAAAAACAGCTATAGATTGTTTTAGTCTCACCGCATTACTTCATGCTATGAAAACCAAAACCATTGAGTCTGGCACGTCAGTGTGACTTCGAGATTTCCCACCAGCACTGGTGATCGCAGACGTGGGTGGCTAGCCAGGCCCAGGAACGCAGGGCTTTGTAACTGGGAAACGCTGACGAATCTGCGTGGTAAGCCCTTCGATTTTACTGACTCTTTATTAATAATAGAGGAGTAGGGAGTGGTGGGGGAAGGAAGGAGGCAGGGTGATCTGGCAATTTTTTGGAAAGTGCCAGATGGTTCTTCCTCCTGGTATCTAATTTTAGACAATGTAATTTTGTATCACAGTGTTCTAAAGGGTTAAAATATGCAGTGTGCTTCAGAAACCGTGTACTAAATGTGCTGTCACTCACATCTCCGGCACATCCTTGTGTTTGCCATACAAGCGTGCTACACTGAGTATGTAAATGACATGCCCCGGGCTTTCTTTCGTAGCGTACAAAATTATTATAAGTACCCATCAGCAAACTTCATCAGATTCCAAATAACAATACTATAACAATGGATTAATTAAAAATTGTTTAAATGCAACTCTTATTTGATTAACTGAAACAAATTACCTTGCACAAAGGAAATAACATTGTAGCGTGTAGGAATTATAATGTAGATATTAAAATGATGCACCAACGCTATATTTGGTAAAGTGTTCCAGATCTTTAGATGCTGATTCAAGCCTTGTTTTTTCGGTTTAAATTACTTGGGAGGTGGCTTTTTGACTACGGAGCGTGGAGGGGGTCGGCAGCCTGGGAATTCACTGCCCGACCGTGGGAGGCTGTCAATCCCGCTTGAACTGGCAGGTGTGCTTTCACAGCTGGGCCCAGATGGGGACCTCCGCGTCGGGCCTCGGAGGGGAAATGATGCACAAAACAGCAAGCACCTTTGTGAAGCTTCTTTGTAGCACGGATACATGGACACCAAAATGTTTTCTTAACACACTTCTCAAACTCACTGCAGCTTTCCCCACAACCCCCATAAACCACGCTGATCTGTGTGGGATTATGTGGCTCAGCCTCACAAGGAAGGCAGTAAAACTTGCCACCTGGCCTGTCTCGTGCGATGTAAAAAATATTAAAATGAACTTTGAGAGTTAACTTCTAAAGCTAATTGTCATGATGAAAATGGTCCGTGAGACTGAAATTCTGGACTTTTAAGATAACCTAACACATCCTCCCAACTTTAAAACGCAAAGATTTTTCTCTAACTTCTGTCCTTCCTGGAACATCATCGCTGAATGTGGTTATAGTGAGTGTACAGATTTAGTTAGAACTTTGAAGGTAAAGCTTAGCCTTCTAAACTTGGGGTTGATATTCCATGCTTATGTTTTCTTCCAGATCGCTGTTGATGACCGTGGGATTTTCAGTCAGCGGGAAAGGGGGTTGGGAAGGGAGGGGGCGGTGGGCGAAGGAGGGGTAGACGGGGACTTCGCTCGGGGTGATGGGCGCAGGCGCAGTCTGCAGATGGTCTGGTTGAGCCGCGCACTTGCAACTTGTATGCTTTCGTGAACGAATGTCCCTCCACAATAAATCCAATTAGGTGAAGAAAAAAACGTCTTCAAGAATCAGAGGCATTTCCACGTGGTGTGCGCGTTCCCTTTTCTAAGACTGCCATTCACGGAAAACCGAGGCGGGGGTGGGGGGGGGGAGGGGGAAGAAAGCTCGCGGCCGCGGCGGGTCTCCGCGGAACAGCACCCACGGCATCCCGGAGTTTGTTTGGAGAGGACCTGGCTCTCCGTGACCCTGCGAGGCTAGAACTGGGGGATTTCCTGACAGACCGTGTTTTGTCTCGCACTTCTTTTAAACGTATCAAGGAACTCAACTTGCAATAGTAGAACTATCTTCCTCAAAGCTGCAAAAGGGGTAGAAGTTTAACCAAAGGTATTGAAAATCAGAGGCAGGAAAGGGAAGGCCACAATTAAGAATCTTCAAAAGAAAAATGCTGAATTTTACATTAAACAAAACTTAGGTACGTGAGGAGGTTCTGTTTCTTGTGTGGCTTGTTCACTTGCAATAATTATTGTTTTTGCAATGATTAATTTTTCATTGCAATCGTGTGCCTTTGAGTAAAATATCAGCATATAATGTTTGCTATTCCTGCTAATAGCTAACATTTCTCCCCGAACCTACTGTAACCCTATTAATAATATCGGTGCTTGGTAATATTTACCCACATAACGTATCAGTAGAGTGAAACTCAAGTTCCAGAAATTCGGTACAATGCCGTAGCAATAAAATAGCAAAGCTTCCACTCCGGGCCCTTCCTTTCAGCAGTTTCTCTGAGTTAAAACAAGCCTGCCCGGCCATGATGCTCCGACACAGACAGTCTGTGGTGCGTTAAAAAATAGCTCGCATGAGTCATTTCTCTCTGAAATACAAGTACCTTGAAGAAGCCAGGGGTTCAAAATACATATTTAAACTACATTCATTTTTCTTTTTGGCAAATGCACATTAGCAAATACCCTGAATATTTCTGTGTTCCACAATTCACAGGTGAAGGGTCAAACTCATCCGTCAACTAAATTATTTGCATAAGTAGGACTTTGCCCCGACTCGGCCGCGACGGGCGGTACTCTTGGATTCCGCACTGTGAGATGTAAGTTGACGCACACTTCCAGTTTCTCTGGGGTTGTGTGTGGTTTGCGCGAGCAAGAGTGTGATGTGTGCTTCACCGGGAGTTGTGCTGTGAACCTAAAATGTCCATTGGTGTGGCAGTTTTAAACAGGTGGCGCCCGTCACGATAACAAAGGTCAAAGAGTATCAAGTGGACTAAGTAGAAATAACATCATTATGGCTTTTGGATGGAGTCAGCTAAATGTCCTTTTGCTACATGTACAAAAATGTGTTTTTCTTTTTTTTAAAGATTTTATTTATTTATTTTTAGAGAGGGAAGGGAGGGAGATAGAGAGAAACATCAATGTGTGCTTGCTGGGGTCATGGCCTGCAACCCAGGCATGTACCCTGACTGGGAACAGAACCTGTGACACTGGTTCGCAGCCTGCGCTCAGTCCACTGAGCTACACCAGCCAGGGCTAAAAATGTGTTTTTCTATGTAATAAATGATTTGCTCTCATAGCTAACAACACTAAGCCGAGTACTTTAGTCATATATGAATTATACCTACATATTCTGCCATAATAAAACCCCAGACCTAAAAAACAAACACACATGTGCCTAAGGAGGCCCAGTTTTATAGGACCTTGTCTGCGGATGGCCATGCAAGGGGAGTGCATGTTCTGGAAATGGCCCTTTTTCCAGACTTTATAACAGAGACATGAGCCGACAGAAAGGAAGATGTTACCAGAGCCTCTTTGGGACAAATAACATTAGGGCTCCCCCCGTATTTGGGCCAAAAGCTTTTTGTTAGTTTTTGCTGAAGAATTATGGGTGTTAATGGGATAACTATTTATGAACAAGACCCTGATTTCTGTCAGGTATTTTATATGTGTGTGCATATATATGTGTATTCTATATTCAAATCCCCATATTTGATATCACTGGGGTCTCATCGGAAAATGAAAGAACCCGGATTAAGCCACAACCGAAGTGTAATACATCAGCAGGCAGCCCGTGCCCCTAACCGGCCACGTAGTCCCCACTGGTGCGCCCAGGGGCTGGGAGAGCTTTCCAAATGGGGGCAGCATGGCACTCACCCACTGACCAGAATCTTCAAAAATACCTTCATATTAAGCATAAAGGTTTTATATTAAAGTTCTCATATTAAAGTTTAAAAACTCATTATATTTTGAAGCAAGTTATGGAAATATGCTGCTTCTGAGGATACACTCCCATTTAGGATAATGTTTAGAAACTCCTAAGTGTGACTTTGATCATTCTTTCCTGGCTGTTATTATCCCTTCATTGAAGGGTGTCGGCTTATTCCACACTCTTTTCCACTTGTGGGTCTCAGAACCTCAGTGACGCCGGTGACCAGCTGGCACCAAGTTCCTGTCGTGTTGTTGTCACAGTGCCATTGCCCTCCCGGGGCATCGGGTCCTCGTGTATGAAATGCAGACAAGAAAGTCTACTTTAGAGGGTTACGTGCTGATTAAATGAAAACGTGTATGGAGAGCATCGTCCCTGGCCCCAGGAAGCGGTGCAGAGTTGGTGGCTATTACAATTATTACAATAATTTCATTACCATCATTGTTAAGACCACTAGTAATAACCTCGATTTCCAGAAGGTCAAAGCTCTGACCTTGTGATAACTAAACGGTTAACTGAGTTACATCTAACCTCACAGTCACTGACAGCCCTATAGAACATGAAACTTCAGAGGGAGAAAGCAAGAGCTATCGACTTCCCTCGATCTATAACTCTTTCCGTTCGATTTCTAAGATTTCTTGCATACTCCTCGCAGCCAGTACCTCTGGGACGCCCTGATGCATCCTGTCTCTGAGACGTGTAACTCATACCCAGTTCCATCTGTCAGCTCTTCATTTGTCTTCCGTCAGCGCTCCCCTGCATGGACACAGCCTTTTGTCACCCAGTGAGGGGTTTTCATTCAAATGCACCAGAGGCAAATGGAGCCTCTGATGATATCTACTAAAAGCCAATCTACTGAGCTGCCATGGTAAAAACAACAGCAAAACACACACACGCGCACCTTAGTCCACCCCCATCTGCGCCCCTCCCTTCTCTCGTCGTGGGATCCCTCCACCTCCAGAAATTCGGGACCTTACCAATTCCTGGTCCTGTAATTTAGCTGGATGGAACCCAAGGGGCATGGGCTACATACAGTTGCAATGCTAGCTCCTTTCTTCCAAAATAACCTCGTTAAACTTTTATTTTCAATATGTAGACTACATTTATCATGCACTTGGAGACATTTCTTCCTTCTGTTAAAAAATTAGTAACATTTACTAAGAGTTTTCAATTAATGATATGATCGAGCAACTGAATGAGAGTTCATTAATATGTTGTAGAACAATCAACTCAAAAAAGGAAGCATTTAGCGATAACGACGGGCCTCCCCAGTGCTCATGAAATCCCGAGGGTCCTGCCTCCGGCAAAACGTGGACGACAAGTCCCGGGTGACGGAGGAGCAATGGGACATACAGTTCACAGATCCGCAGTGCCAACTTTTAAAACTAACATACGGGGCATTTTTGCGCAATCCTGGATCTCCAGCTTATCAGGCCCTACTAAAAGTCATTTTTTTTTCTTTCCCAGCTGTAATCCTAAGAATAAAATACTAACTTCACATATTAGCCATGTAGTGAGATTTTTCTTGTTTATTTATTTGTTTATCCTCACCCCAGGACATGTTTATTGATTTTAGAGAGAGAGAGGATGGGGCGGGGGGAGGGAGAGAAAGAATGATGTGAGAAGGAAATATCAACAGGAGTAATGGGGAGCAGGGTGGGTCGGGGGAGGGACCACGCCACAGAGCAGAGGACCGCCCTCCACTGCCACCTTCTTGCCGGCAAGAGGAGCACCTCCTGGCAGTGTGTGTGTGTGTGTGCGCGTGTGTGTGAGTGTGAGTATGAGGACCACGGGGGGAGGGGCACACCCTGGGCGCCTTCCCACCCTTTTTCCAGAGCCTTCTCCTTTGTTCCTCTTTTCTCTTCTCCCCTCGTCTAGTGGATTATGGAGACTGCGAATCTTGTACTGGGGGGCTTCTCTTTATGGCTATTGGATAACCAGCAGCAAAATCATAGCACACTTCAAGTACAAGGGCGGCAATTTTTTGATCCTAAACTAGCATCACTCTCATTTTATTTCCCTACTCAAGTTTTCCCTTTAACAAAGTAAGCTCATCTCTGTAATATGAATTCTGTTGTGTAATTTTTCATAAGTTGCCTCAACTCTCCTTTTTCAAGAGGTGGCCGGTGGGTGAATAAATAAATAAGACATAGATGATAGAGGGAAGGTTGGAGAACGTTATAACCTCAGAAGACGGCAGGACACAAACTGTATTTAAAGAAGAAGCTGAAGGGCCATGAAGATGGGGGGACAGAGGGGGCAACGCAAAGCCTCTGGGGGTAGAAACATGTTTCCCTCCCACCCCCCGTCTTCCTCCTCCCTCTGCATCACCCCCAAATCCAGGGCTGCACAGGGCAAAGGCAGGGTGTGGGGGTGAGGAGGGGCGAGCAGACTGGCACTAGGGAGGCCAGGGAAGAAATGCGTAACAGCATTCGAGGAGAGTGGAGGCTGCTCACACAGAGGTCAAGGATTGTGGTTGTGTTATACAAGCAAACGTTTCTTGATTATTTATGTAAACATGTATGTATTTCAAGAATATATAATATGCTGATTATAATTAGGTACAACACACCCCCCCACCCCCACCCCCACCCCCACACATGTAACATCAGCTGAGAAAGCAGAAGAGGTTGGTGATGCTGGGAAAGGGGATGCAGCCAGAAATGTGCTCTGTGGCCATCTTTCAAACCAAATCTTGATTAGTTGGCATATTCGTTATAAATCATGGATATCTCTCCCCAAAGCATTTGAGTCTTAAATTAACCCTGTGCCTGTGGTTATGAATTAGACATACCCAATAATACTCTTCTCCAGCCTCCAGCTCAGATTCTTGTTCGGGTGTCTAATGGGATGTAACACAGGAAAATTAAAACTTCACGACACAGTGTGTCTCAGAAAGAGCTGTTGATAGTGAATACTGTCTCTCAGCATCACTCTGCTATTTGGTACATTCCAGACAAACAAGCCACCAGATTTCTCTAAGAAGTAATTTAGGATGCAATCCTTGGAAATGTAATCTGAATTTAAAACTATAAAATTCCTAGTACAAATTATCATCAAATATCACACTTAAAATGATGAAAATTTAGTAATTATGTGTATGAAGAGCAAGTGGCCTATTATTTTATAAATCAAGATTGAGATCATTGATCTCAGAGACATATCACGTGAACGTTTTCGATAAATCACCATGGAAAAATGTCGGAGAAGCCAGGCTGCTCAATGTCCATTTCAAAATTATTTTAAAACTAGTGAGTATAAGTTCCAGTGTTCCCTTCAGTTATTTATTTATTGTAAACTCTTCTCAGACTTGTCCCTGGCCTTTTAAGATCTGATTTCATGATGTTATCATTTAGTGAAATTACTAGATTGATAATTTGGTAAGAACCTGCTGAAAGTTTCCAGTTTTGTGTTGAAAATTATAGCAGTACAAAAGAAGTAGAAAACTATTGTTAAGGACAATTTGGGTGCTCCTAATGCATAAACTAACTCAATATAGGTTGTATTCAAACTAACTCAGGTTAAGTAACACATTAATCAGCTTCTTTCTGCCAATCACTCTATAGTTAAATATTAATTGCACACAGGTACATATTATTGTTAAAATCTCTTCCGACATGAGGAAAATAAAGCTCATTGTGGTGACTTCCACAGGATCACATAGATAGTAAGAGGGAGAACTTCAAATCCTGTGCTCCTTTTACTAAATTCACATTGTCCTCAAGAGCAACATAGAGGATTAATTATCAGTTGGGCTTAGAGTTAAAAAATCACGTCTCTTCTATTTTATTTTGAGAACTATGGCTCAGAACTCTTTGTCTGAACAGTTTCCTTAAGTTCAAATAAATGGAAGGAAAACACATTGGGTTGGTCAAAAATTATTTTTGTTTCTTTTCCATAAGATGGTTCTAGCAGCATTTAGTTGTCTTTAACTTCATTTGGAAGAATTTTGTTAGATTGTACTGTGACAGCTGTCCTATCGATATGCATTTTTTAAAAATCATCAAACTTGGTGGCTTTTTTTAAAGTTTACTTATTTATTTTTAGAGAGGGAAGGGAGGGAGATAGAGAGAAACATCAATGTGCGGTTGCTGGGGGTCATGTCCTGCAACCCAGGTATGTACCCTGACAGGGAATCGAACCTGCGACACTTTGGTTCACAGCCCGCGCTCAATCCACTGAGCTACACCAGCCAGGGCTAAACTTGGTGACTTTTTGTAATCATTTTAATTTTGAAGATGGAAGAAAATACACAACATTTTCGGCATATTATGCTTTATTATTTCAAGAAAAGCAAAAAAATGCAACTGAAATACCAAAAAAACAAAAGATTTGTGTAGTGTGTGGAGAAGGTCCTGAGGCTGATTGAACTTGTCAGAGGTAGTTTGCAGAGTTTCATGCAAGATTTCTCTCTGCACCATGCTCCGTGGTCAGGTAGACTAGTCGAAGTTGATAGCGATCAAATCAAGACATTAACTGAGAACAATCAATGTTATACCACAGGGGACATGGCTGACATACTCAGAATATCCAAATGAATAAAGTTATTGATGAGAATTAAAAAACTTGTCTTTCATTTTATGAAAGAAACTAAATGGACTTTTTGGCCAACCCAACATTTCATGAATTGACACAGAAATATGTAAAACAATGTGCTGCTTCTTTTGTCCAGCATAGACGACAATGTTGACAAATGTATTTTCGCTCTGACATGAATGCTGGATCCTTTCTGCAAACTGGTCCCCATCAGAGTGGGCAGAGGTGCAGGGGAGGAGCTGGGCACGAGGCGAGCCCAGAGGGACGGGGACAGAGCTCCCTGACGTGATGGTCTGTGGAGGCCCCGCACGGCCCTTCCACTCCTCCTCTCTCAGAAGGTCTCTCTGTGCACACTGACTTGTAATGCAGTTTGCCGTGATGGAGTAAACATACGGGGAGGGGCGAAAGTAAGCTTACAGTTGAGAGCACGCAAGACAGAGCTTACTCTCGTATCATCAGTGGTTAATTATTGTGTTATGTCCCATATGAGCAACTGTAAACCTACTTTTGCCCCACCCTGTATATAGAAAGTTGGTAGTGTAAGCCCAAATAATAAAAAAAAACTGCTTGCATAAAGTCATTGATTTATCAATGCTGTCATACAAATAAATTTTAAAATTTAAACACATATGTTATAAGAATACATAACATTAGAATATAATATAATGTGAAAAAAACACACTCAACGAATAAGGAGCTGAGTGTATTCTTTGGTGTGGTAAGAATTCGCTTAGGTGAAATAATTATTGTTTTCTTAAAGAAGCTGAAGTATCCCTTAGCAGAAGCAGGGAAGGATGGGAAGGGTTAAGGTTTTCCCCAACCTGACAGCTCCTCTCCGTCGAGCCCCGATTGCTTTTGCAACTTAGATCTCTCTCTGAGTCTGTCACTCAAAGCCCAAGTGACAGATGTGCTGCTTTGTCTCCTGTGTAAGAAGAGAAACGCCAGGGGACAGGCTGGACCCGACGCCATTCATCAGTGACCAGAGGGGAGGTCTCTCCGCACAGAGCAAGAATTCGGGGTCATCATAGCGAACTTCATCTTTTTCACATATGGCATGCAGTGGTCCTTTCTCCGAGAATCAGGATCCAAACGAACGCTCTTCCCCCAGGGCATGGAACTCGAAACAATTTGTTCTCATCAGGCCCCTCGTCACGGACACTGCTCGCACAGGCAAGCACGACGCGCGACCCTCTACCGCGTGGCCCTGTCCCGAGATACAAGGCAGTTCACGAGGTCTGGAAGTCATTCTGAGATGCACTTCAGAAAGGGGGGTTAGAAACAAGGGGATCCCACGGCAGGAAGTACAATTGTTTCACTTCCTTCCACTCTGGCCCTTATACGACTGGAGCACCTTGGGTCTCAAGTGTGGAGTTGAGACCAGAAGCTCGTGTCTTGCACAGTGTCTTCTGTTAAAGACCCTGCAGTGTCTGTGCGCTGCAGTCCGTCATCTCCGTGGGCTTCTGTGCTAGTAATGGGGACATGGTTCGGCCAACATTGGCCACCAGTGGCATGGAGAAGATCTTGATGCTGTCTCGTATAAACAAAATGAAAGGGGCACCAATTCCAATAATTTAATATGAAAGGAAAGAAAATAAATCTGTGTCTCTTTCCTTTACAGCATCTGTCATTGTTACCTAAGTACTTGCTTAATACCAGTCTCCTCCATTCTCCTTTCAGGATCTGATTTTCATGTTTTTTTCTTTCTCACCAAGTTTTCAGCAGAGTTTGGAACCTAGAAAGTACGAAACTACTTTTTTGACCAATGAGAACAACCCATTGTCATTCTGTTTCACTCAATACTCTCAGGGTTTTATCCCATTATAAGATAACTGCCTAAACAGACACATAATAATGGTCAAAGCTCTGACCGAGGAACTGTAAGTCAGATAGGAGAGTAGGACTTTCACTAACCAGCCCGCCCAGCAGTCTCGGGAGAACACCACCACCGTTGCCTCCGTTAGCAGGCGGGGAAGCCCAGCGACACAGCACCGTGTGTCGGAGCCAACACTGCAGCCCGGACGGGCGTTTCTGAATCCAACTCTTGCTTGGATGGGGAGCAGGCTTTTACCTTCAAGATAAAACTTGTTTCGCTGGGTTTTATTTTGAAGGCGGAAAGGCTGCTGGGGGAAAAATGGAGACAACTGTACTTGAACAACAATAAAATAAGGAAATAAATAAACAAAACTTGTTTGCACAGCAGGACCCATGTTGCTACCAACTACCCAGTGGCATCCAGAGGGGGCAAACCGGATATAGTCTTTCTTAAAGATTAATTTACACTCTGGCTGGTGTAGCTCAGTGGATTGAGCGCGGGCTGTGAACTAAAGTATCGCAGGTTCGATTCCCAGTCAGGGCACATGCCTGGGTTGCAGGCCATGACCCCCAGCAACCGCACATTGATGTTTCTCTCTCTCTCTGTCTCTTTCTCCCTCCCTTCCCTCTCTAATAAATAAATAAAATCTTAAAAAAAGATTAATTTACATTGTACATAAGTTAAATTGTTTAATTATAAAATTACATAAATTAAGATGTCATGAATCCTCACAAATTCTAAACTAGTTTAAGAGGTTTGGGTATCGGGAAGACATAGCATAGAACTTGTCAGGACTTTAGCTGTCTCATTCTGACTTGCACATGATGTATTATTATTATTATTATTATTATTATCATTATTACTAATTATTGTATTTTGTATGAGACCACATATCAGACACAAGAATAAAAGCACACAACTATACATTTCATTTTAGCTAAAGTATACAGGTATTGTCATGAGATGGTATTTTCCATTTCCAGTTCAGACATGTCTGGAGGATGGGTATGAAATAGGAACTGGAGAGAAAATATATTTCATCAGATTCTAAGTGTCGACTCTAGCTCATGAGGAGTGTCAGATTGACTTCCAATGTCGTGTGACTACAAATCTAAATAACGGATACATAGCTCTGCAAGCCATGTGCTGACACCGTGCCCCACTGGCAAATGGTGGGCACATTGGCTTAAATAGGGTGTTAAGATGAAGACCCATAAGGAGCTCTAACTGTCCCCATATGTCCTCTGGGCTGGCACAGAGCACGGGACAGTACGGGCTGCCGGGCCAGCCCTTTCTGCTCTGTGTCCTCATCCCAGGGCAAAGAGCAACTTCTGACAGCGTGGGAATCACTCCCCTTGGCAGCGATAGAAGGGACGTGGGAGTATCCACAGTGGTGGATCTCTGCACCCCAGGTGCTGCTGGGAGATTGCCAGCTTGCCTTCGTCCAGGTCAGAGGATGGTTCACTCTCCACATCGTTACATTCTCTAAGTTTGAAAATCATATTTTAGTTATTACTCAATGTTATAACTTTTCTTGTGGTTTTGAGGAAAGGGGTACTCAACCTGGAGACATGATGTTTGCATGCTGTACAACAACTGACTCCATCGAAAGTAAAAATAATTAGGCAAATTAACTCATTTCCTGTGAATTTGTAGAAGAGCTTCAAGTCCCTCAGCAATTACCTATTGTGCACCTCGCATGTACCACTGGGTCAGCACTGGACTTGACTCATAACGAATTACTCTAAGGAAGAAGAGAGCCCTGGCTGGTGTGGCTCAGTGGGTTGAGCACTGGCCTGTGAAGCAAAGGGTCACAGGTTCAGTTCCCAGTCAGGGCACATGCGTGGGTTGCGGGCCAGGTCCCTGGTTGGGGGCGCATGAGAGGCAACCACATCTTGATGTTTCTTCCCCCCTTTCTTTCTCCCTTCCCCTCTGTCTAAAAATAAATAAATATTTACAAAAAAAAAAGAAAGAAGAGAGATTGGGGAAATTTTGTTCTCCATTTGAATAAAGCTGAATTAGAATTTCTACGCACTTCTTGGAATACACACTTTAACACCGAACAGATAACGAGTATCCAAAGGGCCATCCAAAGGAGCAAGAAGCTTATCTTAAGAAGCATAATTCGGCTGGACACATGAGAGATAAGCTGCCCCAATGCAAGGCCATGCACAGACAGAAGAAAAACAGCATTAGTGCTCTACCGACCCAAACGTAATACGCTATGCCTTGTTTTCATGTTGACTTTGGCATGGGCCACAGCACCCTTGGATCGTTCTGAATGATGCTAATGGGAGAATTTGTGTTGGCAAGGGGCCAGGTAAAAGCTAAGGATAAAAGCAGTAGCCAGCACTGTCTACTTGGTCTATAGGGGTTTCGCTAATCACAGAGAGTGACGGCGTTCACAGAGGAAAACATACTCCTTCCCAGTAAGTGGCAAAGGCTGGAAAGCAGTGAGGGAACCCCAGAGCACACGTGGCATGGTCACACCACTCTCACACAGGGAAGCTTCAAGGTGGGAGTGGACGTGGCTGCTGGGCACCCCTGCTTCAGCTTCGGGACGCCCACTGTGTGGGCCCCTCACACTTTTGCCACCTGCCTTGGGAAGTCGGCTGCTTCCAGAATGCCTCCTGGGGAGGCCACCAGCGTGCCTCTGAGGGTGGCCATCTCTCCGAGCTGAGACTGGGCTCTCTTGGCTCCGCTGGTTGCTATGCAGGGACCTAAATTCAGGATCCAGCAACATTGAGATTTTGGTCCGTGGCCATAACGATGACATGAAGAACAAACATACATATTCACATGCAGCCGTGACAGACCACATCCCACTCCGAGTCCACCTTGTTGCCCTTGCAGCCCCTACAGGAGACCACCGAGCCTGCCCCTACCCTCCCTGGCAGGCTGCTGGCCTGCTGGACTCGCCCCACCCCCACCTCGTCCCTCTTTCCCAAAGACCACGGCTGTCCTGACTCCCAGCACTCCAGTTTCTCCTGTGGGGAGTGTGTTTCTCATGGACGCAGGTGCTGTGCACCCTTGTCCGTATGGCTTGTTTCAGCCAATACTGTTTCTGAAACTCAGCTACGTGTAGACCACAATTCACAAACCCCCCGCACCCTCAGATAAATGGATACGTGGTGGTGGGGTCTGTCGCTGGGCACCCTTAGGAACAGAGCCGCCGTCAGCCTGCTCCTGCGTGTGAGTCGGTTCGCAGGTGCACCCATTTCCGTTGGCTAGCTACCGCAGAGGGTGTGTGTTTGCAACCTTTGCACAGAATGGCAAACAACTTTCTGAAATACTTCTGTCAGCCTGCACTCCCACCAGCTGTGAGTGAGAGTTCTTGCCCTTGCTACTGGTAGTCGTGGTGAATTGTCGCCATTCTCAAGGGAGCATGGAGGTGTCTTTCTGCATGTTCATCTGTGTGTCCCTGACCCCTGACTCCTGACCCCGGACCCCTGACGGACCCTTTCAGGTATCTACCCTGTGGTGACCCAGTGGTAAAACCACACCGGGAGAGAGTTTTCCAGAATAAGTAATTTCACAATAATAGGAAACATTTTAAATATGGTGGTGACCAGAAAATAGCTTCATTAGTAATGAGTTTTAGTAGCATTAACTGGGATTAATAACCTTTATTATTATGCACAAGAAAAGTAAACATTTAGAAAGGGGGTGAGACTCATACTCCCCCCTTCCTCTGTAGGAGTTCGTCTGCTGGAGCTCCTTGCCCCAAGCCCAGGAAGCCCCGTGGAAAACGGCCTGACCAATCCGGGCGCTTGCTGCCCGACACGGTAACGGGCCCAGAGCAGCGTGGCTCAAGCGCTCACCCGTTCGGTGCTCGGGGAACAACGTCATCGAGACCGCTCTCCAGAGTTTCACTCCATGGTCCAACGCCCAGAAATCCACGGGAGGAAGTTGGTGTGTTACCCCGGGTTATGTTGTCCTGATGGGTAGGCTCCCCGACTTGCGTTCTGATGACACGCTCCGCAGAGCTGGGGACGAGGCCTGGGCCTGAACCCCGCGCCCCGCAGGTGGTCTCCTGGAGGTGGGAGAAAGCGCTAACTAGCAGGCGTCTTGAATGAATGCCCAACTGCGTGAAAATTAACGTCCAGATTCCAGATGGATCGCTGAGCAAGTGCTTCTCAAACCCATGTGCGTTGTTACTCAAATCCGTAATCCAAAGATCGCGCTTAAAATGTTATTTGACACCTTCATGTAGGACACTGATTAATGCTATGGTCACACGGGGGTAATCGTATTTCCAAATGCAAGTATTCTTGAAATGAGAGTTCAATTAAATATGAGAGAAATGCCAAGATGACAGAAAGAAAAGGCTTATTAAAATATTTCTGGTGACAGCTATATGGAAATATCTAAAACAGACTTTTTTCACTGGTATTGAACATTTCTTTATTAAATGAAAAATAAATACAGACTCTTCCTGTGAAGATCTTTGTGCTAGAATTGCAATTTTAAAGCCTCCCATTGGGGGCGGGGGGTGGAGAGTGGTGAGGAACGTTAAGTAACTCTCAGCCACACCAGGATTCTAACATGCACTTGGCAGCCTCTGCAGACGCACGTGTCACATGTCCTCAGAGGGGCCGCTGTCACTTCTCCCCAGGGATTATTAACGTGGCGGCCTTCTCGGCTCTTCCCCACCTCGGCCGGGCAGATGCTCCCTCCCGCCGCCTGCCCCTCCGCGTTCCTTCGCCTTCCCATTGGACACGTCCCTGGCCTCCTGTCTCCCCACGCCACCCTTCCTCTCCCCCGTGACTCCTGGATCCCGGGCTGCAGGCGACCCCACATTCCCTGCATGGAGGGGGGGGGGCAGAGGGTCGGGAGGTCGGGTGGCAGTAACAGCCCTTCTGAACCCTAGCGGGAGCCGGCAGGGTCCACGCCTCTGTCTCTCACTCCTGCCTCTGATGCTGCGCTTTCTCCCAGAAACGGGAAGGAAACTCCGGACGTGGCCGCATCCTCGGTCCTGGTCCCGCTACTCGGTCAGGGACGCAAGTCCCTGTCCAGGCCGCTGCAGGGGAAGGCGAGGGTCCGTAAACATTGCTCCCGCGGCCCTAAGCTAGCAGGAGACGGCTTCGCCTTCTGTCTACCCATCACGTCGATGAAACGCCATGTGCAAACAAACAAAAGAACAAAACCCTCATTTCTAGCTCTAACTTTCACCATTTCATCACGTGGCCATGAGAAGGGAAATGGATAACCCTGTGTTTGGAGACGACGACACGTAAAGGTCCCAGCACTAATTACACGTGCTCACACACCGCGCCCACCAGCCAGGACGTCTGCGGGGACCGAACTCCGGGGGCCACACTCTCATTCCTCCCCCTTCCCAGGGCAGGAAGCAGAAAACGGCCACACCTGCTCGCTGTCGCCAGCTATTCGGACCCCGTGCATCCACACACCAAACAAAGCAAGCTGGCCAGATTTTAAATAAAATACTCACAGCACTCTTACCGCGACAACTATTGCCTCCTAAAACCCCAGAAGATCACGTGCAGGTCTGGGTCTCCGCCCGGTGGGTGTTCTCAGGAGCAAAGCCCACCTCGCCCGCCTCTTCCCAGTCCTGCCTCCGTCCTGCCTCTCAAGTGGGCCTGGCAGCTGCCACACCCACGCTGGTCCAGGCGCGCCCCCCCCCCCCCCCGAGCCACCCCTGTTAGAGGAGCTGAGGGCCAGCTGCCTGGAGTGTGGCCTAGAAAACCGGGGTTGGCTCCTTCCTTGAAGCCGTGGCCACCTCGCCCAACGGAAGCATCTGAGAGGACCGGAGTGGGGCCTCCCAGAGCGGGGCCTCCTGAACTTGAATTTCCTTTGGCTGACATAAGCCCCGGGACGGCGTGGGGGCCGGGGGTGGGGGGCGCGGTGTGGGGCCATGCCACTGTGGTCTGAGCGTGGGGACCACTGCCAGCTCTGAGGGCTACACTCACCACTCCAACTGCCACCCTGCTGTCCAGAAGTTCCCGAAGAAACATAGTGCGGAGAAGACAAACTTCTTAGGGCTATGCAAGCATAGTCGGAAAAAAAATGTGCAACCAGAAAAGGGTCCTGGGAAGAAGCTCAAATAATGAGCTCAATTTAAGAAATTTGATTTTTTTTTCCCTCCCAAGCTGTCCAAGGGCACTTTTCCCTCTGTAGAATACATTATTTTACGCCTCATGCAAACCATGACTTGTTTGGCTCTAAGCGAGTGAATAGAAATACTAAAAATATTTTGCAACTCGGCCCTAAGGAATTGTGGGGGAAATCCTGGCTGGTCCGCTGGGTTCTGACTCCAGATCTGTTGCTCACACACCACCCTGGGTAAGTCACTTCCCCTCCCACGCCCGACTGTCCTCACCCAGAAGAGCTCCAGAGTAGGAGAGGCCCAGCAGATACAGCAAGTGAGATGTAAATCAAATGTAAAAATACAGATGAAATATGTGTTTTGGAAATTACACAGTGACGTTATCCAGAAATCTGCGTATGTGTAGGATGATAAAATTTACTGTTCATGTAGAGAAAAACTTTCTTCTTCTTTTTAACTTTTAAGCTCTGCAAATATTATGTCATGTTTTAGGGCACTATTTACAAAAAAAAAAACAAAACACCATTTCTGGTATTTAGGAACCAAAGAGAAGCACTTTTAGAAAATCATTTTTAGCCCTGGCTGGCATAGCTCAGTGGATTGAGTGTGGGCTGTGAACCAAAGTGTCGCAGGTTTGATTCCCAGTCAGGGTACATGCCTGGGTTGCAGGTCATGACTCCCAGCAACTGCACATTGATGTTTGTCTCTCTCTCTCTTTCTCCCTCCCTTCCCTCTCTAAAAAATAAAAATAAAAATAAAAAAATTTTTAAAAATTGTATTAAAAAAAGAAAATCATTTTTTCTTGGGGAAGTATGCATGTTAGTTTCTGCCTTGTCTAATTTCACACTAAAGCTAAGACATGAAATATTGACAAAAAAGCAAGTGAAGTTACAAGAGGCAAGTTCACAATTAGTTACTGCAACTTCTAAATGTATTCAAAATAGCTCTAAAAAAATCCACCGTTCAATAGTTAAACACCATATACGTGTGAGAGAACTGAAAATAATGTGTGCATCGCCCCCGGCCCCAACATGGCTGACCTTAGAGTAGAATGTGGTCTGTCTGTCCCCCAGGTGGTTATTTTCATCAAGACTAGGCTGGCTCTCAGTGTATGAATCATTTACATTAATAATTTCCCTTTGGGTTAAGTAAAAACACTGACTATTGTTAAACTGTAAGACGAACCAAGAGCATCATTGACATAGACATTTATAGTCTGTTCTATTCCCAGTAACACCCGGGTGTTTTGAGCTATATTAACTGATCCAAAACTGTTCAAGTTTAAGTTTATTAGATCTATGAGGTCTGTCCAGAAGGTATCCAGCCATGCACTATGAAAATTAGAGAACTTTATTGAAGAAGATACAAAAAAAACATTGTACATAGGACAATGATACCTCAGTCCCCTTCAAAGTAGGCGCCTTGGGACCTCACAGTTTTCCTAATTACCATCAGCTGCCCCATTGTATTTTCCTGAATCTCATTGACTGTCTGAAATCTCTTCCCTTTCAAAGGTGGCTTTAGTTCTGGGAAAAGCCAGAAGTCACAGGGCACCCCATCTGTGCTACAGGGAGGCTGAGTCACCAGTGTGATTTGATGTTTCACCACAGATCTCTGTACAAGACATGATGCATGAGTGGGTAGGTGCACTGTTATGATGAAGCTGCCAATCACCAGTTGCCCATGCCTGCGGCCTTCTGAATCATCTGAGTAGTTTCCATGGAGGAATGTTCAAGCTTACCAAAAAAATCCGATGCAAATTCGTTGCCCTACTTGCTCAGTCATTTTGAATGCAATGGTCACACAGTACACGTGTTCACTCAACAGCCTCTGTCACCCCCACTGACTAGTACAGTGAAGTCATCATTGTTCACACGTGTGCATTCCAGCCCACTCTCCTTGCCTGCCAGGTGACATCCATGTGGTGCAAACCGTTCTCATTATACTAACAATGACTGGACTTTCTGTCGACAGACCTCATATTTCATTTTTAAGATATTTTTAATGTTTCTCCTTGCTCTCAGACTATGAGTTTTCTCCCTTCAACAACCTCACTAGAGACATGTGTTTCCTAGCAGGTTGTTCTTCCCCAGTCTCCTTATTACCTGTGCGGTTCTCGTCCCCGCTGTGGACCAGGAAGCCCACAAAAGGGGCCCTTCGGCATCGGATATAAAGCATCGTCCCTTAGCACTCGCTAAGCATGTGCTAGTATCCCGACCATTTGTCTAAATGATTCTCACAGAAAAGCAGGAACATAACATAATGGTCTTTCAATAGTATTTCGGTTGCTTAGGTCATTTTAATCTTATTTTTCTTTCCTGCATAAATTCCATTTCTGGCATTGATCTAGATATTCCATTTGGCTAAATAAGTGAATATAGGTGTCATCATTTCCATTTTAAATGTGATTTTGGCTAGAAAGTTAGAGCACAGTAATTAATTCTACAGCTGCTACGATCTACTCAAAATGGAAAAAGAAATGACACCAACAAAAATTCTGAAATACAGTATATTAAATCAAGAATGAAAATATTCCACCTGTCAAATCATGTATTTCTGAATGAAAGGCCATTAGGAAACATTCACTTAAAAAAATAACAGTCTTCAAGGGCTCAGCATTATACGTGACTTTGAAAGACCAGCCAGGACGGTGGGTTTTGTTTTTCATACATTTCCATTTTGTAATAAGAGTACTGTTCATATGACAAAGTGAACTGAAATTAGATTATAGAGTATACTCCAACATCCACTTGAAAGGTCTAACTAGTCGTTCTGTCTTGGTAGTACTATCAAAGTTAAGATAACATTTAAATTTGTTGACTACTTTTTTACTTTCCATATTTTGTTGTGGGTGTTTGGGAACCTTATTGAGTGTTTATTCTCACGCCAGAGCATCCATGAAACATACCAGCCGAAAAGCAGAATTTCCCCAGATAAATTTATTTGTGTAGTTACCAGTTTTAAAACCTTCGAGTAGATGATAAAGAAATCAAGATAAAAGGCTTTGGATTTTTGTGTTATCTCAGCCAACTTCCAAAAACATTAAGTGTTCCAAAACTGTAGTCGCATTTCTGCCTTGAAAAACAATCGGGTTGTTAAAGTGCTCAATCGAACGGAAGAAGAACGGAAACACAGTGGGCCCCCGAAGACGGCATTTAAAGCCCGCCTGCTGAGACAGCTGGCGTGCTACGGAGTCTGACCCGCGGCGAGCTCGGAGCTGTGCACCTCTCGCTGCTGGGACAGACAGAGCCTCGGCGCCCTCGTCCCCGACTGGGCGTTGAGATCGGTGACAGCGGGGCCGTCCTTTGGGAGTGATGGAAGGTCAGACAAAAACGTCTTCCGAAAGAGCAACATGGGATACAGTAAGAGCTCGGTTTCCAAAAGAACGCATGTTTGAAGGTGTTCTTCACGCCTGTGGTCTTTCATGCGATTCTGGAAACACTGTCAGTAAAAGTCTGCGCGGCAGAGCGCCCTGCTGGGCGCGAGGCCCAGGACGAACCCTCCCGGTAGCTCGGGGCCGGGGCGCTGTGCCGGGGCCGCGCGCTACGTTTTTGTCCCAGCCGCTCGTCGGTCTCTTTGCAAAGACGTGAACCCCGCCTTACCCCGCGCTGCCACCCCATGCGTCTATCCAGGAGACAGGCGAGACGTGTCAGGCCTTGAAGCATTTCCAAGAGTGCATTGCACTTAAAAACACCTTCTCACGCTCCACCATATTCACTGACGTCGGTCTTCCCAAGCCGACGGAGGGAGAGCTGCAGTCCTTGTCCAGAAAGGAAAGCAGAACCTGGAAGAAGGGCCCGCACGCCAGAGGCGGCATCCCGGCCCGCTCCCGGCGGAACAGAACCACCGGTTCGCCCGACTAACGACAGCCCCGGCCGTGCTTCTCCCACGGCACATCTGCTGCAGGAACTCAGTGAGAGCGGAACCCATCCCTCTCCTTCCCCCCCCTCCGGAAATTTCCCTTTTTGAAGTTACCGGTGGCCTCGCCTTGGAAGGACGGTGGAATGTTTTGAAAAGCTGTATATTTAAAGTAGCTTATATAATGTTTTAGGGTCTATGGTTTCCTTTAAGAATGTGAAGAAAGCTCTGCATCCCTTCTCTGCTGAAAAAGGCCCTGAAGTACCCAACGCTGCATCTAATTTCAATGGATTTATGGAGGCACTGAAAGGGGCTTCCCAGGATCGTGGGTCTCAGGTTGAAACACGCATGGGCCTGGGCGCGGACAACAGTGTGGTGACTGCAGGAAAGGGGGTGTAAGTGGGGGGGCATGGTATGGAGGGGGCCAAATGGGAGTGGAAAAGTACAATAAAAAATGTTGCTATGAGAAAAAAACTCCCATACGTCATATTACTCTCACAAATCTGCATTGCTAGTTCTCAAAATAATTCAGCCCTGTCTTCTGTTTTTAATTATATCATTAATAGTTATTTTAAAGGGATTCTTAAAAATCGCGTTAATCATGGAGGGACAGAGGGCAATACATTCCTATACAGATATAAGGATGACTCATTTTTATTATTAATGTGGAAGTCGAGGAAGCAGAGGACAGAAGGGATAATACCCAGACACTCACCATACCCATGACAAAACAGAAAAGACTAAATAAGTCACTGGAGATAGGGAAATAAAGTCTGTGTAGATTAACCCCCATCTTCCCAACATCAAAGTACTGGAGCGCCCAGGGTACGGCCCTCACACCGCCTCTCTCGTTTGTCCAAGCGCAGGCCCTGAGTAATCGTATCCAGATTCAGTTTCAAATGCCACCTGAACAGTTGGTGCGTCATAAACATTATCTGCAGTCCCTGCCTCTCTTCTGACTTCTAGAATCGCATCAGTATCCACCAGACTTCTCCCTTTAAATGTCTCATACATCTCCGTCTGAAACCCCATTCCCCTTCTCAGAGTTTGTCCTCCCAAGGTTTTCCCCATTTTGGTAAGAAAGCGTCTCCAGTTGCTAAGGCCAAGAGACTTGGTGTCTCACCGCCCTTCTCCGGGAAAAGCCTGTGGATTCTACGTATAAAACACACGCGAACCCTCACCTGTCTCTGGAAATCCTATCCATCAGTGTAAACGGTGCCACTTTCCTCCTGAAACTTTCCCTCATAGACACATGACAAAATGCTCTCTTGCTTCTTTGACATCAAGAAACACCATGGTTTTATTACATTCATCTCATGTTACTCTAAACTTACAAGGAGAAAAAAAATCCCAAGTTTATACATTCTGTCAGTCAATAATTATTGGACCATGGGCAATTCATGTTATTTCTCTAAGCCTCAGTTTGCATATCTGTGAAGTGTAAAGATTAGAAAGATTCATAAAATATAATATAGGCGAAGATTCCATTCATGTAGCCAATATTTGCTGGACAAAGACCTTCCAGACAAGTCACTGTGAACTCATAAAATGAAGCATTTCTGTGTAAGGGACAGAAGATTCAGAATTTGCTCATTATTTGCGAATCTGAAAAGCCATTTTAGCGGACACAGTCTAGCAGTGTAAAGTCTGTAACAGGTAAGAACGGCAAGAAGAGGCATATCGTTGTCGCCCCAATCAGTATTTAGTAAGCATTGGCTACCATGCGCTAAACTCTCTGTGAACACATAGTTACAAGAAATGGAAACAGCACAAACAATTATACAGCATCTAAAGAAATTCGTGTGGCAGCTGGAACATTGCTTAAAAAGTCTTTTGTTATAGCAAAAGCAAACATTCCACATATTTTTGATACAAATGACACACAGCAGCTTGATTTAAAAATAAAAGGGCCCAAGTCCTGGCCAGTTGACTCCGTTGGTTGGAGCACTGTGTCCCATGCACCAAAAGGTTGTGGGTTCAATCCCCGGTGAGGGCACATCCATAGGTTGCAGGTACAGTCCCTAGTCAGGGTGCAAATGGGAGGTGATTGATTGATATTCCTTTCTTACATCAATGTTTCTCTCTCTCTCTGCCTCTCTTCCCACCCCTTTCTCCCCCTGTCTTCCCCTCTATAAAATCAATAAACATATCCTCAGGAGAGGTTTTTTTAAAAAATAAAAGGGCCCATTAACAAATTATTTTGTCTTTGTGACATTAACAAATCTATTAGAGGGACATTTTAATGGATTAACCAGTCGGCTGGCAATGTGAAAACACAGCCTTGCCTAGAATTTAAAATGATTTGCCGAGTCAACCACGTCCTCGAAAACGAAATTAAACAACACCGGCGAAGAATTTCCAAACGGACGGGAGGAAGCCCCGCCTTTCAATCTGTTGTTCTGGAACTGCAGACCCAGGCGGTCTGTGTCTTTTCATCTTCTGAACGATGTCTTTCTTCCCTTTAGACGGGGAGTGCTTCAGAGAAGGTCGGTGTCATCTTTCTGATGGAAATTTCTGCGATGTAATAAACCGAGAGATAAAGGTTGCAGCAGATAGAAGGATGGCAAAAACCGGGGTAAAGACAGAAGTGTGAGTGGCAGGACACAATACTATTTGGCCGCACAGATGACGGAGTCGGGCTTCAGGACGAACAGGAGGAGGCAGCCAAGCGTGGAAGCACAACGGGAATCTGGAAGGAACGCGGCAGAGCAGATGGGCTCACTGTGGAAGCCGCACGGGGCTCCCCGGCCCGCGCTGAGCAGAGAGCGGGCGCAGATTTTTCAGTAAGGATCCAGGCTACTGGATCGCAGGGGACAAACGAGCCTCCTAATTCGCACTCAGAAGTTATCTTAGTATCTCTTTTCCTAGCTTATTACCTAAAAGCACTACTTCTAAAGTTACGAGCTTGGCCTCTTCTTTTACTTTTCCCCACTCTTGTTGAAAAGGTCGCACACCGAAAAGGAGCTGGCGGAAAACGGGTTTATTGTCGTTAAGATCCAATTATGTAGATGGAAGAATTAAAGGAGAGACTTCTTTGGGGAAAGAGCATAAGACAAACAGAACCTGAGCTGAGGGCAATTCGAGAAAAACTCAGAGGAGGGACCGAATCCGTGAGACGAAAAGAAATCGGAGCTCCCTGTGAAAAAGGTCCTTCTCGTTCAGCTAATAAAAATAGTCTTTCAAACAGACTGATTTAAGACTTGAGCTTCCAGGGCGGAGCGGGCTGCCTTTACATCATTAGCTCTATAAATCTGGGGGAAGGCGTGCCAAAGAAACAATTAGCTTGTGCTCCACTACAGGGAAGGTGGGTGAGCTAATGCAGTCTCGGTTGCCAGAAAACGGATGGGAAGCTCATGTTGATGGTCGCTGTTTTGTTTTTCCCTGTTAAACTTTTTCCCCCCAACAAAAAAAAATTCTGGAAAAACATCACAAAAAGTGGAAATTTGTTATTTATCCTAAACCTATATGGACTTTGCATGTTAATTAAGGGCATTGGATTTGTTTCCCTATTAAAACTAACAGTAAATAGTGATTTCAAAATCTCAAGGAATTCGGATCTTTCGCCAATGGACTCATGAATTAACCTAGGAGGACAGCAAAAGCAAACTAATTCCAGCTGATGTCTCGCCTCAGGCGGGTCTCTGCTAATCCTTCTGTCACTGTAAGCGCTATTGACTTTACGCGAGACAGGAGTCCTCTGACCACGTTTGAAGATTTGTAGAAAGTGATCTGCACCATCGCCACATGGAATGCCTTTGAAAACTGCACTTGTGGACGCACGCTGTGGTTCCCTAGGAGGCACACCGAACCAAAGACAACCTGAAGCCCCGGGCTGCCCCATCGGCTGGGTTTAACTTCCCGGCCAGCCCGAGAGCGTGCCCACCTCGCAGACCGTGGCCTGGCCCAAGGACCCGTGCTCCTGAAATGGACCGACCACCATCTCCGCCTGGAATCCATGCACGTGGCACCTCAAGGACATGGCTGAACCACAGACTTTGTGATAGGAAAATAAACAGCACCTAAATTTTAAAGCAAAGATGAGTCTTATTGAGCCCTAGTTCGATGTGTTATATATAATACTTGGATGAACAGTGGATGGAGGCCGATGAGCAAAAGCCGTGACTCCGTTTCCATAGTTGCCTCTAGTCTTTGCGGCTTCCCAGACGTGCCATCAGGGGAGTCTGTTCACAGGCCACGTTCACCTTGCTGCCCTTCCTTCCCGGGCACCTCTGTGGAGCTCGGCAACCGCCTCTTCCTGCTTTCCGTGTTGAGATTTGGTTCTACTGCCCTGTCGTTGGCCTTGGCATCCCAGCCCCGGCCTGTGAGACCATGAATTCAAACTCCTGCGCACTAACCACACTTGTATCCCATTGGCCTCAGTACTGCTTGGTTGGTCTCACCACTGCTGTTTTTGGCTACCTTAGAGACATCTGGGTTCTTTATGGTTTGCATGTGGATGCAGGAATGCCCTTCCTGGCTCCATTTTCTTAGCTTGCATGAACCGTCCGTCCAAACACTCTCTTGTTCCTTTGTGTTCTTGGTCTACTTGCCTTTTACGGGATCCCCCTGAAAAACCCAAACCCGGTCCACCCATTTCTCTGCCTTCCCCACAGGTACACCTCACGTTGGGCTCCTTCCACACCCCTCTGCTACTCTCTTTTCCCTTTTTTGCCTTTGTTACAGGAAAGGTAAAGACTCACTTTCCTAAGTTCTCTTGTATCTGTAAGCTTCATATGACAAAACTCTGGCCAGTTAGCAGGGAAAAAACATGTCTGCAAAAGCTATCGCACTTTCAATTTTTAAAATAATTGTCTATCGTTCATTTCCTTCTTCCTTTAAATGCAAATGTGGTGCCTAGAGTTCTGACAGCCGTCTTTGAACAACGAGCCGTGGAAGTCACCAAGACGCCATCCCTGCCCTCACTGGGGGTGGAAACCACCCGGTGGCCACCACAGACAGAACTCTTGGTGCATGAAGAAAAATAAACTGCTATTTCTTTACACCACAGTAATTTAGCTCTTTGTCACCCAAAGAAGAAAACCTCTGATATTTCTGGTTTGTTGAATGAACCAACCGCCTGGTAAAGAGATGTGCCCTGGCTCAGACTGTTGTCACAATAAAGTTGTGGGCTTGAACATCACAGGGATGCGCAGACGTGCCCCGTGCCCCTGCCCTCCTTTTCTTTCTCTGCACATTTTCCAGGTCTCCGGGGGCGCAATGTTCAGCCTCCTCCTCTCTGCTAACCTTGTCAGTCGGTAGTTCTCCTCCCTGGCTTGTGAAGCAAACACAGGCAGCCGTTCCTTCATCCCCGGGTGTCTGTGTTCTGTTGCCGCCGCGCAGCTCTTCCCCGTCCCACCCACCCTGTGTCTTGTCCTATTCGACTTAGCAAGAGGGTTCCGTCAAGTTCTTCACTCTTTGTTCATACACACTTCAGCTTCTTCTTTCTATTAATTTAATTTTATGTTTTATTGTCTTTTTTCCATTGCCATTCAGCCCCCTTATACCCTCTCCCCACCTCAGTGAGTTATTTTCCAGAATATTCCTTAAGCCTCCTTATCCTCTGTTGATTCCTGTTAATGTTGGTATTTTCCAGGGTTCTGTTATATGCCCTCTTATTTTCTCTCACACTCAGGTTTTTCTCTGCATCTGTATCCGAGTGTACAGAAAACCTCACTCCCGTGCCTTAGAAGGTTTTCAAGAGCAACAAGTTCAACTGTGAATTCATGTCCTTGGCCCCAACCTCCTTCCGTGTTCATTTATTGTCTCAGGGAAAGTCATCATCCTGTATTCCATTATTGATGCCAGAAACGGGGCATTTCTTATTCCTTTACCTTCCTTCATCCCCCCACGAACTTCATCATTTAGCCTGCTCAGTTCCACCACCCAAATGTCTCGGAGCTCTGGACCCCTTCTCCGAACTCAGACACCTTTCCAGACTTGGCCCTCATCGTCTCTCTCCTGGATAACCACATCCATCTCTGATGTGGGCCTCCTGCCCCGTCTGCGCATGTCCGCCCCATTCTCCACCATCCACACCGAGTGGTCTTCCTAAGATGCAGTCCTTATTATTTCACTCCAGCCTGCCTCTCCCCCATCCTCAGTGCCCGGCTCCCACCTCCAGGTTTGAACTGTGGGAAGAGACTCTATATAGCTACATCACGTCTACATCACGTCTACATCTTCGTCTGTGTCTCTATGTCTATGCCTCTATCTAAGTTCTATTGGTAACTGTATCTATGTCTGTATCTGTATCTACACCGACCAATATCTATCAGCAACCCTGGTCCTTTATCTTTCATAGTTTCGTGGTTTTGAACTGAGGAAGAAAGGAGGTTAGGAAGTAAGAGATAATGCACAATTTACCAAAAATGCCAACCTCAGTCACTTTCTAACCAAGTGAGAAATGTCTAACCAAGCTGGAGTAAGAATAAAATGATCCGGCAGCATTTAAACCAGAAGGTCCGAAGCCTTTAAGACTACACTTCATGGATTGGGCCGCATTCTATTGTCTCCTGTTTGGGGCTCTGCCCTGGAGACCCCCCCGTTGTATTCTTCATTACAGTATGTCACAAAGACCTTGAAACGGAGCACGCTTGCTATGCTTTCCCATGAGCACATTAAATACGTTCGACGACCCGGGGAAAGTGTGCAAGAATATCTGGAATGAGTGAAATTGATCTTTCACTTACGCAGTGTCATGTTTACGCGCATGTGTTGTTCTGTGCACTCTGGCACCTACTCTATGAATGTGGTGTTCTTCCACCTGTTTTCACAGAAAGTTGATGAGGTTGAAAGATTAATTTTCTGTGTTTGTAACGTCTCAAAATTCAGGAATTTACATTGGGGTTTTCTGATTGTAACTCCTACTTTCCATAACATGAAAACAAGTTATGCCACGTAGTATGTGCAAGATACACTCATCTATTTTATCTTAATTAATTTAAACTCATGGAATAACTATCCCCCATAATTAAAAGCCTCCAATTTTCCCCTCCGTGCTGACTTCCAGGTGAAATTATTCAAACCAGAAAGAGCTAAAACACCTTAATTAGCTAGGCAACACTGCAAAAAGCAAACACTTCTAGTCGCTTGGCATATACTCATTTATTTAATGAATATCCCCAAAATGCTGGGAAGTCCTTCCCTTGAGCTCAGGTATACCCTGCTACCGCTCGTTGTTGAGTCAGAAGCAAACGAGGGTTCAGTGAGGCAGTCAGAGACTGTAGTGGCTCCACTAAACGGTGACTGCCGAGGGCTCTCTGTTCGGCGAAGGGACTTGGAGGCTGAAGAGAAGAGACAGCAGGTGGGGCAATAGGGGCAATAGGTGCCCACCTTCAGGTAGGACACCCCCAGCAAGCAGCCGAGGCCACGCCCCGACTCTGCTTCTCGCTCTTAGCTCTAGTGAGGCGGGTGTGGTCCTGAGGAAGGGGCCGTTTCACAGTTCTGGAGCTCAAATAAATGGAACGGCCACTTATCAATGTCAAATGAATTTGTTTTCAAGAGTTTTCTGAATCAAACAGTGAAGGTATTTAGGAATCGTTTTCTACAACAAATGGCAACGTGAAGCCGACACAAGAGACGTCAGACGTCAGTCCTGATTGGTAAACTCTATGGGTGTCGGTGGGTGGCCTCAGTTCCCATCAGCGAGTCAGCCTGGGATAAGAAAGAAGTTAGGGGCATCGTCTCCCGGCCTGGGGTGGGGCGGGAATGGGTGTGCTCACACCTGTCCTAAAAGTGAAAAGAAGTATCATCTGATAGGTGCCCATGCCTAGTTTAAGGCCCTCCATTCAGTGTGCTTAATCTGAATGTGTCTTGTCTACACACGCGTGTGCTATGTGCAAAGAGGGGGTGTCCAAGTGGTTACAGCTCTTCTCTTTATGAATGCCAACTGCTCGCTCTGCAGGAGGAACCCCCAGAATAACCTGAGGTTAGGCACAGCTCTGTCTATTCACCTACTGAAGTGAGGAGGAGCACCACCTAGACAGGGAGTAGTCTGTGTCTGAAGGAGGAAGGCAGAGGTGAAGTATAGGATTTGAAGGTTGAGGATCAGACGGTTTAAGGAAGGTCTTGCAACTCAAGGGCCTAATTAAGGTAGGACAAATTCGTGACATAAGAGTTTAGAACTGATGGACCTAATGAGGTAAGGGTGTTAAAGGGGTTTGGATACAAAACCAGAGTTATAAAACAAGGAATGAAGACCTTTTTTGTCTCTACATGAAAATCTTCATGAAAAATAAAAGCTGACTTGTCGGTCAATGGTGGTTCGGACACACAGAGATCCTGGCAGCGAGCAGTGTGGCCACCAGGCCTGCGTCCGGATGGGCGACGTGCAGAGGGACACAGGGAGACCTCGTGTTTTGGGGAGGAGTTGTTCTCTCCCTTTTCCAGGAGCAGAAGGTGAGCTAGTAACTCTCCAAGGGCCACGCATCTTCAAGTCCGGTAGATTTCTTGGCACTGTTTCAATAAAGGTGTTAGACTTTCCTTCCTCTCCACAAGCAGAGTGACCAGCGTGGAGTCAGTTCTGTTCTAATTTTGAAAGCGGACAGTGCTTTGATGATAATGGCACAATCTCTCTGTAGCAATACCACACACTAAAGCTGACTGTTGAGCGCTGTCTGAAAAAAGTACTTAAGTCTTTTCAGCATCCAATTTAAGATCATGGCCTTCATTTAGATTGTGTATTTCCACCTTACTCCCTTCTCAAATTTCGTATTTCACATAATTACTGGGGGAAAAAAACTACCACTATATCTTGGATGTAGCAATGTTGCAAAGGAGTAATTAAATTAGATTTCAAGATAACAAAAACGGAATTTCCATCTCTATTCCCCTTCATTATATGCCAGTTACCTACCAGTGTATTTTGCTATTTATTTGACTATTTACACATTCTCAATAATTTGCACAAAAAGTTCTGAGGTTTCATAATCATCACCAATTATTATAGATTTTACTCTTGCAATAACATTTATGCATAGACCAGTTGACTGTTACAATTCCAACATACGAAATGCATTCCAAGCTACATTTAGGATGTATACCTAAATCTGAAAGTGCGGTCAGATAGATGTTAATGACAAATCTGTGTGACGGGCCTAATTCTCGTTTCTGAGATTAAAATTGACGGCAACTGATAGGATCTCACACTCACTGATGGTGCAGAGTACGCTCAGCTGAGTTTTTTTTAAGATTTTATTTATTTATTTTTAAAGAGGGAAGGGAGGGAGATCGAGAGAAACATCAATGTGCGGTTGCTGGGGGTCGTGGCCTGCAACCCAGGCATGTGCCCTGACTGGGAATCGAACCCGCGACACTTTGGTTTGCAGCCCGTGCTCAATCCACTGAGCTATGCCAGCCAGGGCTCCAACTGAATTTTTTTAAAAAAACACTTACCTAGGCATTCACTCAGCTTATCAGTTACAAATGTCAACCAGCCCAAAGGCTGCTGGTAGGTTTGCACCCCTTCACCGGGCCAAGCGATGTTCCAGTACCAACCCCGTCCTTGTGCCGGCCTTCCCCGACTTCCCTTTGAAGAGTTCCCCGAGGAATGGAAAGTTCAGGGATTGAAACAAAACAGCATTACTTTTTAATTTGTTCATTTAATTTTTATTTTTTTTGCAGAGAGTAAGGTTTTTATTCACTCTCCAAGAAAGGTGAGGGGCAGGGTGTGGAGAGATGCGCCAGCCCTGAGGGGCCTTTGAGCTGCTATTAGATTATAATCAGATGAAAAAACAGCGGGGGCGGGGCTGCTGTTCTGCGGCCCGGGGCTATGGGGGCGTTGTAACAGGAGGCTGCAGCTTGTTCCAGGTTGTCTGCCACTTCTGGGTATGAGGAGCCCGTGGTTCTGTTCTTGCTTTCCAGTAGTAAACAGGTTTATAAAGTTAAAGTTGAGATATCATAAACAACACACATTTAAATGTACAATTAAATCGTAAAATGCACGTCTTTTTATGGCTTCAGTTCTTTCACTCAGTATGATTATTTTGAGGCTAATTTATTGAATAAAGTGTATCACTAGTCCGTTCTTTTTCACTGCTAAAAAGCAGTCTGTTCCTTACGGACCTAACTGAGGCTTTAACCTGTCACGTGCTGACAGGCACCTGGGTTGTAGCCAGCTTTTGGTTATTACAATGAAGTTGCTATAAACACTCATGTGTAATTCTTGGTAGGAATATGTTTTCCTTTCTCTTGAGTAAAGGCTTAGGAATGGAATTGTTGGATCATATGATAGCTCTGTGTACCCCTGCCAAACGGCTTTACAAATGCACTGTACCATTTTTCATTTCCACCAAAAATTCCATCTCTAGTCATTAAAAGACTGAGGACGTGTTTTCGTGGTAACTTTCAGCCAGGAACTTCTCATCTCTTAGAGAATGTCACCAGGTCCCCCCACTATCCCCCCCCAAAAAATGCCACAGCCTACCTCCTCTAGACCAGCTGTGCAGTCCCGCTCAGGTTTTGACTGAGGGGGGCCACTGTCCCTTTAAGGACATGCTCACGGGGGTAATCTCACTTCTGTCACTTCAGAGTCACCTGATCTGAGACCTTAGCTACATCAGTGGGATCCTTCTCCTGTGTCATATGAGCAGTCTAATCACAGGACTGAAATCAATCGCATCCTGCATTGTCCCCCAGAAAATGGTAGGTCAAGAGGACCAGAAGTTGCTCTTTTGACAGGGTCACTAGGCTTGATGAAACTCTAGTCAGATTGTTTAGGAAGAAGAGACGACATTCTTGCAAAGTCTGCACTTGATTTAGGACCCATATAATGAGGGAGTGTTACTAAAAATAGGTGTAGCTTTTTTTTATCCAGTCTGACAAATTCTGACTTGGTTTGTGGTATTTAGACCAATTACAGTTAGCGTGGTTGTCATGGTTAAGTGTAAATCAACTGTCTTGCTATTTTTCTTTTCTATTTTTCTGGCTGTCATTTATGCTTTTTCACAACATCGTTGCCTTCTTTTTTATTAATTAAATATGTGTTATGATACCATTTTATCTTCCATGTTCGGTTACTTTAGAAATTGTTTTAGGGCTTTTAGCGTACATTTTTAATTTACCATCGTCTATAGTCATGAAACACGTTACCATGTCCCATTCAGTCTGAAAACCTTACACTATTTCCCCCCCTAACTTTTGTTATATTATTGACATATTTTAATTTAACTATCTTAGAAAACCTGTGCTACATGGTTATTACTTTGCTTAGATATTCGTTTACCTTTTTTTAAAAATGAATCATTTCTTCGGAAAAGTTTAATCTGCCCTTAATCCTCTCCAGTGTAATTTCCATGTCAGACAGCGTAGGTTTTTTACATCTTCCACTTCTCTGTTATCTTTCTTTTTTGTTAAAACAGAATGCAATAACCATTTACCATTCTTGTATCGATGATAACATCTCGTCTCTTCTGAGCAATTTTGATCAATTGATTCTTCTCCTGTTTCACACTTTCCTACTTTTAACATGCCCGATACTTTTTTATTGCCAGAAATTGTGGTTTTTATCTTATCGAAGGCCAGACATTTTTATAATCCCTTAAATGTACTTGTGCTTTCTTATGGGATGCAATGATGTTACTTGGGAACTGATCCTTTCAGATTTTCATTTTAAGTTTTTTTATGTGTTTCTTTCTTTTTTTAATATCTTATTTATTTATTTTTAGAGAGGGAAGGGAGGGAGGGAGAGAGAGAGAGAGAGAAACATCAATGTGCGGTTGCTGGGGGTCATAGCCTACAACCCAGGCATGTGCCCTGACTGGGAATCGAACCTGCCACACTTCATTTCAAGTTTTTTTACGTGCGAACAGAGCTACCCTGAACTAAATTACTCACTCTGTGGACATAAGGCTTTTCTGTGTGCTCTCCCCAATCAGCCACGAATCTCAGGGGTGTTCAGTGTGGTTGGTGAACACGGCACTATACCAGCACCCTGAGGGTTTTTTCAATGGCTCTTCCCCCAGAGTTCTTTGTCTCTCAGTTCACTCATCTCCGGGACTCCGTCTAGAAGAAACTCTAGGTGTCTCGGCTTCCGTGGGCCCTTAGCTCGCTCTCCTCAACGTAGGGACTACAGAGCCTTCTGCCTAGGTTTCCCCTCCTTGCACTGCAGCTGGACACTCAATCACAGAAATAAATCAAGTTAATTGAAAGAGTATCCTTGTTTTTTTTTCTGTTTCTCAGAGACCACCATCTTTTGTCTGAGGTCCTGCATTTTACAAAGCATTTTCTCATATATTTTGTCCACTTAATGGTCATTTGGGGCAAGAAGGAAAAGTCAGTCATTGTTATTGCATCTTGGGCAGGAATGGAATACCTGGATTATTTTTTATTATTATTATTATTATTATTATTATTATTATTATTATTATAATGACAGTGTCCTAGTAAAAGCAAACCAGGGAAAATGGTTCATCAGCAATCATTTTCTCAAATCTGAAAAGGGTACATTGTGTTCAGCTTTAGTTCTAGTTTTCATTTCTGCAGATTGTGTCTTAAAGGAATGAAATACACATATATGCACACAGTTGTTTTTGTAAACCTTATGTCCCTGGTGTTATATACGTTCCATGTACTCTCACTCCCATGAGAAACTTCCGGGAAACAGCGTAACGGGCAGGATACAGTTCAATGAGTCTTGAATCCTGGCCACCATTGTCTTCATACCATCAAACCCACCTCACAAACCTTACAGTGGCCCATTGCCTGCCAGGCCCTAATAGCATTTCACTAAAAAAAAAAAAAAGAAAGCCGATAAAAAATGTGGTATCTTCCATGAATTTTGATAATCAAATCATGATTTCAACTATGCTGCTATGTTTTAGTTCACACTACTCTCCATATTTTTTATTTTCCTTCATAAGGAAATTTTTGGTGACTCTTTGTTAACATGAGAAATTCAACATTAAAGACTTAATGGTAAAGGTTTAGTATTTAATGTCATATTTTTGACTTCAGATATGAAATACCTGCACCAAAGGAAAATTTTACTTTTTGCCCTAATTTGGCTAGTGTGCCAAACAGAAATGTAAAGACTAGGTGAGTGGGAGCATTTTAACCTAATCAGGCTGAATTTGCAATAATAATAATAACAATAATAACAACAACAATAGAAGAATATATAAGAATAAAAGATAAGCAGGGAATGATGAAGAATTACAAATCTCTCGGTTGCTGCATGTCTAAGACATATTGTATATTAGTATTATTTTAGCCATACTGAGCTCGCCATTAAGAAGACATTTGCAAGGAAAACTGGGAATACTGTCAGTGTTCAAATGATGAGTGGTGTTGCCTTGTAGCTGTTCATAAGAGTAATGCTGGGGCATATGGTTTCCCACGTCTGTGTCGCTTGAACACCAGGCATTAGGACAACTGTGCCTACACAGCCCTTGGCCGCTGCAGGCGCCACACTGAGCATGCTCTGCTCCTCACCACACACACGCGGTTTCTGTTTCGCTTGTGTTGATTTCCCGCTTCGTTTAAATACCAAAAATCTGTTTTTTAAATAAAGAAATATAAAGCAAAGATACATTGTGACTATTCAGTTTTAATTGAGTAATCTTGAGTGAAAATTTATTTGAAAACATTTTGCATCTCCAGCCACATTTCAGCTGCACTGCCTCAGGAAAAACAGTGACCACAAAGGAGCAGAGCAAAACAAGGGCAGAAAAGGGTCCTGCCCAGGAGAAGGGAGCTCAGACGTCAGAGCCTGTCCGGGGGATCAAAGGCAGAACAGGACATGTCTGTACTTGAACACAATCTCATGCAAATAGACCAAGTTCAGGGAAGAACGGGCCAGAGCAGGGCGAGAGCTCAGCTTAGGCACTGTGGCTTCAAGACGGCAGGGACTGGGTGATGATGAACTCCTTTAACTTGACCTCATCTGAGAAGCACTTTATCTGCCCTTCCCTTCTAAACGAAAGCTTTGCTGGAGAGAGCAACCTTGGACGTAGGTCCTTGCCTTCCATGACATAATCAATAAAATACATTAAAAAAAAAAAGACGGCAGGGACCTGCTGGAGCTCCAGCACTCCCAGGGTGTCACTCCCTGGCTTGTGCTGCTCTCACGCACAAGCCAGGGGTGTCCGACTGGCGAGTGTACAGTAGGAAACGAGAGTGAGCTCAGCGCTCTTACTCCTTTTGTCTCATCAGTCCTCGCAGCCATACCTTGAGGCAGGTGCCTTTATTCCCATGTCACAGAGGAGGACACTGAGCCTGACAGTAATTAATTGATCACTGGTTCGCTCAAATGAAAATAGCACCTAGAATTCAATCCCGCGCCTCCTTCCTTTCAAAACGTTCTCTCATGAGCCCGTGCCCAGCAACGGCCCGGCAGGGGCCTGCACGTTGTTTCGTAGTTTGTACTGAAGGACGGTTCGGTGTGGGGATTGTGGGGGGTGAGGGTGAAGAGCGTGTCAGGGGGTACATGGTCATGGAAAAAACACAATAACATTTTGATTTAATTCAGTTTTAAAAACCAAAAAAGTTGAATAAGAGGACTTTTGGAAACTAGACTAACTACTTGTAAAAATGCCTTTCTGTTTGATTTGCCTTAAACGACTTATAGCAACGTTTATATTATTGGGATGCTGGGTCAGTGGGATGCAGTGTACCCACACTATTTCGTTTTCTTGCTGGTGCTTGGCATTATATCCATATAGCCAGGAACTCGAGTTCTCAATTTGAGTCCCCAGTGAAAAATTTTCTGATGCATTCAAACGGTAAATTTTGATTGATCAGGTCCTCAGCAGTCTCACTCAGTGATCAGTCAGAATGACTAACACACCTGCCTTCTTTTTCTGTAGGTCCCGGTTTCCTCGGTATACTTTTAAGGTATTAATCATAAAAGACTGAGAATGGCTCTAGTGACAGGCATTCCAAATTCTCTATGATTTCTTTCTGTACGTTTCCGAAATATAAAACGTAACGGAGTGATCGATAGTGATTGGAGGTGACACGCGTCAGGGTTCTCCAGAGGAACGGAACGAAGGCGTTAGCTCAGGGGACGGTGAGGGTTTGCAAACCTGAAGTGTGTAGGGTGGCGGGGGGGGGGGGCGCGCAGGCTGGGAACTCGGGCAGGAGTTCGGTTTGCAGTCTACAGGCACAACGTCTGTTCCCGCAGAAAGTCTGTTTTCGCTCTCAAAGCTTCCGACCCGCTGGATGAGAGCCGCCCAGATCCACTGGAGTCCACCCCTTACCTCAAGCCCCCTGAGGGCGGGCGTCAGCCATGCGACAGCACACCTCCCTAGCAACACCTGGCATGGTGTTTGAGTGGACCTCCGGGTGCACCAGCCCAGACACGCTGACACAGGAAACCACCTGTCACACGCAGGCAGCATGGCATTTCTCGAAGTGCACATTGAGACATTCCTAGAAGAGTAGAGGGACATGTTTTAGGAGCCCACGAGTGACCGAGTGAGAGATCTGATGGGTGTCAGTGAAACGTTTTCACCTCCTTTTGGGCAGACGAACGTCCTCTGGTGTGGTTCTGCGCCCACAACCCTTCGACTCCCTTCTCACCTTAGACCAGGTCTGGCGCTTCTCCGCTCTCCGCGGCGACCCAGTGAGGCTCCCTGAGAGCCCTGTGAAGGGCAACTAAGGACATGTCACGACGTCTTTTCTCTGGGATATAAAATGCCATTGTCAAATTTTCGCTCTGCGAAAACTTGTTAATGCTCCTTTAATTATAGTTGGATTATTTGTTCAAGCCGATGTTCTTCTAGAAAAGAGAGATCTTGTTAACATTGACACAGAGTCTTCAATGAAAATCCCACGTGTGGAGTGTAACCTTGTCCACGGGGACAGAGAACAAGCCCACACGCCCCACCGGACGGTACGACCTTTTCTGTTTTGATTTTCTGGGTGATCGTGAGGGTTCATTGGCCAAACACTAACTGTGCTGACACAGTTGCTATGTGCCACGGAGTACCTGGAAATAAAGAATCGGCAGAAGATATTTTTTGAATTTCTGTCCCAAGTTCCTCTGTGTGTGTTTTTCCCCCCTTCCCACTACCGCGGGAAGGAGCAGTGACCCCCACCCACACGGCAGAGTGCTCACCGCTCCGCTCCGGGTCTTCGGGCAGCTGGTCCAGGCTCCGTAAGCAGCACTGAGAGCCTCGTTTAAAAAAAAAACACTCATTCGCCAAGATGCACTCAGAAAATTATTAGTCTTTTTTTTTATAGGCCTGGGATGTGGCAACCTGCCATCACCTGCCCAGGTAGAAATTTCTTTTATTTTTTTTATTTAAAATCTTTTTTTTACTTTATTTTTAAATTCATTTTTAGAGAGGGAAGGGAAGGAGAAAGAGAGAGAGAGAGAAACCTCAATGTGCGGTTGCTGGGGGCCGTGGCCTGCAACCCAGGCATGTGCCCTGACTGGGAATCGAACCTGCGACACTTTGGTTTGCAGCCTGCACTCAATCCACTGAGCTACGCCAGCCAGGGCAGAAAATTATTAATCTTAAAGCAGAAATAAATTGGTATTATCGTCGCATTGAGCTGATGGGTAAGAACAGCACGTCCTCAAGGTTATCCACTCTAACACCGTGTTAGGTCGTTCTCTCACTGACCTTGCTTTGGGTGTGCCCTTGGGGCCATTCTCTCCATCTGCTCTTGAAGTCAGACAAACGTTTGAAATATTTAGGCTTTCCTTCTAAATAACTTCCTCTGTTGTCTAACCGTCCACTGTTCTTGTGGCAGTGAACTGCAGGCCTTCAGGTCCCTCGGGGTCTTCCGTTCTGTGTTGTTCCCAACCCCTTGCACACCCCCTGAATGCCTGGGGGTGGGGGTGGGCATCGCCTTTTAAAAAAACTGTAATATGGTGGTGGAATCATCTCAAAATCAGCGATTGCAGTTTGTTTGTTCCATCTCATAGATCTAAACCAGAAGTGTCCTTTTTAATGATGTTACCAATCACCCGTTTATTGGGGGAGGTTAAGGAGGGCAATAATCATCGCATGGCAATATAATTTTGCAGAGGACATTTCTCTGTGAAGAAACAAAGGAGCAAGTATTTGTAGCATGCCTACTTTGTGCCAGGCACCGTTAATGAATACTCACTGCTTTCTTACTCCGCCCATCAACACCTGTAGCCGGTCTTACAGGCCCATGGCACCTGTGTGAAACCCCTAGGGCTGAATGTCTCCGATTCATAAAGCTTCAAGTTTTAGGGCCTGGGGTATCGCCCTGCAATCAACATTAATACTTTCTCACTGAAAAGTATACATAACTGCAGAGGATGAAATTAGTAAAGGCTATAAATAAATTCATGTCAGTTCTGGTCAGGTGTGCTGGCCATGGGTACAGGTCAGAACAAGTTTTGCTGCCAAATAAGAAAAAAAAAATGAGTGGTTTTCCGGTTTTGGTATTGTGAATAAGGGAGAGTGAGCCTGTATTAACTGAATACTAGGAAGAGGAATCTGACATCTAGAGAGGTTCATACAGTCAGGGATACAGAATTTAAACCCAGACCTGGCTGGGTCCAGAAACCGTTTTTGTTGTTCTGTCATTGAACCTAAATTAAAGATTGATGCACAGATGTTCTTTAAGAATATTCAGAAAATTGGATTCACCAAGGGACACTAAAAATAAAGGCTTTCAAAGATTACCCATCCCTGAATCAGTTTTTTAAACACTTCTGTTGAACAGTTTTCCACTGCAACCGCCCATCACAGAACCACAGGGGAAGGTTATTTTTTCACACTCTGGAATTTAACATATTCAATAAAAGGAAAGTTCATATTCTTGCCTTAACTTCTCTAATCTCAAATTAACTCAAGCTGCTAATAAGAGGTTGCTTTGTCACGGAAACTTTGATGTTAGATTTGGTTTGAAATTATTTTCATGGCAACCTATGCAGGCTGTTCATTAATTAGAGTTTGCATTCGCATCTATTCCCATCCTACAAAGGCCTCCCTTTCTCCAGCCCACAAGGGGGTGCAGGTTGTTAGCAGGTACTAGCTGGACGCCCTTAGCATGATGGCAGTGTCCTGTCTCGCCTGGACAAGAAATGTTGGCGGAAGGATTGCAAATGCTTTGGATGCTACTCAGCCGGAACGTCAACCAGGGCTTGCAGAAAAACATGCTGTTGTCCCAGATCCCAGATGCTGCGTGCTAAAACCCTTGGACCAAGCAGTCCTTTTTTGGAAGGCCAAATGTAGTCCCCGTGTATTGCAATGAGCCAAAACTGTCTACACTTACCACACTACCCTTAGGTGAACTTCCCATAATTATACCACAAACAAAGAAACACAGAGTAATCCCAGTGGAATGCTTTCAAAGGGAAATAAATGACATATTGTGATTGTCTTCAATGAAAGCTTAGGAATAATTCATGCCTTAAGGTCTAAAAAAATGGCTCTTAAAAACCAGTAAAATTTTTACTCCTTTGCTGCCATCCTCAGTTAATGGGAAGCCTGTTATAAGATAATCATCATCACAAAAATTTACACTGCAGTCAAATTAATTGAAGATTTGGCAAGAAATTTTCTATTTCATCCATAAATGTGATTTAATAATTATAAACACAATTTTAATTGGCCATGTCTAGGGATTCACTGTCAAATTTTGGTCACTCAGAGAATCAAGCTGTTGAGAACCTAACATAGAGACCAATATTTAGAAAGACATTATGCATTTTCAAAGATGCCAAGTATATTATGCCTACTTTCCTTTTTTATTGATAGAATAGAAAGTTATAATTAGACACTATGCCACCTTAACATAAAACTGAATTTATCTGAGAGAACTATTAAATAAAAAGTAAAGAAAATGATCATTTAGATGCTACTTTTGATCTCTTTTTTTATTGCTGCAGACCTTTATGTCCTTGAATTTTTTTTTTTATTTTAATTGTTGTTCAAGTAGAGTTTTCTGTCCTTTACTCCCATCCCAGCCCACCCCGACAGCCCTCCCTACCTCCCTCCCATTTCCATCCCCCCAGTTTTTGTCCATGTGTCCTTTATACTTGTCCCTGCAAACCCTTCCCCTTTCCCCCTGAAATTCCCTCCCCTCTCCCCTCTGGTCAGTGTCAGCCTGTTCTGTATTTCAGTGTCTTTGGTTATATTTTGCTTGTGATCTCGTTTAAAACCATTGGCAATATATTTATCATGTTGGCCTAAAAATATATCACCTAGGTACTTTTAGCATGAAAATCCCACAGTGGGTTTGAAATGAAAATAAACAGTCCTCTACTTATATTGATGATTAAAGCTTCTAAAATGACATCATTCCTGAGATTCAGTGGAATTTTTCTAATTGCTGGCAAAATTACTTGAGTCACAAATCACTGGAAGCACTCGCTGCATAAACAGTGTAATGGTATCCACACTCCTCTTAGCAAAATTTTCCTTGGACTCCTTTTCCAAAAACTGGATCAACTTATATCTCTAATGTTTTCTAAAAATGCCTCATATTCTCCAAAAAGTGGTTCAGTGCCTGTAACATAATGTATTCACGGCCACTTTTGGATACTTATATAAATGTTTTTCATCTATATAGAAACTTTTCTTACTAAGTAATAATTCCATTTATAATATCACAAAATTAGTATTTACTGTGAAACTGTTTCATTGGTGTTAATAGGCACTTCCATCATCCTGCTAATATTTATAGCTGAGACAGAAAATACATAATTATTAGTTGACTAGTTCATTAGGAAACTCACTCAGGCATAGGAAATAAAATATACCCAGAAAAGACATCACAATACACAGAAAGAAATGGGAAGATGACAACTTTTTTTTCCTGGCTAAAAATACAAATAAAGAGAGCCCAACCACATAAAAACAGACCAACCATACCAACATTTCATTTCCTTCCAATGTAGTTATGACATATCAAAATTGGCTAGCCAAGAAACGGGAGACAAGCTGGAAATACAGTAAAACATTGTCCAAGCCAATTGAGGTAGACTTGCTGTTGTCCTTAATTGTGCCTTTAAACACAGGCAAAAATGAGGAAGAGAATCCACAGGAGAGTGTATGGCGTATAGAAAGGAGGAGTTAGATCCTTACCATCATCATCTCAGGGGGTTTCGATGTGTTTACACTTGTTCTCGTAAAGTATGTATAAATTCATATGACTTAGCTGTCTATTTTTGTTCCAATTATGTATTGAAACGACGATATTAAAACCTCAAATATCAAAGATGCAAGAACTAGATGGCAGAGCAGATAAGGGTCACAAATTAACAACAGTTGTGGAATAACAAGCCAGGGTTCTCCAACAGAGACAGACCCAACAGCATTTACAGGGCGGTGGTGTAGAAGATATTGTATTAACTGGTCGAGGTGCGTACGGCAACTGAGGCCCGAAAACCTGGGGCTCGTACGTCCAAGGACATTAGAAGGTGGACTTCCCAGCTCGAGAAGTGAGCCCGTGGGGGAGAAGAGCCGAGGGAGGGAGGGAGGGAGGGTGCGGCAGGGTGAACAGTGGCGGCCGGAGACTTGGCTTGGCGTGGCGAACGCAGAACCCAGCGCACAGCTGCTGTGCCATGGAGCTGTACGTCTGAAACTTGTACCATTTTGTAAACCAGTGTCGCTCCAGTAAATTCAACCAAAAAGGAAAAAATAAATGTTTGTTGCTGTGTTTTAGAAAAAGGAGGCAAAGAAGAGAGCACATTCGCCCTTCCTCTGCCTTTTGCTCTGCCGGAGTCTTCAGTGGACGGGCCGGGGTCCACCCGCACTGGCGAACACGGACCTTCCCACGGAACTCAGTCCACGGATTCGAGTGCTAACCTCTTCTGGAAACAGCATCACAGACACACCCAGGAGTGTGTCTGGGTGTCCTTTACCCTCGTCAAGTTGACACATAAAATTAATCATCACAAGTTGTAAGAAAAAAGTTGACTGGGAACTTCTCTATGTGAAAGACTGGTTGATTACGGTAGATGTGACAGAGGAATTCCGGTTCACCGATTGGGTGTTTCTGTCTTGGCAAGTTCACGGGGGGCCAGTCTAGTCCTTGGGCCGGCAGGGTGAGACCTTGATCGCTTGTTACTTTGGTTCAGCAGGAGGAGGCGATGAAGCACCCGAGAACCTATTTACACTGTTCAAACAGCCTCGCTCCAAAGAAACAGAAGATAGAGGGGCCAATTTATTAATTTTCCAAGGGAAATTTATAATGAGAGAATAATAGGTCTACTTGGCCAATTACATACTAGAATATCTTTTCCTTAATCAATGATTCTCTAAAGCCCTAAATTAATTCATCCAGTTTCTCCATCACCATCCACTTGCTTAAGGTTGAACAACACATTTTAATTCTTTATCAATGGCTGAAACCCTTGAAAGGAGGCAGCCCTTTTGTTCGTAGGATTCACCGAGCTCAGATCACTCTTTCAGGCTTCACTGACCACTCGCTGGGGCCTGTGCCTGTGGGGTAAGATGCCTGACAGTCGTCTACATTTAATTTACGTGATTTCTACGTTGCACCTTCCCCTGCAGTTGAATTCAAACAAATTGGCCGTATGCTTGCTGCAACTCCACTATGCGTAGCAAATGGGTGTGATCTGATGTGTCACTCTCACATGTGATGGAGTGGAAGGGGCGCTGAGCTTCCAATCAGAAGCACTGCGTGCCCAGGCTGTTTCTGCCGCCCACTGTGTGTCAGACACAAAAACAAAAAAAACCCAGGCACTATGGTAGTAATTTTATCTTCAGTCATCATTCTTAAGAAACAATAATGCCAATTTACTCGAAACCTAATACAATTTAAAAAGTAAATTTGTACTTCAGTCACCACATCGAATTAACTGGTGAAGATGTCACTGTGAAATGTGCCCAGTTTACAGATACACGTGCGTATGTCAGCATCTCTGAAATAAGTCTGTTGAGCTCTGAAGGTCCGCAGCCTGTAAGTGTGGACCCACTGGCTATTCACAGACCAAATGCAGACAGCAGCAAGTGTCTGCTCCTAACTTAGTAAGCCCGATGTGGTCATTTATTTAGTCTCTTAGAGCCTCCGTTGAACAGTATTCCTATTACCGGCCGTGTCTTCGTCATTCATCAGTTATGAAGTGCCAGTGAGACCAAGCATGGGGTTCACAGAGAAAGTCCTGGTTCTCTTCTCTTACCCTATTTGCCGCAGTCAACGCTATCAAAAGGGAAAGTGTGTGAAATGGTGAAAGTATAATGGTAGTAGAGGTCGTCGTAGAGGGATCTTCCAGGGAGATGACCGAGTTCTTTGCCTACTCTCTGCCTGGAGACGGAACCGACACCCTGCACCCCTGTGGGAGCGCCCCCAGCCCCACGTTCTCCAGCCAGCACACCGGAAAAAACCTCCAATCAGAGGAAACAGCATGCCGTACCACGTGGCATTTTCAGCCCAAGGAAAACACATCGGAATATTTCTTGAATCATGTTGGACGTAAACTCCGCATCTTCCCACAGAAGAACACAATCCGTACATGTGTGTCATCCAGAGAAGATCATCTGGTTCAGGTGGGCACGGCCAACACCGCCCTTTCGGGGGGCATCAGGAAAGCAAACAGCCGTGACGGCAAAGGAGAGCGAGAACCGGACGACAGAAACGGTCAGAATGTGCAACTGTATTTGAAATCATAGTTCCTGGTGCTCAGACACATAAACTAATGGCCAGTGAGTGATTCGTGTCTTTTAAAGGAGTTGCAGATTATAGAGAGAATCAAGACACCATGAGTTTGATGAGAAGCCAGAGAAAAATAAGGAAGTCGTGTCACTTGTTTATTATTATACACTTTACTGTGAGTGACAAAGTCTACATTGTAGATGAAACTATTTTCCAAGGGAAGGAAAACAAATCAATACTCAGTGTGGCACAGCCTGGCAAAACTTTCCATTCATGAAGACTGCTATTCAAAAGTTAGTGCCTTTCAAATTAAAGGATCTGAGGCAGGTACAGAAGCTATCTGAGAAGATCTACAGGAAAAGCCATAAGATTAAAAGACGGTAAACTCTTAGGTGCTTTAAACCAGAAGAGAAAGAGGAAGAGACGGCCTGACTGATCGCAGAGAGGCGATGAGCCCAGAGAACCACCCCCCCCCAGGGCGAGCGAAGCGGGGGGGTGGGAGGGAGGGTGCAGCAATCAGAAACCCGACTGCCAGCGGGGCAGAGAGGCGTGATGACTGCAGACACTCAAAAGTCTCAGCCCGGAGCCCACGCTGACACATTCAAGTTCTATCTGCTGTGTCTTCTTTTCAGCTCTCTGTTGTGTTCTGCTTACACGTGACTGAATATTATCTTTTCAATTTATCTAGGGAGCTTTATTTTCTAAAGATGTCCTCAGAGACACGCTTCCAGCAAGCCTGTTTCTCATTAGCGGACATCATAAACAGGAGTGTGTTTACAGCGCGGCCCCAGACAGCACAGAATTCCCTTTTCTCCCAGGGAGGCCCGGTGGGCTGAGAGCGGGGCTGGCACCAGCGGGGTGAACTTGGGACCCGGCTGGGACAAGACAGAATGGCGGTCCCTGAGATAACCTTTAAGTAGCCACATGCATAACTCTGTGTGACACAAAGACAGACCGTTGTTTTGAACACTATCTTAAGTGGTTCTAAAATATAAAAATCCATTCATGCAGAACTTAGAGTGTGTGGTCATTTAAAATGCTTACCTTCTGCTCAGTAAATGTTGACTGCCCACTGTGGACAATAAAGAGATATGACGATGTCTAAGACATTCTTAAGTGGCTCTGGTGACTCATCTGACTTACTGTAAAAAATTAAACCCTTAGAGATCACTCTTTAATACCATAGGGGTGCTTGGAAAATGCAGTTAAGCCAATTACCAATTAGTGAAGCCGGTTATAATTATAGTCATCAGTGGAAGTCAACAACATTATCCTAGGAAGTAACTGAGAAAGTTCGCAAATACGTTGATGAAAGAGAACATTTGCACGTATTTTCACTGTTGTAAAATACTTCTCTAAGGCCTTGGCTAGCAAAATTGATCATCAAAAGGAAAAGTCCACTCACGTGTACCCACTCACGCTGTCTTCCTTCCATGGAGGTGATTTCACTATCACGACGGTCGCAGGCAGCGAGACTGGGAAAATTCAGACAAAAGACGATGTAGCTAATTTACCCAGAAGTACTTGGGAGTGTGGTACTGAATGAGGAGCCAGTGGCGTATGATTCAGAATGGTCTGTATGAATCTGGCTCTTTCTGAATTTGTACGTAATGGTTTACTGTGATATTACTGTGCCCAGAGTAGTATGCATAGAATATCAGTGGTAAGTATGCAATGCAGCTCCTTTAAATATTAAAAAATATATACAGAGGATTTTCAAAAGAATATATTTTTATTCCTGACTCTGTTTAACATTAAGCAGAAGTCTAGTCCCCAGATAATTTCTGCAATATTCTGGGACCCCTCCACTTCAGGTATTAAAAGATAATACTGAACTAGTTCCAAAAGAGATTATTTAATCTAAAAATGCTATTCATTTCCCAAACAGCTCATTAATTGCTTAAGAGTACATGCTATCCCTACATATTCATATGACATTTAACTTTGTCATTTTTATGACTATAATACAAATTGAATTTTAAATCAGTTATTTCTGTCTTTATAAAATAATTCTTAAAAGGAGTTTACATTTACATTATATTTTTCTTGGTAACAAAATAGTAATTCCAAGTTCAAAATTTTATAAAATGTAAACTGTTTCTCAAGGTCTCAGTACATGTCCTTGTGGGAGCTAAAACACACATGCATTTGAGAGGATGGCAGGCGGAGTAAAAGAAACCGCTGTAAAAAGTTTACGTACATAGTGATGAGAATATTCTCCACTAATTTTTGTCACCATTACTTTTTCTAACTCTTGAGAAAATATAGTATGAATTCCACTAGTAGTAGAATTCCACTAGTAGTAGAATTCCACTTTAATTGTGACGATTGCGTCTCGCTGCAGACAAGTCTCTGCAGACTTCTGTGGCCGTTGAGAGAGGAAGAGGCAGGGAAATGGGAACGGGACGGGAAGGCAAACAGAGACGTCTGTGCCAGCAGAAGGGAGGTGAGCAGAGTCAGCTCAGTGGACACGGGAACTGGAGCCTGGGGAGGCATCTGGACGAAGCCCCCGGAGGATGCAGCGTATCGCAGACCGTATCTGTCTGCTGAGACTTAAGTGACCATGGCTTTGGAACGTAGCTTTTGTGCAGAGCTGCTAGCAGGGGTGGCCAAACTTTTGGCATCTCTGGGCCACACTGGAAGAAGAAGACTTGTCTTGGGCCACACATTAAATTTGCAAACATGAATGAAAACTGATGAGCAAAAAATGGTTTTAAACAAATGTATGGTTTTGTGTTGGGTTGCATTCGTAGCCATCCTGGACCACATGAGGCCCGTGGGTGGTGGGTTGGACATCCTTGCGGGGGTGACGAGGTCAAGGAAGGTGTTTGGGAGAAGGCGCAGGCCTGTGTCTCTCATGAATGTTTGTCAGGTGGAGTGCTCTCATCAGAAGACGGGGAAGGAATCTTTCCCTGAAAGAGAGAAACCTTGAAGAAATTACGATCCATAAATAGCTAGTTTGGCAGCAACCACAAAGGACAGATTTTGGGGATCCAGATTTAGTATTCCTTATTTCCCTGCTCCTAATCACCAGTCAGGTCATTGTATTACAGTAATTGACTCGGGATTATTCAAATTTATTTCATCTTCACTATATATATATATATATATTCCAAACTGATATACTCCAAACTGATTCAAAGCAAAACAGAAAACTCTTACTTGGTTGGATTTTAGCAGAATGACGTTTGGAAGAGCAGCTTGCTTCCCCAAAGTTACGAGCAGGAGACGGCAAACTATTCAAGGGGAGGGCGCTGTGGGGGCCTTGACCTGGGAAAAACGTGAAATGCCTAAAATAGAGGGTGTTCTGCTAAGCAGAACAGTTTTTTTTTAAGTTGATATAAAATTCACGTAACTTAAATTCACCATTTGAACCACTTTATTTATTTTTTACTTAACATTTCCTATTATATAAGTTTGAGGTATGCGGCCTTATACCGCAACACCTGCCTCACTGCGGAGTGGTCACCGTTACAGACGCAGCCGCCACCCCGCTGCGGACAGCGGCTCCCTTCACCCACTCTGCCCCTCTCCGGCGCCTCTCCCTTTGGGCAACCACCAGTCTGTTCCTTGCTCCTATGAGCTTGTTTTTGTTGTATTTTCTTTTTCTTTTTCTTTTCTATTTTTTATTCATCTATTTTCATTGAATGTACTGGGGTGACACTAGTTGATTAGATTCTATAGGTTTTGGTGTACAGTTCTACAACACAGCATCTGTATATTGTACTGTGTGTTCACCGCTCCAAGTCAAGTCTCCTTCCGTCACCCTTTATCCCCCTGTCCCCTCTCCTACCCCCCTACCCCCTTTCCCTCTGGCGATCACCATACAGTTGTCTGTGTCCATGCATCTTTTTCTTCTTTGCTTAATCACCTTTCTCACACAGCCCCCAATCCCCACCCCTGACAGCTGTCAGTCTGTTCTCTGTATCCATGAGTCTGTCTCCACTTTGCTTGTTAGTTCAGTATGTTCTTTAGATCCCTCATATGAGTGAAATCATACGGTACTTGTCTTTCTCTGGCTTACTTCCCTCAGCATAATACTCTCCAGGTCCATCCACGCTGCCACAAAAGGTAAGGTTTGTTTTTGTTTTATTGTGTTTGTTTGCTTTGCTTCTTTTGGGATTTCACATAGGAGTGAAATCATGATATTTCTGTCTTTCTCTGCCTTATTTAATTCACTTAGCTAGCATAATACCTTCAAGGTTTGTCCATGTAGTTACAAATGGCAAAAGTTCATTCCTTTTTATGGCTGAGTAGTATTTCATTAGCATCTTTTAAATGCTTTATCTATTGATGGACATTTCGGTTCTTTCTGTAGCTTACCTATTTTGCATAATGCAATGAACATAGAGGGGCATGGACTAGCTGGCTCAATGTGACTAATTATTAGGAAAATGCAACTCAAAGCCAGAATGAGATACCACTTCACACTCATTAGAATGGCTATTATCAAAAAGGCAAGAAATAGGGGGTGTAGAAAAAAGAGAGGCCTCATTCACTCTTGGTAGGGTTATAAATTAGTGCAGTCACGAGGAAAAGCAGTATGGAGATTCCTTAGGAAATTGAAGCTGAAACTACCATGTATCAGCTCACACACTTCTGGGTAAGAGCTATTAGGAGAACACAGGAACGTCTGAACCATTTGAAAGTGTGTGCCATTTCGGTGGTTTATGGTACAAAGTGGGCAACCGTCATTCCCCACAGTAACCACATACCCAGGAGGACCTCATTACTCCTGCTTTCCTCTTAGACCAACTGGTTGTTAACAGGTGTGTTTAATTTCCACATATTTGTGAATTTTTCAGTTTGGCATGATTAAAATTATTTTGAATTTACTGAGATCTGTTTAATGGTCTAAGATACGGTTAACTCCAGAGAATATTCTACGTGCGTGTGAGAAGGGCGTGTAGCAGCTGGTGGTGGTTGTTCTATCAATGTCCTTTGGGTTTTGTTTGCTTGTGGAGTTGTTCAAGTTTCTACTTCCTTGCTGACGTCCTCTCTCCTTGTTCTATCCATTATTTAAAGTAGAGTACTGAGGTCTTTGACTATTGTTAAATTGTTTATTTCTCTCTTTGCTACATCAGTTTTTGCTTTTGTATTTGGGGTTCTGTTTAGGTATATAAGTGTTTACGGTTGTTAGAGCCCCTTTAATTGACCCTTCCATCATCATATAATGTCCTTTTACATCTCAGAAAAAAATTTATCTTAAAGTCTATTAAATCTATTTTATATTTTACATCTATATTATCTTAAAGTCCACTTATCATGTCTTTGAAATGAAAGTGAGCCTCTTCTTGATAGCATATTTTTGGATCATTTTAACATATCCATTTGCCAGTCTTAGCTTTTTAATTAGACAGCTTAATGCATTTACATTTAATGTAATTACTGAGAAGGGAGCATTTGTATCTGCCATTTCCTTGTTTATTTTCTGGGACTTAATCTATGACACACATATTTCTATGTTTATGTTCTTTGATTTCTCCATTCTTTATTTACATTAAATAGATATTTTCTTGTGTACCAAATTTCTTGTGTACCATTTTAATTCCCTTATTTGTTTACTTTAGTATATATTTATGTGCTATTTTCTTAGTGATTACCCTGGGGATTTGATTAACGTATTGATTTATTACCATCCAGTTCAAATTAATACCAATTTAGTTTCCATATCTAAAAACTTTGTCCCCATGTAGTTTGATATCCCCTTTATGTTATTATTGTCACAGTTTACAACTTTACACAGAATGTGTCCAGACATATAGATGTATAATTACTTTATGTAATTGTTTTTATTAGATATCAGAAAATATGAGTTAAAAACTCAAAAGACATTAATAATTGACTTCAACATTTATCTATGTATTTACCTTTACTGCTGTTCATTGTATCTCCATGGAGATTCAGCTTACTGTGTAGTGTTCTATTTCTGCCCCCAAAACTCCTTCTGGCACTTTCTGTAGGGCAGGTCTACTAGCAATGAACTCTGGCATTTGGTAGTTGTTGGTTATCTGGAAATGCCTTAATTTCCCTTTTAATTTTAAAATATAATTTAACCAGAAATCTTAGTCGACCATGTTTTTTTTAGCACTTTGAATATACCTTCCTATTTCCTTCTGGATTACATATTCTTTGAGGCAAAAATCTAATGTTATTTTATTATTAAGGACTCCTCCCTTGTATGTGACCAGGTGTTTCTTTCTTGCTGTTTTCAAGATTCTTTTTTTGTTTTGGTTTTTGACAGTTTGTTTAAATGTCTTTTTTTTCCACCATTACATCTTCAAATATTTATTCTGTCCCCCTTTCTCTCTTCATCTGGGAGTCCCAGTCCCGCTGTACCTATGGTTCTATGCCTGAGGGCATCTCACAGGTCTCTTATGTTCTGTTCATTGTTCACTATCTTTTTTTTCTTTCTGTTGTGCAGACTAGACATCTCCACTGGGATCTGTCTTCAAGCTCACTGAGTCTTTCCTTTGCTGGCTCAATTCTGCTGCTGGGGCCTTTTAGTGAATTTTTAATTTTAATGTCTGTACTTTCCAATTCCAGAATTTCTATTTGGTTTGGGTTTGTTTTTAGTGATTTCTGTTTCTTCACTGGTATTCTCCATTTGGTGGAACATCATTCTCATGACCCCTTTTAGTTCTTCGGCCATGATTTTCTTTATCTATTTGAACCAATTTAAAATAGGTGACTTAAAGTCTCTCTATATGAAATTCAACTATCGGGCTTTATCAGAGCAGTTTTTATTAATTGCTCCTTTTTCCTATGTTCTGGCCTGTCTTCCTTGTTTCTTTGTATGCCTCATATGCTTTTGTGAAAACTGGACATTTAAAATATTATAATATGACAACTCTGGAAATCAGATTCTCTCCCTGCCCCAGGGTTCATTTTCTGCTAGTTGTTGAGTTTTGTTTAGTTATTTTTTATGACCTAATTTTGTAAAATCTGTATTCTTTGTCATGTTTGGTCACTGAAGTATCTCTTCTGTTACCTTAAGGGTCAGCCAGTGATTAGACAATGTTTTTAGATTCACTCTGTGTGCGTATTGGCAGGACATGTCCTTAACTGTCAGTGAGGCGGTTTGAACTTGGCCTTAGCCTTCACTTTCCACTTGTACCAAGCTTGAAGGTCAGCCAGAGGTGAGTGGTTGGGGCATTCTCAGGTATTTCCTGAGCCAGTAAGTGTAAAGTTCTGGGCATGTGTGTGGCCTTAGAGACCCCAGCAATATGTCAGAGGTTTTTAAAGTCCCGTTTCCCCAAAACATCTCATTCCTTACACTTTCCTTCTAAGTGCTTTGTTTAGCCTGTTTTACCTCAACTTTCTTCCACTGCCCCAGGCAGCAGCAAATAATACATTTGTCTATAAATATTTTTGACAAACATTGCCCTTTTAGCCAGTTCTCCAGGGAACCACCATACAAGGTTAAAAAAAAAAAAGAAATCCCTCAACCCTCAAAGTCCTTTTCTTTGCAAATAAGGTCCATTCTGCTCCCTCTAGTCCTGACATCTGTACTAGGAATGTGGCCTGTTATCTTCAAGGTCACGGCCATGGTAGTGAGTAGGGAATGGGACCAGAGCAAATTCAAACACCACAATACTGGGCTCTTACTGAGAATCAACCACATTTTTTTCTTGATCTAAGCATTCCACTGGTTGCTGCAAGCTATTGGTTAGATTCCAGATTTCCAAGATTGTTGATTCTGACAGTTTTTGTTAGGATTTCTGCTGCTTTCACGAAGGGACAGACTTTTTCATTTTTACTGCACCATTTTTTCTGACCTTCTCTAAGCAAAATCTCCACACAGGTATAAGCCAATGAAAGCTTTCTGTGAGCTGTTAAGTTGTTTTTGTTATTGTCATCTTACTAACACCCTATTATTTCATTTCGTTTTTTTAGTCGAGAGAGAATGTTCAATTTTATAGGACACTTTATAGACCACTTCCTAGAAAATAGCCATGCATAGAACAAGTTCCTCTTGTTTTCTAAACTCAGCCACTGACACTAAAAGTTCTTTAACAGGGCTGCCTTGTGATCGCGCCTGCGGATAAAATATCCGTGACTGGCCCACTGAGACCGTGGGCCTTGTGATTATTAATGCCACTTGTGGGGGAGGCCTTCAGGGTACACTTTGCAGTGTTCAGCTTATCTTCCCTTCTGAACACAATCACTGTGGCACTGATGCATCCGAGACTGCTGTGCTTGTATCACTGAAGAGTCACTCTGAACTATGATTGTCCCTTTAAGAGACTCGCAGGCAATGATGGGACGTAAAGACGCCTAGGAAAAAGAGAGCAGAGCGTGCAGAAAACAAGATTAGTTTTCCTCACTTGACCTTTACCAGAGAGAATTAAGCTCAGATGTTTCAGCAGCGGCGGTTTTAGAGGATGCCGCTCTTCCTCTGTGTTTAGAAACTCCAGGGGGAAAGGCTGCAGGAACTTCCGCTCCTCTCTCCCCTTGCTACCCCCATGGGACACGACCTGATGTGAATGTCACAGGTTAGTCCAGAACCAGGAACGTCACCAGATCGGGGTTCCAGAGAAATGCCCTAAGTTCTTCCCCAGAGCTCTCGGATAAAGGCATCCTTGGGGGGACCTGCAGGTGACGGTTTGCCCATTTACTCTGTGGACGTACATGTGAAGAGTAACTATAATAGTTGTGGGGGAGGCAGGCACGTCCCATCCTCGTATGTTGCCATTTGGATTGTCACAGAGCATCAGTGTCGACGGCAGGAGCGACATTCCCAGTCACGGGGACATTGAGGGCCCAGCGTCCTGCTTTCCCAGGCCAGCGGTTGCTGTTGTTCAAGTTCACTTTCTTTGAGATAAGAACCCCAATCTTATTTCAGAATACGTATTCTAAATCAATGAGAAAAATCAAATGTCTTCAGCTATCATTAAAAATAAATTTAAAAGAGGAAGCGATTAAAAAAAAGAAAAATCAAATGTCGAAACTTAGTACTCAGTCTTTTCGGAAAGAAAAGGCATGCCCACGTGGGGACTGTGAGGTGCACAGTGTCCGGGCACAGAGCGTAAGGTTTTCAACCAAATGCCGCCCAGCCAGCCAGCCCAAAGGGGCTCACTGCTGGCGCTGACAGTGCCCCGCTCCTTGGACACAGAGCGGCCCAAGACTTACTGGGAACGCACAGGGAGCCTTTGCAGAAGAGCAAGGGACTGCTCCCGAAAGAAAGAGTAAGATCCCATTCCCCATCCTTTGAGGAAATCCCAACAGAGATTAGTAGGCAAGAAAGCTCACTAAGATTTTATCTTCCTGGGAGATGAAGACCTTATAGAGAGGGGCTGGCACCAGCGACAAAGCACAAGGTCAGGGGTGAAGGTCTGGGTGAAGGGGTAGTGCTGTCAGAGGTGAGCTTCTTGATAGTGAAGACATTAGCAAGGGAGAACATGCACAAGGAGCAGCAAGGGGCAGCACCCCCTGGAGAAATCAAAGAAGAGAGGAGAAATATGTGAGCTAACGAGCTGGAGCTGGACTGGAAATGTGGATGCTGGAGCCGGCTGAGGACCCGCTACGCAAAACCCTGGAGCTGAGAACCGGACCCCCAGCAAGCGAGAACGGAGGTGCCAGGCAGCTGGAACCCCAGTGGAGCCTGCCCGGCACGTGGCCCTGTCTGGGCACCTTCGGGGCAACATGGTGTGGGGCAGGTCTCTTTGGGCCCTGTTAGGAAAGAGGGGGCAAGAAACATGGGCAAAGCACCCATTCTGAGCAAACGCCACATTCCAGGAGGCAATTTTTAGTTCTGCAAGACGTGTGTGTTCCTTAAGTCAGCCTTAGGCGTGGCTCTTTGAACCTGTGCCGTGGGGTCAGCAAATCAAGGTGCCTGGGCAGAAGGGCAGGGCCAAGAGGAGAAAGCGCAGGGCTTGAGGGGCTGTGCCCTCCATGTGGCCGGGGAGCCGGGAGGAGGGGCAGGCCACCGGGGAGGATGGAGCGCACGGAACGGGTAAGACATCAGAGGCTAAGGGTTTCATCTGACTGCGAAGTCCAAGGCGCGGTCCTCAGAGAGAACCAGAGGAGCAGGAGGTGTATCTGTAGAGGTGAGGATGGGGGACCCCGGCAGGCTAAAGATCTAGCGTGGTGTGCACCATCCGTTTCAGAGCAGGCCAAGGAGGACGAGGGCACAAAGAGGAAACGGGGGTAGGGAAACAATATGAAGCTCACGAAGGAAGAGCCAGCCCGTAACACATCACTTGGGTCATCGTTGCTGGAGGGAGGTCACATATTTGGCACTGAGCTCTACCGCAGGCAGAGAAAAGGCAGACACACCATCTGATGACATATGCATAGTGGCCATGAGATAAGAATAAACCAGTTACTTTGGCAAACGATGTGTTTTCCTAACAGTAAGCCTGAGGAAAAATTCCTGCTGTGGTTCTTTAAAATGAACGTGTTATGTGCTGTTGTTTCTAGAGTCCGAGAGGAATTTAGTTTTTAAGTCTGTCATGAAACATCTACATCTCTGTACACACACACACACACACACACACACACATATACACACACACGGTCCTCCGAATCAATCCTTCCGTCACCCTTCCCTGGCCCCACAAATAATTCTCTGATTGTCCAGATTTTCCCCATTACCCATTAAAGTGGCTTCGATCTTATCCTGCCTTCTCCCATTAAAAATTAACTCTCTAGCCTAACTTTTCAGCACCCTGATCTCTTTAAGCAACTAATCTGATACACTGAACATTTTCCGGAAGCTGTGATAATGAGTTAATATGTTACCGCTTCTGAAAACCGTATTAACTTCACGGCTTCTGGTTGTATGTCAGGCTAGAGATTTTTAACTTTGGCTTTTGTTGAGCAAGAGCTGTTTTCTTTCCTTTTTTTTTCCCCCAAAGACAGCATAAGTGGCCCACTAACATGTCAGATACGTGCAGAAGGAGCTGCCCAGGTTAAGGCTCATTTATTTTTTATTCTATCATGTGCCTGTTTCATTTGCGGTGGGTCTTTGGTAGGCAAGTGACAATTTAGTCCTTGGTCAGGAGGAATCAAGTGGTGGTGGTGGCTGAAGCTTAAGATGAACAGTTAGAAATCAAAAGCCACGAAACTACTAGCACGTTTGCAAGCTGGAATTATGCCTTCCATGGAACATGATCCGGAAGAGGGATGCACGGCAGGGAGCAGTCATTGTGAATTGTGAGGACCCGGAAGGTCAGGGTGGTCTGCTTCCATCACGTGCCAGAAGGAAGTTAGTTCCGGAGGGCCCGCGCATTAGGATGAATGTCATGCTTCTGAGCACAACCGTGCACGGCGGTTACATTTCTGCGCCATACACTAGTCTCAGCTAACTGGGGAAAAGTGCAATAAAAACTTTTCCAATGGTCAGCTTAGCTTTACGAAATGTGGGTGAAGCACAGTGAACTTGTATATAAAGTGTACGTGGTCTATTCTCAAATATCTCGACATAATTGTGGATAATGAATCCTTAGATTATTTCTTTTCTGTTGTTGTTATCGTTGGGATTTTTAGCTCAACTCCCCAGTTGCAAAACAGCTTCCTGAAACAAAACAGAAAAATACCTAGACCCAGAGAAGAAATTTAGAGGCAAAGGGCCATTCAGGTGCTCTTGTGTTGATTTTGAGAATAACTTTCTCACGATCCAGTTACTGAATGGTGTTAAGTGGGAAGTTTGAGATTTTCACTGTTTATATGTTATCTGTCTTTTAATTATAGAAAGTATCATGCATATGCAAAGTGAACAGAACAGTATAAAAAATCTCTGTCCACTCAGTTTCAGTAGTTATAAAAGTTCTGCCCTCCTTAGATCTATCCCCTGATTTCCCACTTCCCACACATATTATCAATCATAATGACAATTACTTTGTGGGTAAAATAATCACTATTATTATTATTATTATTATTATAGGTCTATTTGGGGTATGTTACATCCACAAAAAAAGAACTGAAATCTGGGCAGTGTAATCTGGTAAATGGGTACAACTCCGTAACCCACACCCACTGTGATACATGCAGGTCACAGAACACCTCCGTCTCCTGGGGAATGCCTGTGGCTCTGTTCTCACACCCTTCCTGTCCCCTAGGCCACGGTTCTGACTTTTCTACATGGTTTGACTGTTCTGGAACTTCAAATAAATGGAATCTTAGAATTTACCTTTCTTAATTATTTTACACTAGGTGCTTTCATTCAAAGAAGACTCCTGGGACAATAATAATGCTAGTCCATCAATCAGTAATTTATTTTTAATGCTGAGTAGAATTCCATTGTATGACTATGCTACAATTTGTTCATTTATTCTCCTAATTACTCTTTTAATTTCTTTTTTGACCTCTGAGTTGTTATAAAATGTTTTTTTAATCGCCAAATATTGGGGACTTTTCTACTTTTTTAAATATATCAATGGTTAATGATTTCCGATCTATTTCCATTAAAATTAAAGAGCATGCCCTATAAGATTTCAGTCTTTTGAAATACATATGTATTTTATATATATATTTATACATACTGAGACATTTTAAAAATGTTTTAGGGCTCCTGCGTATGGTTTATCTTGGTGAATGATCTATGTTCAAAAATAAAAAAATGTCTATCCTGGCGTTGTTAGAAATATTAGTATATATATATCTGTGTGTGTGTGTGTATTAAATAGTGCCAGTAAGCCAACATGATTAATGGTGGCATTCGCACCTTGTATGTCAGTCATTACTCATTATTTTTGTCTGCTGGCTCCACTGAAGAGGGTGCAGGAGTCTCCAACAATAACTGGATTTACCTGTTTTTGTTTTGGCCTGTCAGTTTTCCCCCTCACGCATATTGAAGATGTTTTTCAGATCACACAGAAGTATAACTCTTCTGTTTGGCTGGTGCACTGATGCTTTCACCATTTGCAACTTACCTCTCTCCCTTTGGTTAAACCTGCCGTCTCGGAGTCGGTGTTCCCCGACATACAATACAGTCAGTCCAGCGTCGTTGTTATTAGAGTCTGCGAGACGTAGCTTCTTCCAGATTCCAGCTTTCAACCTGCTTGTGTCTGGAATTAAAGCATTTCTCTTGCAGAAAATATATACTCGGGTCTTGCTTTTATAATCAATCTGAAAATCTTCGTCTTTTAATCGGAGTGTTTAATCATTTACATGTAATATAATTATTAATGCAATTTGATTTAGTTTTGCCATTTTACTATTTGTTTTCTTTTGGTCTTATCTGTTTTTTTGCTCCTTTGTCCCTCATTTTCTGATTTCTTTTGGGAAAATTTAATTCTTTTACAGTGCTTAATTTTGATTCCTCAATTGGCATTCCAGTGCTTTGCATTAGTTTTAAGGTGGCTGCTCTAAGCCTGGGTGGCATAGCTCAGTGGATTGAGCATGGGCTGCGAACCAAAGCATCGCAGGTTCGATTCCCAGTCAGGGCACATGCCTGGATTGCGGGCCATGGCCGCCAGCAACTGCACATTGATGTTTCTCTCTCTATCTCCCTTCCTTCCCTCTCTAAAAATAAATAAATAAAATCTAAAAATAAAAAATAAACAAATAAAGTGGCTGCTCTAGATAGTATATGATCTTTAAATGAACACAGTCAACTTAGTGTTAACATTATACTGCTTTACATACAAATAAGGAAAACTTGCTACAGCATGGTTATTCACAATTATTATTTGTGCTATTTTTCTTTATGTGCTACAACTAGTCACATTATAAATTGCTCTCATAATTACTGCTGTGTTCATGAAATTAATAAATAAATTATATATGTGTGTATTTATGTGTTTTTAAATATGTACATATTTGGCTAGAGACTTACAATTCTGGTGACCTTTATTCCTTCCTTTGGATCCAAGTTCCTACCTGCTGGGTAATTTCCTTCCAGCCTGACAACCTTCCATTAGCATTTCTTGTGTAGGTCTGTTTCAGTTTGTCCTTCACGAGGAGGCCCTCCTCCAGCCTCTGTCTGGTTTTGGCAATTCTCTCAGTGACTTCAAAGAGCTGGGGGTTTTCGGGGAGTTAGGGGACAGGACCAATTTTGTAACTGTTATCTGCAGCAGGCTTAGTCTAACCGAGCCACCCCACCATTAGCAGAAGCTGAAATCCCACTGTTTATATTTTAACATACTAAATTGTAGCCCTATTTATTCATTAAGGAAACACTTCTTAGGACGTTAAAATGTGCTAGACATTAACAAAGACACAGCTTATTCAAGGAATTCCAAGTGATTTAATGTCGTTAGGAGACAGAGCGTGCTGGGGAGAGTGAGGAGCTGAGTCTGTGGGGAAGAGCCTTGCAAGCTCTCGGCGTCTTATCTGGTGGGAGATAAGGAGCTGTTGACGGGCCTTAAGCAAGAGAAACATAGGCAGATGTGGGCTTTTGAAAAACCAAGGGTACAGAGACCAGGGAGCAGCCTAAAATTCTCCAGCGAGACATGGCAGATTATGTACCAAGGAGAAGCATCCTAATGTCCCGAAAGAGGCAGCAGGGCCAGTATTCAAGCTCCTGGACCCTGGAACCAGGCTGCCGGGATCCCGGGTCTCTCTGCCTCCTTCTCTGCGGCATTGGACAATGTAGGTCCCTTGCCCACAGCTCCGTGTCGGCATTTACATCCTGCAGGTCACAATGTCTGTGTCCTAAGAGTGCCGGGAGTACGAGATGCATTAAAATACAGCCAGACACCTGATGAGCACTATATGACTATAATGTTTATTTATTCTCAGATCGGTTGGTAGCACTATTTGGTAGAGAAATACAATGAAATAAAATTTTCAAAGGGCTTGAGGGTATATGGGGGAGATAAATGGTAATGGAAAAGCACAGTAAACATAAATAAATAATGGAAATGTTCAACGTGCTGAAGAAAAGATAGTCGATGTTGGAATTTTATTATCTGCTTGAATAATCATTTAAATACAAGGTTAGAAAACCAGAAAAAATGTAATACATGTAAGGAAGAAATAAAGATTAGGGTATCAGTATTCGTAATTATTCGTCATGCTCTGTCCACAAGGTATTGAGAGACTGTTACATGCCAAGTAATCTTTGCGGTTATATTTAACTATATCAGCATATGTTAACCAAGTTAGCATTCACAGAAACCCCACACGGAGCAGAGAGGTTCACCAGGGGTCACCCACCGTAGATCTGATGGGCAGCCAAGAGCCTCCCCCAGAGCAAGCCTCGTTTGGGAGGCCTGCAAAGGCGAGACAGGCCCTCAACACGAGCCGTCTGCCCCTGCCCCCTCCTGAGCCTCTCCTCCCTGCACGTCTGTTTACAGACCTTATCCCCCTCCGAGAGGCGGCCCTGGAGCGCGGGGCAGCGGGAGCAGACGCCTCTCTTTCTGCCAGCTTTGGTTTCAGTCACCTCCCCTGGTGGGCTCCCTTCCATAGAAAATGCCAGTGCACGGCCGAGCCCAGGGCTGAACGAAACCCAGTATTCCAACACAAAGGACTGGCCGGCGGGCGGGTGAGCCCTCCCAGGGAAACGTGTACCACACACAGAGCTCTGCTGTTGCTTTTGGACACGGCGTGCACACATTTCTCCCAGCGCTGGGGTCGCTGCGAGAAATGACGAAGGACGGAGGAAGCGGTATTCAAGGTGGAGGCCTTGACTTCTGAGTGGCTAAGAAACAACAGTCGTTGGTCAATTATCCAGAACCCTAAGCGGACAATCATGAAACAAAAAATAGCTAAGGAGAAAGAAACCCCAAACACGCAGATCAGGCATGGCCCCTGTCACCTAAATTAGTTCTCAAGGTCGGGAGGGCCCTGGCCTTGTCCTACAGCTGCCATTGTGACACCCAGCTCTGCCGGGGGAGCTCCCTCCATCCAAAGACTGTGGGCTTCTGAAGACTTCTTAGGGATCCCTAATTTTAAATCTCCTCCTGGAATGTCAGTCTGATGATGAGAGGGTTAAGTTTTTTGGTTTCTTTTAGCTAGGATGCATGAACCTAGGTATTTACTCTCTCACGTTCTCTGAAGTTTCATTGCCGTTCTAGTGGTCAAAATCACCCGAGATTTCCTCCCCACTGGGGTTCCTAGGCATTTTTAATGATGTCTTTTCCAGAGGACAAAGTCTCTTGTGTTTTTCGGTTGCACAGTGGCTGCTTGGGGGGACATGGAGGAAAGACAACTCACACACACACCTGTTGGTGGTAAGACTGATTACACTGCATGGTCCCCACGGCGTGTTCTGCCACATCTGCCCGCAGGGCGGCAGAGCCCACAACTGGGGCGCAGACACTGACTATGTAACTTACTTCAAGGGAGGCCTGTGCTGTGTTCGCAATGTTGAAGCCAACGATTGCTCCTCTGAGTTTGCAAATACCACTGACTTTCTCCGCTTTGCATGAGGATGGCGAGTGTCAGGGACAAGAGCATTTCTGAACAAACAGCAAGGCCCTGCGACCTTCTCTTGAAACTAATCATGCACAAGGGTGCCTGTACTAGTGGAGAGGCAGGTTGGCGTTCAAGTGAGTTTTGTTTTTTTTGCTACGGTGAGAACCATACCTTTCCAGCAAACAGAAGTGTTGTTCCACCTTGAAAACTAGCACGCACCGACTGGGCTGTTCAAACCTCGCAGCAAGGTGTGAGCGCATGAGCGAGCTTGTAAGTGTTCACAAGGTAACACTTGGCCTTAGCCTGGGGCCCTTGCCCACGGCCACCTGCCCAGTTACCGGGATTAATCTGGCGCAGGTGGAACGTGCACCTGGAGACATCCTCGGCAGCCTTAATCACATGTTTTCACCAATGCCGACCACACACAGCAGTCCATTTGTCCTGCTTGGGGTGGGAGATTTCCCGTGGGATGTTTGCAAGCTTCACCTGAAGGCTTCTGGTGAAACTGAGTAGCCATTCGGAAGGGGCCGGCGGTCACCCTCGGGGGTGTTTTTCAACAGCTCTTGCGCTGCTCCACAGCAGGTGTTGTGCCCCAGAGAGCAGTTCTCAGCACGGATCTTTGAGAGTTTAAGGGTCAGTGGGAACTGGCGTGCTTGATACTTGATTGGAGCAGCTGTGTGGATTCCCACTCCTGTTTTCTCCCCCCTTTTAGTTTCACTCCTCGAGGGTGTGAATACTTTCCACCCCAGAATCTGACTGTCGAGTGAATCCCCTATTTCTGACCGTGGGTGGTTCAGAGAGAGCGAGGGGAGAGCCGCAGTCGCGTCTGCTCCGGGAGCCCCATCCCCAAGTTCTCTGAAGTGGGTGCGGGCCACCCCTACCACCTGCTTCCCACTGCGCTCATCTGTCTGTTTGGGGGCATGGCTTCCAAAAACGGTGTCCAGTGTTTGCAGTCGTTTCAAATTCCCCTGGTTTCCTTATGGAATTTGGGGTCTCTCAAATCAGACGCGGGGAATTCACGGAGCTTTTTCCATCTCATTTTCTTGGTCCCCGAGAACACATAAACAAGGTGATGGATATTCGGAAACCCTGCATTACACGTCCTTAGCACTGCGCATCGCTGTCTAAAGTTGTGCCCATCCTACACAGGCTTTGGGGAGTCTCTGAAAATCAGTCTCAGCTCAGGCCGTGATCAGGGCTCACACCCCACCAGCAGGGTCTCCTGCTGACCTGGTTAACTTCCCGGGTTCCTGGCTGCCTAGAAGGGGTGGGAGGCTGGTTGGAGAGAGTGTTGGGGCAGGGGCCGTGGAGGCCACCGCATGGAAGAAGAGGAATAGGGTGATGAAAGCGTTTAGGCTTAAGTGATGAAGTGGGCAGACCTAAAAGAGAGGTGACCCCAGACCCATCAGCCCAGAATCTCCGGTGGTGCTCAGGTGTGCGCCTCAGGTACAGTCGGCAATCGATCACACATTAGCTGCAGGTACACGGCACAGTGGTTCTACATCCGTACACCTTACGACGTGATCCTGTGCGAAGTCTAGCACCCCCAGACAAAACGCAGACTCTTGTGAACATCCCCACAGCTACTGCGAAACCCCCAACGTGCACTTTTTAACCCCCTAAAATCGCCTTTTGGTATTCCAAGTGCGATGGAAGCTGAGAAACACCGAAACAGGGGATGGTTAGAAAGACGCGCCAGCTTCTTAAGCCTTTCCCCAGTCAGGTCTCAGCTGTCCTCTTTGCCAGGTTTAAAGGCCAATACGGCACACGGACCAGCAGCGCACTGAGAAGAAAGAGAGCCAGAGGGACAGCTCACCTACAGCGCCCGCATCCCGACGCATCCCGATGAGCTCGGGCGACGGGGTGGCTCCCAGGGGACGGGTTTAATAAAGATAAATGTCAAAGCCCACGCCTTGGACACAGTCACCCGACCTCACAAAGGCAGGGCAGTGCAGACGGGACCGAACAGCAACGCCCAGGGGACGTTCCTGAGGACCGCAGCTGATTTCACGTGGACCGTGAGCCCACGTTCGGATCTGGCTGCCAGGAAACCAGCTCGGCCTGCGCCGCGCCAACGGCTGCATTAGCGCCCGGTCGCGGAAGACCCTTGCTTCGGGCCTGTTGGAAGACGTTGCCCACCGACTCACGCCGTGAGCGGCGTGCTGAATGGAGAACAAGTTAAAATTAGATCGTGGCTGAGGAGGAAACTAGGAGTTGTCCTGTTACATGTTTTTTTCCCCAGGGAGGACATAGCATATTGCTCAAGACTATGGGCGATCGCTCAGGTTTATCACGCCAAGTCCAGAAGTCAAAAGCCATGAAGAAATGGAAAGCAAGGCTTTCCCGCCGCCTTGGCCGTCATCGAGGGGAAGGGGCATCCCACCGGCCTGAGGGCCCCGGTCCCTGCCGTTATTTAAGCCTTCACGTAAGTGATGCGCGAGGGGGGTGTCGGAACTTGTGCAGAGCTCAGTCTGATTAAGAACGTCTCCTCTCCATCAGAACTTTTACGATCTGCGTTTCTAAAGGTAGCTCCTTAGGGAAAGGGAGCCTCGTCTTCTCAGCAGTGGTGACCCAGGAGCCTGGTTGGTCCTCTGCAACCTGCACCCTCGGCGGGGCCCCGGAGACCACGGGCACAGTCAGCGCCACGTGCCCCCCTCCCCCGCCCCGTGGTGTTCCCAGGGCCCATGCAGTCACTTGTTTGCAGATGTCACTTCTTACAATATGTGGACCACATGTCTCTCTTCATCAGCCCCTTGCTCGTGTCAACTCAGCTTCTTGCAGAAAGTGACCCTGTGTCTCTTCGCTGTTCCTGACGATCTGGGCCCGAGGTTGGTATCTCCGCCGTCCTCACTGCACTCAGAGGACTGGGCAGTTCTCGCCTCGCCGGCTGCACGAAGTCCCCAGACCGAGGGACAGAGGGGCCGGGCCCGGTCCCAAAGTCCCGGCGGGATCCGCGCCATTGCGCCGACTCTGTCTGGGGCCCTTCAGCGCTCCGGGTCTATGTCCAAACCTGGAGCTGGGAGCGCGGGCCGGGCGTGCGGGAGTCGGACGGGCGCCCGGGCTGCCCGGGACAAAGGGGCTCCCTCCTCCCCGTGAGCTACTTTGTCCCGCTGCCACTCTGCCCGGCGTGGACGTGTCGCCTCAATGATGGGCCCGCTGTCCGCCAAACCCGGGACTGAACTGGCTCCTCCGGCCGCGGCCCCGGGCCGGAGGGAGGGACCCAGAGGATGAGGAGGGGTGGGAGGTGGGGCGCCCGGGAGGAGGCGAGGGCGCCGGGAGCTGGAGGGCGCGCGCTCCGAGCTGGAGCTGAGGGGAGGGCGGCGGGCCCGGCACGCTCCCTCCCTCGGCCTTTCTCTCACATAAGCACAGGCAGAGGGCGCATCAGCCATGCCCAGCCCTGCGCCCTCCGCGCCGCCCCGCGCTCTCGGCCTGCCGCCCCGCGCCCCGCCGCCCGCAGCGGCCGCCCGGCGCGCTCCACTCCTGGGAAGGGCGGGGAGGAGGGGACGCGTGCCCCGGGAGGTTGGAGGGGCCGAACATCGCGGGGGTGGGGGTTTCGGCCTGGCCCCCCTCCTTCCCAAAAGCACCAGCAGCCACGCCGGCCGAGGAGCCGTCCGCCCTCGCCCCGGCCTCACCTCGCCGGCCCCGAGCGCGCGCGGGGAGCTCGGATGTCCGGTTTCCTGTGAGGCTGTACCTGACCCCGTCGCCTCTCGCCCGCACTGGCTGGGACGGCGGCGTGCGACGTCGCGAAGGCCGCCTGCGGCTCGCCCTCGGGGGTCAGCGCTGGGCTCTCGGGCGGGCGGAGGGCGAGCAGCGCGTCGCTGCGCCCTGGCCGGTCCACCATGCGCCAGCTGCGCGCCTTGTCCCTGGCGTGTTCCCTGCTCGCCGCCGCGCTGCTGCCGGGTCCGCGCCACACGCCCGCCGCCGCCGCAGCCCTCGAGACGGGACTCGGCTTCTCGGACGCGGAGCCGGAGGAGGGCGAGACCCAGGTGGGTGCGGACGCTCGGGCCGGGCTGCGGGAGGGGGTGGGGGGTGAGGACCCCGGGCTGAGCGACGCGTGCGTTCGGTGTCACCTGGTGTCCGCTGGACCCGAAGTTTCCAAGCGGACTTAACGCTTCCTGGGAGCAGAGTTTTCTCCGGCTTTCAGACAAAGTTGTTGCCAAGCAGAAAAGCGAGTTACGGGAGGGAAGGGCCCAGGGAGCCGGCTGGGGACAGCGATCGCGGGACCGCTGGGAGAGGCGTCCCCGGGCTGCGCCCAGTGGGTCTGGAATCGGCGCGGACCCGGAGAACCGGGCACACAGGGGTCCCGCGGCTCTTTGGCCCCCGACAGATTAGTGGGAGTCGCGCAGCCCCGGGGCCGGGACGCAGCCCCGGGAGGCGTGTAGCCGCACAGCCCCGGGGAGGCAGAGCGCTCGGCGCGGTGCGCAGCTCCACAGAGAGGGGGGAAAGAGGAACCCAGGGACCGGGCTGGAGCGCCCAGGACCTCTGAGTCCCTTGCGGAAAACTGGTCGAACTTAAGCCCACAGGTCACCATCGGGCATGCTTTTCCAACGTAAGAATCTCTGCGTTTCTGAAATCGGGTCGTAACGTTCTGAAAAGTAAGGTGGGTTTTGTTTTGTTTTGTTTTAAATATGTGACGTTTTAACTCTTTGCCTAAAAAATGTTTCCAAGAGACTTTGGAGACATTCTGATGTGCGAAGAGGAGTTTGTGTATTTTTGCTTCTTACTCGCTCCCATGAAAGGCTGTCTATTTACCTAAGAAGTCCAGATCTGACGTAAGGGTGGAACACAGGCTTGCTTACTCGAGTTCTTGAACTCCTCAAGTTCCCTATTGGACACATTCTGGGGAGCCTCCTTTCCACAGCTCGTGGTCCCCTGCGGCGGGGGGTGGCGGGGGGGGGGGCTGCTTTGCTGGACTTCAACTGGTGGCAGGAGGAGAAGCTGTCAACCCAGAGGTGACTTCATTGATTGACATGTGCTAAATGTATAGAAACTAAATCGCCTTTACAGCTTTATTTTGAGAGACGTTTTAAGACTGAAAAGGCTTATTTAAAAAAAAAACAGACTACTTTTGCCTTTAAATTTTCAGGGAAAGTTTTCAAATATCGGACCCTAGGGGTCAAGGGAAAACCTGTTGAGGCCAAAGCAAAGTATGCGTTGACTGCAGGACAGAATGCATTGGGTGAATTGTAAAATGATTTTTAACACACATGTTTACACAGGTGTCTGTGACTGTTGTCATGGGGATGTCTTCCTCGTCCTTATTAAATGCCACCAAAATGTAGCATCGGACCCACGGACACTTTCTGTAGTTTCACTTTCTGTTTCTGCAAAGTGGAACTGTCGAAAGCAATGCCCGTGGTAGCTCGCTTCGGTTTGCAGGAAGAAAGCGTGAAGCCGGAGGTCAAATGAGAAGTCTTTCCTGATAAGCTAAGAGCCCTCATGAGAGTCGCTCAGTGCTGGGACAAGCCTGGAGAAAGTGCACGCACGTGTGTGTGTGTGTGTGTGTGTGTGAGAGAGAGAGAGAGAGAGAGAGAGAGAGAGAGAGATGTGTAGGTGCATGGTTGGATGGTAAAAGTTCACTTATTTGTAATTGTCAGAGTCGTCTTCCTCGGTGATGTAATCAAGTGTTCCCTTTGTCAGGAAAATCTTGATGCATTTTTCTTCCCTTTTCTCGTGTTACCGCCCGTTTATGTCCGGCATGGTGGGGGTGGGCGGACACTCTGCAGGCAGGACGGGCTCTTGCGCACGTGGTGACACACCCCGTGACGTCTCTGAGTGTCACCGACGGCAGGGCGGTGTGCCACTGTGCCCGCACTGCAGCGTCCCCACCCAGTGTTTGAGTAGAGGGCGACGGGCATGTGTCACCCGTGCCCTCAGTGCGCCTGCAGGGGCGTGCTCCGGACTCCACCGCTCTCCCTAGTGGCCTAAACAACCGCCTCCTTTCGTGCTAAGCCCTAGCCAGGAGCTGATGGCTCCTTTTCTGTGAACTAGGTAAGCCCCAAGAAGAGATTTCAGAAGGTAAATAGAAGACCCTAGATACACGTGACCTGCAATAAAGGCAAATTTTGGTAATTTACAGTCGGAAAGCTTTTTTTTTTAAATATTTAAAAAATATAAAACAACTCACTAGCTATGAACCAAGATTAGCCATCCAGTCCCTCACCATACCCCCAAAGCCGTTCAGAAAACTGGAGGTAAAACCACAGATGGAAACAAGATATCCTTGGTCCTCCGCTTACATCTGAATTTATTAGGTTCCTCTTTCCAGTTATCTGTGTTCGTATGACTTCCTCAAGAATTCTCAAGTGTCTCTCTGAAGGGTGTCAGCAACAGAAAAGTAAGGTGAGCACGGAGTTTCCTATTGTATAATTAAAATTAACTGTACATGATGGGAAAAAAAGAGAAAATATTGAAAATCATCATCACACTAAACAAAACTGCGAAACCTAGAAGAAGCACGAGATTGCTGCCTACAGTCAGTGGCAAACAAGAGATGAGGCGGAGCTGGTTTGTAAGGGCAACAGAAGGAAGAATTACACCCCATGAAATATGCCTGCAGAAGTTTTCCTCTAGAAAGTGGGTTGAACGAGGAGCATGGACCCCAAGATCCTCCTGTGTTTTCAGAGCAGTAAATGCAGGGAGAGCACATCCCAGCTGCCCATGTTAAAGACCAGGTTCACACAAGATTTACGGTCTGTGTCCGCTAACTGAGTGAATAATCTCAACGATGAAATATTATTGAATAAATCAATGGAACATCTTATTTTCTGTTTTACACAAAGGACTTCAAACATCCCTCCCTTGACAGTTTACATGGAAGGGAAGTAGATTAGCTTAATGTTGATAACATTAATAGCTATTTTTAGTTGCCGTAATAAAAGCACATATAGTTTATGGGGTCTGTCACAAGGAAACTTCATAATAATGGCAGCGAGCTTGCTACATGCCAGCGTTTCTCCTCCATTGTTTATAAATCTGCATACTTTTGTTCTGGATCGTTCTTTATTTACTGTTTTACATTCATCAGTGGGGATGTTTTTCAAAATACCATCTGTGTGCTGACTGCAGCAGAATTCCTTAGAGGTCTTGAATTTTTGTTGTTTTTTTTTTTTTTTTGATCTGACATCCATCAAATCCCTGGGCTTGGGTCGAGGCATATACCGTTTTAACCACCCTCCTAAGTCTTTCTCTTGCACAAGGACAGCCCCAGACTCACCAGTCTGGGGTATGGAGCAATGATTCATTTCATTGGCTTCATCATCTTCATTATATAATCGTCGGGTTTGCAAGAGAAGCTGTAAGTCATGGGCATCTTAAGACACCTAAGCTATTTTTTTCCTCTCTTCAAGAAGCTCACAACTCAGGCAGAAAAAAGAAAGGCTCTAACACAAAACCTCCAGGGGACATCAGGAGAACGGGACCAAAGCATCGTCCGTGTCCTGAAGTTTGTGCAAGGGAGTCGTCCGTGAGGCCGGGGGTCTGGGTGCCCGGACAGAAGGCAGAACTTGAGCTGTAACTTGGCCGAGCATTCCCATCAGCCACAGGGTCCCCCTTCAGGCCGTGGGTGGGACAGAAGGCGAGAAGGCAAGTAGGACTGAGGGGCTCTACAGGGTAGGAGTGAGGGCTCTGCAGTAGCCCCGAGTTTGTAGAGGTGGATGGGGTCGCACTGCGTACGGCCAGTTGCAGGGATCTGGCCATCGTGCCGTGGGTCGTGGAGGGTTGGTTATCCGTGACCTGGGCACCTGAGAGACCTGGCTAGTCAGAAGGCTGTTGAAGTCAGGTGTGGGGTTGATTGGTGGTCAGGACTCTTGCAGGGGTGGGGCATGGTCTAGTTAAGGAGCAGCAGGAATAGTCTAGAAGAGAAATGGTGAATACAGTGCAGCGGGGGCCGTGAGAACAGAGGAAGAATCTGCTAGCGGAAGAACCCATAGACCTGGTGACCAGCTGATGGGAGAGATGTGGGAGAGGAAGACACCGGCGTTGACATCGGTGTCAGAATCATAGGACAGGGTGGGGCCTGTGATAGGGTCACAGCCTTTCAGAGAAGAAGCTGGTTTTCATGGATAGGTGAAGGCATTAGTTCAGAAATCACTTGAGATTTGACTAAACTAAGGAGTCTTTGGAGAAGCGACTTAGGCTCTACAAATTTCCATCTCATTAAAGGAAACTAATTGTCTAGGATCAGCTGGATTTAAGCTGCATAATATACCAAACATATTTAAGTGTTTGACAAGCATTATTACAATCCCTAAAGGAAAATTAACAGAATTGCGTCCCCCGTTGCCCGGCGTTAGAAATGAGAAAGTAAATGTTATTCACGTAAAATAGGCCATGAATGTGGCTGTGATGTTTAGCCATTTCCTTGCAGTCTCCTCCGAGCTTGGTGTTCAGGGCCCAGCACATTTCTCTGGTGGGCTTCAGATCCCGTCCTTTTCGGCAGCCGCCAACCATTGACCTTCAGAAAGGAGGAGATTCGCTCTCAGGGAAATGCGCAGTGTTGGTGCGCGTGGACACCTTTGGGTGCTCCTCCTCCCTTCCTTGCGCTGCACCAGTCCGTCCACGTGAGGGGCTCGGGGTCCGACCCCCTGCCGGCCCTTGCTGAGGAGGGCAAAGACTGCCACCGAAGAGTTGGGTTCTTGCCCCTTTATCCCTGGGTGTCTGATGCTTTCGCCCTGAGCCTATAGCTGTTGCGTTTAGTGTTTCCCTTAGAGGACAGGAACTGGTGCTGGTCAACCTCCAGTCTTCTAAAGGGTTGCAGAGCCCAACTCTGAATGGTGCTCGGGATTAATGTCTTTGGACGTAGAGAATTCAGTTCTCCCCTTGTTTTGGTTTCTACTTCTTTGTAGCCTTTCTTCTGAACTGCGAACATCTGCCAGGCAGCCGTTGGTTCACGGGATGGGTAACTTTGACATTGCTGTGGAGGGCCCAGCTCATGGCCGGTTTCGGCAGCCTATCCGTGGGTGTCCCTTCCTTGCCCTCCCTGGGTGACCCGAGCAGGGTGATGGAGTGGGAGAGTTCTCTCTGGAGTTGTCAGCGTGGGTCCCACCTGGAGTGAGGTTTCCCCCTTCTCACCTGGACGCCTGGGGACCTGGGAGCGGGTGTCAGAGGGAGGAATGTTTTCTGTGGCCCCAGCTGTCATCTCCAGCCACTATAGGGGACGTCACAGGCTCCGATGACCCTCTAGATGCCTTTGTACGTGGGGAGAAGGTGTTTCCATAACAATGAGGTGAGATCGGCCCCACCCCAGCACTGCGGGTGCCCAGCTCCGTGCTAACCACAAGCGGCTTTCCCTTTGCCGCTGCACCTCCACCGGACGGACGATGCTGTTCCATCTCATGAAAGACAATGACCACGGACTGAACCCGGAACAAGAATACAGCTTTTCGTTTCTTTTGAAAAAAAAAAAAAAAAACGTTAGCAGCATCTATTTTAGAAACACGTGGCAATGGGTTTGGGCCTTCCAGGATTTGGGAGACCCGCCGTCCACCCTCCCTTCCTCCTGCGAGTTGCGTAGCCACGTGAAGGCAGAGAGCAGTGTGACTGTGGGTGAGGGCTCCCTTGTTCATGTCTGTGTGCCCCCCCGCCCTGCAGCGGGCCGCTCGGAAATAAACCTGGACTTCCCCCCGGGGCGTGCCGCTCTGACTAACGGGAGCCCACACACGGCCCACTCGGCAGCAGCGTCGTAAGGATGCAAGGGTGGCCCCTGACCAGGGTCTAACTAGCGTTCCTGACAATGATGAAGCAGGTTTTCCCAGCTGCACTAGACTACCTGCAGTGAAAGGCTGGGATTGCACCTGCGCCCAGGGACCTGTCACGGACCATTGGATTTGGAAAGGACAGGTGTTAGCTGGCGGAGGTGCCCCACCTCCTGCGCGTTCCGAGGCTGTGGGTTCACCTCTCACCGGTCACAGTACCCGCCGTACACGCACGCTCTGCAAATACCACAAACACGCCTACACTTTGGTTCATAACACAGACTTGTAACTTTGGGTTTGTAGAAATCACTAATCGGGGGATCATTGACACATTGAAAGTCATGTAGCAGAGAGCTTCATACAACAAGAGGTGACAGTTCTTTTGATTTACAATGTAATTCCAAATTACCGTAAATACTTTACATTTGTGTAGTGGTGTCTCCTAAAATCGACTCCCGGAAATTATCTGGGTAGTTTCTATCTTCAGTGGGTCGATTTTTTTCGGGGTTTGTAGTTTGATGATTAGAGAGCAAAGAGATGGTTACTTGGTTCGCTTTTTGGAGTGCCCACCCCAAAATCCATCAAATAAGTGCCTCAAACCTGCCTCAAAACGCGGGTGGATTCGTACCATTCCCCTGTGCGTACTGTGCCTTGGGGTTTTTCATGTTAGCAGGGTCTCGTGAACCCCTTGCTGCAGTCCTGAAGTCCAAAGCTCATTTCCCCAGATTATTTGGTGCTGTAACCCTGGAAGGATCTGAAGTAAAGCTATTTGCCGTCTTTATGCATGCTCTGTGTTTGAATACTTCTTAACTGCATTCAGGAACTAGTGCGGTAGTAAGTCTGAGATGCTGCCACAGGCCCTGGGGGCGGGGGCAGGGGACACTCTCAGCTTGCACCCTGGGTTTCCTGGAGACTTTTGGAACTTGGGGTTCCTGCCGTCCCAAGGGCTGCGCCTCTTTTGCAAAGGCCAGCCTCTGGCCTCAGTCACCCGATTGTCCCAGGGACCCCCTGGAAGGTAACCTAGGGACCCTAGAAGGAGGCCGTGTGCACATGCTGACTCCCCTTCCCCACGAGGACCTGGGTGACGCCCGTTTCCATCGGAATTCTCCCGGTTCAATGCGTTTGCATGCAGGGGCGTTTTAATTCGTTCTCACCAGCGGGAGCTTCAGGGCGGGGCAGGAAATTACAGCACAGCGAGGGACTGAGAAAATGCAGAGTGGGTGACTCCTCTAGGTCACAAGCCTACCCTCCTTTCTGAGAAACAAGGCAGGAACTCATTAAAACACCGGAAAGAAGTCAGCCTATAAAATGCCTGTGGCATCAGAGATTTTGTGCCAGGCTGCTGATTTAGCAGAAGTTGTCTGCCCAGCTGCTGGGGAGCGCGTGGTGGGTGGGGGTCAGGTGGGCTGGTGTCGGCAGAGCTGGGGCAGAGCTGACACAGCCGAGAAGAGAAGCTGCTGGTCGCACACCAGGGAGGGAGGACCTTCCAGAAGCCACCACTGAGTGAGAGCAGAGACCAGAGGCAGTGATGTCTGGGCGATCAGGGTGCTGAGGGCCTGGGGGCGGAGCTTCAGGGAACCCGAGGGGACCCTGGGGAAGGCCAGGCCGGAGCAGGACTGAGGGCTGAGCTTAGGTGGAAAGCCCCAGGAGCCACGGAAACTCTTCAGTAAGATCCTGGAGTGGAGTGGGATGCGGCTTTGTGCGGACTCCTGGTGCAGATGTGCCTGGACAACCGGATCAGAAACTGGTCACCAGCGTCCCCGAGGCCCAGTGAGCTGCGGGCTTCCCTGCAGTGTCGGCCGCGATGGCCCCACCACTCAGGTGGTGCCCCGTGTGCTGCCTGAGTCCCCCGGAGGCTGCCGACTCCTGATGGGAACAGGGACAGCCTCTTCTGACCCCGGAAAACACCCATCGCCGGACTATCTGGAAACACTTACGAAGTCTATTAATAACAGGCGTCTCTGCTATTGTGGCTCGCATTCCAAACAGAGCAGTGTAAATAGTGGTCACGATTAGAAACACTCACACACACACTAACACACACACACACACACACTCACACCCCCACACCCCCACACCCCCACACACCCCCACATACACCTCTTAATGGTTCTTCAACAGCCTAACCTGGACTGAGTGTATTTTCCTAAGTAAATATTATTTTTAGACAATCTATTAAAAGACACTGTTTTTAAAAATCAGAGCGTATGAGATTAGGTTCTCTGTCGTTTATACGCTCACTTGCAGGCCAGCTGGCAGTTAAGAAAAAAAGAGAGGTAACCCTAAGTTGTAACCCAGCAATTTCTTCTTTTCAAAGCATACCCCTGAGTATCTTCTTGCTCACAGTAAGTCTGGAAAGAGGGGGCAGGGAGGAGCTATCAGAGGAACAGTCCGATTACTTTGTAGCTGCTGTTATCACTGTTTTCTTAACATGCCAGGAAAATCCACTCACACTGGGCGGGCGCCGACCAGAACACGGACACGCTGACGGAGGAGTGCCCAGACGTGCGGTTTGGTGTAAATAACGGCACTTCAGGGGTTAGAAGGCCGACGTCTCATCAAGTTCGACGCTCCTATTGTCCTCCGTTGGACAGGTGGGGAGGAAACACATCTCGGAGTAGGTCAAAGAGATGCGGCTTGCCGTTTCTGTATCATCAAGTGCTTTACCGTGAAACGTCCCAGGTTACCATTTCCGTGCATTTTATGCGATAGCGATGCACGCACTTAGGAGTGGTCGAGGCTGCCCATGAAGCTAGCTCTTTTTCTGACCTCAGAACACATGGTGGGGGCGCAGGGGGTGGGAGACTTTGCTTCACATCTCCTCTGCTGGTGCCCAGCGCTGTCCACATCTCTGCTTGTCTCAGTCACAGCGCTGTCACTTGCTCCGGTGACCCGAGGCCTTGGGTGGACAGACAGTGAGTGCGGTGGGGAAGGGCACAGGCTCTGGCACGTGACCCTCTGCACTCCAACCCTGGCTACAGGGTTTCCCATCCCGCCTTTGCCACTTACTGGCTGCGTGACCTTGGGCAAGTCGCTGGACTTCTCTGTGCTTCCTCTTCTAGAAAAGCAAGTCAGTGACTAATGCCCACATCATAAGGTTATTTAGAGGAATGGAGAACAGAACAGAACTATCTCCTCGCACCGTGGCTGGTGCATAGAGCATCCCATGCATTTTCGTCAAATCAAGGGGCTTCATTATGGGGGGTGGGAGCACAGGTGTCAGTACTGTGAGGGCGATAGGGTGGGGGTTCGCATCGGGGGTGTGATCGGAGCCCCAGAACCCGTCGTGAAAGGAGCTGCGGCCTCCTCTCGCTCAGAGCTCCTTGGGAGGAGAAGTAGCCGGTTGAGATCACATGCCAGATGGGTGGCGGTTTCCGACCACTAGTTTACTTGACTACAGCGCTGTTGCCTGCGCGGAATATTTTTAATTCTTTCTGTGTGTGTCTGTGGTGTGTATTTAGTTACTTTATCCGTCCGAAGTCCTCTTCCAAGTTTATGTTTTGAAAAACAGAACACTTATTTAGGTTCATGTTTGCTTATGGGTAATTTTATTTATGGCTTCCCTAAAAAAACAAACGACTTCTGTCTCAGAGCCAGATTGGAGTTTCGGGGACGGGAGTGATTCATTGCCTGTTCTCCCTGAGTCCTGGGCCTTTCTTTGAATCTCGGCATCCCTCCGGGCCAACGTAGAAAGTTGTCCCAGGCCCAATTATTCATGAGTCATGACCGTCACACTTCAAGTTGGGCAATTGGAAGCCGCTTCAGGATAAATAAATGTTCATGCGAATGACATTTGTCCTTCCTCCTACACGCAAGCAGAGTGAGACCTGCGCCTCTGGAGACCAGCGCTGTGCTCCTGTAGGAGACACAGCTTTGTGTCCGGCCCCGTGAACACAGCGATGTCCCTGTCAGACACACACCTGACACCTCAGTTAGGGCGGTGGAGGTGCGAATAGATAAAATCGGCATCACAGGCGGGGTGGTCCTGCCGACCCGACAGTGCGTGCTCTGCTGTGATCGTGAACGGGGGACAGTGGGAGTGGGGCAGCCCCCAGTCCCACGGGGGCCCCTCCAGCGCCCTCCCGCAGAAGACACCTGAGAGTCGCCTGTCGCCTTGCCCTTGCTCCTGATTCTAGCTTTGTCCCACCTCTGCGAAGGGCCCGCGGCGCTGTGGTGGGGAACAGGTGCGCACACAGCTCATTTGTCCGGTCCACTCCGGGCTGGACACGGGTTTCCTCCCCCCGGGGCTGACCGAGGCTAGTGGGAGTTTCACTTTCTGGTCAGCAGTTGAAATGGTGACTTGTGAACCAAGACACTCGCGAGCTCACATTGGGTCTGCACTGTGCACATGAACGGCACGCACTCCCACGTGCCCCGCGTGTTGCACAGAGGTATCCCGTGCTTGCTCAGTGGGTGGGCCATACATGAGTGTGACTGGACATCTCCGTGAAATGCCAAGTAGCCCGTTGCCGCTAGTCCGAACCTTAAGGAGTCCCAGTGACACAACGTATATGGGCAAGGCTTTTCTATTCTGAAGACAGTGTCACCCAGACGTCCGAAACATGACTTCAGTCCACGTCCCTGAGGGTTTCCTTCGGACCTGGCGGTGCACGGGTGTCCGAAGCTGCGTGGTTTCCCTTACGTTTTCCATCCGTGCTCCCGTTCAGGCGGTGTCTGGTTCTCTGGGCCTGCACTGTTAGGGCTTTTCTTAAGTGAGTGCAAAGGGAGCCGTTTCTTCTCCGTCGGTGCTCAGCTGTCCCTCCGCGTGGGTCGGCCGGTTCCCTGTGCAGTTGGGTGAACGGGCAGGGACTCCAGCCCCTGGCCTCCCTCCCGGGCGGTTACAAGGACCCCTGACTTAGAGACGACGCCTCTCTCCGAAGTATCCCACGGGGCGGCTGTGCCCCGGGTGCTGAGAGGCGTGACGCCGCTGCTGTCAGCCGGAATTCCGCACACACCACCCTATCTCCTCCCCTTTACGGATTGCACACGCCTTTCTTTCCCTTTATCCCATCCATCTTTCGGCTCTAGTACAATACAGTGCCGTTACATTAAATATTTTAGATCCACTTCAGGCAACTTCTGTTCATGATAAAATACTCATTTTCACCACTGCCAGGGATTCTTGTTTATACCACCCTGCACTGTGATGTATAAATGTCCTCCTACAGAGAACGTTCACTTTCAGACTGCAATTGGATTTTCTTAGGGTGCCTTTAAATTTGAACTTAAATTCATTTGGGAAATTGGGTTCTGCAGACTCTGTAGTCTTTACCTCAACACATCTTCCCACCACGCTGGTGCATAAATGATGCTTTAAATCAGGCTGGCTTCGATTTTAGTGTAATATGACCCGGGTTTGCGGCCTGAAAAACTTGGTATATATACCGCGTCCATAAAACGAGGAGTGCTCACTGTCTGTATGTGGAGTGGGCATTTGATGCGAACAACCAGAATTTTTTCCCAAACTCTCATCAGCTCTTTTTTTTCTTTTCTTTTTATCGTGGTGGTGCAGAAGTCATTCTTTGGAAACACGTCTACCTTTATACTGATTTTGTCAAATGGATTTACTTCACTGCTACCATTCGAGTTCAGAAGAGTTCAGGGGGTATGGCTAGACTGATGGGGACAGAAAAAACATGTGCAGGTGACACCGGAAACTGAGCAGGGAGGTTCCTGGGCTGCAGGTCGCAGGGTGTTCTGGGGCCGGAGCAAACGTCCTGCAGCAGGGGGCGAGGCGCCGTTAAAACGCAGCCGAGTCACCTTTGGTTCTGAAAACTTGACTTCTGTCTAATGAGGTGGGTAACTAAGAGATCAGTGTCATTTACGATAGCCCTTAGAAGTCTTTAGCATTTCAGCAAAATAACGGATGCTTTAGTCCAAACTGTTTCATTGGGTAACTCCTGCTCGAATCCCCACTTGATCAGAATAGATGTCGTCCTGAAAGATGCCTGGGGACCGCGGACTTCAGCAGTTGGAGAAAGGATGCTTTGCTTTGCGTGTCAGGGCCCTGCCCTCCCGCAGCATGCTTTTCTAGGGCAGAGTCGTTTCCTGACTCGGTTCACTTTTTTCTCGCTGTGCTTTTCTTTACTTTTGACATTGTCTGCCTTGCTTCCAGTTATAAATGGGAGCAATGGTCAGTAGCGAGCCCTTGTAACTTCTGGCTGGGCTCCCCCATCGAAGCTGATCCGCAGGGCTCTGCCCGCGGACCGCGAGAACCGAGTGGGCCGCGCCAGGCGTCCGCGCCCGGGAAGGCACGTGGCCTGCGCCTCCCGGGTGCCTGCGCCTCCCGGGTGCTGTGTCCCTGCGCTCGTATCCTTCCGATCGCAGTTCAGGGTCCTGGTGGTTATAATGGCGGGCACAATAAAAGTCTGTCTTACTTTGAACTATAAACAGATGAGACATCAAGTGCTTAGATTTGGAGAATCATTTACAACTTGGTTATAACTTCAAGCAGAAGGAGTGAAACAGCTAGGTTTCTAGGCGCATTCTGACTGTAAAATAGGTGCCTTACATGTGGCAAGAGTAACTTTTATACCTGTGTCTGTCACTTTATAACATTGATTCATTTCACTAAGTAGCTGTTGCCTTCCACGTGTTAGGGTTGAAGGTATTAAATAAAATATGAAAAAAATTCTGTAAAATTCCAAGATGTACTGTTTCATGTATTTTAAAGTTATATATATATATATGGTTCAATGGAAGTATATATATTATATATATAATAGTGATTAATTTTTTAAAGGACTAGCTTTTTAAAAAAATAATTTATTTATATATACTTAGAGAGGGAAGGGAGGGAGATAGAGAGAGAGAGAAACATCAATGTGCGGTTGCTGGGGGTCATGGCCTGCAACCCAGGCATGTGCCCTGACGGGGAATCGAAACTGCGACGCTTTGGTTCGCAGCCCACGCTCAATCCACTGAGCTACGCCAGCCAGGGCATGATTAATTTTTATGAGATGCAAATGTAAACAAGAACTTAGACTTAAGCAAAGTATAACTAGTAATCTAGGCCAGTGAAAAAGGTTATACAAACCTTATCATGCAGTGGCTGCAGAATTCAATGAATTCACAGCCTCTCCATTACTGGCAATGCCAGCTAGTAAGTATCAAAGTATGAAATGTCTTCAATGAAATGAAGAGCACGAACTGGGCTCTCTGTAATTTAAAACACGAATTCAAGATAAGTAGTTTCGTAACTCTAAAAAGGAATACTGTGTGAAACTTTGTACCCACAAACCCAGGTTGTTCATTTGATACATCCAGAAAGACAAAAGCAGACAAAATGAAACAAAATGCAAACGTTGTGAATGATAACAATTTTCAGTCTTGCCATTATCCCTGGGTCATCGCGTCCCACTTTATTTAAAACGACAGCCCGGGAGCTCCGGTGTGGTCCGATGGGGTCAGAGCAGAGATGCTTCTCTGTCCCTCCGTGGCCCCCTGTCCCGTGTGCTGCAGCCCTTGGGACGTCAGCCTGCCGGAGACCTTGGCAACACCTGGGAAGAATCACAGGGCACGGACGTTGGGGTTTTTGCTCCTCACAGACCTGGGCATGTGACCATACCTTGGCTAGGCTGGTTGCTGTTCCTCCTCTTAGTGTAATTCAAAGGGTTCAATGGAAATCTTAAGCGTAGTTGAGACCAACCCCTGATGTCTTGTGTTGCCAAGTTAAAGAAAAACTTATTTCCCAGCTCTCCTTGCAGCTAGTGCTGCCAAAGGATCCTACTGGCCAATGAAATGTAAGGCAACATGTAGCCAGGGATTTATGAAAAAATGTTATTTTTCTGATAAGGGTCTGCCTGTCTTTCTATTTTCTGCCCTGGAAATCAGAAAATCCCTTCTAATTAAAAAAATTACTTTATGCTTATCAAAAGAACTCTCTTAGACTTCTGCAGACTAAAATTTTTACGGTTATTAATGTCAGTCAGTGAGTATGGAGTGCCTTTCTAAATTTGTACCTAATCCCTTGCCTCTGGAGCTAAAATAATTTAATGTGCAAGCTGGATATAATCTTTATATCCAGCATTCTTTGCTGACTGATGGGATCTTTTAAAATTCTACATTTGTATTTTGTAAATACTTTAAGAAGTGGCCACATTTCAAATAAATAAAAAGTTCTGTTTGTTAGGAAAACTATACCTTTGGCCCTTTTTGCTGTGAAAAGGGTTAATCCCTGGGGTGTGACCCTGACCGACTCGAATTGTTTTGAACATGGAAGCCAGAGAGAACAGAGAGAAAGAGAAGGCTCGAGGGAGAGAGTTAGATGACAAGTCTCAGAGCGACTGGGGAAACAATGTGCAGACAAGCAAACATTTTCATGTCTCCCTCCAGGTTCATGAATGCTTCAACACCTGGGCTATTCAGAAATTGCGCTGGAGTGTGGGCTTCTGGAGCCTGGGTCTGTCGTGCTGACATGACGACGGGAAGTTAGGAAAGGGTGCTCGTTTAAACCTGCAACAGTCGGGAGTGAAACCTGCAGCACGTACCCCAGGGGGACGTTTAGGGGTGATTTCAAAACTGGGTTTTCTAACCTGCAGAGTAGCTATTCCTAACCCTTTGCCCAACACAGAACGTAAAGACATATAATCCCTCCTCCATACGGGTGGCTAACATTTGTGGGGGAAACATTCACCATCAAATAATAAATACATGATAACGAAGCTTAGTTTAGGGAATAGTTTACTTAAACTTTTTTACAGAGCCACGGCATGATCACATGACCAAGTCTGTGAGAAGCAAAAAGCCCAGCAACACCTGTGTCCTGTGAAACTCTTATTAGCGTCTAATAATAGTTTATGTTTAAGCACAGCACATTTCTCTTTTAGTTAGGTTTTTTCCTTTGCTGTCAAATTTGCAGCTGGAGCCCACGGGCCAAGCTGCAGTAACTCAGGGAGAACAGAGATTTTCCACCAGACAGGCCTTCTCCTTGAAGGTCACCTTCTGTGTCTTGGAGCTGTGGATGTGCTCCCTCCTGTCCGGGCTGGGGGTCTTCACTCTCTCTGCCATGTCATTCCCCGCCCCGTGGGACGTCAGCCTGTCTGGGAGGAGCAGTATCTGGGCCAGGTCCCCCTGCTTCAAGGTGCTGGACTGTATCCGTTATTACAGTCTGGTTGATCTTGGTTCTGGTCTGAGGCTGGACCAACTGATTCCCAGGATATTCTCCCCTGACGGTCTAGGGCATAAAAGCCAGCACCCAGCATGAGCCTGGTGTTAAACACACCATGTGTTTTAATCCCTTCAAGACAGCCTCTGGGCCGAGTCTATTTTTACTTACTGAGTTTCTGTAGGGAGATCATTTTCATTTCGAATATTGGGCATCTTGTCCATTTCTTGGTTCTCTAACATTTAAAATTTCAGTTTCCTATTCTACTTCACAGGCTGTAGTCACTTTGCATATGCAAAGATCTTTTTTTGGCACAAAAACACGTGTCAGACAAACTGAGCACATGCAGACCGCTTGGTGTCACCGAGCACGGCGCACTCAGAAGCCCAGGGTGACGGCAGGAGATGAGGCTCTGGGCAGCGAGCACAGGACCGAGTGCACAGGTGGCACCTTACAAAGTGGTCCACCTGACAGTTATGTGATGTTGCTAGTCAGTGTTACCTCAATCCATTTAATTTAAACAGAAGGGATTCTTTGGTTCTGGCTTCTGAAGTTATTAACCACATATTGTTTTCAATCATATTTAAAACCTAATACCTATAAAGCTGCCTTTCCTAGTTATTATTGAGTTTAATAACTCAGTTGCATCAACTAGAATTTTTATGTAACATACAGACAGTTTCAGTCTACTAGAAATCATATCCTAAATTATACATTAAGTAGTCCTGTGGCATAAATTGTTCAAGAATTATAAGTAATGGCATGTTATAAAATCAACAGATAATATGTGTCATGGCTTATCAATATATTTTTTTCTTTTTCTTAACCATGTGCTGGGAAAAGTAAATTCTACTAAGTATATGCACGTCATTTTTTCAGTATTCTAAAAAGTGAGGTTGTTTTCATAAGCGAATTTTCTGGACACCAGAGAATTAGCAATTTTAAGTATTATAACTCAGATTTTTTATTGTGATGATTAAAGTATATTAAACATAACCTCATCTTCAGGATCTGCTATAATTGTAACAAGAGTTATTGCTACTTCCCATTCCTGCCAGCACGGCTACTGTGTGCAGATGTCTTTGTACTTTTAAAAAATGTGCTTTTATTCTGTATTTTTCCCTTTTCCTAAGGCCTTTCTTTACTTCTGTTCCTTGATGCTAGGGAGGAGTTTTTGTTTTTGCGTTTTGTAGCTATGGCCACACCATGAAATAACAGTTTGTGAGCTTCTGGCGATCTTACCAACAACTTTGAGAGCATCAGTTCAAATCTAGCTGCACTGGCTTAAGCTAATTTTAGTCGATTTTTCTCCCTAAGGGGGAGCTAAGGGCTGGTGCACCATGGAGCTCCATTCTGCTCTCAGTGCCCCGGATGCCTGTTTCTCTCCCCTCGTGATTCCTAAGCGAGGCTGATTCCTGCAGAAACATGTCTGGTTTCAAGGGAGGAAGAAGAAGGAGACAGGAGGTTGTGCCTTAACAGAAAAGGAAGACCTTTCTCAGAAACCCTAGGTAGATTTGCATTTACACTTAATGGACAGGCATCTCTAGCTGCAAGAGAAGCTGGAAAATCAAGTGTGCGCCCATCAGACAACGCTGGGGCTCTCTTTGTAAGGAAGAAAGGAGGATGGATTTTGATCAATAGTGATTGTAACATTGGATTGATGATTTCTAGATTCCTCCCCCCCCCCCCAGAAAAAATTACTAATTTTCCCCCTGAGGCTTGCATTGCAGCCACGGTCCACTCCTGGTACACTCCTCTGAAAGATTAATGCATTTAACCCAAAAGACTGAGAATCTAGTTTGGAGATACAGTTCTTATATGAAATAGATATAGAACATGAGAATTTAAACTTGCTAGTTTTATTGTGTCAGAAGTTAAGAGCAGTCACAGAGAAGGGAAACACTTGGGCAAACGAATGTTTTTAAAAACTATTTCAATAATGTAGATTCCAGTATGAGATAAATGAAATCATGCCAAATTAAATAAATATAGCATTTTTAAAACTAAAAAAAATTTAAATAGATTGGTAGTGTTTTTTTTCTTTTACTCTGTGTTTTTGGTAAGGTTGGGCACAGAGAATTTTCAGACTTGACCTACCTTCTTGCCAATGGCGGCATCTCTGCTGCTGAGTATGTGAATGGAGCAAGGCTTCCTTCGTCCGCACACCCATTCCTCCCTGTCCAGTGAGCTGGACCAGTTTGGTGTTGGAGGAGATTCCCCATCTTCCTTGTCCTCGCATGGGTCTCCCTGAAAAGCGGGAACAGCTATTGTCAGCTGATGACAGAGAATGGTAGTCCTGACCACTGCATGGTCCTCACAGAGGGCGAGCAGCGACCACCCTCCCAGACGGAGTGTCCGGAACTTACCACCAGGTGCCCGGGGGGTCTGTCTTCACCCTGCGTGGCCCCCTCCTGTGCTGTATCCTTCACTCCCCGAGACAGAGACATGGGGGGTAAGCTTCCCTAAACGTAGTTAGTGCGTTTCTACTGCTGTTGGGAACATTTCTTTGGTACTCCCCCATTTTCCTTAATATTTCATCCTATTGATTTTATTATTCAAATCTGTAGCCATATATATGCTCAGCATGTTTTTTTCCAGGAAGTGAACATGTATCAAACTTAATGAGAATTTGACATGAAAAAGACATTTCAAAGAGGGAGGGAAACAGCTATGATGAGAGTATCTGAACTTCGACTCTTTCTTGTTCAATTTCCATATCATCCTCTTATACACGAGTATGATTTGACTGGTTTATATATTTTTAAAAAATTTCCCTTGCCACTGAATTATTTGCCCTTAATCTTTTGAATTATTCTTCTTATTGTGCCTTACGGGCAGTTGTCATATGTGCTGATATTTCAAAGTAGTCCCCCAACAGAGCGTATGTGATTTCAAATACTGACTCTTTTTAAAGTGAACTTTCTTGGAAGAAGTACATTTTGCACGTGTGCTGGTCATTTGCACGTTCAGGTGAATGAGAGATGAGAGCCGTTGTACTGGGGGAGAAGGAGAGAAGAAGCAGGCCACCCAGTGGGTCCCCCGGAAACCAAAGCGGAGCCATCCCCCTGCTCCCCCCCCCCCCATGGCGTGGGAGGGGCAAGCAGCCGCTCCCCGCAGGGAAACCGAGATGGGACCACAGGCTGCGGTGTGTGCGGCTTCTGTTGGCTCCGTATCCTCGTCACGTTGAACCAGCTCAAGGACACTCTGTCGCTCACCCAGGAGCTCAGTTCTTTTTCCAAGGCAGCGGTCCAGAGCACACCAGGAAGGAAATAGATCCTTTCAAAGGTGACAATGTACCCGATACTGTTTTTTATTTTTTTCCTGGCTGGAAAGTCTGCACTGAAACTCTATTCCATTCTGCTTTCTCAGGAAAATGCCCCATTCAGGCCACTGGAACAAACATATCAGGTTTGAAAGCTGACTTCATGTGTAGTCAAATACACCTGCGGAAAATATTTAGAAAACTGTCCTAGTGACTAATATCTTAAACCATTTCTACAATAGCGATGTTGGTAATATTAGGGTGGATCCTTTGCTTTGGCTTTGACTTGTCCCGTCTGAAAACAGACTTCGAACGGATAGCCAAATACACTTGCTAAGTGTGATTAGAAAAGATTTTTCTAATATAAAAACTTTTTTTGAAAGCCTATTCATTTTAAGCAATGATGTGGATTGAAGTCTTTAGGTAGCTGGGAAGGGACATTAAGCTACTTTCTGTTAGTTTAACGCTTTAAAAAATTTTCAGTTAGTGGGAAAAAGGAATAAGATCCAGATATGATGTGAAGTTTGTATGTCTCGCTTACTTGAATTTTGTTTTTCTAAATTACTGTTTTCAAGATCACACAGGACAATCAGGTAGCTGTTAAGTTGCCTTGTAGGAAAGCGTGCTATTGATGTCTTGGCATGAGTTACCAAGAAATGGTGTTTTCAGGGAGCACTGGGGCCCACAACCGTCCCCTAGAGAATGCGAGTGTGCTGACTCGAACCCTTCTGTTGCATTGTATATTGTAGAGAGCGTAGGGCCGTTGAAACGGTGCAGGGACTTCGGGGTCAGAACTGGAGTTGAATTTAACCCTGCGCTTAGGAGCTGTGTGATCCTAGTATTTCGGAGTCGGTTTACTGTAATTGGGTAAAATGGTGTGTATCTTATGGCATTGCACGCGAGTGCCCTTCAGGCGCTGCCCTCGTTAGCCCCTGGGGAAGCGTGCGGCCCCCATCGGGGCCCGTCACAAGTGTCCCGCCCCTCCCCGCGGTTCTCACGTTTGCCTGCAGAGCCCTGCGTTCCGGTGTGTGTCCGCCACTCAGGTTCGGAACAGAACACCTGCCGCGCCTGTGAGTGTGGAGCAGGTGTGCTCCTTCAAGTCTTCCGTTGAGTTTTGCTGGCCTTTGCACCTCGTGTAAGTGGAATGATGTTTAGGCATTCCTTCGCAATTTGCTTTGTTCACTTAACATCAAGTCGCTGCGATTCATCCACGTCGACATTCTGTAGTCATAGCTCCTTCATTTTCCCTCACTTTCCAGCGTAAGATTGCACTGCGAATCTACTATCCCACCTACGTATTCTCTTATGAATGGAAAAGGTCCATTTTTGGACACTTCACTTTGGGCTCTTTTTCCTTGACTCTGCATTTGGGTGGGTTGAAGGTGAATTTCTCTAGAGCAAATGTGTGTTGTTGTGTTAGGCACCCATGGACAAAGTAAACACAGCCCACTTCCTAAGGTATGTTTCGACTTCAGCCTGCTGGAACCACAGGGGAGACTATTGGAGAATGCAGACCGGGGTGGGACTCCCGTGATGATGTCACAAGGAGGCGATTTCTGCCCTTCTTTCTCCTGGAGCAAATGTGGAGACGTTGAATTGTTTTGCTGTCTTCTGTGGACATGAGATTTTTTTCCTAGTTTGCCCATGGATTGAGAAGACGCTGTAGACTTGGGGGGTCCTCACTTAATACAGGGATTTTCTACTTGACTTCCCATCCTAGGGGAGTTCTGGGGTCTGTCTCTTGAGATGTGATCAATTTCAACACCCAAGTTCACCAGCCAGAGCTCCTGCTCCCAAGGTGAATGTGACCGGAGTGCTGGCATAGTCTCTGATTCCCCTCTTTCCCTTTATTTTTGGTTTCCCAGGACCTTTACTTTCTTATTGCATATTCATTATAATATGGAGGTACAGACACACATTCATAGATGATAGGTAGATAGATGATAGCTAGCTAGCTAGCTAGATACACTTTTTTTTAGAAAGAATCTCTTCTAGCAAACTGATAGACACAGAAGTAACTCATTCAGGTTTTACAGGAGATTCTAGATTGTCTGTATGACCTGAAGGTGACCTGAGGGCTCCTGTTCTGGGTCTGCATCCGCTGACATCTGCTGCCATGGTCCCTCCCAGCTGCTCACCCATGGGCCTCTGGGGTCACGGCCACAGGGTGAAATCAACGTCTTTTCTCACTAGCCTACTATTTAACTTTTTAGCAATTTTAGGACAATTCCACAGAAGATCAGTATTCCTAACACTGTTTTTCTCCCAAAAATTTTCACTTGCTTTTGTTAGACCAATAACAGGAAACTATAGAATCTTTTCACTTTGGGTGACAAATCACCTAAAATTCCTGGCGCCCTTGCCCTTGCCCATTGAACAGCCAGATCTTTGGCATGCAAACTTCCTTATACTGACTTTGGGTGATCTTGCCTTGTGGGAAACAACTCCCGTGGTACCCTGAGCAATAACGAATGGCTGACATCCTCGCTGTGATCGATGATGCTCTCTGGAGCTGCCTCACTATGGCATTTGTTCGGGTCCTTAAAGCATAATTCTTGGTTTTGGAATCAGCCAATTACTTATGAATGGCATATGTCTAGGGGAATTAATGCAACTTTTTCAAACCCTACCCACAGGAGAAAAATGGCCAGAGAAATGACTGATTCATTGCGTGCTTCACAGAGCAGCTTTAGGTTGTAAGAAAAAGTTTAAGATCGGACTTGTGAGGGGGAGGACGGATAAGAAAAGGAAACAGTAAAATCTCGTGATGGAGTGGAATTCTTGTTACATGTCCTTCTTACGTACTACTCGAGGGAGGCTTCCGGCACTCGGCTGATAAATATTTACGCATAAGCATAAAAACATCTGAAGACATTTCAGCTGGTCTTAATTGCGTCAGATTATATCCTCTAACCACTGAAAGGTGATTTTGCCTGGAGAAAGTGCTTCTTCTTTGGGGAGTGGCTATTAGAGAAAAGCCTATTGCTCAGTAGCCTAATTGAAACGTGTGCGTAAAATTTAATGAAAATAGCTTTTATTGTGAATTATTTTTCTAAGTATAGAAAATTTATAGAACTTCCAAAATTTTTTAAAAAGGAGAAACATATTTTTAAATCATCTGTAACATTACCACGAGAACTTCTCATTCTTTGCTCTATGTTTTCCCAAACCACATTCAGAGAAGATCATGCTTAAAATATCATTTTATAGCTCACTTTTAAAATGTGATATTCTCTATTTTTCAGATCCTGAACTATTCTTGAGAATCTGATTTTAATGACTCATTGCCTCATTTGTATTTATTTATTTATTTATTTATTTATTTGTGTCCTTGCTGTTAGCTATTTTCATTTTTTTGTGTGCAATACATATTTCTTTACACATTTTCTCTAGTAATTTGGAAGGTCTACCTTCTTCAATGATGTTTACCTTTTACGTTCTAAAAAATATCTTAATCTAGTTTATTGTGACAATCCCAGTAATGGACTTTATCTCACTGGAAGATAGGATAAAACATTTGCTGCATTGCTCTCCCCCAAAAGCATGTCCAGTTTGGGTGGCGTAGTTGGAGACTCAAGGCCTAAAGTTGTTTTTGTTAAATGTTCATATTTTACAGTTTATAACGTCATGAAAATTACCAAAAGTTTTACAACCACATTGCACACGTATTTCATGCATATAAGTTTACACACATGCAATTCATGTGGTATATATGCAAATGCGTTTTACAAACACATTGTACATGTGTTTATAACCCCATTGGCATGTATGTAGACTGTGCTCTCTGTGGAATGTTTCTGAGCTCCCTGTGAATTTTTTGTAAGTTATTTTGATTCACTTTTGAATCTGTTGAATGATGTCTTGCAAACAAATGTTAGGGAAAAAAGCAGGAGTATATGGAATCAGTGCAGGAACTGTGTGTTTGAATCCTCACACACGCGCGTATGTTATTCTCTTCTCCTTTACTCACACCTTAACCACGAAGCAACTTGCCGTGGAATCAGAGCACATTGCCCGCCCCCCCTTCACCCACCCCACCGGGAACAACAGCCAAAGCCCGATGAACATTCTCGAATTGCTCTTTGGTGTTTATGTTACAGACCTGACAGCTAAAAATAGAATTTTATCTGTGGGATGATATGATTTCCAGTCTTTTTGGATGTGTTTATTTTTGCTTTCATAATATGGGAGACCCTTCTTGTCCTTGGCGTTTTAATGATTTCACTGGGGCATGTCTAGACATCACTCGGCTGTGGTGAATTCTCCCTGGTCCTCAGGCAGGTAAACAGTGACCACTCTGCCGCAGAGCTTTCGTGAACTGGGAATGACTGTTAGTAATGTTATTATCGTTAGTATATTAGTTCCTTAAACGGTACTCATCTCTAGTTCCTCTTGTTTTCACTGGAATTCCTATCACATATGTTGAATCTCCTGGAATTATTTTTAACATTTCTAATTTTCCTTATTATTGTTATAATCTCATGCTTTTCCTCTGAATTCTGAAAGAATTTGCGAGGCTTATCTTTTACGTCACTGATTTTTTCCACAGTGTGTCTCTTTAGCATTTTTAAATTAAGTAGTCTGAAAAGTACATCCATTTTAACTTTTCTCATTTATCTTTTGTTTCTGGCCCTTTTTGTGTGTGTAATTTTTAAATAAAATCTTGTGTTATGCAGTACTTGATAAAATGTTATTTATTTTAACTTTCAAAGTGTATTTTTGAGACTTGTGTTCTTACACAGCTGATATGTTCTTGTCTGATCTCCATCCTTATAAATGAATGAAAATTGCCCCAGAGTTCATGTTAAGGTGGGCTTCCACAGAGGTTATGTAAATGCTTGTTATATAGAACATTTTACATCCAAACTCTAGCTGAAAGAGTTCTGAATTCTTTCAGCTTTATGTCTCTTGTTTTATGCAATTAAAACTCTCTTTGTATGTATTTACATCAAAAAGAATCTTGGAGGAATGGACTTAGAAATATGCACTCAAGTCACTATTTATATATGTTATATATAAGATTGTCAAGTGAAAAAAATAGCAAAAAAAACAGACATCTATATGGTGGGCTGTTTCAATATGCCACTTTTTAAAAACTAATGTTCAAAATATCCTAATGGTTAGATTTTTCCACAAGTACCTCTTTTTCTCCACTCTCCTAAATGAATTGGCCGAACCCCCAAATACCAAACCTAAGAAGTCTTTCCAAGGGGAAGGCTGTCCAAAGAATTTCTAAATATAAACTGAAAATGTATCTCAATAATTTTAAATTTCTACAAATAGCATAGTCATCGAGTTTCTACCTCCATAGGATGTTATTTGAGCTTTTTGTGTATGTATGGCTCGTTACAATTCAGCTGTGACTTTTTACTGATCATTTTAAGGAAGGAAGACAGTTTTCATAACTTCGTAACAGTGAACATTGTCCTCCTAGAGGGAGTTGGTCAGCACTTTAGAAGGTCTCTCGGTCGTGTCAAAGGGAACCCCTGCTCGTATATCTGAAATACGATGCAGTCATCCGCTGGTTGATGGCGACGGGTCCCGGCTCTGCCGTCACTGGGCTTGGATGGTCGTGGGATGAGCTCACGAGAGCTGGGGAGTCTGGCAAGTGCCAGCCAAGCCCAAATGCGTGAAGAAACCAGGGGTCTGCTTCAGGAACGGCCATGAGATAGTATGAGCACAGAAGGAGGTTCGAACTTGAAAACCCAGGGAGAAAAGAGATGGGCAGCTCGGGCAGGAGTGAAGTCTGGTATTTGAAGGCCACGCGGGGCAGGGGGTGGACACCACGGGAAGGCTTTAGGCTTCGGCCACAGGATGTCAGCGACACCTGCTCGTAACCGGGGCTGGAAGAGGAGCCCGTTTCCTGGGGACACGCTACCCAAAGCAAGAAAAAGCCGCAAGTCCAGAAGGGGGCCTATTTGGGAAGCGACTAACTAATGTACTTCACATTCTCATGGACACGGATCAAGATTGATAGCCACATTGAATTCAACATGAGTCAGCAAGAAGGAGGTTTCCCAGCACCAGCTGCCAGGACTAAAAGGATGGGCGCATCCCAGCACTAGAGGGTGTCCGGTGTGATTTATGCTTCGTGGTTGTGCATCTGCGTGGGAATTTACCGCTGGGAAGGAAATTTAACTGCTGGGTCTTTATTTAGTATTTCAGACCAGCTTGATAACCAAAGTGGGGCATCTCAGAAGGATGGGGGATACACCTTAATAAGAAAAACTTAGTTAAGCATATTTACCCTCTAAAAATGAGGCCTCAAAAATATGAGGGGGTATTGTTTGCTGCTGCTAATGAATTTTTCCTTCCCTCTACTAATAACTCATATTTGAGAACATATTTATTTCTCACTCGGATGGGACTAGATCTAAATCATTTACTTTTCTCCTAGAGGTTAAACACAGAGAGGTTACCCACATGATCAGATGATCCACAGATGTATGTCACTAAGTGAATGAGTAACTTATGAAAGATAATGCCAAGACATAGACCACATAATTCATGAGCTACAGAAAATGTCCTGTGAAATTATGCTTTCACGTGTATGGAAATAAAAGAAAGGGCAATATGTTAAATATCATGAATAACATTTCCTGAAAAGATACTGAATCTATAATCAGGATAATTTTCAGATAAAGAGGACTGTTGTGCTGAAACACAGGAATAATTATATGAGGATGAGAAGGATGAAAAAGAATTAAACCCCGATGAAAATGCTGAAGAAAATGAGCAGATGGTATATCCAACTAGAAGGAAGAATTTTTAAAACTCAAACTCAAAATGATGAATAATCCTAAGAAATGTTAATTAAGAGCATAAACTATAATTGAAGATGCTTTTGTTTGCCTGATACTCCTTCAAGTCCAGTAGTCTAGGTGACACACACTTTTGACTTTACATTAGAATCTATCTGTGACTTTGCTAATGTCACTCTGTGCCTCGCTTTCTGTTAGTGTCTATTGAAATAGCTGTTAACAGATGAAACTGCCCATTACGGTCGAATGTCCCGTGCATGGCACGGCACGGCACGGCACGACGTAGGTGACAGGGGATGACGTCACTTCTGTATCGATGGCCTAGGTTTGTTTCACAGACCCAGAGATCCCCTGAGTGCTGAACTGCTGTAGGTCCATGACCGTCGAGTCCATTCATTGGGCATTGAATATACGTTACCTTCGAGACTGGCCCCATGTGCATGTCCCTTTACGGCCCTTGACATTCTCTGTCCAGTTCTGTTAGTGATGTGGGTGTGGACTCTAAACGGTGCTCAGGGGAAGAAAGTATTGTTAGTGGGTCCTTGTTCTAGCCATGTCCTTCCTTCCCCTGTCTGTCAACATGCTTTCTCCTACTGGTCTGCCTTTACATTCTCCTGTCAAGCAGAGTTTATCACCCAGCTACCATTTGCTGAGTGCTTCCTGTGTGCTGGTTGTTGAACGAGGCACGTGATGTGTAGTTGGTACAGTGAATCTGGGAAACATCGCAGATTTTTCATTTTACTGCACTGTCTACACCCTCCACCAGTCCATCAGCCAGTCAGTCTATTAGCAAGGCAGCTTCTCTCCCTCTTAAATGTGTCTCAGCTCCCTGCGCCTCACCGCATTTCAACTGCTGCCCTTCTCACTTCAGCTGTCTTCACCCCTTGCTTCAATGATTCTAACACAACGTAATCATCCTGTCCGTTTCCACTCTTCATGCCCTTTGAATCGATGCCTATGGCAGCCAGGGTGTGTTTTCAAAATTGTAAGCAAACTAATATCATCCGTCCGTCTCACCCTAGCGCTGACTTCTTCCCATAAGGTGTGGACTGAAGTCCAAACTCCCCCACGTGGATTGTAATGGGAGTAAGACCATGGTTAGGGACCTGGAGATGGAATGGCGATTCTCCTGCATTATCCGAGAGGGTCCAGCGTCATCGCAAGAGTCTGATAAGTGAAAGAAGGAGGCAGGGCCGGCAGCCGGGAGTGATGTGGTGTGAAGGAGACTCCCTGGGCCATTGCTGGCTTTGGGGAAGCAATGGGGACACGACCCAGGGAAGGCGGCAGCTTCTAGAAGCTCAAAAAGACAGATGGGTTTTACTCTAAATCCCTCTAAAAGGACGCGAGCCCTGCCAACACCTTGGTTGCTGCCCAGCAACAACACTTTGGCCTTCCTACCTCCAGAACCGTAAGATGATTTATTTGCACCGTTTTTATGCAACTGAGTCTGTGGCCTTTCCCCCGGCCGCAGTAGGAAACTGACAGCTGTAGTACGACGAATAGACCTTAGTGCAAACTCACAGGTGTCAGGTCGCCCAGGCACACACAGTGACCTGAAGTGCGTTTCAGAAATCAGGACGGTTGTCCTCATACAAAGGCGTTAGGATACTGTTGGCTCTGTTCCCTGTGAAGGTCACTACATCCTCGTGGCTTTTTTGTTTCATAACCGGAAGTTTGTACACCTGACCCCCCTTCACCTTCTCACCCATCCCCCCGCAACCGTACCCTCTGGCGACCATCAGTTTGTTCCCAGTGTCTATGAGACTGTTTCTGTCTCGTTCCGTTTGTGCATTAGTTGTTTTTATTTAAGACTCCACGTGTAAGTGAGGTCATACAGTACTCGTCTTTCTCTGACTGATTTCACTGGCTGGATACCCTCTAGGTCCATCCGTGTCGTCACAAATGGCTGGAATCATCATACTGTACACCTGAAACTAATATAATATTGCACGTCATCTATACTTGTAATGCTTTAAAAAACAAAACAGAACATCCTAGTGAATTTCAAATATATACACACGGTGATGGGCTTTGGGAAGAATTTGGCATCTGAGAATGCAGAACTGGTTTGGAATTCTGCCTAATTGCTCCCTATTTGATCTCAATCATTGTTGAATTTCCCCTAGCTTCAAACTCATCATCCGGAATGTAGGGACGGTGACCTCTTCTTGCTCCTCTCGGGAGTTCGTCGTAGGGGTCAATTCAGAAAATGCACCCAAATGTACACTGCGGGTTCCGGGAGAGGGCGCGCCGTCTTTGCTGGCTTTGTTAGCAACTGGCAGTGCCAAAGAGTTCATCTTAGAAGTCAGAAACCCAAAGGATATAAATTAGGCCACATCATTCTAGTTAATGTCTACATTGCTTGGTGTTTCTGAACGAAAGGAGCAAGTATATCTTATATTTATAGTGAAGAAGTCATAATTCTGTCTTAAAAGATTGAAAAGGGCCATTGTTTTTTTTCCCCATCATATGCATTTTTAAATTGCAGCTTTCTGTCCCTCGCTTAGACATGTGTTAGAGCAGCTCGTTCACTCGGGAATAAAGACACTGTCGTGGGCTCTGAGATGCTGAGCCCCACGTCATCTGCTGCGGAGAAGTTATACAACCAGGTTCTGGAGTCAGCTCTTCTAAAACGTTAGCAAAACCATGTCCTACGCATCCCTGTGCACGTGTCTCAACATTAGCAAAGTCTCTCCGGGACTCAGAAGACAGCAAAGCCCCTCTGATGACCAGGTCGTCGGAGCTGCAAGTCCCGGAAAGAACCGCCTGCTGAGCAGCGTGGCCGCCGCGGCCCAGGCCGCCCGGACTCACCGGCGAGGAATCCACACCACTAATGAGTTCCAGAAGGTGCGGTCGCTGCTTTCTCTCTTCTGCAGTCCTCGAGATAAAGGCTTGGTGCCCGGGGTGTTTATGCTGGGGCCGATACATCACTCTTTGACACCCCCGGCCCCTTCCAAAAATAAGCCCCGAACACAACCATAATAAACAGCGGGCTGTTTGATTTCTAGACAGCACCGCCGTCGCACAGCCCAGAGGAATGCCGCAGCTGCACCCCGTCGCTTCAGTGGCAGCCGCGCGGGCTGAGGCGGGACAGGCAGGGGAAGGCTGGGCGTGTCACGGTCTGTCCTCCTTGTGGATTTTAGGTCACTGCTGGCAATGCCAACTGGCTCTCGGGACCTGTCCCCACGTGTTAAGTCCCGGCCCCACCAATACATTGCGATGTAACTCATTCATTGAACAAGCTGTGTGCCATGCACTGTAGTTTGGGTCCTGAGCTAATTTATTTCTGCTTTTGTTTTTACTGGTATTCATGGTCCATAAAAAGATCAGCATCGTAGTTCATGTAGGCATGATTCAGATCAGTTTATTTCACTGCAGTGAGCTCGGAAAGAGGGACATATTCAGTTCATAACTTTGATTTGTATCCACCTTGATTGGTTTTTACCTGCATCTCATGTCCTCGTGCACCCCGTTTTAAACTCGCAGTACCTTGCTGTTGAATTTTATACACGATGGCACAGGATACAACCTTGTGATGCCTGTCGATGATGTCAGAGCTCTGAATTTGGAAATGGGAAGCGTGGGCGAGAAGCACGCCCCTTGCTTGGCCTGCGCTGTCATGAGGTGTAAAGTAAGGTCCAGTCCTGCTGACTGTCTCCCGGTCTCGCAGCCTTCTGTGCAAGTCTCGGCTCCATGCTCTCAAGCAGTAAGGACATTTTGCATCTGCTTAAGAAATAGAGCAGGCCAGAATTCATGAGCATCTGGCACCTGCCTGACTTTAGTGGCTCTGTGGGAATAACTGACGCAGGGCGGTGACCTTTGATAACTCCCCGTGGCTGTTTGGGAATTCAACAGTGGCTTAATATTGTTAGTGCTCTATTTAGAGTTTTAATGTTGGGTCCGTACTAGAAACCACAGCACCAACCAACACAGCTCATGTCAGCTGCATAATTTTCCAAAAATATAAACACGAACAGAGAAAACAAATCAGTAAAATATAAGAATTGTGAGGAGGAGTGGGAGATTTTTCCAGAAGTAAATTATTATTTAGCAAGTCACAGAAACTGAGTTCTTAGTAACTGTTAAATCGAAAGGGATTGTTTTTCCCTTACAAATATTGATACTGCTGCAGTCCAGAGAACCAAGTCAAAACTGCATCACCAAGACTCTGGAAGGTTCTCTCGGATAGATTTGGCTTCAGGCTGTTCAGTTCCAAAGGCCACGTCCTCTGTATTTTCTTTCCGAGTTCAGAATTTCCGTGGGGCGAACTCGGGGTCGGAGCTCCTGCTCAGAGCGAAGGGTAGCCCAGGCTTAGGTGAGGGAGGGACATTCTTTGTGAACCAGAGACACTCTGCCTGTCTGGTTGATGCAAATGGTTGCTGTGAAAAAAACAGTTACTAACACACAGAAAGCGCCCTGTGGGGTCCTCTTCTGCATTAGTGGTTTCTGCTCCATCTCCGGTCAGGTCTCCTCCCCGCCGTTTGATCTTGGGCTCACTGTTTGACTTTATGCTCCTGGAAAGCCCTAGAAGGGACAATATTATTTTTCAGAATGAACCCCAAATTTGCCCTCATTCCACGGTTCTAGCTCTGTCCCCCGAGGAACAGAAAACAGGCCTTTGCATGTCAACCCAGTAACCATCTTCCTTGGAATAGATGCCGCCCGGGCTGCACTGGACGTGGCCTGACCTTCAGGTTCTTCCTGTCACCGCTGTCCTCATTTGGGTCATTCCCGGCCGTCTAAAATGAGCTGTCCACCACGCAGGGCTCCCTCTGCAGTCTGCCCGTGACAGACCCAAGAGGACCCCCAAGGCAGTGTTAACAGGACATTACATTTTTGACTGGTGATGAACTTGTTTGGAACTGAAACATCCAGGCTTTGTAAAGCCTGCAGTGCACTTGTAAATACCTCAAACCCAGACTTTTGCCCATGAGCTGCTCCTAGGCCTGGGTGTTTGCTGCGTGATTGGAGACCATCATGTAATGTGGCCGTTTCTGGGACACCTGGCTGTTTCTGGAGACAGATGATGGAGAGGACAGAACCCGCCCCGCCCCCACCCTGCCCCTGCAGGCTCGGGCTGAGCACCCTGCCCAGGCTGCTGTGGGAGAGGGGGAGCAGTCGGGGGATCGGAGCCACAGGCAGCGCTGGTCCAGAGAGGGAGAACTGGAGACCCAGTGTCTCGAGGAGGCGGCCCAGGACTTCATATTTTTAACAACAAGGGAATAGACTATGCATGTATGTGTGTGTGTGTGTATAAATATACACTAAAGCTTCAGAACCACCGGTGTGGTGAGGGACAGCAGACGCCATGGCTGTTCGAGCTGGTGGGTGGGACTCGAAGGAACTGAGTGATAAAGCTTCCCAGGGCACTCAAGGGAAAGGTGACATCTGGAACTCCCCACAGAGACGTGGCTGGTGCGGACTCAGGGCGACCTGTCCGGGGAAGGCCACTCCATCGGAGTCTCCCCATCGTCCCACGCGCTGGACGCGGGGAGGAGTCAGACGGAAGGTTTACCTAGTGCAGGCTACAGCCCGGGATTATACAATTGTGAAGTTTAGGGATTTCTAAAATTATATAGACAAAGTAAAATATAGCGCAGTTAGCACAGGCTGTGAAGTGCTAGGAATGTGGGTTGGGACCCCGTCTTCCCTCCCCACTGGCCGTGCACCCTGTGCAAGTTATTGAACTTCTCCAAGTTGGTTACCTCCATTACCTCATCTGTGAAATAAGGGGAACGTCATCTACTTTGAAGTACTGTTGTGGGGGAAGCGATATTGTTACCAAGCTAGCACGAGCTCTGATCCTCAGCAATAAGAATATTAATAATTATGACATATAACAAGGTTATGCGTATCACTTGTCCTCTTCCTCATCAACGTTATCATTGTTACGCATGACCAAAATATTGGGGTAGAGACGCCAAGGTCACTCCTGCTGGACATCATGTTTGATCCTAAAGGTCACATCACCTGTTGCTCTGCCTCACACTTGCCCCTGAGCAGTGAAGGGAAAGGAGAGCTACTTTGTCATTTACAAAAGGACCTTGATACTTCACAAGGAATGTCAGCGCTAGGCACTTTAAGAAAAGGTGGTGTTTCTTTCTTCTTAAATCCTGTATGTGCTTCCTGGGATTCTAGGGTGTCCAAACCATGGCCCGCGGGCCGCATACAGCTCAGGGTGGCTATGAATGTGGCCCAACACAAAATAGTAAATTTACTTAAAACGTTGTGTTTTTTTTGCTCATCAGTTTTCATTAGTGTTTGTGTATTCAATGTGTGGCCCAAGACAATTCTTCTCCCAGCGTGGCCCAGAGATGTCCAGAAGGTGGGACACCCCTGATGGAGGTCCTGATCGTTCTCTGACTTCCGGCTCGAAGCCTCACTCAGCACGGACTCACACTCACGTGAAGTGTGGTTCTAAAGGAGAGGCTGGGACTGGACCACTGCCTTCGCTAAAACAGTCGTGTAACTGGTGACTTTGTGGCCAGAGTCCGTGAAATCACAGCAATGTGTTTCCCAAGATTAATTCACTGTCAAATATTTCCAACACAAAGTGATTGTTATTTCTTAGCATGGGATCTTTATTACACTTAAATTTTATTACTGCCCTCAGCAAGGGAAGTGCCCAGCCAGGTAATGACTTTAAGAAGAGATGACTAATGGCAAAAGTTTCTTGAAATTGCGGCTATTTTTTTCTTCCTGGGGGTGACCAGCATTTCTGGACACCGAAACTCTGATAAGTGTGTGTGGCTTTAAGTGTAGTACGGAGTTTGGGGTCACAGGTTAGAAACAGTGTTTGCCCCACATTTACTCTGCTGAGGTCTGACGAAGAGTTCAGAAGGGTGATATTTGTTTAGCTTACAAAATAAATGTTTGGAAATCACTGAATAATATACACTCTTAAGTGCCTACATGCATTTGTCATTCATAAGAATAAAACAATAGAAAGATAAATGTAACGTAACTCTCCATGCTGTTGGGTTTTCAACTTCATGTATATAAAAGGTTTATATGGCATGCATTATTTATATATCATTGTCATATATATTGCTTTATATGTTATATGTTTTGTACATATATTTATATATTATATAGATTTTACACTGACTACATAGTTGGCCATGATTCATCCTGTTTCTAGTCTTTTGTGATTACAAGGCTTTTAATCATTTACCCTCATTTTATGCTACTGTGTAACTTTTATTGGCCATCATTTCAATTATTTTAATGAGCAGGACATAGCCAGACTGCTCATACACTCCATCGCAGATAGTTCTCCCAAATATTTTCAGCATTTGTATTTTAATAGATAAAAATATATACTTTGCAAACCTCCTCTTACCACCGGCTCCGTCCTGGAGCTCAGACCGGCTGTGCGGGGCAGGAAGGAGCGTGCGCAGTGAGAGTAGGGCGGGGCTCAGCAGCGTGTTTTCCCCGGCCTGCCCTCCCCCGGTCTTCCCTCTCCATCCGGTCGTCCTCTTCTCCTTCCCCTGGGTGGGGAGGGGGGTCCTCCTTGAATACCTCTGGCCTTCGGCGTCTGATCCTCCCTCTTCCCTTCGTCCCTCGCCCACGTGGGCTCCCCTCCAAGCTCAGCCCACCCTGGTAGCTTCGGTGTCCGCGTCAGTCCTGTCTCCAGTTAGGAGACGTACATTCTGTTCCTTTTCTGCTTTCCTCACATGCAACTCATAGAAATATACAGACGTATTTTAAACCGAATTTGGTAATTTTATGCAATGGGATCCATAGGTTATTTTACAATAATCATGAAGGAATAACACAGTATAAAATAAGTTATGAGGAATGGCAGTGATTTTTCAAGGAGACTTTTATTAAGTAAAAAGCAAAGCTGTCCTTTAAAAGTTTTATTACAACTACTTTAAGATTATTCTGTTCAGAACACTCATTCATATTGTTTGTTTTGGGCCCTTTTTATCAAGTAAAGAAACATTTTTTCCTCTTTAGGTAAGATTTAATCCTGAGAATTATGTGAACACTAAAAAGCAAATTACTTTTTTGGAGACATTGAATAAATTCTGGATTAATTTATCTTACTGATCTAAAAATATTTCATATTTCACATCTCAGCATTAAAGGAACAATGGTAAAATATTTTTAGAATATTTTCAAACAAAATTCTTCTATAAAAATTCCCTCTTCCTTTAGCATAACATCTTTAAATTTTTATGCTAGTTTGCATTTTTTTCATTGTAGGTTTACATTTTATTTTAGGGTGTTTATTAGTTAATGTGAGAAAATGGGGGTTCTGCTGTATCATCACTCAGGTTTATAAGTAGTGCATGTTCTGGACAACCATCTAAAATGTATACATAGATGCATTATATATTTTGATTAAGAGTAGTGTTTTGAAAATAATTGTTATCATTTGCTGAAGTAGAAGGATTACTCTTTTAAAACGCATCCTTAACAATAAAATGAGTTATGCTTCACTGTGTAGCGCACTGGTAAATATTTAGTCTATAGTATCCTTCTATCGCTCTCTGTTTAGCTAAGAATTGTTTCTAACTTGGTGAGTAGTCCCCTATTTAGAAATATGAAGAACACTGAAGCAATTATGAAATGCTTGATTTTTAGAAGAAGAAACATTTTAAAAATCACAAGAGATATTCTCACTGACATGAATATTTACATCCAAGACAGTCTTTCATTCCTTATATGTGTATGAATTTCACTTTAGACACAGAGGGGAGGAGGGCCGGGGGCTGGGCGGACACGGGGGAGGGGTTAGAAGTGCAGATTGGCAGCTGGACAGCAGTGACGAAGACGTAAGTACATCAGAGGGAGCAGAGTCAATCATACTGAAATCACTGTGTGTGGTGCCAGCTGGGCACTAGAATTATGGGGGGGGAGTGACTTCATACATTATATAATTGTCTAACGACTGTGCTGTACACCTGAAACCAATACAAAATAATGTTGAAAGCGAACTATCATTGAAAAATAATAATAGCAAATGCATACTTCCCTTGGAGCCGCAGAGAAGATATCTGTACACTTATGAAGGGCTCCTTATGTACGCCTGGAATTATACTAAATTCTAGGTACGTATCATCTCATAAACATCTCAAGAAGTTGTAAGGCAGATGCGTTTATTGCATCTTCTTTCCAATGAAAGTAATTGCATCACAGAGAGACTAAATCATGCATATGCTGCTGAGTTTTACCGCTGAGGCTAAACCTAAAAACTGTGTTCTTCTATACTGAGTGCATAGACAGACTAATCATTTTTTTAAGGTTAAATCAAGAGAAAACATCACAAAATTTAACAGCAGGATAATTATACAAAACATGGTCACTTTATAGTGAAATACAGCTGAACCTTAACAAATGATGAAATTCATACCCATCGTTCAAAGCATGCAGCCTTTTATTTTTGTTTTAGTGATTTTGGTGCCAATTGTGCCCATATTTTCCTTCTTATTTAAGAAATAATTTTCAGGCCTGGAGTCCTTACAGAATTCTCCGTTTACAAAAATTAAGGCATGGGTTTCCATGGTGGCGGTGATGGCCCAGGATGGAGACGATGCCTCTTTCCTAGCCAGAAACAATGGATGTAAATCCATGTTTGAATGAACAGTCACATCTCTCTCAATTAAAGCCAATTTGTTTCCAAAAACATTGCTATTTCCGATATTATAGGAGGCTATTTAAATGGGCCAGTTTATGTAAGATAGATTTCAAAAAGATTGCAAGGAAGAATTTTAGGTAGCTCATTGAAAAAAAAATGTCCTAGTTCTTTAGAATAGTGATATTGAAAATGTTGCAAATGACAGGCACCTCTGCCAAGCAGCAGATGAGACCCTGTTCGGGCAGTGTCCCCTCATACTAGCAGGTCACTGTGAGGTCCTCAAAGAGTACACTCGCGGTGCTGTGTCCAGGGTGTCACCGTTCAGCACGCTGAAAGTCCTTAAAAGTCATGTTCCGCAGTCTCTTGCTCCATCGGATTCTCCCTGTGCACCAACGTGGGCAAAGATTATAGGCAAAGACAAGCATTTCATCTCCGGGAGGATTTGCTCGAAGAGCCTCTGTCCAAAACATCTAGTGCTGAAAAAAGAAAAGCTAGCGGTGGTGTAGATGTGCTGGGATTTTGTTGCTTTTTCTTTCCCATCCTGTTTTATATGGTGTAAAGAGTAGAACTGGATCAACTATGAGTTAGAGTTCTTCTGACATCCAAAAACGGACAGAAGTTATTCCATACTGTCAGACTTTAAATTGTTTAAGTAAAAACACATGCAAAGAGTAACCTGACCCTGGGAAAGCAACAGGAGTGCAAAGCCATCCAATACTGCATATAAGGGAGGTGCAGGTTGGTATGTATTATGTACCACCGACAGTGTGGGTAAAAGCGCTACATAAGAGAATGTCTGAACAGAACCTGAAGGAAGATGAGGAAAGGAAGACATTCTCATTTGTACCTGAAAGGGTATGAGAAGGTTGCTGGTAAGGAATGTGAGTGTATATGCATGCTCACAAAAGCACATGCATTTAAACATTTTCTTTTCAAATAGTTTTTGCTCTCCTTTAGGTTCCTCCCACTTAACTTCTGCAATTTTTGTGAAATTCTTGTACACATTCCTTTCACTCAGTTTTCCCAAGAGCAATTAGTCAATACTGACTTCACATGAAGCTTTGATAACCCATAAAAGTAATTGTTAGTTTAAAAACTGAAACATGATGTTTATTTTAAAAGATTTTGCATATAGCCCTCAAATGTGTTTACCAACCTCCGCACCGACAAACAGAATGGTTTCTCAGACAGAAGGAGAACTCAGCAAGGACTTGTTGAATAATGATGATGGAAGTTGCTACACATAAAAAGAATGAATAATCAAGAGCCAAGATATGAATTTCAAAATATTGCTTAAGTTGCCAAAAAAAATGCAAGATGGAATGACCATGTAAACATGGTCTTGAACAATGAGCACGGTTCTGATGAATGAGAAGAGGAACAAAGGGATTTGAGGAGAGACAGAGATTGCTAGTGTCCCTAGTGTCCAGTGGCAAACACGCAGTGCACTAGACAGTCGGTGTCTTATGGAATTGCACAGCTGACACCCATATACACTTATTCACCAAACCAGCGTCACCCCAATACACTTAATTACAAAGCAAAAATGAAAAATAAAAGGTAATTGCATCCTCTTTAAAAGAGCAGCTAGTTACACTTGTGGACAATAAGAACTGTTTGTCACAGATTCATGTTGGGGACAGAGGGAGAGAAGCTGTTCAAAAAGTTCGATCTTACTTATGGAGGCTCTTGAAACTTGCATACTCTGGTGCAATTACATATGCTCAACTATCGGGTTACGCCCCTCGAACTAATTATTGAATTATAAGTTTGATACTTTTTAATTAAATGGTACACGAGAATAGTTAACAGTACAATAGTGTGATAGTGTCACAGGCTAGTCACGGAGAAGCCATCCCCTGCCATGGCCTCTCCTCTCCTAAGTCCTGTGCTTCAGAAAAACCACCTCTTTCCCATCGTTTAGTGGTTGCTTTCGGTCGTTACCTTCATAGGATCATTCTGGGACTTCCTTGACTGTTTTGCATTTGGATGTGATCTCTTGGCTTGTTACTAAGAAGACAAGGGTCCGGCCTGTATCCCTTCCCTTACCTCTCCTCGTATTGCCCCACCCTTGCCCAGTCCATGGACACATTATAAAACTCCACTGAAAATTGGTGACAGAACCTAGCAGTTGATGAATGAACTCCATTGTCTTCTTCTCTCTCTGCTGGAGTCCTCCGTCTCTCTCCCGGCAGCAACCAGTCAGCTCCAGGTCCTGGGGGCAGCTCTTCCTGTCTGGGAGGAGAGCGCCCACCTCCCAGACCGTATGTCTTCCTCTGCCTCAGCTGATGCCCTCGTTTTCGGAAGACGGCCATTTCTTAACAGCTTTATTGCAGTAGACTTTACATCCCATCAAATGTACTCACCGTAATCAGTTAATGATTTATGGATACACAACAATCACCATAACCCAGTGTTCTAATGTCCTTACCACTCTAGAAAGTTCCCTCGTGTTCCTGTGGTCAGTCTCTCGCCCCACACCCAGTAGCAGGCAGCTGCCAATATGTTCATTTCCTATGCTTTTGTAATTTTTTGAAATTGCTTATAAACGAGATTAGACAATATATTGTGTTTTGTGTCTGGCTGTTTTCACTTAACATGATATCGTTGAGGTTCCTTCCTGCTATGGTACGTGTCAGTAGTTCATTCCTCTCGGTTGCTGAATAGTGTTCCATTGTGTCAATAAAGCACATTTTACATATCCATTTAGACAGTTCATGGAGTTTTAAAGTGTTTTCCAGTTTGGGGTTACTATGAATAACGTGACTAAGAACACTCATGTACAAATCCTTGTGTGGACAGTTCACTAGCAGTGGAATTACTGGGCCATATACGTGTGTGTATGAATACTTTAAGAAACCGTCAAACTAGCTTCTAAGCATGTATGTTTGCGTTTGTATGAGCAACGCATGAGGGTTCCAGGCTCGCCACCACCTCACACATACTCGGTGCGTCATGCCTCTGATCACAGCGCTCTACCCAGTGTGAGTGGCCATGACCTCCTGCTTTTAGCTCTGATGCCAGTAAATATTATGGATAAACTGACAAAATGTGTATACCAACAGCTGTGGTCTAATAAAAACTAAAACCCATGAGTTGAAAAGTTTTATATTACTTCAAGACATCCTATTTGTCATGACTCATCACTGCCATGGCTTGTTAGCTGGTACAAGAACTGGCACCTTAGAAAAGCCTGTCGGGGTGTTTTGTCATTGCAAAGGTGAGGGACATACAATCACCTATTTAATCCTCACCGATACCGAACTCGGGGTCCCCACTGCCGCGTGCTCTGTGGGCTTTGTGGTTGTTGATCTTGCTTTCTCACTTGGTAGCTTTGGGTCTTTTACAACCACCTTTTCCCCTGTCTCCCCTTCACCTGTAACTAGCAGTGTGGCAGGTCTCCCATTCTGATGCAATGGGGACAGTTGGGAACCATTATTTTTTTTAGCTAGTAAGAGGTTTCGGCCAGGTAGGGTCGGTGGCAATCCAGTAAGGCTCTGCGCACTGGAGACATGGATGGAGCCGAAGGGAGGAGGTTCCCCAAGGTCCTGGGCTTCAGATTCAGAGCCTGGGGGAGAGACAAGGGCGACACCAGCAATCAGTTTGTAACTCTGCTATCTTTGGCGAAAATGGAGCTAGAGGTGTAATGTTTCCGTTGCAGCATAACTCTGTCTTTCCTGTTCTGCCCCAAACTATCGACTTTCAGAAGGCAGTCCTGCGGCCCTGTGCTTTCACTCACCTGGCATCACATAAGGGAAGAAAAATGCAATCAAGTGTTTTGAAATTTTCAGTGAAATAAAAACTGAAGGGGTCTTTAGTAGTACCTTGTTAAGTAGTCCTTGCATGAATAAACACTTTTTTTTGTTACTTTTTATGAGGCCTGTTTAGGTCAGGCTTTTTCCTTCCTTCCTTCCTTCCTTCCTTCCTTCCTTCCTCCCTTCCTGTCTTTCTTGCATTTTATTTTCAAAAGATGGAATATTAAACCTTTTTAAAGAGCTGACTTCACATTTTTCCATGTGAAAATGAAATAGAGCAGTTTGAATATTAATATGATGAAATAACTAGTTAAAATACAAATGTCATACTGTTTCTTCAAATGTGATGTTGGAAAAGAAAGTTGTGTTTGTTTTCTTACTCTCTGATTGAGACTAAAGAGAGAACATTCCTAAATGAAACCTTAGTCACCTTAAGAAAACCAATGCATCATTATCAGTAGTTACTGTTTGGCAATTTCAATCAAATTTGAGTGAAATGGCCTTCAACATTTTGTCTAATGTTTCTCTTTGGCTTTAGGAAAGCATTATTCGTAGAGTTGTTCCCTGACATGAACAGCGACAGGAAGCTGCTCACAGCCCTCACACCTACCCCGTCCCTCCGTGTCGTGCCGGAGGCCAGGCCTGCTGCAGAGAGTGTGTGCGCAGCAGGTGACACCGCGGACCTGCGGGGTGTGAATCAGGTGAAGAGTAAACTAGCTGGCGTTTACGACGCCCGAATGAGACGAAAAGAAAAACAAGGCGGATGCTAGCATCGATTGTGTGAATGGGGTTATTTGGGGAGAGGGGAGAGAAAGCTGGATGAGGTCATTTCGGTCAAGGGGCCAGAACACTGCAGGGAGGCTGCGCCGTTTCAGCTGAAAGTCTATTGAAGAGAAAGCACCAGCCACGGCGTGTGCCAGGGCAATATAGTTGTTGCTGTGGGGAACGTGAGAAAAGGCTGGGAGCTTCGGGGGCATCCTTGTCCTGTGAGGGTGGGTGGGGTGCCACAGGGCCCACCTCTGAGAGGGGCCCGTCCCTGAAGCTGCTGAGGCAGAGTGCATGGGTGAGTGGCGTCATTTTGTGGGCGTGTATCAGGGATCCTTCTGCTTTGTGTGCAGAGACCCAGCGGGGCAGCTGAGGGGATCCATCGGGAAGGTGATGCTAAGAATTAGCCAAGACAGAGCGAAGGCGTAAACCAGGAGGTCGGCAGTGGACTTGGAGAAAACTGGTGTGTTGTGGAGCTAAGACGCTTAGTGCCTGCTGACAGACCCTGCTGAGAAATGAGGGGGAGGGAGATAAGTGAGCCCCAGCTCAGGCAGTGGGAGAAACGGGGGAGGAAACAGATTTGGGGAGGAAACCCACCGATTCCGGTTCGGACGTGTGACCGTGGGGTCCTGAGGACTCTGGTGGCAGCGCCTCTGAGGGAAGGGTGCTGGGCCCTGCGTGTCGCGTGGAGCCCTCAGACGCAGCCCTTCCCTGCAGTATCGGACCCGGTGGGTGGGGGTCCTCGGCGGGGAGCGTGAGCAGGGTGGTTGGGAAACTCTGAGCCCGGGGAACTCCAACACCTGGGATTATGGCTCAGAGATGTCAGCAGAGGTGACTGGGAATGGCGGCCACTCCGGGGAAGAAGAAGCAGAGAAGTGTGATCTCGGGGGACAGAGAGCAGGTGGCTTCGAGGCAGCACCAGCACGGCGATCAGTGATCACAGGGCAGAGGGCGAGGAAAAGGTCACAGGGGAGTTGTGGGACCCGGTCCCAGGGGGGCGATGGGCAGAAACCAAGGTGGAGACGTGAACAAGGGGCGGGAAGTGGGGAACAATGCAGATACAGACAGCGCTCCCCAGAACTGTGCAGCTGTGAGGGAGAGAAGGGACACAGGACATTCTCAGGGGGTCCTCCGTTCCCAGACAGTTCTTCTCTGCGTGTGCACGTTCCTCTGACCGCGTGCTCGTGCTGATTTTTACACTCGGGGGAGCGGCAGGTTGGTAAGTAATAGGAGCACTAGGTCGGGAGAGCAGCGTGTGTAGGTGAGTGAGTTGCGGTCCACCGTCTCCTATTTTCTGGATGGAGTGTGAGCCAAGCTTGTCCACCAACCGCAGGAGTGAGAGACGGGAGGGAGGGCGGTGATTTGAGATCAGCATGGGGATGAACGGGCGTAGAATAAAGGGACTAGCCGGGACAACCCTTAAAGGAAACGTCATCCTGATGCTTGTTAAAATGCCGAAGGCCGTCTGTGCTTCAGGACTCGGTCAGGCTGAGCAAAGGTGTGTCTAGAGCAAGCAGGCAGGGGGTCCCGGAGTCCCGGGCGAGGTATGGGCGTGTCTGCGCTTTTCCCGATGCTGGGGGAGTGAATCTGCCCTCGGGCAAGCTTTCTGGTTCTTTAATGATGAACTGGATGCGAACAATGAATCTTTCATCCTTTTTCTAGTTTGCCTGAGTACTGAGTGTGTATCCTTGGAATAATCCAACAATACACACACACACACACATGTTCACACACACACGTTCACACGCACATGCATGCACACACACCTTCTAGAGCACAACTGTGGCCCAGAATGAGTACCATATACAATAAGTGCATGGGAAAATGAATTTACAAATAAAAGCACATAGAGAATGTGTGCTTTTGCTAACCTGGAAAGAAATTCTTAACTCGGTTTTAATTATAAGGAGACATTGCCCAGCCCAAGGGCTAGTAAAATCACAGGCTGGAATTTTTGTGTTTCAGACACAGTACTTCTGGTTAAATAATTCAGCGTTGTTTTTCACTCAACACTGTGTCATAGCAACAGATTCCATGCCCTGCCACTCCAGCCCACAGTCTGGAACCCTTTAGCCACACAGGCGCGTGAGCCACACAAGCGGGTCATCTGGAGTGAATCGCAACATACAACACAGGTGTGCCTTAGAGCCCACAGATTCCTTGGAAGGAACAACTTGAAGAACCTTAGAGTTAATATTCTCAGTTCTCAGAATAAATGTATATCATTTCTAGCACGCAAAGTCAAGGGAAGGAGAGACTTGGTTACAAATGGCAAGCCTAGGACAGTCTTTGACATAGAGTAGTCCTGCCATAGATGTCATAAAATCATAACATTTTCCATCCTTTGCTATTTATTTAAAACAGTTTATTGGAGACAGGTGACTCCTTAGTGTACCAGCCTTCTTCTTCAGTGTTTTACAGATGTCTTACTTACACATACAGTAGCTTTGGAAGGTACGTTTTGTTGTCTATACTTTTTAAAAGGGGAACCAGAGTCTTGAGATTTTAATAATATCACCATTATCTACACTTATTAAAATTTTACTATAAATAAGCATGGGGCTACTTTCATACCTTATTTCAAAGTCCCTCATTCAATGGTTACGGCCGTCCTCCTAGTTCCTAGGGGGATGGGGGCCTGGAACACACTCACACACAGAGTGAGCGGAGACGCTGAGACCCTGCCCAGGTCTGTCTGTGCCCCTAACGCACGCTCTTAGCAGAATGGCGCACCACGCATGCGCGGCTCTCCAGAACGCGCGGTCTGCTAAAAAACTCAGAACTCAGCCCGTCATTTTATTAACAACGTGTCTCCATGTATGCATTATGTGGTTTTAAGTACCAGGTGCCTGTGATTGGCTAAAATGAAACTTTGTACAGCACCCACAGGTTTTAAGTGAGTAAGAGTTACTATTAAAGTATGCTGTGAGAATTGAGGTTTTTAGGATGTTTAATGAGTATCCCCTCACGTAATTCCAGGCCGTGTGTTTATTGCTAACACTGCACTGTACAGTGAGTAACTACAGCTGTCCTTGCGTGTCTAATGCATGCAAGACACTGAGCAATATATTCAACTTATATTATCGAATCTCCTCAAGTCCCTCAGATTTGTTGCAGAAACCATTATTAACATTGCATAGGAGAGGGAGGAAATGGAATTGCAATTAATTTTTGGACATCAGTGATAAAATTTGGGGCATCACAGTTATAAATCAAATAATGTACTTAATCTCAAGATTAATTATAAATGAATTAATCTGTTGCAGTGTGGTACTGGCATAGGGCAGGGGAAAAAAAAGCAATAGTAAAAATTCAGAAGTCCCAAAGCAAACCCAACCTGCAAAGTCCTGTGATCGATAGCAAAGGGACCAGTGCAGTCCTCTGAGGAAAATATGGGCTTTTCAATAAATGGTGCTGGATCAATGAATTATATATGAGAACACACAGAATCTTGACCTCCACCTCGCACTATACTTGGAAATTAAGTCTTAGTTAATTTCTGGGCCAAATGTGAAAACTAAAATAATAAAGACTCCAGAAGATAATGTAGGACATTTTCATGACTTTGCGATAGGTAAAGATTTTTTTAAAGACTGCACCAAAAGCACTTACCATAGAAAAAAATCCAGACATCATTTATATTCTGCACTTCAATTCATCAAAAAAAAACCCAACAACCCACCATACGGAGAGCAGTAATACTGTTTCCATAGTGGAAAAATATGTTGGCAATATACGCATCCAACAAAGAACATACACCCAGAATATGTTAAGAACTCTCACCGACCAGTAACAAATAAGACGGCCAACAGAAATGAATAAAAAGCAGCCCTGGCTGGCATAGCTCAGTGGATTGAGCGCGGACTGGGAACCAAAGTGTCCCAGGTTTGATTCCCAGCCAGGGTACATGCCTGGGTTGCAGGCCATAACCCCCAGCAACCACACATTGATGTTTCTCTCTCTGTCTATCTCCCTCCCTTCTCCTCTAAAAATAAACAAATAAAATCTTTAAAAAAAAAAAAGAAATGAATAAAAAGCTTTTAACCGGCCCCTCCTAGAACAGGGTAACCAGTGTCTAAGTGACATGCAAGTGCCCCGCACCACCAGCCCTGTGAGGACGGCACACTGAAACCACAGCGGGACACGTCATCGCGTCCACGCCAGAATGGCTAGCGTTGAAAACCGACATGACACATTGTTGGCAAAGACGGGGCGCGAGCAAAAATGTCTCTGCGACTCCAGGGCATGTAAATTGATAAATGTTCCAAATCAGTTTGGAAAACGGTTAGATCGTATTTATAAAGCTAAGCATATGCATACCTCATGAACCACCAATTCTGTTTCCACTTATATACTGGCCCCCCAAAGTATACCCTGTCCATCAGGAGAATGCAGAGTGTGGACTAGAGAAATAAACTGCAGAAATTCAGACAGTCGAGAGCAAGACAGCAGTGAAACCAGCGGCTCCACAGAGCAAAGGTGAACATCACCAAGACCAGGATGAGAAAAAAGGCCCAGCGTGCAGTGCTAGATGCTGTAGGGGCCCCGTTTATGCATAATTTGAAAAGGACTAAAAACTAATGACTTTGGTAGAAAGTAGAAATGCAGCCAATGGTAACACCGGTGGAGAGTTAGAGCTAAGGACAAGAAGGGGTCCTGGGAGGTGGCCAGTGCTCCGTGTCTCGGTCTCGCTGTGATGACAAGGGTCTGTTCAACTTGTAAACCTTCTTTGGACTGTGTTCTTGCAACTTGTTCGCTGTTTGGTGTGACTATTACTTGCCAGTTAAAGATTTTTTAAAGCATTATAATTGCTTTCGGTATTAGAGAGCATTAACATCAATTGGTCTTTAAAATACCAAAGGAAAAAAAAAGGAACTTTACAAAAAGGAAATATTATAACCACTCATTACATTTTTTAATTTCAAAATAATTTTCTGGATAAGCACTTTTTTAAAAATATGTAAAACTTGGTTTTGAGATTGGTTGACTCTTCGGCAAAATAATTACAAGCAATTAAAGGAAAAAGGTTGTGAAACATTTGAATTTATTTACCCAGGAAGCCTGTGTCTAAACCACTACATTCTCTTCTTGTTATGAAACAAAGACTCTGCTAAGAAATGCTTGTGGAAGAAGGAAAATCATAAATTACCCTGGCCAATAAATACTTCCCCCTAAGAATGTCGCCATCAGTCAGTGCAGCCACTGCCATTTCCCGTCCCCTCATTCCCTCGTTCTGATGTCCCTGCGGGCTCCACAAGGTGAAGTTCATGCAAATGCTGAGCCTTGGGACTCAAAGTCTTAAGAGTTCACTAAAGACAGAGCTCACTCTTACTCAGCTGTGGGGTTTCCCAACAGCAGCCCTACTCTCCTGTTGGCCCAGATAACACGTTTTGGGGGGGCCCTCCTGTGCACACAGAATGTGGAGCAGCATTCTTGGCCCCTACTTACGAGTGTCTGTAGCATCATCCCCCCACCCCAGCCTGAAAACAAAAATGTCTGCAGACCTCGCCAGGTGACACTGGGGAACAGTGGCTCCTGTTGAGGACCCGTGCTTTTCGAGATGGCCACCAGAAAATCCGAGGAGGGAGTTTCAGTTCCTTGGCCTTTCCTCAGCAGGCAGTAAATGTACTTATTTTTGGTTTCAAATACCTGGTGATGTTTTTGTTTTTGCGATCATATCTGGGGGGGAAAGTAGGAATGAATGTTTCTGAGGTCATTTTGCCCTTCTGCAAGAAACGGAAGTGGATTCCATTTGTGAGTAAGCAGCAAGCAAGTGGCTGTCGGCGCTCAGTGCAAGAAATCAGCGTGCGCAGCATCCACGGTGCTGATTATGCAGATACGACCGATCGTCCACTTTGGCATTAAAGTAGAAACTCCTCTCAAAAATATGAGTATTTAAAATATTCTCTAAGTCTACTGAACTCAGCTTTAGATGAAATAAACATTTGATATTTTCATTTAATTCATATAGATGATACACTAAAAAAGTGACTTTTCTTTTTAAAAAAATAAAAAAAATGTATGCTATCAATAATAGATATAAAAAGTCCACTCTTTGTTACGGCATTGTTTTCAAAATTTATACTAAAACATTTTTGAGGATTAGGTAAAGTCCATTTGAAATGTAAGTGTTCCAAACCAAACCTCCTAGTGTTAAACTGACATTCGGATACTCCTGTTCCCAGGGTCGTCTGTGTGACACATCAGGTTGGTGCAGACATGGGTGGTGGGGAACCCAGAGGGGGAAGAATCCTGATCCGACACCTTCACTGAAACATCAGGTCAGATGATGTGCTGAGCTTCTGTGAAACATCTCCACGCTTTCCACTCCTGAGAAGAATGCCACTTGATTTTCCATGTTTATCTATGATTCTCTACATCTCCGTTCTGCCACCTAGCCCAAATTTTACTTTAAAAGGGTTGCTTTATTTTATAATTTTAACTCTTTTTTTATTGTTGTCCAGTTACAGTTGTCCCATTCCCCGCCCTTGCTCTCCCCTGCCCAGCCCCAGCCCTGCTCCCATAGTCAGTCCCCACTCTGCTGTCCTTTTCCACATTTAAATAAGTAGAATGTACTTTCAAAATTGACAGATTTGCCTAGCATGGATTGTTAGTGAGAGGAAACAGGACAACCTCAAGTTCAACTGTCACACAGCTGCCATAGTTGAGTGAGAAACTATGAATAAATGAGTCCCTTGGCTTTTTCGGGGAGAGAGTACCTTCAGCCACCGCTGATTCTAATGATTGGCTCTGAACCGATTTCCAAAGGAAAAAGAAAGAGCAGCTAATGGGAGCTTAGCTATGGACCTCGACATCTGCCATATATATGATAGATGGATTCCCACCGGTAATCTGCTTTCGTAGGGCAAAGAGATGATGAAGGAGATGAATAATATGAAAAATATTTCCTTTAAAATTTTAGGACATTTCCTATCTTATTAAACTGATAATTTGACCAAGTAATCTTCCCTCTGCTTCATTTTATGAAATTGTCCATGACAATGTACAGTTTTTCAAATATAAAATATTACTTAAGCCAGACCTTTAAAGATAACATTTGCATTTTAAGATAAATATAAGTGCCCCTTACTTTCCTTTTGAACATTGACTTGTTTTTCCCCTTTCCCCCTAAGTATAGACATGTTAGACAACTAATAGGATTTGCCTATGACTCTTTTTGGCCAATTTGTGAAAATGCAGTAATGTGCCCATGGATTTCTTCAGTGGACAGTTGCCCATTCTTTCAGTTTTGGGTATTTGGGAAGAGGACATGCTTTTAGGAGAGAGGAAATTTTCCACAATTCAAGTATTTGCCTTTTTTCATGCATTTTCAACACTATGAAAGTATTAAATGAAGGTTAAATTCGCATACAGCATAGCCTTTAACTTGAGTGTTGTTTAAAAGGACTGTTGACACTGGACTGCCATCTCCAAAAGTGCCAACATCTGAGTCACAGTGGTGCCAGAAGGAGCAGAGAAGAGCAAGAAATTGAAAACTGATTTGAAAAAGTAATGGAAGAAAACTTCCCTAATTTGGTGAAGGAAATAGACATACAAGTCCAGGAAGCACAGAGATCCCCAAACAAGTTGGACCCAAAGAGGACCACACCAAGACGCATCATAATTAAGATGCCAAAGGTTAAAGATAAAGAGAGAATCTTAAAAGCAGCAAGAGAAAAGGAGAGGGTTACCTACAAAGGAGTTCCCATAAGACGGTCAGCTAATTTCTCAGAAGAAACTTCGAAGGCAAGAAGGGTCAGGAATGAAGTATTCAAAATGTTGAAAAACAAGGACCTACAACCTAAGTTATTCTACCCAGCAAACCTATCATTTAGAATGGAAGGGCAGGTAAAGTGCTTCCCAGACAAGGTAAAACTAAACGAGTTCATCATCACCAAGCCATTATTGCATGAAATGTTATAGGGACTTATTTAAGAAAAAGAAGATAAAAACTATGAACATTAAAATGGCAACAAACTCACAACTATCAACAAATGAATCTAAAAAAGACAAGCAACCAGCCATAACAGGAACAGAATCATAGATACGGAGATCATTTTGAGAGTTATTAGTTGAAAGGGGGGAGGGGGAGAATGAGGGGAAAAGAACAGTTTTGAGAAGCATAACTGGTAGGTATAAAACAGACGGGGATGTTGAGAAAACTATAGGAAATGGAGAAGCTAAAGAACTTACATGCACAGCCCATGGACATGAACTGAGGGGAGGGGCTGCTGGAGGGAATGCGGGTGCCAGGTGGAGGGGGGCAAAGGGGGAATAATTGGAACAACTGTAGTAGGACAATCAATAAACTGTACTAAAAATGAATAAAATAGTGGTGAAAATCTCTTAATTAAATAATATTTTTATTTTTAAAGCAAAGATACTGATTTCGTGCTTCAAACATTAGAAAGGGGAAACCATACCTATTTAGAATGTAGTTTCCCCATCCCAGACGCTTGGCTGAGGGTGAGGGGAGCCGTTCATTACCTGCATCGTTCGCAGCTCCGACGTCCACTGTTCAAGTGCCACATACCTGGGCTCTGGAGCCGGGGCGATCGTGGCAATGTAAAACAAACAGGTCACGTTGCATTTCACTTCGCAGATAAAGTTGAACAGTGTGTCATTTTCCTATAACTTCAAAGCATGATTTTTAAAAGTGTATTTTTCTTGGGTGTAATAACTACTGGAATATAATACGGATGTTCCACGTAATTGGATGCACGAATAGAGACATTTAACTATTTGTAAGCAGAATTCTGATCACACTATGTCTTCATACCAGAATAAATTGTATGATGATCAGTTTTTTTGGAAACACTGGAGGATCTGCCAATATATAAACTTTTTTGTGATGCTGTTGTTGAAATCCCATTCTTCATGAGATTATCAATTCTAAAGTAGCGTCTGTAAAACTGATCCCTAATTTCAAGCATCCTGCTTAATTATATTTTATTGATGCTGAAAACTACAAATGAAGCAAAGCATGAGAATGGAGTTCAGTTTAATTTTATTTCTGTTGGAAGGTAACACAAGCTTGAATAAATTTTCCAACTTATAAACTTTCCATTTATGTAAAATAACTATAAATAAAACAAGCCACTTCAAAAATTGTTGTTAAAATTATATCACAAATTTCTTGTCTTAAAAACAAAGTATGTATTTTAATGGTGGGATTTAATTTCATTTTGATTGTGGTAATGATTCAAATTAATGTACTAATGAATAGGTTGCCATGAAATTTTATATGACTCAGGGATGATTCAGAACATTTTACCGTGGATCCAGCACATACAACGTTAAACCTAAAGGTCTTTCGGTGGCCCTGTGTACAAGTCCTGCATTCCGGTAAGTACTTGACCTTGAGTGTGTCTTCGACAGGCGTATGCGGGCAGAGACCTGGAGGAGCAGCTGCGGGAGGTGTCCAGTGTGGACGAGCTCATGACCGTGCTCTACCCAGAGTACTGGAAGATGTACAAGTGTCAGTTACGGAGAGGGGGCTGGCAACAGGAGGAGGAACAGCCCGACCTCAGTACGAGGACAGAAGACACTATAAAATTCGCTGCCGCACATTATAATACAGAGATCTTGAAAAGTAAGAATGGGGAACTCTGTATCTAAGGGGGGTTATATATACATCCACCCAGTGTGGGTTGCCAGCCTCGGCCTTTGCTTTCAGCATTTGTACCACTGAATAGTTTGGGGCCAAAAGTCAATATTGTTTTTCAAATACAGCATTTCATGATTTCACTGTGAGTGGTTGAGATAATTTTTTGAAATATGTATAAAGAGAAGAGAGTGCATGCCTATCAATGCACTTTAATTTTTTTTAATTAGGTGAAATGTCATTGCAAAATTTTAAAATATGTAGATATATTTTACACCGTGAGATTAATCATGCAAACATTCTGTGTCTTGCAAAATAATTTAGAAGTGCTTAAGTTCTAAATCATTCCAACTCATCTTTTCAAGTACTACGTGTTGCCTTATTGGTTCACAGGTAACAGGCTCAAGAGGGTACTTTGGAAAAGTCTCTGAAAGATCCAGCAAAAAGGGTCACAAAAAATTATGCTGTTGCATAAATTGGCATAGTATAAATTGGTAAATTACTTTAAAAAAGTAATTCCCTTCTGTTATTAGATATTAACGTCTATAAACATTTGAGATTGCAAGGTATCTTCAGAACAAAGCCAATCAAACAAAATGGCTTCCTGGTTCAATAATGAATAGCTTGTCCTTTTTTCCCCATTGGATTTTATTTTAGGGGAAATATGGGACAATAGACTAGAACATTTAAGATGTACATCATTTGTAATGCAGTAAAGAGTCAATGGTGCTGTGAGTAAACCACTAAGTCATTGGAAGCAAAATTCTGAGAAAAAGCATGAAAGGAACAGGAAAATTTGACTTTTCTGAAAACAAATGTAGTTTGGAATGCATGTTCCCGTTGATGGAAAATACCCTTGTATTTCAAGTAGCTACCACCAACCTTGATATTACCCAGAATTGCCAAATGGCCCTCCTGACACTGATGTTTGAATTGAGCCCAAAACCATAGCCATGTTCTCATTTACACCTCCATTGAAAAAGAAAAGTCAAATCCTGTTCCTATTTGCTTTGAGACCATGAAAACAGTGCATATTATGGCAAATGAGCATGACTGCCTCTGCGAACCTTGGCAACATCTCCACGTTAAAGTGGTGTTTTTTTCGGTGGAGAAAACCAAACATAAGTGCTGGGGAATGTTGATGTTATTTTAAGAAAGCATAATCCTAATTCAGCTTGATGCATGGCCGTAGAAATTTAAAAAACACATCCTTTGCTGTTCTATGGTGTTGGACAGCGGACGCCAGTTCACAGGGCCATGTAGGATGCCATCAGTTATTTCTTTAAAGTTGTCTCTGCAATGTCGATCCTCAACTCTGAAATCAAATGTCAGTGACATCCGACTGCTGTGGGCTGTTTCCGCCGTGGTGGCTTCTGTGTAACCTCTGGCCTTCCCTGTGACTCGACAGGTATTGATTATGAGTGGAGAAAGACTCAATGCATGCCGCGTGAGGTGTGTGTAGATGTGGGGAAGGAGTTTGGAGCAGCCACAAACACCTTCTTTAAACCTCCATGTGTGTCCGTCTACAGATGTGGGGGCTGCTGCAACAGCGAGGGGCATCAGTGCATGAACACCAGCACAGGCTACCTCAGCAAGACGGTAGGTGTCCGCCTCCGCCTGCGGCGCGTGGCCCCGCCCCGCCCTTCCCGGCCCTCTGTTTAAACCGCGCGCCCCTAACAGGACCTTCGTGCAGTGTGGAGTGTCGGGTGTTCTCTTTGGGGATGGAGTTCACTCCTCAGTATTTTGTGGTTTGGATGATATGACATCACAAAGTAACTGATGCCCAATAAACTCCCGCCGTGGTGCCAAAGCCAAGTGAAGAAAAGAATAAATGTGCACAGGACTGTGTGTGCGTTCACATGCACGCAAACAAATCATGCATGCACACACACACACACACACATGTTGATCTTTGAGGACAAAGAGTTTCACTTGGCAATAAGTTATTTTTATTTTTAATATATTTTATTGATTATGCTATTACCGTTTTCCCATTTCCCCCTTTATTCCCCTCTGCCCTGCACACCCCCTCCCACCCGCATCCCCCCCCCCCCTTAGTTCATGTCCATGGGTCGTACATATAAGTTCTTTGGTTTCTCCACACTATTCTTCACCTCCCACTGCCTGTTTTCTACCCACCATTTCTGCTTCTTATTCCCTGTACCTTTTTCCCTGTTCTCCCCCTTCCCACTGATAGCCCTCCCTGTGATCTCCAGTTCTGTGATTTTGTTCATGTTCTGGTTGTTTGCTTAGTTCATTTTTGTCTTTTCTCTCTTTTTTTAGGCTCAGTTGTTGATCGTTGTTGATTTTTCTTTCCTCAGTGACATATCAGATACTGCTCAAAACTCTCCAGAAACATTGCATTCTTGGGACTGAGCCAGCACTCAGCTGGGGTGTGGATAACGGCTCTTTTCTGATTGGACGGCTCAGGCCAGCATCAGTTCTGATTGGTTGGCACAAACATTCTAAGTTGTTAAATATTTTGAATGACACTCTTTCGTAGTTGAACTCCTTGCACAGGGTTCCCAGGGCCTTCAGGATCCGGCTGCTACCTACATCGGCAGCCTCAACTGTCACTGCTTTCCCCCTCAAATACTACTGTCCACCAGCTCCGAATTGTGTTATTCTTTAAATCATGTCAATGTCTCTTATCTCCAAGTCATTACAACACTGTGCCCTGGGTTCGAAACACCTCCCCGCACCCCATCCGCAGGGCTCCGCTGGTCTAGCTAATTGCTAATAGGCCTAGACGTAAACGTCACTTCCGGTGCGTGATAGCTCCCTTTCCGCTTCTGTTGCAGCATCAGTCCCTTATCTCTCGGATGGGTTTACTCCCCAGGCCCTAAACTCCGCGAAAGCAAAGCTCGTGTTGGGTTATCTCCCTGGGGCAATACAGCCCAGTAGTTGGCACACCGCGAGCAAACGCTTGGCACTGGTAGAATGGAGCCTTAAAGAGAACAGATTGGAGGTCAAAGTTAGAGCATTGCGTATATACTGATGTTGAAGAAGGTGAGTGGCATGTAGGTGGAGCGATCAGAAAGAGCCCGGGCACATATCATCCGAGAACTCCGCAGCAGCGACTGGGTCAGTAGCTGCAGACTCGGGAGGACACATCACATTGATAAATGTGGTTGGAAGCCCTGGTGCGGCTGGCACTGCTTAGAGAACCGATGGATCAGGAGAGGAGAGGGAAAGCCGGGATTCGATCACTGATAGTCCTGAGATTTTGTGAGTTCATGCCCTTCCCCCTCCTGAAGAAGCCACTCAGACTTTCTACGGCAGTGAAAAGGGTAGTTTTAGTCCGAATTGAAGTGTGCGAGTGTGGTGAGGCCCCCACTAAGTGCAGTGGGCCCACGGGGACACGTGGGGCCTACAGGAGTGGGGCTTGCAGCTGAGCCAGCCGATCCAGTACCAAGAGCAGGCCACGTGTTGGCGGAGAAGAGCACGGGTCTGCAGGAGTGCAGGTCAAGGAGATGTACACACCCAGGGAGAGCGAGGCGGGAGACTCCTCAAGGCAGCGTGGGCTTGCATCGAACGTTTTCACTGATATGGCAGCTTCTAGAAACTTGCGCTCAGGGAACGCCTCTGCCCCAGTTTATTGTATGATGTTTTCAGGGCAGTATAAACGGGAGTGCGGGGCGATCCCTTTCAGACATAAAAGGAAGTTCCTTCACTGCTCTGTTTTTGAAGGAAACAGAGTTTGTGTTTTGTTAAAGGCGTTCCAGACACATCATTTAGCAACACAAGTCACCTGTTGGAGTCATACACGTTGTAAGGGCAATGGACCCTGAGTCAAGTGACACCCACGTGTTCTGTGGAAACGTCACAGGAATGCCTTTAAGGGCTGCATGGAGGGTGTGTTATCGGAGCGTGTGAGGAGCCTGGCTAGGTGCAAAGTGGAACCATCTGCACCCAGCATTCCAGGGGCCTAATCAATAGCACCTGCTCTGCGACACCCCCCCCCCCCACACACACACTCACCCAGGGCTGCTGAACCCTTCAGGTGATTGGGTGGTTTTGTGACCTCTTCCATAAACAGATCCTTTCAGCGTGTTTTCTTATGAGCAGTTGTATATTTAAGAGATAGCACCAGAGAGTAGAAAGTGGATTTTGCACAAGGTCGAATGATTTTATGATGAATGTAGCAGCAGAAGAAAGTCCTCTGCTTCTGAGCCAGATATTTGGATTGAGAAGTCAGTTAAATGTTAGTAGTTACCTTATGTATTTGCCCTGAAGACAGGAATGAAACAGAATTCTGAATCCCCGGGGCTTTCGTGGGAATTGGGACCTCCTCGCTGTGTGCTCTGGAGGCAGTAAGGGAGGCGGCTCCGCCTGGGAGTTCGGTCTCTGGCTCATCCTGAAATACCTGAACAGGATCCATTACACTTCTGTGTTGCTATCTTCAGGAGAAACGGCTCTTCTCTTTTTCAATTATGTTATAAAGAAATAGTAAAAGCACAAAAGCATTCCAGATTATATTTGAGTTAAACTGGGGTTTTCATAAAATTTTCTTTGGCAGAAAAATCTTTTAAACCTAAGTACAGTGAGCAATTATAGACTGAAACTTAAAGGTACTATTTTGCACTACAGACAGGGATGGTCCTTCCATTAATGAAACAGAACACTGTGGCTGTCTGAAAAATTAGCTTATTACATTCATATGTACTCAACAAGTGGAATGGGTTTGTTTTGAATCTTCGGCTAATTAATATTTGGCATGCACACTTGTTGAAAATCAGGTTTTATCCAGATGGGGAAAACCCAATACCAATAACAGCTAACCCAAAGTTTCTTTAGGAGTCACATTTGCCTCAACAAAAAAATTAATGCATCTATTATAAGTAGCACTTTTTTTTTTCAAGTCAAAGTACTGATTGTGTCCACAAATCCTGTCAGTATTTCTAAACCTCCTGGATGGCATTTTTGTTATAAAGTTAGCACTGAACATATATTTTATGTATAATAAAATCTTAAATTGATGCAGAGCCAGATGTAAATCTGTTGGGGTCTGCTCTCCTATGTTCTTCCCGGACCAAATTAAGCTCCACAGGCCCTAGGTAGTTGGCTATGTGGATGATATGCTCAGTTGAGCAAAAAATAAAATGCAAAAAGTAAACGCTCAGTTTTCACTTTTCCCCATTTTGGGGTGGGGGATTATTTCTTTAAATGACTGTGTAGTGTTTCTATCCAATTTTGCCATTATTAATCACACACTCCAGGGGCTACAGATTGCTTCCACACTTAATTAATAGACTCCAGGTTGGAATATTTAAATTAAACATGGTTGTGAGCCACCATGCTTTGAAGAGAAACCGGTTCTATTTTGGGATGTGAAGGTATAAAGGGAGGCATTTTTTGGTTGCCTATTTGTACGAAGTTAATCCAGGATCTTCTCAGTAAAAAAGTTCTGCACCTCTTTTCTTGAGTAGCCTGCAAACTCAGTAGAAATAGGAATTGTTGCTTTACAACTGTTGCTATGCTGGGTAAACAACCTATTGTTTCAAAAAGTGGCTGTTTTTGAAGTTCATTCTTGTTGGTGAGAATTAACTCTTAAATGTTCTTATTAAAAAATTCCAATTGATAGCAACAGGGAAACTCTCAGTTGGAAATGATCGCCATTTCCTTTTTAAATTACAGTTTTGCAGAAAACACAATCAGGGCTTTTTTTATAATTATTATTTTCCAGCCTTGTTTAAATGCCCCTTTTATGTAAGTTCTTTTGATCCTCAAAGCTGGCTACTCATTAAATAGGCATATATTGACAGACTAGCATCAGTCTCCATAAGGAATTTTACAGTTATTGAAACCCTAAATTAGATACGAGTGAATATCTTAAGAACAATTCACTTCATAGCATAAAACTATTTTAGGAAAATTGTCATGCTCTAAATATCAAATTCTGATTGCCACCACCAGTCCGTGCTGGCTGAATGCACATATGTACATAGTGGCAGCTCATGCTGAGTACATGAATTTTGCATTTGATGAGCATAAATCTGAATTAGAAAATACTATTATGTACACATTAAAGCCCCAAATAGTCTGACAATAGTGTAAGAATTCTTATTTTATCAAAATGTAAAGAACCTATTATTGCCTCAAACACTGATGTGTTTGAATAGACCTTGACTCTTCCAGAGAAAATTATAGAAACTGTGTTGATTTAGCTTTTCATACAATGGCAAGCACAGATTTCCAGAAGAGGGTAAAACTATAGGATTTTGCTCCCTGACAGCGTTTGTGGTAAACTAGAGGATGTTTTGAAAATTCTAACACAGCATCATCACCTGGATGACGAGTTCTCTAGTTCACTCCCATGGTTAGTTTTGCTCACCTGTGAGGTGCACAGATTGAGATCACTCTGTGTTCTTGACAGTCGAGCAAGGCACCTGGCACGTGGCTTCTTATAGGTTCTCAGAAGCAGTTATTGAAAAAAAGATAAGGAACAATATTAAACAGAATTTTTAAAATTTGTAATTCATCTACCAAAGATTCAACTCAATCTTGAAGGCAAATGGGGAAGACAAGGGGAATCCAAGCAGCCCTATTATGAAATCACCATATTATTGTCCCTATTTTATACTGCAGTGGTGGCCAAGGGAAGCTGGGTAATTTTTCCAAGTCATGGGAGTGCTAAATTGAAAATTCAGGACTCCCAATAATGTCTGCCTGTTTTTGAAATCATCCCCTTGGTTATTCTTACATCTCTCGTGGAGAAGGGAACTTGCCAGTTATTTTAACAGCATATCGATTTATTTTAGGAGGGGGATGTGTGAGTTTATAACGTGATTCTAAATATTAATATTTTTAGTTCAAACAATTTTACATTTTCAAGCACCTATTATCTGATTAGGAAAAAAGACACATGGACATTCTTAGTAGCATAGGCATTAAATATAGCTATATAAAAATGCACACTCACTCAGTAAAGAAAAGAGAATTTACTATGCCTGTAAAGGTAGTGATTATGTAATTGCTGGAAATGAAGACTGTCAATCAGTGCGTGCACTTAAGCACAGAAAGATCTGGAAGGCGGCAGACGCCCTTCGCTGGCAGGAGCCGGCTGAGGTGCAGTGACTTCCTGCGCCCGCAGCGCACTCTCAGATGTCCCTGGTTTTTCTGAAATTGACACTCACGTCAAACTCAATTGTTCAGAATTTCCCTACTTTTGATATGCGTCACAGACATCTTTCTCTGGACCCCACCCTCTGTTCCACACTGTGGCCCGGTCAAGTAGAGAATTAAAGGAACTCCCTGAAACATTCAGGTCAAAATTTGGAGGTAGAAATGTTTCAAGAAAAATTTTTGTTTGCTTTAATGCTTTGACCTATTTATTCCTTTTGATAGAGTTAACTGAATTTAACTGATCAATTGCCTCTTTACACTCAAACAAGAGAAATGAAACACCAATTATTAAGGTTTTTATTTTATTTAATTAGTTACACTATGGGTATATTTTTCTCCCAAGTTTTACTGTAGTTTTCAGCCAATAGGAAATAAAACACTTCTCTGAACAGTGATTATTTTTTAAATCCCTCTTTACCTGACCCTTTATGCTTCTAGTAGTGTGTCTGCCAACACAGATCTCTTCTCCTTGGAAGTATAGAGCCAGGCTTATTTTTCTAGGAACATACTTTCTTCATGGGCATTTAACTGACCTTCATTCCACTGGAACATTTTTCCCAGCCCCGGGTCTCGACACACACTTGGTACTTGCAGGTGGGTCCTGACTGTGGGCAGATGCCCTGGGAGCCACCCAAGTCTCACCGTGGCAAGGTAGGGTCTGGAATGGCCGCCCTTAGGGCTGGGAAAACATCCTTCACTCCTCCGAAATAGCCCTTATCTCAAACAGCGCCTTATCCTCTGCTCTCGGGCTCTGTTCTGCCTCATGTCACTTGAGACATTGACAAATCCTGCAAGGATTACTTGCCAGCGTAAGCCAAGTGCCCCTGCAGCCAGAGCCAGCTGAGCCCTTTCCCTCCAGTCATGTGGGGCGTCTCCTGTCTCCCCACTGCACAGGGCTCCTGTCCTCACAGCCCCTGTCCTGCCCCAGTCCTTAGAGCTGCTCCTGGTGCCCGGTTGTCTCTGCTCTGGCCTTCTGTACTTGGTGTCCCCGAGACCCGGGCCCCTGTGACCACAGACACCTTTCTGGAGCTCTCCTGTCATTCTCGGCCTTCCCTGGGTTTAACAGCTCCCCCATCCGGATTCTCTGCATGCCCACGCCTTCCCAGTTGTACTTACCAGCTCATCGGCCTCCTTCCACCCCTCAAAGGTTCCCGGCCCCAGGTGTCTTTGATTAGAGAGTTTATGACCTCACCGGGTCATCTTATCAATGCCCCAGGCTTCAATCACAACATCAGTATGGATGACTTTTAGATGGCTCTTCTAAGCTCCAGGCACAAGTATCTACCCGCATAGTAGACAGAAAATCTAGGCTCTTGTGGGCTGGGCTCTGCAGGTTTCCACTGCTACCACTGTCGCAGAGCTTACGTCGTTTGCAGAAGTGAAATATGGAACATGTGAGAAACGGCTCGTTTTCTAAGTCACTTCCTATTTGTTTTGTAACTCTGGTTGTTCATGTAGGGGCCACAGATGTCATGAGGAGTACTGTTCCGTTCGTGGGCACTGCAGAATTATCGTTCTTAAAATAGTTATGCATGGTGTAAAGGGCTTCTGCCAATGTGGTATTTCACCTAATAAAAGTTTTTATCCAAACTGCATAAACAAATGTCTCCTGGAGAAGAAACAGGTCAAAAGCATGCTGCTGGGGTGCGTCGAGGTCACATGCTGAAATTATTTACATAGAATGGAGTATTCTGGAGCATAGCTAGAATCCAGAGAATGCATGCAAACAATTAAAAAAACCCCACACCCATCAGTAACCACTGTGTGTGTGTCACGTTCATATGTATTAGCTTATGTAGTTTTCATAACGGTCTCATGAACTCTGGGGCCAAATATCCTCTTCAGCTTTGAGAAGTTAAATGACTGTTCAAGTTCATACTACTTCTAAGTGGGGTTGCTAATCCAAGTGTCCCCCTGGGTGTCTGGGGGTGACCTTGTGCCCGTCCCTCCTAAGGCACCAAGGCTAAGAAAGCAGCTGGCATTTGAAATGTATACATTTCGAGTGAAAAAAATCCGCATTTTGTAATGTGGGCATTTCTGGATTTCCTTCTTCAGCCTCCTTTCAGTAAGTCTCTCCGTAGTATGGACAGCATGGCCAGTAGTCGTGTTCCCTGGGTGTTTTCACTGACCTCCCACTGTTGGTGTGAAACCGCAGCCAGGCACCGAGTCCCGGGGCTCTGGACTGTGTCTTCTCTCCTGCGCCACTCCGATGGCCATAAAAGTAGCAAACAGCACATGGTTCCACTGCGGTGACGTGGCTACAGGTGGATCTTATCAAGGAGCCGCTGGCCAGGGTTCCACGTTCACTGTTGTGACTGGCCATCATTTAGATTTCGAGGGCCTTGGGAATTTTTTAAGTCCACACAGGTTTTCTTAACGACTCATTTGTCCACTTAAATTCAATTTTCAACTTGAACGGTTTAAAGTCTTGTTTCTGTAGAAGGAAGAGAACTGGAATTCCCCACAAGGAAGGCATTCAGAAGGAGACTTTGGTTAAAGTAACTTGTGAGGCTCTAATGCACAGTCGTGGAAAATGTCCTACCTTATGTTAAACGTATTATTTCCCTAATACCTTTGTCAGCACAGCAGAAACAAAGCTTTCTCTAGTCAATAGTAGATGTGGCTTTTTTTTTCTTTTAAACGTCATAAATTTATAAGAGATCACAAATACATGTAACTGCCCCGAAGGACAGATGTAATTTGGAATGAAAACCAATTTCACGTCTGTGTGTATTCAGTTTATGTACGACGAGAGTTAAGCAAACATTTCTAGCTTTGCTCTTAGATCACAGAGAAATGTATGTCAGTGCCACTTTCTCACCCCCTGGAACAGCCTAAGACTCTGAAATAATCCTTTTTCCGTGAAAACATTGGCCTGCCACAACTCTGCTCTGGAATCGTTGGCTGGTTAACGAGATTCTAACGTGTTTTACAACAGTGACAGGAGCCAAGCGTATGGACTGTTGATGAAGCTGATAAAGGGAATGGATTAGAAGCACAACAGTTTTTGCGCCGTGAACATAAAACTTTCCTCGTGCACGTAGCAGGCGGCGCTCGACCTAATCACGAAGAGTTCCTCCCTCTCTTTTCGGACTCCGGCATCCACCCTAAAATGCTGCACAGCGACGATCTAATGTTTTCTTCTCTCTGTCCCTTCTTTGTAGTTGTTTGAAATCACGGTGCCTCTCTCCCAAGGCCCCAAACCGATAACGGTCAGTTTTGCCAATCACACGTCCTGCCGCTGCATGTCTAAGCTGGACGCGTACAGACAAGTGCACTCCATCATCAGACGGTCCCTGCCGGCCGCGCTGCCGCAGTGAGTATGACGCACGCTTCTTTCGTCCTGTCTGCGTCCCGTGCCGCGTGCGCAGGACGCTGTTGCGCGTGGCCCGCTTTATTCAGGGGAGCTGTGTGACGTCTGCGCTAACGCGTGTCGCCCCCAACACGGAAGACGACAGATGTAATCGTGTGCCGGGAAAACAGCACCAAAGAAACAGGGAAGCCCGCCGTCCAGCACTTGCATGTTTTACTCATGTTTCCATAGTGTCTCCTTCACCGTGCTACACTGTCTGAGGCACGGAGAGACAAGCAGGAGTAAGCAGACCCCGGGCCTTAGAGGAAGCCAGGTCTAGACTTGAATGCAGGTCCGCCACCAGTGAGCCGTTACACACCGGGTATTTCGTGTCTCGGAACCTCAGTTTGCTTCTACAGAAAGTGTCAGGATGTAGAGAGAACTGAATAAGGTACTGAATGCTTTACAGTGCTTAGCACCATGTCTCGTATCAAAGAGATTATCATAAAGGGCAGATGCACTTTTATCACGAAGATTCACGCCTGACTCATCTCCTTATCTCTGTGTTTTTCAGTGTTTTTTTTTTCATCTTTAGCTACCCTCAGAAATGTATTTTATATTCCAAGCAGTGCACACATAACTATGTGTGTATAAGAAATATACATACAGTTTTTTCTAAGATTTTATTTATTTATTTTTAGAGAGGGAAAGGGAGGGAGAAAGAGAGAGAGAGAAACATCAATGTGTGGTTGCCTCTCACGTGGCCCTCACAGGGATCTGGCCTGCAACCCAGGCATGTGCCCTGACTGGGAATCAAACCTGCGATGCTTTGGTTCGCAGCCCGCGCTCAATCCACTGAGCTATGCCAGCCAGGGCATATACACATATAGGTTTAAAGTAGACAACTCCTTAAGTGGACAGGCATTGGAGACACAAGTGTAGGCCTTGGGAACGACACGTTTGGGTTACAAGGAGAAAGAGGGTGTGCCGATAATTTTAAAAAGACAGGAATACGAGTTTGAAAAGGACTTAGTTTTTCCCGCGTAGCTTGAGTGTCTGTAAGAAACCAACGTGACTGTTCGGCAGGCAGTGGGGTGTGGAGCTGGGAGGAGGCGGTGGGAGGTGTCCGCTCATGTGGTGGCTAGGAGCATATAATTGATAGTGAGAGCAACTGGGAGAGACGAACTCGGCCAAGGAACGTAGAGGAAGTAAGCAGAGAAAATGAAACCAAGGGAAACATCAATATTTAGAAAAGCGTTAGAGAAACAATTGTCTGTGCAGGGGACTGAGAAAGAGCTATCAGAAAAAAATGAGGGCTAAAGACTGACAGAGAAAGATATTACAAAATCCAGAAGGTATCACAAGAGCCAACCAGAGTGCAAGGACAGAGGGGTGGTGAGGCGATCAACTATTAGAAAAAGCTCAAGAATGAGTCCGCTTGCCAAAGGACGTGCAGTCAGGATAACATTGCCCGTAATTCATCCTGTCCCCTGTGCTGGGCAGAGAGGGAGCGTGTGTTTGAGGAAGGAGGAGAGAAAGTGAGAACAGAGACCGATTCCGAAGGCATCTGAGAAGCAGAACCACGGGGGCTAAGTAATGTCTCCAGCGTCACAGGACGAGGGTGTCCACTTCAGAGACTCAGACTGTACTTTCGGCCGGCTCGCTCCTTCGGGGCTGCAGCCCTCACTGCATTGTTAACCTGGTTCGGTCAGAAAACTTCCAGCATTTGTTAAAAGACGACAAAAACAAAAATGACATATCTGTCTGCCCCAAGTCAGAATTTACCAGTTTTTTCCATGTTTACCTAAGATACAACCCAGAGGACCAAGTCACCATTCTTTTTTTTTTTTCCACTTTATTTTTATCGTTGACACTATTGCAGATGCCCCCACCCCTTCTGTGCCCTTCCTCCACCCCTTCGCCCCCCGCCTCCCCTCTGGCCCTCACTGCACTCGTGTCTGAGTCCGTGGGTGATACACACACGCTCTTGGGCTGATCCCAGCACCTCCTTCCACCGGCCCCCCGGCCCCCCCGGCCCCCTCCCCTCGGACAACTGTCACTCTGGTCCGAGTCACTACTCTTAATCCCCCAGTGCTGGAAGTGATCACTACCAGAAGTTGTATTATTTTCATCCGTGCTCTTCTAGCTTTACGGAATATGGGTGTGTTAACACGCCACAGGAGATGGTATAGTACAGCTTTGACTAACGTTTTTCATGTTAAAGTGGCGACCTTGCCTTTTTCTCTCAGCAGTATGTTTTAATCGCATTGACGTCTGTAGGTCCGGTTTGTTCATTAAGTAGCTGCGCAGTATCCCACTGTATAAATAAGCCAACGGAATAGTCATGCTTATTCTGTGACAATAGACTACAGGAAAGGCCGTCTGCTTACATGTGAGGAAGAGAGGAAAATGTCGCAGGCGAGGGATGAATGCACTGAAGGAAATTTTACCCGGTGGTAAATTTACTGGTTAGTTCATCGGTTATCATTGTCAAGGTCCCTCAGTGTTTCCTAAAAGAATTAGCCCATTCTGGGGACAATGAGTAGACCAGAGTAATTTAACTGGGTTGCAATCTTAATTCATACATTTATTCTCCGTTTTCGTGTAACACCATCCAATGAATGCCTATTGATGTGAATCAATTTTCTCGGGTAAGAGACTGCAGACCCTGAGGCACGGTGTTTCTAAGAGGAAGCTCACTGTGCTATAGCGGGAACCTATAGCACATTGACCTGCCTGCTCTGTGCTGTGCCCCTAAAACGCAATAACCAGCATCCCCTCGGCTTGCTGATTGACAGGCAGGAACCACAGCAAAGAGCACGTGACTGGGAAGATGGATCAGTACACCCTCTGCACGGAGGTTGTGTCTGTGAGGTTACCCAGAGGTGGGAACTGTTAGATCAGGAATGTTGTGAAGCTGAATGTCAAGTTCAACCAAAGCACATCGATGATGGTTTTTAATAAATGTCCATGTTACTAGACTAAGTCTACCAGTTGTTTTCTCAAAATTATTAATAGAATGTTTCAGCAGTTACAGTTACAGAAAAACCGAGCAGAAAGTGTGGAGTTCCCATCTACCCCGACTCCCCTGGCAGCCCTTATTATTAGCACCTGGCATTAGGGTGGTGTGTTGGTTACAAGGGATGAGCCAGTATCAACACATTGCTAACTAAAACCCGCGCCTTACATTACGACCTTTTGGTGGCACATTGCGTGGCTTTTGACAAATGTGTAATGAAACGTATGATGACAGTACCATACAGAGTATCTCACGGCCCCCCAGCCCCCTGCCCCACCTGTTCAGCCCTCCCTCCCTTCCCCCAAGCCCCAGGCACCAGCCAGCACTCTGACGTCATAGTGCTCTCTCGTGCCCTCGACACATGCTCTTTATTGTCATTTTTTGGTTTCCTTTTATTGTTTTTCTGTTACTGAAGTGTGGCTGTGACAAAGCAATGAGACCAGTAGCTATCGTTGAAGGACCTTTCACTGAATTCTTGGTTCCTTACCTTTATCTAATTCTGTTAGTTCCAATCAAACACAGAGACAAAAACTGGCAAGCTGGTAAATGCAGTAACTGCTAACTTCCCCTCTTTTCAGCCTGCCGCACTTTCTCGACTCCATACATCCCAGCAGGCGAATTCAGAGTAAATACAGGAGAGTGGGAAACACAGGCCTCTAGACTTCTCTGCTCCCCTGGGCTGCTGTGGCCCCCTGCTAGCGGCGCCCCACTCCACCGCCAACAGCCCCGGCCCCGGCCAGCCGGCTGGCGTCCAAACGGTGCGACTCCTGTTTCACAGCCAGCGGCTGAGCCTCTGCGTATGGCAAGTTACTGCTTTAAAACCATCATTTCTAGTCACATAAGAAGTGAAGGATTAGATTTATAAGCCCACTTTTTCAGATTAATGCAACCTTCTTATTAGCCTGTCAATGATTAAGCCTGGAAAAACGGTTGTAATGAAATGGTTAAAACCATGGAGTGTTCATTTATTGGTCCTACTTCCCCTCTACTCCTTCCATATCCTGCCCATCCCCGGCTCCGCCTACTGTTCTTCCAGTCACAGGACTAATGGGGCATGAGCAAACAGTAACATAAACAGACAGGAAACAGAAATTAATGTGAAATTGATGATAAGCAACATAAGGAAAGACAAATGTATGCATTTCATTTAGATACATCTCTGTTAAATAAGTTCCTTTTGTTTTAGGCGATTTGTACAGAACCTGAAAAGGAATGCGGTTCTGATTTCTAGGTGTGGTATTGGAGATGTTCTTTAGTAATACTGCATATATTTAGCCACTTTCTGTCCCACATTAACCACTCTTGCAAAAATATAAGCAAACCCACGCCTGTGTAGATAGATGGTCAAGCGTATTCAAGGCCTATCACGATGAATCCAATAAGAACACCATCCGAAAGGCTTTGGAATGGCACTGTTGAAACTTCTTCCAGGGCTCCGTGGTGGCGGTAATGACAGAGTCTGGTTGCCCTCCCAGCAGCTGTTCCGACAGCAGTCCAGAGCCAGGAGGGCCCGGATTGATGCTGTCCCAGAATGTTATAACTGCAGGCTGGAGTCATGCGAATCACAGTGGTTCAGATGATATCCACCGCGGGCATTTAGGAACTCAAAATTCTGTTTGATTCTTATCAAAAATGATCGATGTGGTCCAAGCTCCCCTCATTGGTTTCCTTAATGGGGCACAGAGCATCCTACTGATGCCCCACTGAAGACTTGAGGATGCTCTGAAGGGCGGAGAGAGCTGGTAGTGCACGCTTTCAAAGGGATGGTCCGGGATCCCCTTCCACATTTAACGGGACTTAGCACGCATGGGCCATTTAAGGAACCGCACTGTGGGCCATGGAAGCTACATGGTGGGCAGAATTTGCATCTGTTGGGTCGTTGAGAAAATAACTTATTAAAGGAGCTGCCAATGAGAGTAACTGATTAATAGCGCAGTTCCTCTCCAAAGAACGAATGCGCGTCTTAAAGAAGCCAGTGAGTGCAACAAGTTGCATTTGCATTCAATTAATGTTAACATTCGTTTGCAATGATCTATGAGATGTTTAGTAAAGCAGGTCAACAGTAGTTTACTGTAAATCAAGATGCAGTTCACTTCTTTCCAATTAGAAGTGTATGACAAAGATTACGGTTCTTGGGAAAGCGGCAACATTCCAGCTCTGTTCTAAGTGGTGCCACGTGTGCGGTGGTAGTGCGTCTTCGTGCCCTGCACGGGGATTTGGGGAGTCAGGGGATTTCCGAGTGCATAGCAGCTCCGGTGCCAAAACTACAGAAGATGAGGGTCAAAGAATTAGTACTCCCCGAAGTCCCACCATGACACTCACAGTACGAGAGCCAGGATCATGACCCGACATGTGCAGTGTACTCTAACAGAGCACATTTGCAGCATATTAGTCCTTTACAATTTCAAAGAAGAGATAAGTGGCAAAACAAGACTGATTTTTATCATGAAAGCATTGTTCTCCAACACATATGTGTATCCTTGCACTTTTGTCTTCTAATTGTAAGTAAATAGCAATGACTATCCAATCAGCCTAATGACTTTTTAAAATAATTATTGAAATGATTTTTAGAAAAACATCTCTGTCCTTCATACAGATTATCAGCAGGACTGTGGTTTTGTTTGTGGGTTTGTGGGCGGGAAGGGAAAGTAGGAAAGTCGGTTTATTTACACAGGATTCTCAGTATACATCTTCTTACCGATAATTGCACAGTCTGCTTTGCTTTCCAAAATGTGTCTTTGAGTCAGTGTTTTATAAATACCCTATACAAAATAACTAATTTGTAAACATTGTAATAGGTTCCACATTAATATTCATAACAAAATTTTAATAGGATAAATGTGCTTTGGAGATTAAGACAAATGGGATAGGATTGTGCTAAATCTTTTATCCACCATGAAAACATTTCCTTTTGTTCTAAAATGACAATGTTTTGGAAAGTGTGTCTCCTATTTTTTTTTAACATGAGAAGCTTTAAACACTAAAAGCTTGTGACTCACATTTAGAGCAGGGAACTTCTAAGTAATGGTGAAAATGCATTTCATCCAAATATATGTTTCTCTAATTAAATGGTATATAGCAGGATTTCAAATTTCGATTTTGAAATATTTGCTAACATTGACGAGTACTAGTTTCTTATTTTTGGCAGTTTCTGAAGTCATTGTTTTCTAGAAATTTAAGTTTTAAAAATATTAAAAACTAAAATATTCTTGTTTTATACAAGAATTAAGTTTATCCATGAACAATAAACTTGTTCAAGTTTACCCTGAACAAACCATAGTTAGCAATATGAGGGTTATGTGGGCACAGTGTTTACCATACAACATAATTGAGTGTTATTCTGAAAGTTCCATTTTTATCAACATGAAGTGCAAAAGCTAAGGAGTTAGTATAGACAGATTATATGCAATTATTATTTCACTCTATAAAACTAGATGTCTTGCTTTGTATGACATTTCCAGAAGTATAATCTTACACTTATTCCTACATTTGTTTCTGCACACAGTCTATACATTTAAACTTATATTTTTGAAGACATTGAAATGTTGGAGAGAACAATATAGTTTTTCCTCACCACATGCAGGGAAATTGTTTTGTTTCCATGCCTGCTCCGGATGAACAAGTGCATGCACGTTTGGAAGCCCCACGCAGACCCATGAAGACACACCCCTGCGGATGGAAATCTCAGTGTTCACCAGTCCACTTGGGCTAGTGAATCAGATGACTCCTGACGCTCTTTTTGGCCATTTCCATAGTTTAGATAGAGGGCCTTGTCACTTTTCCAAAGAGAGGGAGGGAGGGAGGGAGGAACTGGAATAACAAAAACCCTGGTCTTTCTGGTGGAGTGTCCACTGGGAACTTTGCATTAATGGACCCTTGACAGCTGTGGGCATCTGGGCCTCAGAAAAACAGTCAGTGAAGGTGCCTGTATGAGAATGTTTCCTGTAGAATTCTTTGAAAAAGCTATAGTTGGAAACAACTTCAATCACTACAAATAGGAAACTAATAAAATAAAAAATAATACTCCATTTTATGGACTGCTGCAACCCCTAGAAATAACGGAGCAGAACTTCACAAGATGACAGACGAAGGTGTCCATGATGTTTGTTTAGTGGAAAATGAAAATTCCAGAGTGATACAAAAGACTGCCCCGTGTTTGCACAGACCAGAACACTATATGATTATATAAATTAATGCACATGCCGTGAAGAGGTCGAAGTCTGCAGTGATACCAGAAGACCACACCACGGCCACTGGCCACGTCTGGGATTAGAATCTGACAATGGGTGTGGGTGTGGCACTTCGCCACGCTTCCTTTCCTGTGCCCCTGCATCATTTCACAGCATTTCGTACTAGTGTGTGTTGATGTCGTGACACAGAGGTGACGGGTTCTGCCTGCTCCGTGCCAGTTGCACTAACGCTGACTCATCTGTGTCCCCCAAGGTGCCTCGCTGCCAACAAGACATGCCCGACGAATTACACGTGGAACACCCACGCCTGCAGGTGCCTCACTCAGCAAGACTTTGCATTTGCCTCTAGTACTGGAGACGGTAAGCAGAACGGTGAGGGGTTTTCTTAAGATTTTATTTATTTATTTTTAGAGAGGGAGGAAGGGAGGAAGAAAGAGAGGGAGGGAGACATCAATGTATGGTTGCCTCTCGTATATTTCTGGAAATGTCATACAAAGCAAGCTATCTAGTTTTATAGAATGAAATAATAATTGCATATAATCTGTCTATACTAACTCCTTAGCTTTTGCACTTCATGTTGAATGCTGGAGGTATAGTCTGCAACCCAGGCATATACCCTGACTGGGAATCGAACCAGTGACCCTTTGGTTCACAGGCCAGCACTCAATCCACTGAGCCACACCAGCAGGGCCAGAATGGTGTTTTTTAGGACTAAATGCCCGGGGTCTCTATTGTGATGAACAGACACTGTAATGTTAGTCCCATGCACGATACCGAGGGCATCGTACCCTGAGTTAAGTCACTATGCGATAGGACCTCTGTGGCCTCACATTGATGTTAGTTGAACTCCCTTGTAAAGCAGCGTGCCCGTGCTTGTGCACAGCCCTATAACGAAAAACCTAGAAGGAAAGACACTCTCAGTGCTTGTAGCTGCTCCCCACCACACCCGGCACCACGCGAAGCACAGTAAGATGTCCCGCCTGTGTTTGTCTAGACTCGGCGGACGGATTCCATGACGTCTGCGGACCCAACAAGGAGCTGGATGAAGAGACTTGTCAGTGTGTCTGCAAAGGGGGGCTCCGGCCTTCCAGCTGCGGACCCCACAAAGAACTAGACAGGGACTCGTGCCGGTGCGTCTGTAAAAACAAACTTTCCCCCGCCTCGTGTGGGCCCAACAGAGAATTTGATGAAACCACATGTCAGTGCGGATGTAAAAGAACCTGCCCGCGAAATCAACCCCTCAACCCCGCGAAATGCACCTGTGAGTGCACAGAAAATCCACAGAAATGCTTCTTAAAAGGAAAGAAGTTCCAACATCAAACGTGCAGGTAAGAAGTCTTCATAAATCATACTTACTTCTCTTCCCTGGAAATAGTTCTCTCAGCCAAAAGCCGTCTTCCCAACCCAGATAGCAGCTGCTTGTTGTTAGCGTGAAACCGGTAAGCGCTGGAAGATGAACTCGGATGTTTCTGAACCAGCGTCAAACTTCCATGAGACAATGTTTGCTCCCAAACGGCAGGAAGGGGCCCTGGGAACCCAAACCAGATCCACGCTCAGAGTATCCTCTGAGTCCTCGTCCCGGAGGCGAAGACAGTGGCCCCCAGCACCCGCTGGAGGGCGGTCCCCTGTGCAGCACTTTCACATACAGCCGGGCAGCGCACCCCGGCCCCGCCGGAGTGAGGATCCCATCTGATCTTAATCAGAGGAGGACGACTGTTCTAGACGCAGATGATTTTGCCCAAATTCATAGAGGATAGGACAGTGCCACTTCCTGTGGGATTGAATCTAAACCTAAAAATACGCACGCAAAGCGTTCCATGGAATTAGAGAAATAAATTAATGTGCTGTTTCAGGTCACTCAGGGCTCACTCCCTAAACCTTGATTGTTTTCCCTTCTTCACCAGGAAAAATAAATGAGGCTTTTGGACTTGAACCCTTTCGAGGCGGGTCCTGAGCTTCTTCCCCTCTCTCCTGAGAGCAAAGGGGGCAGCCGGGGAAGCCAGATTGGCCCTTGGGCATTCCTCCCACATTCCTTCAGGGAGCCCCCGCCAGTCTTGCCTCTCCTCTCCTGACCTTTAACACCTTAATGCCGTTGTCCTTTGCCCTCAATTTATAAAAGTCTCCAAACGTCTTCTGTCTTATCGGCATCTCCCTGTGGTGCAGAACGCCCTTGAGCAGCCAGGATCTGTCTTCCTTCTTTCCCGAGTTGCTCCAAGGCTTCTGTGTTCGCCTCTTTCTGTTTAAAATGTTTTTGCTATTAAAGTTGTAAGATTGCACAGGTTCCCAGCGGACAGCATTGTAATACGTCCTCAGTATGTTGCTTCCTGTGCTCATCACCCAGTGTCCAGTCTCTTGCCGTCACCATGTATTTGTCCCCCACTCTCGCCCCTCTGGTAACCGCCCATCCATTCACCTCTCTCATCGCTAACTTCTCCACCAACTGTCATGTGGCTTATGCCCCAGGGTTCCACGGTGAACTTCTGCTTACGGTGTCCATAGACTCTTAATTGTCAAGTCCAGTAGACAGTTTGGTGTTTACATAAGCTGTCCTTTCTGTACCCTTCCTTTCAGCTTTCTTCTGGGTCTTCACTGACATAACGTAGTCCTTTCCTGGTGTCTCTGGGTTTCCAGACGTCCGTTCCTCATCGCCTTCCCTGGCCCCTCCTCTTCTCTTCCGTCCACTCTGTAAAGACGGTGACAACACCCATTCAAGGGGTGACTGGTCACGTGACTCAACACTTACTTTTCAGTCATGTATGGTTTAGTGTCTGCATTTGCACATGCATCGCTGTCTTTTCCTCAGTCAGTAAAGCGCCCATCTTTTTGATTCTCGGAAGTTGTGTGCTCTCATCTTAGTTTATATTTCTGATGATCTGTCCGCACTCGCATTTCAGCTGCTACATAAAGAGATTTCAATGAATCTACGTATATCACTGATGTCTTTTTCATTGTTTCAGGGTACCTTATAAGGAGCCTTTTTTCTCTCTAGAATATTTTAAGCAATAACTATATTGTAATTTTACTTGCAAATTCCTACTCCACCAGGATATCTCAAAAATGCAGAATATAGATATTAAATCTTATTAAACAATTTTGCATATTGAATCTTCTTGAGTGAACCTAGTTAGAATGTATTGAAAAGCTTAAAATTTTTATGCTTCCATAGTCTAACCAGCAATTATGTTTTTCTCCTGAATTCTTACATGAATTTAGTCAAACAGATTTCTATCATTGAATTTCCCCTAATCCTACCTGCATTGTTTCATGAAGGTTTTCCATCTACTGCTACTTCCTCTGTGTTCATTCTTCTAAGTGTGTACTTCTCGGTTTCATGCATATACTGAAGCAAAAAATAATTTACCATGTTTTTCTGACCATAAGACCCACCTAGGTTTTAGAGGAGGAAAATAAGAAAAAAAAATGGAAACAAAAAATGTTTAATAACATAAATAACATAATATTTTACCAATGTAGATGTAAACAGAACTCAAAAGCAACATTAACTTTTATTCCTCCCAAATTTGCGGGGGGGAGGGGGGAGGTGCATCTTATAGTCTAAAAAATACAGTATATGTTGAAAATATGTATTCTCATTTTTTCTTTATACTTATTCCAAAATTGTGGTGGGCAGAGTATATATCCTTTGGCCCATTGCCTTAATCAGCAACTTTCATTGCTCATTGAGAATTATATTTTTTAGTGTAGGAATAATAGTGGTCTTCTAAAATTGCACTTGTATTTAGAAGTTAAAAAGATAATATTTTAACTACATGTACTGTCTTTGCTGAAGCACAAGAAATGAAATTATAAAATCACACTTGTAGTTTTTCTGAAGTGCATTTTGCATTTCCATGTCAGGTCATTTGCATTTTTCCTTGGAACCCCCTGCCCATTCCCACATGTTAAGCAAACACAACTTAAAAAAAATAGTCGTCTTCAAAGAAGGCTCCCATCCCTCAAAGCAGCAACAGGGCTTTGGATGTGCTTGGCTGCCTGATCATGTATTCTTCTCCACCTCCAGACCCTGGAAGTCTAGCGGAGGAGGAGGAGGGGCCTCCACGGTGACCTGGTCCCTCCCTCTGCAGATGGAGCCCAGGTGGACCGGGGATGGCTGGGTTCAGGCGCTGCGAAGTCAGGGTTCGCTGCACGTCTCAGACGCTAATGAGGTCTGCCTTGCTTACGTGATCACACTAAACGAGCAGACCTTAAATAGATGCTTCCAACATTTCCATTTCTGTTAGGAAGCAGAGAGCACTTCAAAAGCATTAATGCTGACAGCTTCTCATTCTCCCATTTGTTACATCAGCAACGGAGACACTTGGGGGTGGGTGTGGGGGTTCCATTCCTCTTAAACTCTGTGATGGTAAGCATGAACTTGAACAACTTACCAACCTATAAACCTAAGGACAATTTTATGACAAAATGAGTGACCTCACCCTAGTGTAAAATTTAGAAAACGCAGAAGTGTGTTTGCAGCCTAACCCGTTCCTCGCCTTGGTCCTGACAAAAGTGTGCGTCTCTGCGTTTCCCCAGTTGTTACAGACGGCCGTGCGCCAACCGACCGCGGCACTGCGAGCCCGGACTCTCCTTCAGCGACGAGGTGTGCCGCTGCGTCCCTGCGTACTGGAAAAGACCGCACGCGACCTGAGGTCGCACTGGTTTCCAGTCCCTCGAGTCTCTGCCCTGCAAACCCGAGCTGCCCCTTCGGAACTGTCTGGGGACAGAGAGACCTCTGTGGGGCCACCATGTCAAGGACGGGAGCAGAGGATTCCTGACCCGCGGGGGTCGCCGCTACGGAAACGGGCTCGCACTCATCTGCCAAGGGCCTCTCGTAAACACTGGTTTTCCACCGAGGACCCAACAGCCGAGGTTTTCCTGTTATGGTTTAAAAAAAAGAATAATGACTATATAATTTATTTCCACGAAAAATATTGTTTCTGCATCCATTTCTATTGCAATAACAAGTGGTAAAGCTCACTGTGATCAATATTTTTATATCATGCAAAATACGTTTAAAATAAAATGGAAATTGTATTATAAGCCGCTAAGTGCAGCCCGTTAGCGTCCTTGCCCTGTAAGCAGAACTCGCTGTGGTGGAGCGTGCCTCTGCCCTGCCCTGGTCCTTTCTCTCCAGCCAGATGCAGGCTGGCACAGCCATGCACACGTGGGAACCTAGGCAGGGAAGTTTCCCAGGGGTAGCAGCTGCTATCACATTTTATTCAAAGTCATCTCTTAATATATATCGTGATTCAAAACATTTCAGCACATGATACTCTTGAATGTAGAGCCCAGTGAATCAGCCTAGGATGTGCCACCTTCTTAGACAGTCTGCTTCCTCCGGACGACCACGTGACTGAGCTGTGCCCTGTGCCGGGAGCCCTCGGGATCTGGTCGGCCATTTTTAGCTTTGATACGCTTTTAAATTCCATTAATTGTTTAGCTAATTTTTTAAAGAACATCTAAGTTTGGAATGAGCCCCTAAGGCCATGGAAGGAATATTAGAACCTGATACGACTGTTCCAAGTCATCAGCTTAACAGTCCTCTAAACTATGTGTTAACAATTAGTTTCTCAGAAGATACAGGGTAAGCCAAAACATTACTAAGCCAAATATTAAAGCACGAAGCGTGCCAGAAAAAAAAATGTTTCATTTGTCCCAGGAGATGTAATAATTGTGGTCAGAAGCAAAAGTAACATGGACAAAGACGATACATTGCCAGAGATACTTGCAGTTTTATGTGGACTATAAAAACCTCACTGCACCCCATGGTAATAATCGACATTTTGTGGTGCCACTTTGAAAGATGGCCTGGAGATATGGTGTAACAAGGACGTAGTGTATTAGCAAGACCGACTCAGCAAAAAGCTGAAACACACTGTGGAAGTGTCCATCACCTCTTGGAGACCCTCCGGATTCTGGTCCCATCCACCTGCAGGGTGAAGAGCAGGAGACGCTGGGACTTCTCAGTGCCCGTCACCCCATCAGAATCTCGGGAAGTCTGTCAACCGAGTTTTACATCTAGAAACCTAGGGCTGCACACTCCGTTGAGAAGTCTCCAGGGGGAAAAACATTTTGGTATGCAGTTGTATAAGATCTAGTTTCCAGACTTTCTTTTTTTGGAGAGGGGTTTTGACACTGGCTGACTGGTTGAGGGAAACAGATTCCAGCATGCGAATTTCTAAAAATAGCCTGGTTCTCCCGATTTGCACTCACTGCACACAGGAGTGTGCGTGCTGACCAGAGACAGCCTTCTCGGGCATCCCAGCGTGCACCTCCCGAAGGGAAGGAGGCAGGGTCACGCTCTCTGGTCCTCCTCCGGAACCCCTGCTCTGAAGGGGTTCTTGAGATGGGTAGGAGTAAGGAAGCAGACACAGGTGAGAGGCCAGGTGACAGCGGCTGTTTGAGTGTGTTGCCAGAGGTCATGAATTCCTTACCTACGAAGTTCCAGCATTCACCTGCCTGTGGAGCATGCCCTACTGTGTGGTCCCCTAGGAGCTGGGCTTTCCTTGCAGGGGTGTTCCAAGGATGCTGTTTACTTTCTGAACTGAAAATGAGAATGACGTGAAAATAGTACATTGCTTTGCAATTAGTACTATTAATAGTAGTATTAATAGTATGGTAGAAGAGAGAGCATTGATATGTCTGATTTTCACAGGAATTCCAGAAAGTTCCAAATAAATCCAATGAGTGTATCCTAAAAGTGCATATAGCACACCCAGAAAACTGTTTGAGGGAATCAGCGGTACTTAGCTTTATAAAGTGGTTACTGGCTTATCTGTTCTTGAATTGTTTGTATGTTGGGTATTTTTAAGAAGGGGATAATTCTCTGTTAGCTTGTGTAGCAAGCACAGTTTGGTGGCCTGAAAATCTTTACGAAACCCAGGGTTCGCATGCTCTTTTCCATGTGTTCCACAGAAAACCTCAGTGCTTCAGACACGCGGGGGAGCGGGAACCCTGGACTGGGAATGACAGACCGGGTTCCCGATCCCGACTCCTCGGCCGAGTCTCACTTCATCTCCGAAAGGAGGGAGTTGAGTTAAAACTGTGCACGAGGCCCCTGCTCCGATGTTACAGAGTCTGTGCTGGAACCCTTCCAGAGTGGGGGAGGAAGAAGACAGAACATTAGTAAGAACTTCAGGGGAGCCCCATTCTTCCCGTCAGTGGCCCCACGAAGGGCAACTATTAATCTGGTAAAAGTATTGCTATGTAAAAATTATAAGCGAAATATCTGTCTCCTGTAATACTATAATTCCAATTCTACTTCTTAAATTCTAAGTAGTTTAGTTGGCTCAAAGCACTGAAATTGTATCCCACGTGGAGACTTTGGAAAACTGCTGTCAAGTGTTGAAAGAAGTAGTATCTTGAAAAAGCAACACCAAGCCATTTTCATAAAGCATAAATTAAGATTCTGTTGCCCCCTCCCAAACCTCGGTCAGATGCACATATGCTTACAGCCTGTCCCCTGACAGGCTGTCGAAGCAGAACCTGACTTCTAATGCTGTGCCTTCCGGAGCCCTGATTCCCGGACTTGGTTGTGTATGGGGCCTGGTATCTGAGCACACAGGTCCCGATGCTGGATGCTGCCCATGAGCTCACCCACCTGGGCCGATCACCTGTCGGGCTGGAGGAGCCATGGTCCACACAGGCGCCAGTGACGGTGCTGATTGACGGGAGGGATTGTGAGACACCATAACACACTTCATTTAAATTCACAAAACAATGAGTAGCTGGATAAGACTTCAAAATTGCCTCTGTCAAAAATACGTCACCCTACAAACGCAACACACACATACTTTTCAGAGGAGGAAAAGCAAGCGTTCGTGTGCAGCCAGCACACGCTGCGTTGTCGGACCTGAGGACAATATCGTGAAAGTCGTGGCCTCTGCTTCACCGTTTCAAGGCAGCTGCCTGTGTTCTTCGTCTTTTTGAAAGTTAATTTGCCTCGATTTCAAATGAACCTATTTAAATTAAGTAGAGATGTTTTTTGAGGATATTACTAGAAAGGCAACTAGTAGCTGACATGTCTTTCAGGTTTAAAAAAAAAGCTTCACAGCCACGGTCAAGTCTAAATCCTCATGATGGGGACGTCAGGGAGCCCGTGCTTCCATGACAACTGACCCCCCCCATGCGCCTCATTCTTTATACTTCTTATCTCCTTTCTTTGACAGCCCGCCCCCACCCCAGGTGCTAATTTTTTCTCTTCACATTTTAGGAATCTTGAATAATGACCTCTAACCTGTCTTCTTCTCCTGCTCCCATCCCCCAATGTTTCTGCTCCACAGTATCTTGGGGTCCCAGCGCAAACATAGCACCGGAAGCAGACAGGACCTGGCGGGGCACCTTGACTGCTCCTACTCTCTCCCATTCTGACACCCCCTTTAAGACGGCGGTGTGTCTCAATTTCGATGGTGTGTGGGAGGCCCGTGTTCCTCAGTAGGACGCAGGGTCAACCAAGGATCACAGATTCGCATTTGGAATTGCTAATGTGAAGGAGGAAAAAGGAAGAGAGAAAAGAAATGAAGAAAACATGAAAACAGGAAGAGGGAACCAGAAAAAAATGAGAGAAGGTCAGAAATGGAAACAGGGAAATGAGAGGAAAAGCAGGCACACCAGAATTTTAAGGAGAAAAGGAAGATGTCTCCTGACCTGTTGGGACAGGGATGGGAAGGTGAGGTAAATTCTGGAAAGGCATGGGAAACATTTCTGCCTTTTGGGAGCAAGAATGTCAAAGGCAAAATGACAGTATCTGTCGCGTAGTCCTGGAAGGAGATTGTGCTCGTTACTAAGGAAATGAGATAAATGCCTTGACGGCTATTTGGAAAGGTCAGTGGGAAACAGCCTGAGGTGGGACCCTGGAGGTATTTGGCACGGAACGACTTGGGCCTTGTGCACATACACACCCTGAACGCCACAGCCGGCAGCGCGATTCCCAGGGCCGCCCGTCGCCTTTGAGAAGGTCACGGCACACAAAGAACTTCCTCATCTCCGAGCGGCAAGCAGACGTCTTCATGGGCAATTTCAGACCACGTGAAAATGTCATCGTGATGTGTTTTTCCTAACAAGTTAAGTGGCCGGTTTGGCCCGGGTGAGAGAGAATGGCGAGCTCTGTTCTCCGGGCCCCATGGGGTGGGCGGTCTCGATCCCCCCCAACCCCCGTGGGGCACCAGGCACCAGGAGCCTCGCTTTGCCCAGATGCCGGTTTGCCCATCCCGGGTTCTCTGGGGGAGCCAGAGCTTCTTCCGTGGGCCGAAGAGGGGTCGGAGGGTGCGGAGGTCTCTTGGACAACCCAGCCTCCTCTCTGCACCTGGGACAATTCCAGGACTTTCAGTTAGACCTAAGAGGGGTTTCCAGAAGTTACAGAGGTCGTCTTCTCATGTTCACAAATAAGGCACCTGTCACCCTGAACTGTTCAAGGTTCCCCCTGAGTGGGCAGCTGAGTGGCAGAGTCCGTATGAAGACACGGGGCAGCGACCTTTCCTAGCCCCAGCGACAAGCTGTGCGTGTCCCACAGATGCCCAGGGTGGGCACCAGACCTGCCCTCCTGGTGCCAGCGGGACTGCCCTGATTCTAGCGGTTTTATGCCAGCATTTTGGGGGGAAGAGATTTTGGTTTTTTTAAAGGCCCTTTGCAAACTCTTTTTCCAAGCAGTGTGAAATGCGACATTTTCCTCATTGGATTACTTGAAGGAGCTCTTGCCGTCTGCCGACGCCAGCATCTCCCGTGGGTGCAGCTGTGGCTGCTGCTGAGGCACAACCCTGGCGCGTCGCGGTGCCCCTCCTCGTCCCAGGAGCCCGCACGTCCTGGACACGCCCAGTGTTGGTCGGAAGGCTGGCATGGCCTCGGCTCGCTTTTCAACACGCTGCGCTCTGTGGTCATCTGCTCAGCTGCCGTAACAGAACGCCACCGACTCGGGGCGCACCCACAAACACCTGTTTCCTCACAGTTCTGGAGGCGGGAGGCCCCGAATCGAGGGGCCAGCAGGCCTGGCTCCTGGTGAAGGCGCTCTTCCTGGCTGGTAGGTGGGTGCCTGGTCTCCTGCTCACCGAGTCCTCACGTGGTCTTTGCTCCGTGTGCCCCGGTGGGAACGAGAGCCCTGGGGTCCCTGCCTCACCACGTAAGGACGCCAGCCCTTTTGCATCAGGGCCCCACCCTTGTGACCTCGTGTAACCCCAATTACACCTCGGCACTCTATATTTAAATGTGGAGACACGGGGGTGGGGGTTAGGGCTGCAGCATATGGAAGTGGAGGGGACACGGTTCCGTCCATAGCAACCCACCCTTTACAGGCAAATGTTAGTGGTCCAGAAAAAGTAGAATATGATTAAAACGCTTTGACACCAAAGAAAGTGTTTACCCAAAGGCAGATAGTGCACCTGGATAGCTTTGGGAACTGGACTGAAGGAAAATTAAACAAGATCTGCAGAGAGCATAATTAATTCTAGAACATTGAAGCTACACCTGAAACTTCACCTGAGAAAGTTGGTTGAAAAATAGGCTAACTGAACTATAGGTAAAAATGATAAAATACCTGTATGTAGAAGCTGGGTTTTGCTCACAACTTGGGTCTTAAATTTATCTGCCTCTGTAGTTGGTACATCAAGATAGCTCAAGCTCAAGCTGTAATGAGCTTATGTTGAGCCACAGCCTGATTCTTTCAGACGTTACTGAGACCATCCTTACAATGGCAGAAGGCACCCTGGAGATAACTGCGGCTGCCTATGGTTTCCCAAGCGAAAGGTACAAGCTGGTGACCCCAGTCCACATTGCGATTCTGCAGACGACCAGAAATCAAAGCCTCAGTTGTTGATTTCAAAGTCCTTAATTTTTTGGTTGCTGATTGAAAAATTGGCAAAGACATCCATGTTTACAATAGTGTTCGCTCTGCAATAGCCCCTCAAGAAGTAATTTCAGTAATCTCTGGTGGTTGCAAGTGCCAAATCCTCTTTTTAGCCACAATTAAAGTGTTCACACACTCAGCCTTATTTACAAATTTCAACAAAGTTCTGAGAGAGCAAATGTTGGTATTCAGCAAAGTACCAAAAGATCAAGGTAAATATTCTAAGAATGAGGGGTATTTTGAACATCATCATTTTTTGTAAAAAAATACAGACAGAAAGAAAACAGATGTGAAACAATTTAAAAGCATTGGAATATTAATGCTATTAAGTTAGAAATAAATTTTGTATTCAAATTTCTACTCGATTAAGAATTTCTCATACCATTGGCAGAAATTTCCTTCATTAAACAAAATGCACTTCTGTCAGAGACTTCAGAAAGTCAGTGTAAGTCAGCGCGTTTCAAACATTAACTCTGAGAGAATTCTTGCTGCATTTTGTGAAGGTGACATGATCTGGAAAATGTCACCGACCAATGGCCCCCGTTCCTGGGCATCCATCGGAACGCAGGAGGCAACACCGGGTCCTAAACAGATAGCTTGCTTTCAAGAGCAGACGTAACTACTAAAGAGCCGTCGGAGGAAGAATACCATAACTCTGATCTAGCTGTGTTGGGCATTCTCATCCATTTCTAGCAGATGTGAACTTGCTTTTATATTCTTTTTCCTCTCAAAAGGAAGTAAATGTACAGAGGGTCCCGGAAATGCAGAGTGCCTTTTCTGACGGGTGAACAACAGAAGGTTCAGTCAATGTGGTTCAAAGCACAGTTTTTTCAAATGGGGTCAAGGTCGTTGACATTCTTTGTCAAATGACACAGAACCCTTGGCACTGCCGTTGGCTATAGGTGTGGGGTGTATGAAGTGCTTAACTGTCCAAAATTAAAGCCCTGAAAATACGCAGGATCGTCAGACTCTGCCTGTGGCATAGTCAGTGTCTGAAGATTGGGATCTATTGGAAGGGAAGAGACTGCTCACAGGTCAATCGAATTCTTCTTGGTGATTGATTGATCGAGGAGCTTGAGGTGGACCATTAAGTGTGCTTTAATTGTGATCTTATATTTTGTATGCATCTATACTGATTCACTAGGCTTTTGTTGCAGGGATGAGACCTTGTCTTTGGAGTTGGGTATGGGCTTTTTTGGTTATATGGTACTTAAAACACTTTGTATATTTTGGAGGTTTTTACTGCATTAAAGGGGATTGAGAAACTAAAGTCACTTGCAAAGGAAGCCAAAAAACAATTCTTTTCTTACATTTACCATAAACATTGATAGTTGGCTGCCCAGAACTAATCCGCAACCCTTTTTATAATTGGCTTTCCCTGACTGAGCTTTTCCAAAGCATTTAATCTGTGTCCTTAGAGTTTATATTAATTTTTCCATGCATTAGGGTTACTTTTGAAGAAAAACACTGAATAATTATGCATCCATTCATTTCGCATAGTAACTTAGAATGTGGAGATGACCAAGTTTGACTCATATAATTCCATAAACATGAAAAAAAGCATTTTTGGTGACTAAAATAGATGTAAGCATTCTTAAAAGGTTTCACACTATGGCCTAGGATGTTTCAAAACGCCATTCTTTCGCTCTTCCAGATTTCCCTTAAATACATAAAAACAAACAAAAATATGAAGTTAGGTGTATGGAAGCAGAGAACCTAAAACTGCTAGTGTAAGTTTGTCAGTGGTGGTCTTCCTAGATTTTCTCACTTGCTGTCTTCCCAGTGACTTCGCAGTCACTCGGGACGCGTCCAACACTTACAAGCTTACCTTCTCGGACACGTTCATCCCCTGCTCTTTTCCCTTCCTGCACCCACCCACACTCTCCCTCCCAACCCCCGAGCAGCAGGCCTCAGCTTATCCCTGGGAGGCGGCAGAATAATGTGTCTGGTTGAAAGCTGAAGAATGTCTGTTAAAAGCTTATGCTACGTGAGATAAAAATAATAAAGGAACAAGAATGTGACCTCTGACCTCTCTGAACCATCAAGTTGCCTTTCCGGTTCCACTGCCAAATGGCAGTGGACTTCTGTTTTCTAAACAGAAGTCAAGTGAGTTGTAGGTAACAGTAATTTAAAACATTGTACCCAGAAGTCTTTTATGTGTTTTCCTTTCCATAATGTTGATATAAACAATAGTCGTATTTGAAAAAAAAAAGGACCATAGCAGAAATAATCTCAAATTTTACTTTACTTTCTTGCACCTATTTTCTTCCTCTTTTTGTGTTTTGATCTGAGAAAACTTCTGAGATGCGCACTCCACAGAATGTGCCCATTTGCTATGGAGCCATTTGCCTGAAGGAGTCTTAGACTGTCAAGCGTGATTCCAATACATAATTTCAATAAATCTCTAACCATAATTTTATTTTGGTGTGTGTCCCTTCAACCGACTAAAATATTCAAAGGTTAATGTATCTGTTCAACTTTAAAATATTTAATAAAGTCCATCATTTCTTTTTCCATCACCACCAAAGGGGCCTGATGAGTTTTCTTCCACCCGTTTGCTGTGAATGAGATGGAGGAGCCTCGGGGCTTCGGACAGCACCTCATCCGCCCCTGCCCTGCAGCCCTGCAGCCCTGCAAGGACGGAGCCGGGAGTCAGGCCTCACGTTGTCCTGACTCTGTGCTTGCATGCGTGCACCCTGACCCCCTGGCCCGCCCTTCGAGGACAGTGTAAATTCCCCGTGGCCTCGTGAGCTCCCACACCACACCGCGCTCTCTCTCTCTATGAAACCAGACATTTCCACGTAATTCCATATTCTCTACATTGTTTTCTCCACAGCCAGTAAACTCAGCAAGTTAACTTGGAGGTCATATCTAGAAAGAAAATCTCAGCTGCCTCCCATTAAAGGAATGGGTTTCATTTAAATGTTTCCTGTTTTCCATCTATTGCCCGATAGGACCATTGTGTGTAACACAAAGTCCGCCTCAATTAGAAACTGACCCGCCACAATGAAAGTGCGGCTGAGACGCAGAACAAGTACAAGAAAGGTGAACCACTGGGAAAGGAGGGTGGATACCGTTCTTACTTGGGAGCTTGGAATGTCTCGCGTGGAGGTCCAGGACGTTTGTCATTGGACTGACAACTGGAAGCCATTGTTCAAAGACCAAACAAATGACAAATGAGGAAATTCAGTTTATTTGTATCATATAGCATTAAATAGATGGAAAGATTGGCCGCAAGTATTCACCTGTTTCTATACCGGACACGTTACACCCTAAGCCATCTTCCGAGTTGAACGGCATGGCGCCAGGGTATCAGCCCGCTTCAGCTCAGAACATTTCCGAAACGAATACAGTTTGAACAGGGGCATCCGGCCCCTGTGTGTGTGTGTCTGTGGCGGGCCTGCGAGTTCCTGATGCTGATTCAACTGCTGGTGTAAGGATGAAGAGTGTGTGTTTGCCCGTTAGAGTGAGATGCTTTCAGGCCAAACGGGAATGAAAATGTCTAACCCAATATCCCCTTGCTCCTCTTCGGTGCTTTTAATCTTAAAGAGCTGCGTTGTCTGGTGGTGATGTCTCCCTTTTGTCATCTGGTTGGCAATTGCCTCTTGGTTTTCAGTTATTTCCTCACCCACTTGTTTTAAGCGTGTTTCCTGAAACCAGCATATGGACTCTGTCTCCTATAGAAGAGTGGGATGTGTTCTCATTTTGTTCGATGTCTTATATTAGCCGATGTTATTTTTCCACTGTACTTTCTATCATGCTTTCCTTCTTCTTAGTTTCGTTGGTCTTACCCACAAAATCCACCTCAAATGCCCACTCCATTTATGAACTTCATTTTCTTTCCTGTCGGTCACAGGTGTCTGTTCTACTGTCTGCTGGAAGCAAGACAAAACAGACAAACACCTTCTTCAACACGATCCGTCACCCTGCAGCCCCCATCAGTGAGACAACAGGTTAAAGCCCGCTTGCTTCCATCCTTTCTTCCCCACGGGGCCAGCTCCCCTCCCCCTTCCCTCCCCTAGGCCGGCTGGGACCCCTCGGTGGGGTGGCCCGCAGCCCCCACGCTCACCAGCGCGGAGTCTCTGCTGTTTTCTGGATTTTACTTCCCGGCACCGACCTGAGGCCACCTACCAGGTTTTGCCGATGAAAGGTGAGTGGAAGTTCTCCTTGTGGGTTCTGAGCCGAGTCGGTGAAAAGCTTTGGGCGCTTTTGCAGCCCCTCCCTTCCTCCTTCAGAAAAATCATGCAGACGCATTGTCTTGAGATGGCAGGGCCACAAAGCTCAAGTGTTTGGTATTTGGGAGGCCGGCAGAGGTCGGCCGTCCGGCCAAGTCTCAGAGAGTGAGGAGGGTTATTCGTAGAGGCAAGTGAGAGGTAGGCTTTGGTTGCAAAACAACCACAGAAATTTGGGGGCTGCTTTGCGCCAAAACAGAGTCTATTTTTTGGCTCCTGTTCACGACTCCTTGTTTGCCGTTTGTATGATGTGTCCTCGTGAACAGGTTTTTGCTGGCTCTTCAAGGCCTCACATGTAAGGGGCAAATCAAGGGCGCTTTGTCTGTGCCCTAGCGGTCAAGAGAATAGAATTGGATGCCGGGCAAGGAAGCACTGCCAAGACTGAAACCCCAAACAGGCAGGCTTTGGCTTTAAGAATATGTGTTGGGTAGAAATCTGAAAAGCTGTGCAGAAAGGTGAAAATCTTCCCCAGGAGACACCCGCCTCCTCACGCCTGGAACCTGGGAACCTGACGGTATGGCAAGTCCTTCCCAGGCGTGATTAAAGGAAGACTCTTGCGATGCGGAGACGGTTCGGGTGGGCCTCCCGTGCCGCCGCGTGCGCCTGGTGAGGGAGAGGCGGGGGAGGCCGGGCACACGGCGACGGAGACGGAGACGGGAGGGCACAGACCAGGGAGCGGCCGAGGCAGCCGGCCCGGACGCTGGGAAAGGCAGGGTGGGCCCTCCGCTCGCGTTTCCAGAGGGTAACCGAAACAAGAATAGATCAAAGAGTACAAAAGCCAAGGGAAATGACTGAAGAAATGTTGGAAGAGTGAACAGACAGAATGTTACCAATACTGTGTTTGCAAGCCTCCACAATTTCAGCAATTAGGCTTCTCGTGGGCTATAAAACTTCTGGGAAGGGCTAATGAGACCAGCTAGTGCTCCACACACTATATGCAGCCCGTGAGAAAGAAGGCAAAATCGGATGTATAAGAGAGCGGCGGGGAGAAAGCCAGCCCAATATGTTTTTGTGGGATCGTTAGATGCTTGACAAAATGCAAGCCAGTAGTTTGTTTTCAAGTGGCTCCGATTTGCCAAAATTCCAACGATGGTTTAAGCATGCGTGTTGGAAGTGGGCAGAAGCGAAAGTGGAAAGGAATTTTAAATTATCAAGGAAAGGTTCAGCCTAATCCATCTTAATGAAAACAAGACTTTATAGCAATTTGCCAGAGTCCAGTGAATTTGGAGCATTTTTAATTCTCCACAGTCTGCGAGATGCCTTTTCTGTGATCGCGGCATCCTCCGTGAGCACGTTGTAACCGCACTCCAGGACCAGGTAGGCCTTCACCTGTCTCGCTGGAAACAGGGCTCACTACCTGTGCATGTAAGAAATACTGGGTTTCAGGCCAAAGCCCACCCTCTTCTCAAACAGATCATGTTTTAAAAAAAGAAAAAGTAAAAGGTGACAGAATCCATTCATTATTCTGATTTGGCACGGGTCAGCCTGCTCGAGTGAAGAACGAGACTTCCCAGGGAGGAAATCGCCTCACCCTGAAGGACAGCAAAGAAGTGGTGGCGGCCAAGTTCATGATTCAGAGTGGTGGGGCAGCAACACTGGCGTGTGTCGCGAAGGGCTAACAGTGTGAATCTGATCAGCCACGCAATGTATTAGCTCTCCGTCGCCGCATAGGAAGTGATCAGCTTGTGGCAGCACCCATCTGTGACCTTACAAGTCTGTAGGTCAGAAACCCAGGAGGGCGGATTCCCATGCTCAAAGCCCCTGGCTGACTTCACGGATCGGCTGGGCTGGGCTCCGCCTGGAGGTTCTGGGGTGGAGTCTGCTCCAAGGTCATTGCCGCTACTGGCACCATTCCGTTCTTCCCGGAGGCCGCTTGTCCTTGCCCCAGGGACCCTCCCTCTCAACAGGGATGAGATTTCCTCCCACGGACTCCTCTCCTGCTTAGAATCTCTGTGACCTACTCCTCCTCAACCCACGGGAGAAATTTTTTAAAGGCTCACCCTGATAATCTCCTTATTTTAAGGTCAACCGATTAGTAATCTAAATGTCTGTAAAGTCACAGGATCCAGGAGGAGCACCAATGCGGGAGGTCATTGGGGTCATCTAAAATTCCGCCTGCCGCACCTAGTAAACATCGCACGGTTAAAGCAGCGGACAAAGTCCATTCCCTGCCCGCCCTTGCTCCTTACTCGGGCAGCCGACCTCACCGCTCGGGAACCCGGGCCCACAGAGGGGGTCAAGTTTCAGAGTCAGAAAGCAAACCTGGAGTTCCCTTCTATCTCCGGCCAACTCGCTGGGGATGACGTATCCATTCATCACAGGACCTCACCTTCTACACCTGCAGCAGTAAAGGAGGACATGATGTGCACTTCATAGTGTTCGGGTGAGAATTAAATGGACGAATAAGGGGAAAGAACGTCTACTTCCAGGCTTCCTACTACATAGTGGCCACTCAGAAGCAATCTCCAGGCTCTGACTGCCCCTCTGCAAAATTGCTGGTGGGCTGCAAGCGCAGTGTTCCTCTCTGCCCCTGTCCCTTGGGTAGCCGCACTTTTCACCAGTATCCCTTTACTGGGAACCCATGCGTATCACCCCCCGCTTTATGTTACACTCAAATTAAAGCAGAGCAGTGAGCCACCAGCACATGAATATTGGACATTAACTCTGTGTGGACTGATATTTATGGAGTTGGGCTACATCAATTAATATCAATGGATATTGAGTGGAAGAATTCAATATTGAGAAGGGAAAAAAATAGCGAACATCTGGTAAATTTTATTTTAAGTGTCATGCTAATAAGCTCTGGAAATGTTGTATTAATTTTTATAACAATCTTCTTTGTAGGAGCGTAGACTCCAGTACTGATCATATCTTTCTCTATTACATAGAGAGTAAGTTACTAATATCTGGATTTGTCGTGGTTCAAAATATTTTAATGATGTAGATAAGCATACGCGCGCATCTTGCTGATGAAGCTTGAAAATGATTTACGTAGCTTCTCCAAGGTCGTTAAGTAAGTTAATGGCAGGATCTGGAACATTCCACAACGATGACCTCCTGTTGCAGAACAAGCCCCGAGTCTTACGTAAACTCATGGGCTTAATGTTTCAGTGTCATCCCCAACATCTTCCAAATGTTTCTGTCCTCAGATGCATGGAGGCGGCCTGGTGAAATGAGACGAGCAGAAACCAGATTCGAATGGTGCGCTGACCCGGGTCACTGTTCGCTCTGTGCAGAGCCGAGAACCGCTAGCCAGTCAAAAGTTCATGCCCTATGGGTTCAGAAATACCATATTCCCAAGTTTATTTATTCCCACTCTGTCCAGAGCATCCTAGAGAAATCACTCACTTTACAATCAGTTGTTGGTAATAAGAATGGACTTGGAAAAAGTCACAAAGATTTGAAGGAAAACAGATGTCTCTCTCTTTTTTTTGTCTTCACAAACGCTGAAACAATAACAACAGAAAAACAGGCCTCGCTTGAGTGTGTTTGCACCACAAAAACAAAAGTGAAAAAAGAGAGTGCATTTCTCCGATAAGTGGATTCAAAACTACTACCAAAATAATCACAGTAGACCAGACCAGAAAGTTGGCATTTCTTTTGCCTCATCTGAAACTATTCCAGAACCGGGGAAGCCACAGAGCTGGTGGCTATCACTGGATTTTGGAATGGAAAAGAAAGCTGAAAGGATTTTGGAAATATGTCACTAAGTAGAACTTCCCAATTAAAAAAATGATTTATTTTTAATTCTTGAACATTTTCTAACTTTTGGAAATGTAGGTGCATTCAAGTATCAGAATGAGGAGTTTAAATAAATAAATGGCCAGTTTATAGACTAAAGAGTCACGCTTATTGAAATAAAGTTTGAAATGAGCTGTCAAGAGGAAAATGCAAATTACCTTCCTGTTTAGACAGTTTGTCTGAATCTCTGACTCCCTGTTTGTTCCTTGGGCCTGGCCAATGCGTTTCCAGGGAAGGACTTCCACTCCACGACCCTCCTCTCGGGCTGAGGCCTCCGCTCCGATCGCCAGGCACTCACTAGTAACCCAAAGCGGCCGCCACAAAACTGCTTTGCCGATTAAAACATTACCGTGGACATTTTCCTGCTTCTTAAAACCAGTTAACATGGCACAGACTTTATCTAAGAAGTACCTAGTATATAGAAACTGCATTGTAAATAAGGCTGTTTTTTAGGGCATCAACGTAAGAAACATCCAAACCTGCAGAGAATTTCTATCAGTTTATTTGAGCCAAACTGATGGCTGTTGCCAAGAAACAAAATCCCAATGGATTGAGAAAATACTCGGAAAAGGTGTCAGTTCTACCACTTACTTTGTACATCAGATTCCATGGAGAAATCACGGGGGGCGGGGTGTTCCATGAACCCCACAGGTGGCAGAGTACAGAAGCAGGAGCAAGCAAAGGAGGGACTGGACACGAAGTAAGACGATAGACACACACCTCTTTCACCTCGGTGGGTCCAGGACAGGTGGCCGTGTTCACGGCACACACAGGTGGAACCCCTGGTCTTCCGCAGAACAGGACGACAGAGCGGGGTTCTGGGTCTCGTGTGCTGGTGCTTGGTGTGCCCTGAGGGGTGTGGAAGAGGAGAGGACCCCTCACGTTCCAGAGGTGTGTTATCCTAGAGGCAGGAGGCCACTACACCAGCTCAGTTAAGGTAAAGACAGACCTTTGTCAGGGAAGGGACCAGCCTGGGGTGTGACTCCCGCCCTGACCTGCCTTCACTTAGAGAGTTTTTTTTCTGCCGGACCATCCTCGTTGGTTGCACTGGTCTCTGGGTGTGTGAGGCTGCCAGGCTGGCCTCCCCTGAGCTGGTCCGGTTGAACATGCGACCCCTTTTTGTCCCTGAGGATATACAGAGAGACAGGTGGGTCTTTGATTCAAGAAGAATGTAGTACCACTAGACACTATTTATTGCATTATTTTCTTCCTTATCCTCAGCAAAGCTGGCTTGACTGTCAAATGAGTTCGTGTACATGATCAAACATCTTTCATTCTAGTAAGTAAAGAATAAATAGTGGGGTATTATCGTATCTGGTCTCCTCTACCCTTCACCCCTCACCCCCACCCCGTTTTCACTGTGTTCCAAATTGACCATCAGGAGTGCAGTGATCTTCCTGGAGCACTACCCAAGTAAACGCCCTGCCTAAGCTGTTACAATTTCCCCCTCCCCCTCTTACGCAGAATCCTCCCTCAGCGTTCAAAGCGCTCCACCGGAATCCCACTGGGGTTTTCCCACTACGCCCCAGGTTTTGGTGAGTCCGGACCCTCCGCTTCTCCCAAACAGCCCTGCACCTTCCCCAACACCATCATCCTCTTCTGGTGTCGCTCCCTGTGGGAACGGTCTTCCTGGCCCCACCCACGTGACTGCTATCTTTACTGGTCACGCCATAGTTGTTCACAACCCGTTCTTGTACCAAACCAGATTATAAAAAGAATATTACTTCATTATAAAAGACAATAAGTGAACGTAAGAATAAAAGCTTACACTCACTTTAGTTCAAGCATCAAGCGAAATGGTTGGCATTTTGATGTAACACTCCTGCCAGGCTTTGTGGTTTTGCCGTGGTATACACTTGAAAAAATAGTCTCCTCCTGTACATGATATGCCTCATCAGCTATATTCTCTTTCGTGCCTACAACACAGACGTGCTCATAAATACAGATATGTCCACACTTCATTCCACGATTGTTTCTTTAAAGCGGAGTGTCAGTCACCTCCGTGCACCTTGCAGCACCCAACGCAGTGCGGCGTGCGGTCACGCAGAGCCGTGAGGGTTCGGGCCCGCTGTACCAGCCCCAGCTCCCGGCCACCCTGCAAACGTGTGCTGTCCACTCGGCCCTGTCTCCGCAGCCCTGCTCAGCTCCTGGGCATTCCTGCCTGTGGCTTCTCCTACGGAGCACATCCACCTCCTACTTTGTCCTCCTCCTTCCCTGCTGCCTCCGGTGTTTCTAGCACTGTCGTCCTTTTCAAAGAGCCCTGCCTCGCGTGATAGGCCGAGAGCCACGCATCATCGGTTACAGGTTTTGACTTTGCAACTTTTGTCTGCTTACAGTAATCAGAACAAAAACAAATCCACTGAAGTTGAGTAACTTTTCGACTAGAGTTTATATAAAATTTTGTTTCGTATCAGAAAAAAACATAAAATTCATCACATAAACAATGGATTTAATAACATGTTTGTATTATTATATACATATGCAGATAATCAAACATTTGTTAAAATAAATTGAATCAGAAAAGAATCTAAGTAATACGATGGTTCTAGAGGCAGAGAAGATTCTCTAAAACAAATCAGACTCCTTGTTGGCCCTGAACGGTAGGCACTCCGTTGCCCTCCGGGTCCTCACTGATGCCGCCGTGATGGCAGGCGCGGGAGTCCCTTCTTCACTCCGCACATCTGTCCCTCACTGATACCCTGGAGTACGTCTCCCTGCGGCTGGACCGCTGGGGTGAAATCCCCCCCCCGACATCAGCTGAGCAAGGACTGGGGAGACGTGTCAGTTCTGACAGGGCCCCTCCACTGCCTCCGCACGCACAGTGTGTGGGGGTGAGGAGGGGCGTGTGGCCACCATCTGGCAGAGCTGCAAGTCCCAGCTCCGCACTTGACCTTCTCTGATACCGTCCTGGCGGGGAGCTGGGGCACCTCATTACAGCCCACCCACTGCTGTTTTATTGGCATGAGTGGGAGCGGGCCCACACTGTTTTCTGAGGTGTTTGGCTAGAGTAAGAAGGTACTCTCTGAAAGTCTTATTGCTAGGATACCCTTCCCTGGTCCTTTGGCCAGAAAGAGGAGGCTTCTCTTGGGACGTGTTCTCTCTGCACCTGTCGCTGGGCCTGGGCTGCCAACTTCTTTGTCTCCAAGTCTGGGATACACAGGCTCAGAGAGAAGCCAGGGAATGCCCCCCGTGTTAACCCTTGGGCCCTACGTCTCCTACCTGGTCTTCCTTCTCTCCGTGTTTCAGAGCGTGTCTTGTACATAACGGGCATGATGTTTGGTTGTCCTTAGGGGAAGAAATAGGAAACATTATGTCTATTCCTTCTTCTCAGAGCACCGTTGATTTTGAAACGGTGCTGTTTCAAAGGGATAAATGGAAAAATTCCCATTATTAGTGAGTTTAAACACACTGTTATCCTCGAGTTAAAACTATTATTGAAGAACCTCTATGAGAAATTACCGTTGGAAACCTACACAGAAAATACTATCAAGGAGCATTCTTATAAATGAAAGTCATGCTAACGTATGCAGTTAGTCCATATGTGAGCGTTTTTCCAATTACCTAAAATTTATTTGAAGAATGAAACACTGTTGGCAGACTACTCCGAAGTGATCCTTCTTTCTCGTCGTTTCGATGGGAAAAAAGCAAACCATGTGATACAAGAAATGCCTTTGTGTCGTTGGCCTGAACGGAGTGACTTTTCCCACAGCTGGTCCAGTGTCTAATTATCATTATCGCCTGGCGACGTCCACCCTGTTATCAAGGAGGAAGTCACCTGAGCTTCGCCCTTGGGCGACGGAGGTGTTCCAGCAAGCGCGGAGACCCGTAAAGAACTACTTGCATTCCAGAGGAGAGCGTAACTTTAATCCATGTTATTTTTACTGCAGAGGTTGCCACGTCATAAAAACAATAGATGTTGGAAACCCAGAGAGAACTGGTCACGAGAATAGAAATGGCCTGACTGGTGAGGAGGGCTGTCCACGGTGTACGCTTTAGCATTGAGTTTAAGGAGTCTGAAAGGGCATCATCTATCCAATGGTCACAGCTTATGGCGCCTCTCCTTGAGGCCAACACTCTGCGTGAAAAATGCGTACACAGGCCATCTGGTGGTGGTTTCTTAATGATTTGGATTCTGACTTCCTCTAAGCGTGGTCTTGATCCATTTTAGTACACAGTACACCATGCATTAAAATACACTGAGGTGCTAAAGGGGAATCTAAGAATGGAAATGGGAAGGAATACAATTAAAGTAGCTCAAATGTTTCCTAAACATACGTCTTAGCCTCTAACTTTTGGTGACAATTGCATATGCTCTGGGTTACAGTTTCAGCAACGCACAGGGCCACTCTCAGGATTTTTCGAAATCTATTTGCAGGCACACACCTCGCGGTGGGGAAATCTCTGCTCTCTGTGACTTCTCTGCAGTGGTTTGATATTTCAGGGTCACTGAAAAAGGGCGATTGAAGCAAGATGTAGGGGTCTTTCATTCTATTGACAAGGGAGTTGCAGTGATGGTTTTTGGCTAATGTAGACATCCTGCATTAAACCTAAAGATGCATGAGGGGCCTCAGCGTGCATGCCAACGCACTGGGAAGCTGCCCCACCCGCCTAAGGACTTCATCCGCTGCATAACCAGCAGTACCGGGTCTCCTTCAGTAATGCCTCACTGTGAGTTCTCTCCCCAAACGTCTTGATCGCCTGTTTGAAGTCCTCCCTGCGACATTCCAATAAAGTGCACCCCTCTCTCCTCGGCTCCCTATGATTTGTTACATGTACTTAGTTAAGTGGTTCTCAGCTGGAGGTATTTTGTCCCCAAAGAAACATTTGGTGAAGTGTGGGGATATATTGGTTGCCGCAGCCGAGGGTGTGTTATTAGAAACGAGCAGGTGGAGACCGGAGATGCTGCTCAGCATCCTACAGCTCACGGGGAACCCAAGAAACGTACCGCCTACAAGACGGAATCATGGACAAAGAGAAAACCTGACCGGGCCAATCACGAGTAAGGGGATTGAGTCAGTAATCAAAAACCTCCCGATAAAGAAAAGCCTGGGACAGAGGGTTTCACTGGGGAAGTGCACTAAACATTTAAAGAAGGATCATCACCAGTCCTTCTCAAACTCTTCCAAAAAAATGAAAGGTAAGGAATACAACCTGGCAGGCATAGCTCAGTGGGTTGAGTGCGGGCTGCAAACCAGGCATCGCAGGTTCGATTCCCAGTCAGGGCACATGCCTGGGTTGCAGGCCATGGCCCCCAGCAACCGCACATTGATGTTTCTCTCTCTCTCTCTTTCTCTCTTCCTTCCCTCTCTAAAAATAAATAAATAAAATCTTTTTAAAAAAGTGAGTTTAGTTTAAAAAAAAAGGTAAGGAAAACTCCCTAACATTTTATGAGGAGAGCATTACCCTGATACCTTAGCAAGAAAAAAACACTATAAGAAAAGAAAACGGCAGTCCAAAATCCTTGGTGAATATAAATACAAAAATTCTCAGTGAAACATTGGGACACTGAATTCAAAGCGCATTAGAAGATTGGTAAACCAGGACCTAACGAGTTCATCCCTGGAATGCCAGAGTGGTTTCACACGTGCACGTCAACAGTGTGCTCTATCACATCAACAAACGGGAGGTAAGAATCAGCTAATCATTTCATCCTTCAAAGATCTGATAGTTACTGTTCTTAAAGATCATCATTTGGGAGGCCTCCTGGCTCACTAATTAGTTTTTAAGTATTCAACATTTCATTGCAATTAGCTAACTAATTCATTGACAAACTTTCTCATAATCAATAGTTTATCAGTTGAAATGAATAAGTGAAGGCAGTGTGGGATACGTGATTCCTTGAACCTGATGTAATATCAAGCTTTGGGGCACCTTCCTAATTGATTTTCTTATCTTTACATTGTTGCCACGTTTTACTTGTTTATCCACTACATATGCATTGGAGGCAAGAGTTGAATCTTACCCAGTTTTCTCTATCCACTGAGTTATTTAACTGAGTATCTTCCTGCACATTATTACTATTAATTTCTGTGCAATTTGGCATAATTTCCTTGGGACTTATTTTTATAATAAAATTAAAGTTTGACCATAATGGGTTAAATTTTAAGTTATTTTACTTTACCTGTATTTTCTATATATTTTTGAATGTCCAATCATTTGGTAATAGAAAAGAAATAAAATAGCATTTAGTTTGGAGTGAAAAGGAGAAAATATAGCATTCACCAAACTTCACATCAAAATTAGCTAAAATTTTGGACAGAAAAGGAATAGATAGAGTTTTTTATCCTAGCTCTTTTCTTTCCTTCCCCTTTAGAGAAAAGTTCAAAAGAGCCCGTTGATTTGGAGCACTTAGGAACATAAGTATTTCATAAATTCACATTAATAATTATAATAGTGTTGCCCTTCCAAATAGACCCACTGAGCACTCAATATAATCTATATTTAATTTTTTGGATGTTACCTTGATCACTTCTTCATTATGTGATTATAAATCCCTGAACCTATGATGTTAGGAAAGTTTAGTGAGCTCCCAGGACCGAGGACCCGGGCTCCTTCACAAAACGAGCAATGCATTATTATCAAAAGCAATGTCAGTTTAAATGCCTGTCCAATTACAGCTCCTTATCTCAAGCCGGGAAGCAACAGAGTTGTGCCCATCGCACACATGTGAGGAGTTCTCTTCTGCATAATTATGCAATCATTCTGCGTGGGTGGCTGCTCGGCTTTAGTACTCACTTCCTCGCACGCACACGAATCTAATCAGAATGCACAGCCTGGAGGGGAAGTGACCATTTTTCACAAACTCCCTTATCTCTGCCAGACTCACTGACTTGCGTGCCCTGTGTCAGGCGGGGCTGCCTGGGCTTTGCGTCGGGGGTCACATGCCTTGGTATTCTTCTACGAATGACGCGGCGTGAGCCACGGATCCTCAAAGAGAAGGTCAACGGGTTGCGAGCCCTTTCTTCCACCTTCAGCAGTGACTCCGTTGGGTGGTGCCTTCTGCGTTAGAGAAAGTCCGACGCGGAGGATCCCAGCCTTGATGCCGATGGTATTCAGGACCTTCCCAGGGTTTGCTATTGTGACAGGGCACACAAGGGCATGACACCGTGGCCACTTCAGTCATTGTGAGAGCCTGGAGTGTCCCTGGGGAGCTTCAGAACAATCAGCTCCTCCTTCAGGAAATGAGAGGAAGTGCTGGCCCAGTGGAAACGCCTTTATTACCTGTTTGAAGACTGCTCAAACAACACGACATCCTTCTGACCAAGCAGCCGGGGCTGCACAAAGAAACCTGAGACTGTTTTCACACTGGGCAGCGACAGACGTCCGGACAAGTGCTAAGGAGTCATTTGCTAACCGCACGCTGCCCAAGAAGGAAGAAGGCCATGTGGCCATGTACAACCAATTAAGCATCCGTGAAAAACTGTCCTTGACCCAACGCTTGCTGGAAGTCTGCTCTATGTGGACCTGGTGAAGGCTTTGCCGCCATCCCGCTGTGCTGGGAACTCCTATCCTCGGGTTCAAAGTTTAACAAAAAACCTGCCTGGGCATCAGCTACTCTCCAAACAGGGGAGGTGGCATGCTTGGTTTTGCAAGCCTGTGGACAACTAAGGATTGAAAGTCTTCATCATTTTCTCTCCTTCCCAAGGCAGAGCTCGGCCCCAGGAATGGGGGTGGAGGGGCACCCCTTAGCCCACCCATACTTTCTGAGTTAGGGCAGGTGGCAGCACCGGGCTCCTCCTTTGGCTTTCCTGAGTTAGCTCTGGGTGACTGCTTCTGAACTGTAACTCTCTGGCACTCTTGCAAAGCACATACTTCTCCTCTGATTTCCTCGGCCTGTGCTTTCTTGTTATAATATACTCTTTGTCTTCTTTTGAAAGTCTTCTTCCTTCACAGGAACACTGTTTCCTGTTTGAACACTGCTTCCTTCACTGTTTGAACACTGTCTCATATACATGAGAAGACAGAAAGAAGGAATTTGGCCTCAAGACTAAGAGAGAAATCCTGTCTGAGTATCCACCCCACCCGGACAGCCCTGCAGGTTTCAAACCCATGATGGTAATCTCAGCTCTCACCTCATTTCCAGTCTGCCCGCCTGCCCGCGAGACTGCAGATGCACAGCACCCCCCCCAAGCCCCCGTCTTCATTAACTCCACACCGCGGGCTAAATAAACGCTCCCCTCGAGCATGTGAGTGACAGGCCCCAGGGTCTGGAGACCCCTCCAGCAACTCAGCTGATCCAGGCCTCCCACCCCTGGGTGCTAAAAATTTTCCGTTTGCATTGTGAGTCCGGGAGGCACCCTGAGGTCCTGCTGCTGGAAGGCCCTAGAAAAGGGGTGTCCTCGGGGGATAGCACCACAACACCCCAAGGCCACCCTTTGTGTCCACACAGGACAGTCACTGTGAACAGGAAACTCCCTCACACAGGTGTTGGCAGCCGCGCTCCCCCCAGAGGACCCTGCCCACAGGCCCACGGACACGCAGAGAGCCCATGCACACAGGACAAAGCATGGAAACACAGACAGAGGGACCCCTGGGGGCAGGCCCAGGGGGCAGGGCAGAGGAGGGGCGAGCAGGCTCTGAGCCTGACTGTGGAAAGTGAGGTGTGGTTTGAAGAATGAAAACTTGGTAAATTTAGCCAAAAGAAGGACCCACGGCCTCCACCGGGACAAACTTCTGAAGGTGACTCCGTGGATTGAAGACCAGCTGCAGGGTGGCCTTGGGAGGCTGAAACCGAGGGTCCTTATGCCCATGATTAATTTAAGCTTGAAATCCCAGCTCTAGAAATCATCTCTCCCCCTCCACCCCCTCAGAGCCCTAGCCTTTCCCCCAGATAACCAGCAACCCCTGAGGCAGCAGAAGGTCCCCTGACCTGGCTAACGGTCACAGGGCCCAGACCTCCGCAGACTCAAGGTCACATCTTGACCTAAGTGATGTGTCAGCTCCTGAGCTCTAAGGTGGAATGACCCTCCTGGCCATGTGCCCGGGAGACAGGACAGAGAGACACCAGCGCAGCCCTCAGAGCTGTCCCGGAGACCTGAAGCAATGATGCATCACCTTTACCTCCCCTCCAACCCAACAGCCCCAGCAGGACCCCCGAACCCTGACCCACGGTGTCTGTGATCTTGTCCCGTACAATCTGTAACCTACACGCCATCGGGGAGTTCGGGCTTTTGAGCATTAGCTTCCCGTTGCCCGGGATGGAGCCGTCCGTCAGTAAAATGGCCAATCTTTCTCCACCGCACGTCTCGGTGTTCGCGTCTGGCTCTGCCCGCGCGGGTGGGTGAACTCCCTCTGTTTGGTTACAAGCTGTATGCTGAAGGCGAAAGGACCCATGAAGGAGGGAGACGCACCCACCGAGTCACCCCCAGAAAACAGTCACCCTAGAGTGACTGATGCCAGCCACCTGTTTGTAGTTCGGAACACTTGTGCGGTGAGCGATGGATATAAAATAGGGTCTAACCCCACCGTGTGGGGTACTAACCAGGGGAATGAGAAGACACAGCTTGAGACCCCAAGCTTTAAGTGCGGAAAGACGGAGTGGTCACGTGGACCAGTTCAGCCACTAGCTAAAACCCATTCCTCTGGACTCTCTACTTCTCGAATATGGTTTCGTGGTGGAGAGAGCACAATCTCATGAACCTGGCTACGCAAGCAGGAATTCTGCACTCCCCCATCCGTGTCTTTAAGGCCACTTGAGCAGGAATGTCGTGTTCTCTGGGGCACAATGCTTCACGTACCAGAGGTCATGGGCTGGGCGGAGCTGGAGCCAGTTCCCCTCCGAGTAGCAAAAGGTAGCAAGGTGCCCAGATCCCCTCCCGCCATGCCCCACACCCTGAGCAGGACATGTTCAAGTGCCTCCTCTCCCCACCTGTGCCTACCGCTTTTATTCTGTACAATTTCTCCTAAAATTCGCCCCTATTCCATAGGTTGCTTTAATAATAATTCTAAATATTTCAACCCACAGTTCAAATGTTCATGGGTATACATCCACTTAGTTGTTTTAAAATAGTTCCCAGGGAAGATTGCTCACTTTAAAAGTATTTCTCCCAGATAATTATATATAATTATAACGATGGACTTGTATTCAGGCACTGTCTGTGCAAAATATATCCGATCCATTAAAAAAGACATTACGAATGATCCGTGTTAGCTAAATGAGCAGCAAACATGTTCCTCAGCAGGTGTTTCGTAAGAGCCCTGAGTCCCATCTTCCCCGGGACAATCGCCTAGAGGCGGCCCAGGTGCCTAAATAAAAAAAGGAAAAAGAAAACTTTCTCTTTTCTTAAGCCTGCCTCTTCTGCTTTAAATATACAGGGACAGTCTACTCAGACAAAACTGGCGCTTCCCCCAAGTTTTCCGCTCTCTCAAACAGAGTCAAGACTACGGGAGCCACGATGAGAGGGAGCAATGGGAATTTAGGGATGCGCGTTCTCCCGTAAAAGCCGCAGAGAAGCTCAGGGGTGTTTCTACGGGACCAGTGTCAGAGGCTGTGTGTCCAGGGAAGCTCCAGTCGTCCGCTTGCGGAGGACGCACAGGCTAAAACCTCCTCTTTAAACCAATTCCCAGATAACTCGCCCACACCCTAGGGGGAGCCGTGGAGCCGACAGCCAGCGAGGTGAAGAGATGCTCACAGGAAGTGCCCTCGAGGGACCGGCTGGGGCGCAGGCACGGCCCACGGTCTGTGCGGGTGGTGAGCAGAGGTCCAGCAGCACCTGCTCTTCTGCACCAGTCGCTGCGGGGCTTCTCTGCACGCTCGTGAAAGCTCTCGGAAAACAGTTCATTCCGCGGTGAGTCCCAGCCATCCACAGCTCCTTCCTAGTGTTGACTGACCACATACGGGCCTTTCTCCTAAGATTTGCTTCTCATCTCCAGCCCCATCATCTTTGTTTAGTGGCTCCGTGAAAGATACCAACACGGCCTGCCAAGGGATATGGTTCAGTTGTTGTTACTCAAGCAGGCATTTGCTCCGGTACCCCGCGGAGTGTTCCGCAAACCTCTCTCTCCCTTAAGAAACCGATGGAGCCCAACCTGTCAAGAGCAACATGCTGCTCTGCTGGGCACCTCCCCAAGTTGTGCTAGGAGGACCTTGAGTGTGACTTTGTTATCTTAGGTTAAAATATTTCAACTCTGCTGGGAAATGGGACAAAGCAGCCAGAGCAGGGAGAGGAGTGTGGAAACGTTTTGGAAGGGAAACACCAAGTCTTATCTCCTGCAATGTGTCACTGGCTAAAATTTTTAACTTAAACGTACAAGTTCAAGCTCACACCAGACTTTACTCCTTAAAATTATGACTTACTGAGGTTTAGAAAATGCAGCTAGCTTATAGAAATAAAATAGCTTTTTTTCCCCTCAAATCTCATGGGCTTTATAGTTATAAATACCATGTTTCTGAATTCTTGCATGACATGTATTATTCCCACTTCACTTCCCAGGTCATTAAAAGAGGTGTCTTATAAAAATAAAAGTCAGTTCCCTCATTCCACAATAAAGGCGTCTTTTCAATGTTTACTCAATTTATTCTATATGTACAAGTTACACATGTAAGGAGATGATGACCTCAAATGACCGCTAAGCCGGTCCCTTCCACCTTTGGTTCATAAAAATCATCTGTTCCTAAAGAGCCACTCACAGGTCTTTACCAGGAAGGAGTGATGCCAACTGTGTCCTGATATGTAACAGATTGTGATGGGTAGAACTTCAGCCAACATGCTCTGGAGCCAGGGTACAGGAAACGGAAAATTAACAAAGTTAAATTCATTTGAAAATCTCTGAGCCAGTTGACACCTGGTAGCCTAACAGGACCTGGCAAATACGAAGATACAGCAGTATGCATGAAGCATTAAAATAGCTCAGGGAAGTTTTGGAGGGAGTCTAGCACGAAATGAATTAAACTCAAGGAGTGGAATCAATGACTAAGTGTAGCATATAAGGACAACTCCTAGAAAACTATTTCAAACTTAGGGTCATTTTACTTTCAAATTTGTTTTTTTTATTTTTTTAAGATTTTATTTATTTATTTTTAGAGAGGGAAGGGAGGGAGATAGAGAGAGAGAGAAACATCAATGTGCGGTTGCTGGGGGTCGTGGCCTGCAACCCAGGCATGCACCCTGACTGGGAATCGAACCTGTGACACTTTGGTTCGCAGCCCGTGCTCAATCCACTGAGCTACGCCAGCCTTGGCTTCGGATTTGTTTTAAACTTGGTTTTTCAAGTGATAAACTACCAGCAGGCTGTGTAGCAACTTGAACTTTGATAGTCATTAGTGTTGCAGGGGAGCAGTTTTCCACCACCATCCGCTTCCTTTCCTGAAGTAGACCTGGACCCCACACAGCCCCTGCACTTGAGAGCTGGTTTCTGCCAAGTGACGTAGGGGCCTTCTGCTTGGGCTACAGTGCACCCGAACCTCATCGTTGGGCAGGAATGTATACATGTGCATGTGTAAACACACGTATTATTCTCTGAAGATGTGTCTTTAAAATTCATACATTTCTGTCATCTGTCTTAAAGCATTGAGGTCTCATGAAACAAATACGCTTCTCTAAGAAAACATCGTCCCCGTCCCATTCCGTGTTTCACCCCCAGGTCAGTGTCCCCAGTTGGGCCCTGGCCTGGAAAGAAGTCCGGTCCCCTACAATTCCCTTTGTGTTACCTTTTGCGTTTCTTCACATGTCATACAAAACAAAGAACAGAGAAAGGCATGGCTTCTCCTATCGCTTGGTCGCCTTCTGGCAACCTCTCGCTTTGTGGGACAACGCCCAAACAAAGGAGCCATACCGGTCAGGGCAACACCTGGGTTCTTAGCCATGTGTTCCAAACGACCACATACGGCCACTGGTGCAGAGAGGCACCAGTAGGCGGTGGGCATGGGCTTCCTGAAGCTTCATCACCACGCGAGGCCGGCAGTATGCCGCTGCCGCTTCTGTGTCCCCATTCTCGTCCCCCAAACAACGTAAAGCACACAGGAGGGTAGGGTCTGCTGCCGCCCTGGTAGGAGGAACTTGAAGCTGCTGTCCGAACAAGGGATGTAACAAGCGGGGGTTCTAAGGAGCCAGCCACCAAACCCCAAAGCCCCCAGGATGACGGGTAGTAAGGCAATGATTACGTTGGGATCCTAGTTATACATACAAATGCATCCTTGGATTCAGTTAAAGCTGACTTTTAATTCAGGAATCGGTGTGTCATTCTCCCCAACTGGCCACATTCTCCCATGTTTCTTTCTAGACCTTTCTTCCTCTCTACATTAAACTTCTTAGGTACCAGATTACTTCAGTTGCCAAGGCAAGATTTGGTCTCTCCTGAATGAGCTGACCATCTCCAGAACCCACTGGAGAACTGACAGGAGTGTTGAGCTGGCGCTCATTCAGCATCATGTGAGCTGGGTAATTCACGCCTCGTGACAGCCCAGTGGCCAGGGTCCCATCACCTTTTCTCCCCAGTCACCAAAACAGGGAGTGAGGAAGATCGAGTAACTGGCCCACGGACACACAGCGATAAATTCCCTGAACTGCTGGGTTCCCAATCTCCCTCTTCATTGCCGTCTTTCCATTGTGGAATATTCAGACGGAACACTCAAGTCAACCGAATCTCACCTGAATTCCTGTTTGCCTGTGGGGTGTCGCACCGGCAGCCCTCAAGTCCACTGAGGTCACAGAACGACCGTGTGTGTGTGCCCAGCATGGCACTTACAAACATTGGAAGTGGTTGCAGATAACTAACACTGGGAGGTAGCACATCTAAATTGCAACTTCGAGCTTCTCTTGAGCACCCCGTTTACCGGCTCATAAACCATCAGTTAACCCCATGGGATGCCCGCACAGCTGAGGCGGCGGAAGTCCCCCAGCTTGTGAGTCTGGAGCCAATATGTTTAGAAACATTCAGCTGCTGGGAAAAGATGCTGCCCACCGAACAAATGCTCACAATTTTCCTTGCGCGTTGCCACTTTCTGATCACGCTCGGGAGAAAGTGCTTGTTGTAAACGGAGAAAGAACAGACACGATGCTTCAACAGGAGCTGAGTTCCGAAGTGGTTTCGGATGGGCTTAATCTTTGCTTGACAGGCACCAGCGGCGGGGCCAGGTCTCGCTAAGCGCCTGATGCTGATGAGCGCTCTTCCCGGCTCCGGGGAACAGCGTGCATCACTCCTCCTGCCTTGGCAGGAAAATCCACCTGAGAGTCTCAGAGGTCTTTCCTCTGCAAGATCTACCGGCCAAGATCTGTGCTTCTTACGAGACAAAATGCCCACCCAGCAGTTCTGCACTCAGCAGAAGCCTTAAAATATAACTCTCTGGTTCTAAACCTGTCCTCGTGCTACACTTATCTGATGATTAAGAAGCTTGTGTCCGTGTCAAAGGGAGGTTCGTTTCCCATAAGTAAACTCCTGGTGGGCAGGAGGGTGTCATTTATAATCCCGTATTCAAACACATAAAATGGAATAGATGTCATGGGAGTTTCCATTTAACTAGAAATAAAGATGTTTCCTTTCATCTGATAAGTGTTAAGAATTTTCTGTAAGCTAATGCCCCGGTCGCACCCTCCACCCCTTTTCCCTTGTTTATTTCTGTCCCAGAGGCCTCACATCCTGAACCCGTGTCTTTCCTCGAGGCCCCCTCCCACCGTATTTCATTGAGTGTGCCTGCAGGACGACACTCTCCCCCGGTGCCCACCCCTCTTTCTTGCTCCTCTTGTCCCCGGCGATCAGAGGCGGCGTGCCGCCAGGCTCAGGAGCACTGGGTCCCAGAGGAGCCGGGCTGCGATTATTTGCTCCTAATCGCGTGAATGTGGGCACGTGGCCTCAATGACCCTGAGATCCCTGCGTCTGTAACACGGGTGAGCGTGACCGCAGAGGTGTCTCGTGAAAATCAGATGAGATAACCTGTGAAAACTGCTCCCCACGGAGCCTGGCACCTGGTGCGCGGTGCGTTTCCTTTGCAGACCTGTCGAAGAGATGCTGCCTTCTCTGAGTGGAGCCGATGGGTAAGCGAACGCAGATTGTGTCGGTCACTTGTCTTACACCCAAGTCATCCTACTTCTCTCCTCTTCAGTCTGGGCATAATAACATACAAACACACCTCAAGAAAAAAATACACATTTCGAAACACAATTTTTAGCCTTGTGGAAAATTTGTCTGCCTTTTCGTCTCAACCCATACATAATTTTTAAAATAAACAAGATTGGAACTGAATCTTACCTTGAAGACTCTTTAGGAATCCAAGTTAAATAAAATATTTGGTTCAATGGACCAAATATTCAATTCAATGGACTTCTCTCATCCCACCTACCGCATCACCCCCCCCCCAATTTAACAATAAAGCTTTTGGTGAGAGAAGCTGCACTTGAGAAAGAATCTGAAAAACAAAAAAGAAGTTAACGTTGCACTCTCTACGTGCTCTGAATGAATAATTGAACCAAGTGGGAAGGAAATTACTTTGAAACAACACTTTGCGGATCCTAAATTACAGGAGCAGAAAGTAAGGGTGAGGAGGTTAAACGACTTGTTGAGGCCATGTAATCAGCAGCCTGTCACAGCCAGTGGCTGAGGCGGGGTTCGAACCCAGTCCTGTCTGCCTGGGAAGTTAATGCTCTGCCTGTAAGTCACGTTGTTCGGTGATTTCCCGCCGGGTTTTCAGGCGCCACATCTTCGGTACCAGCGAGCTGAAATCTAAAGCAAATGCACAAAACGCAATTATTCTTAACTCATCCTAAGCTGTAAATATTTTCGGAAATGTTCACTTCAACATAGCAGTATGTCAGGGCGGAGGTCCTTAACTGAGGACCCTCTCTCTCCGCAGGGGGGACTTGGCAGTGTTTGGAGACGATGTTGGTCGTCACGACTGAGACCCTGTGGGGCGGGGTGGGGGGTTGCGGGGGGGTTGCTACTGGCATCTCGCCCGCAGGCGTTACTGGTATTGCTAAGCACCTCGGTGCGCACAGGGCAGTGCCCGCCAGCAGGGAAGCACCTGCCCACACTGTCCCGAGTGCCAAGGGTGAAGAGTCCTGATCTGAGGGCGTCTGCGTCACGGCCAATGAAATAATTGAGGACAACTTTTACAACCTGATGGCACATGAGTTAATATTTTTTATACCACCGAAAGTCGAGTGAAGCATTATGGAACCAAAGTCTGCACCAAGGCAACATTCCACAGGGGAGAGCGCAGCACGGAAAACCGTTTTCGCCCCAAGGCCATTGTCTCATCAGAAGGCGCAGCCACGAAGCAGAAGTCCAGTTCCCGTGATTCTTCAGGGAGGGCAGCGCCCAGGGACCCCTGGACACTGAGCCTCCCTCGGCGCCCTCTCCCGATGTGACTCTGCAGCGGAGGGCGACCCTCCCTGGGACCGTGACCTACAGATTCATCCGCCTCTGTGCAGCCTTGCAGCCCGATTTGGTCTCTTCTGAAGCTTTCCTTTTTATTTACGACAAGGCTGGCAGTGCCCAGGGGCGCTTGGCAGAAGCCAATAAAAAGTCTCTCCTCAAGATGGCACAGTGACTGTAGGCCTCCAAGCTCCTTAGGAAAGCGTGTTCCCACTACAGTGAGCACGGTGGCACCAGAAATAACCTGGCAGGTAAGTAAACAAATCCCCACGATGAGATAAGCTCAAGATCGCTGACAATAGAAGCTCAGCATGGGGGGATAACTGGACATAAATGATGGAGTGACTGCGCACACTCGGGAGTGGACACTCTTCCCCGTCCCCAGTGTCTGGCTTTGTCCCGCATCCTGCACCTTTCCTCGCCTCTTGAAATTGGGAGCAGCCACCTGCCCTTCTTTCTGTCGCCTCTAGATGGCGCGGTTTCGGCTGCAGCTCTATCCGGAAACCGAGGGCTCAATTCCCTCTCGTTGCAAAGTTAGCTGGCCCACGGAGTGCGGGAACCTTTGGTCCCAGGCTGTCCCTCTTTGACTCAAGGCAGCTTCTCTGCAGGTCTCTGCTCATCAGCTCCAAGGGTTCCCCTAACAAGCCTGGGTGTGTCCGAATTACCAGGGACGGGAGAGTCCAGACACCGATTTAACATGCTGCTTAGACGTCTGTGTCTGTTTCTGGTTTCCTCAAACAGTGTATAACTCCCCGATGGAGGACCCTGCTCCTGGTCCAGGCTGTTTAATTATCCTGTGCTTCTTGGCCTGGGCACAGCACAGAGAAGCGACTATACGTGAGGGGCAGGGGTGCGGATGAGGGGACAAGTCCCCTCCAAAAGGTATCACATAATATCCCCAGGAGTCACTGCGCTTGGCCCTTTGGCCTGCTCCCTCGTGATCGAAACCAGAACCACAGTCTCAGGACCTCAAGCACACACTTCTGCGGACACGGAGGGAAGCAGACTTTCTCTACTACCCCAGAAAATCCGGGGCCTTCATTATTTAGTAGAAGGTCTTTGCTACTAAAGACATTATTTAAAGGATCATGTTCTCCAAGAAGTTGCCTTGGACCAGGCTAGGTTGCCATGGAGGGACGATTCCGTAAACGGAGCTGAAGTGCTCCCCGCTTTGGTTGGCCAGGGTAGTACCATTGTTCTGCAGGGGGTGAAGAGACAGGAGGACTGTTTGGGGAAAGAAAACACATCTCGTCTCTTGAAGTTTCGTCATTGCGAGGTCCACTTCAGAAACCTCGGCTTACTGATGGATCTCTCCTTTTGAAGTATAAATGGTTTCATTAAGAGCCTTGCGTATCTGATCTCTTTCATGTGAACTTTCTTTCCCTCGTTTGATGCTGATTTATTATTCAGCAATTTAATGTGCTGGATGTCATCATTGGATGAGGTTTAATTCATCTTGACTCGGAGAGAGCCCCCGTACTTGAGTAATTAATGCTTCACAGCAAATATTGTGGGATCACCTTATACTGTATGTGATTAATGTTTGGAAACACTATTAAATCTATGAAATGTTTGATTCCCATTTTCCTTTCCCAGACAGGGAGACACCCCGCCATGCAGAGAAAGGAGATCTCTCCTTCAGGGCACACGTCGGAGGAGGGCTGATGGCCGCCTGGCTCCAGGGAGAGTGAGCTCGGTGGCCTGCAGACAGCCACAGGCCAGAGCTTGGGGCCACTCGCCTGCCCAGCTGCTCCCTCTGCCCCAGGAGAACCATCTGGAACAGCGTAAAAAGCATTTACCTTCCTGGGACCCCTGGGGTCCTCCAGCAATAGAGGTTGAAAAGGGTGAGTAGAATCTCTCTCTCTTAACGTAAATTCATGCGCAATGCCCCTGTATCCCTTTCCTATGGCTTCTGTAAGGGAGGGCCAAGAACTAGGTGGCTTCAAACAAAAATCGTATTTTCCCATCACTGTGGAAACCGGAGTCCAAAAGGGAGGCCTGGCCAGGATCCCCCTGGAGCTTTGAGAGGGACACTCCCTTGTCTGTCCCCCTGGATGTCCACTTCAGAAGTGGTGGACATCCGGGGCCCTTGGCTGTGGCAGCGTCGCTCCAGCCTCTCTCTGGGCATCCACGTGTCCTCCTTCTCCCCAGGACACTGGTCATCTTGGACCACGGGCCCACACTGCTCCTGTCCATCGTCCTCCCTCTGACGGCAAGGACCGGCACGTGCAAAGACCTCATTCTCAAGTGCGCTCGCTGTCAGCCGGACCAGGGTGGGGTTTCAGCATGTCTCCGGGAGGCACACATGGGCCTGTAACAACTGCTAACAAGGACCAGCGTAGGCCAGGCCGAATCTCCCGGTTTCCTCACAGGCCTGGGCCGGGCCCCGCTGCCACCAGAGATGAAATATGCTGTTCCGTGGGTCACGGGTGCGAACAGGCCAGCGCTGCCCACCCCTTTCAACCCGGTGGAAAAACTTCCGCAGAAGACGGTGGTGCCACAGAGACACAGGAGACAGAAACCCGGAGGTGGTGACACGTCTCCTGAGACAGAGAGGCTGCTGGCCCCCCGCAGTCTCAGCTCGAACCTGCAGGTGGAGACAGGTGCATCCCGGCCCTGACCATTCCCACCAGGTGTGCAGCGCGTGCTCACCTTTCCTGCCTCCCCTCGCCTCGGGTTTCCTCTGGAACCCGGTGGCTGGACGCTGCTCAAAGGCTCAGCAGTGACGGGGGTGCCTCAGCATCGTGGGGGAGGGGGATAGAGAAGAAGTAGGGGCGGGCGAACCCGTGGGGACCGTCTCCTCCCCAAAACAAAGTCAGGCAGGAGGCAGGGAGCGGTTTCCCTGGGAGGTAACAAGGAGGTGAGCAGGGAAGAGCCATCGCCGGAGGCAGGGTTCAGAGGTCATGTCATTGACGGTAAGGATGCCTTCGGGTCACTGGCTCTGTCCCACGGTGCGATAACTAGAATTGCTACCCTGCTCTTTGTGGTCGCCTCCTCCAGGGGGCACGGTGCAGGGCGGGTGGGGCTGCAGGGACGGTCCAGTCGGTATGTCTGCTCAGCGACAGAGGACCCAGCCAACTGGCATCAGGGGCTCCCCAGACTTGAGGTAACAATCCCTAGCTACTTGGCCAATCACTGTACAAGACGCACAGTCACTTCTTGTCCCTACGCTAATAATTCACAACCTTTATGACTCTCTTTTCATATGATCATTCTGCAGTTCTTCCTACCATCGTTTACATGTCTCGCTTTTTTTGGAATGATTGGGGTTTTTTTGCTGGAGAATATTTCAGGTCTTCCTACTCCTCCATCTATAGTTTGGGCGAGTGACGTGGACATCTGCTCCTCAGAGCCACGTACAAAGTGTGACTGTGCTACCCAGTTCTGCAGGGAAAATGTACCCACTGTCTTCTTCTGGGACAAAAAAAATGGGAAGAAATGAGCAAGTGTGGTACAACATATTTTAACTTATCACGAATGAGAACCGTTGCGAATACTTGGACATGAAAGAGTGCAGACTGAGTATGTGACTTGTCAAGTCTCGTTTAAACAGTTAGTTCATACCTAGAGGGCTGTCCAAGTGATCACTGACCTTGGCGATGAGACAAGAGCAGCATTTTCCTGAGGATAAAATGTTCTTCAGAAATATCTCGGGAGAATCAGATGTGGCCTTGCTTTGCTTTCATCACTAACCATGTGCCTCTGCCTGTTTCTCTTCCTCGGCCAGAAAGCAGGGGGTCTTTTCAAATAAAGGTGGGAAAATGTCGTCCCGAAAGCTCCGCCTCTTGGATTACGGGTGGGCTTAATAGAGTCCTGATGGAAATCATCTTCTCAGGCTGTGAGTGTATTTTACTGCTCTTGTGGGTGAATGGCAGCAAAGGATTTAAATCAAGAACAAAGCAAGCCACAACATTCTGAGATCAGTCCACGGGGAGCAATTTTTTTTGTTTATTTGTGTTCTTTTAATTTTAATGTCAGTGATCCCACAGAGCTGTTCTTGTTCACAAGAGAAGAGTTTGTGAGATTATAATGAGTGACTGGTTGAATCAATTAGTTAATGAATCAGTGGGTAGACAAATGGGAAAATATAAAAAATAAAAATATGTTTAGTGCTGTGATCTTCCTCATCTTTTTAGATTATGTTTTAAGTTTGGGGCATTGAAATGTAATATTTTAAGTGAATTTATGGCAGTCTTAGATTGTCATAACATTCTAAAATATTATTTCCTAGAAAAATAAAAACTTAGAAATTTTACGGCCTCCATAAATTTTTTTTAAATAAAAGTTTATTTTTGAAATTCACAAAATCACATGGCTCTCATCAATGATTTGTTTTCTCTGGATCCTTGCTGAAGTAGCCACTGGTATGAAACATTTAAAAAAAAATTTCTCATGCTTTGTTTAAACTAGAGATTTCATGTCTAATAACGGGAAGACTGGTGACCACCAAACTGATTGCTACATTAACACTCACTCAGTTATTCAGAATGAATAATTAGAAAAAGGTGTTTGTTTGATTAAATGAAGCCTGTTGACTGAAAGGAAAAGCCAGAAAGAATGAGATGGAAAGATATTATTTCATGTATTTCAGATCTCAACCAGCGATGGGAATGGACCTCATTATTTCTTTTGAAGAAATGAATAAAAGAGAGGAGACCTTATGTAACAGGGTGCAGCCAAGAGGGGGGACCCCAAATAGGGATTTGCAATGGGGTCCAGAATTCGAAGTGTTCAAGAAATATTAGGATCTCCTCACAGCCACTCCTCCCAGGTGTGGGTTGGGGGAAGGGACACATGGAGCAGGGCCATTGAGAGCTGTTTTGTTCAGCAACAGCTTTGTGACTAATCCACAGGCGTGGTCATTTAACATATCTATAACCTTTGACTGTTTGCATAGATATGCTAAATAGCTGTGGCCACACTCTGAGCCAGGGGAATGGAAGTAACTTCCCTACCAAGACATAACTGGGAGCAGGTCCCCCGAGTTACAGCGCCTGCGTGGGAGCTTGGAGATGATTGGCTTCATGCCACAGGGCCACGCCTGCCCAGACTCAGGATGGCAGCCCAGTGAAGCTGGAAGGATTTGGGAGTGCTGGCAGGTGGAGCCAATTGTGGGAGGAGTCGGAAATGGGGCTGCAGAGGAAGATTGGCGCGGGGATTTAAACCCAGACGCAGCAGCCATTGAGGGGACAATCACTTGGTCTTTAGCAGAGTGGGGACCCCCGCAGCTTTACAAGGGGAACCACCACCTGGCTTTAGTAGAGATTGCGGTGACACAGCTGATGATGCCGGGAACTGAGGGAGGCCTACCAGCCGAGACGGATCACTGGGAAGAACCAGGGACCCCAGGAGCCACAGACTTCTTTTTCCTGAGATATGGTACCCCAGACTGGGCAAAGGGGAAGGAAGGACTGTGTGTGTTTGTGGGTGTTTTAAGGGACTTAGGGATTTTGATGAAGACATTTTGTCACTACTTTAGGTCTGTATAACATTAAATAAATGTTTCCTTTCTTTTTCATGAATCTCTGGCATTGAGAGATGTCTTTCCTCTGGCAGCGGGCATAACGAGCCTGGGGGGTTCCTTTCGGCTAATAGTATATTGCCCTCAGCCCCCCTCGGCTCCCCTGGCCCCCCTTGTTGTTCTGTAACACTTATGTAAATGGTATTTTTCAATGAAGGAAAACAGGTTATTCAGATTAAGTGCATCCTCCACGTTTGCCACAGAATACCTTCATCCCAAGTGTGTACTCAACAACTATTGATATGTATTGAGCTCCTGTTGTGTCGGACACGGTGTTTCGAGGACCTAAGACTCACAAGTGAACACAGCAAAGTGGGGAGCTCGAATTCCAGGGAGTGAACAAAGCCTGGCATCTCTGCGAAATTTTAGCGCTCCAAGGATAAAGCGAAGGTCCTAGGAAATTCCAGAGGGGGGCGGGAGAAAAGTAAAACACTTAACAATAATCTCATTGGCTTCCACATTCTTACCGACCCAGAACACTTGAAGATACGGGAGACTCGCCTTCGGAGTTCCAGGGGAGAGCACGCTGAGCTGAGAACCCCTCGCCCAGCGAGGGCAGCCCCAAGCACGCAGCAAGCTCTGCCCCGGGCACTGCGGCGCACGAAGCACACGCCCTCCCTTCCGGCTCCTTCTCACCTGCCCGCGGAAGGTTCCCTGCTCCCAGGAAGTCCGTCCGAAAGAGATGCCCTGTGTCCCTTCACATGTTCAAGAGCAGCCTCATTGGTAGTTGTTAGTCGATAGTCTGCTATCAGACACAGAAACTTCTCTCTTTGCAAGCCTATTCCTCCCGCACACCCCTGCACACACACACGCGCGCACACACACACACACACACACACACACACTGCACCTGAGCTGTGACTCCAGCATGGGGCTGGGCAGCAGAGTGGGGACAATGTCCTCTTCCCTTTCTCCCTCCATGCCTCCTCCTGTCCAAACCCTTCTGCTCTTTGGGAAAACCCCGAACTGGGCAAAGGCCATCTTCAGGGTCAGTGATGTTGTCTGGTAACCGTGCAGTGGCTGCCCGCGTCTGTCCCCACGGACTCGTCCTCTGGTCACCTTCATTAAGGGGACCCTGCTTGCTTGCATGTGTGGTTGTGAAGAGGACCAGGAAATTAATTCCATTTGGGGAGCCTCCCTAGTTTCCCTCACAACCGATCAGCACACCACCAAGCTGTGTCGTCTTGGGCTTCGCAGTTTAAATGTCACTTCGCATCGGCCGGTCACTTGAGCCTCACGTCCGTCTGCAACGGACACAGCAGGCGAGTATACTCCTGCATCGGAGGGTAGACAACTGAGTGTCAGCGGGCTCTGTGAGCAGCCCACGGCCGCCGGCAGACAGATCAGAAAGTCAGCTCTGTATTTTTAGACTGAAAGTCATTCTCTCCATCTCGCAAATTCTCTGTCTTGTTACTGCTCAGACTCGGTATTGCAGCAGCCTCTTGCGTCTCGGGGAGTCTCCAAGTGGGCTCACCAGTGTTCAAGTCCAAGAGCAAACGTCAATCCCTGCCGTCCTCCTTCTTTCCCGGTGGGAAGAAATGCCTGGAAGCTTCTTACAGATGCTCGGGAGTGTGGCGTGTGCATCTAAGGATGGTGCTCTCACGGCCTGGACGGCAGCCCCCAGAGTATAAGGGCGTTCTCCCCACAGTTCCCTCCAGGAGGGACATGTTTCTGCCTTCTCATGCAGCACATATCGAGATGATAGTTAGTACATGTGAACAGCGGAGTATTCTTTAATGAGTGACTCAGTTTCCACAGCAACCCGGTGAGGTACCCTCATCGCTCTCATCTTACCAATAGGGGAGTGGAGCCACGGAGATGAGAACGACTTTTTTGGGGTCACAGAACGCGCATGCGGCAGAGCCACAGATTGGCTGGAGCCCCGTTGCCTCCACAGCTGCTTCCATGTAGTTAGCTTTCCGCCCGTGCCTGCCTTGCTGAGACGAAGTCTATATACGACATCCTATATAATGTAGGATTTTACCACGTCTTCCCATCTGTCTTTAAAACTGCTGACGGAGGTTTCCACATGAGTCTGTGTTTCAGGCCTAGTATTGTGACATCCATCGTTCTGTGGCTGTCCCCGAAATGCTGTGGGAATACCAGGAAGGGAAGGACGCCTTCTCAACCTTTCACCACAGTTGAACTTTTATTAGCCGTGTTTGCCATAGCTCTCCACGCCTTACTTTGCTGACTGGACATCCTTTCAGCCAATGGGTAGAGAAGAAAACAATTTTTTAAAAGATTTTATTTATTTATTTTTAGAGAGGGAAGGGAGGGAGAAAGAGAGAGAGAGAGAGAAACATCAATGTGCGGTTGCTGGGGGCTGTGGCCTGCAACCCAGGCATGTGCCCTGACTGGGAATCGAACCTGCGACACTTTGGTTTGCAGCCTGCGCTCAATCTACTGGGCTATGCCAGCCAGGGGAGAAGAAAACAATTTTTAACAGAAGTCACAAACAGGTTATTTTTCCATAGGATTGTTTGGCTGATACTTTTTATGCCAAGTGAGGAATACTGTTCCATTAGGAACAGTGGAATCTGGGTCTAGATTTGTCTTGAGCTGAACTTCAGTATCTTCAGGCTAAAAAAAGGGCTGTTGAAAACATCTGTCTTGTCTCTACGTGGAATTATTCTGAAGAAAATTTTAGCTTATATATGAGAGGTTTTCTTTAGCATACATATTGGTATTATAGTGCATTAATTCAAATATATATTTGATATGTGTGTCTGATATGCCAAAATCACACACACACACACACACACACACACACACACACACCATTTTCCAGGAACTATTAAAAACACCCAAAATCAATCATAAATCTAAAATCAATCACTGACCCTAAAATCGACCATAAAGATACCTGTGCCATATGAACATTGAAGACTTCAGAGAGGTCGTATATACTTCCGATCTAAAATTCCAAAAAGACTCTAAATGCAACTGACCTGAAGGCAATTGTGCACTCATTTCGCGTTCACCTATAAACGGCTGGTCTTGCTGGTCTTGGATCCTCCCACAGGACGCGTATTAAGGAAGACAGAGAATGCGGAAGGGGTTGGTTTTTGACAGGTATAAGGAGCATCACACGGAAGGGAAACCAGGGGAGTGTGTGTTCACCCAGAGAACTGCTGTAGATGTCCTCACCCCATGTGGCCTGTGGTTCTGGCCACAGAGGCAGAGACTCCATCCAGGTGACTGGAAGGAGAAGATGCTGGTGCATTCCCGTCCTGGACCACATCACTGTGATGTGTGGAGTTGAGACTCTGTCATTAAACCTTGCCCTCCCTCTTGAGAGACTTACTGTGTGGCTAATGTCACACTTTACGTGGCTTGCTAAGGTCACTCTGAGCCCTGCTATTGGCTGCCTCCCCACAATGCCGCAATTGCTAAACTGCATTCCGAGTGGGTAAGACTTAGTTCAGACGAGTATCTTCCAATAAAGGGAAATAATTCAATCCTGTAAGTGCTTCACGATATTATGTCAGAGTCACCATAAATTACACTCTGATTCATTTATGACTCAGCTGCTCCAGGCTTAGGCAATGCATTGACTCTAGTATTTTTAAAGGTTTTGCTCAAGCTCAAAGGTCCAATGTGGGGTCTCTTCATGAGTAGGTTTCCCAAAGTGTCCTCTTTGCTCCGAAAAGGGTGCATCTAAAGTTAAAATGTAGTGCTTATATAATACCCCAGATTCAAACTCTAACTTCTGACACTTTGAGACTTAATCTGCATCCTGAGGCTCCCACAGAGAGTTCTACTAAGGATTTCATGGTTGATTATGGTTTACTCCACTCCTGTTGCTGTTTGCTCAATGCTTGTTTTGGAAGCACTAGGCAATTTACAAATCATCAAATTCTTAAGTTGGCAAAACTTTCAAACTGGCCCTTCCCCGCCCCCCTGCATGGTAGGCATTTACCCTAGTCACCTTGTGTTACATACGGACAGCAAAAACGACCTGGACATAGTAAAATCTCTGCCAAAAATTTCACCATGGGAAGCTGATTCAATCTGTGCTTCACTTAAACATTAACAGTAAATGCTCCTGTGCTGTGAGCGTGAAGTCTATGCAGGTGACCTTTCTACTACTATTACCTGTATCTACCTGTGCCTGTGGGCTGGGGAGCAGCTCATGTCTCTGTTTAGGGTTCATGGGGTTTGAAACCCTAAGCTGAGTGACACTGTTGACTTGTAAGTGGCATTTCATGTACTCCAGGACCTCTGCAGTGTTCTGTTATATGTACACAAACTTGTAAAGGACCAAATAACTTAGTCTTGTCTTTTGGGGGTGGTTCTGAAAATTGTGTGGTTCCCTTATTTCCTAAACCTTAATCTCCAGTGATATGCACTCATTGACTAATACAAATACATTCAGAATTGAGAAAATGTAAAGTGGAATTGAAGTAAAAACCATACAAGTACAACTAATCAACAATATTCTTTTTCGCTGTCCCTCATACTAGCACCACGGAAAATGTTTTCCATGAACTGATCAGAGTATAGTTTTTGTAAAGAAACACTTACAAAAACCATTGAAAAGTAATTCATAGTTTATGTTAAATATCTGTTTCTGCTTCGGGCATCGCCAAATTCTAATTCCCGGGCTACACAGTCCGCCCCCCGCTACCCCCAGTGTCTCCACTATAACCCAAGGATCCACAATCCTTTGTCTCAGTCACAACATAATATAAAGAATAAGAAACTGCCATGATTATTGCACAGTTCTTCCTGCAAGGATTTTCTCTTCTTTTTTAAAAAATATATTTTATTGATTATGCTGTTACAGTTGTCCCATTGTAACAGGGTGCAGCCAAGAGGAGAGCCCCAAATAGGGGTTTGTAATAGGGTCCAGAAGAGCTTGGAGATAATTGGCCCCACACCACAGGGCACACCCGCCCAGAATGCGGGCAGCTGTGGCCAATTGTGGGAGGAGCCGGAAATGGGGCTGCAGAGGAGGGTTGGTGCTGGGATTTAAACGGAGACACAGCAGCCATTGGGCGTCTCTCTTTTTGGGACCACACATCTGTTTAGGATCATTCGGCTTTGGTGTCTTGGTTGGGACCATGAGGCTTGGGTGAGAGTCAGGACCACGAGGCTTTGGAAGTGCTCCCTTTTGCCATGTGGAGGGTGCTGGGAGGACTGTGTGTATTTGTGGGAACTTTAGTTTGTGTTATTTCAAATGAATAATAAATTCGTTTCCTTTTCACGAATCTCTGGCATTGAGAGACATCTTTCCTCTGGGGGTGGACATAACAAACTTGGGGGGTTCCTTTTGGGTAACAGTATATTGCCTCAGCTGCCCTTGCCCCCCCCTTTTGTACTGTAACACCATTTCTCCCCCTTTTATTCCCCTCCACCCTGCACAACCTTCCCACCCACATTCCCCCACCTCAGTTCATGCCCATGGGTCATACATATAAGTTCTTTGGCTTCTACATTTCCTATACTATTCTTAACCTCCCCCTGTCTATTTTCTACCTACCATTTATGCTACATATTCTCTGTACCTTTTCCCACTCTCTCCCGCTGCCACTCCCCTACTGATAACCTCCATGTGATCTCCATTTCTGTGATTTCTGTTCCTGTTCTAGTTGTTTGCTTAGCTTGCTTTTATTTTTGTTTTAGGTGTGGTTGTTAATAACTGAGTTTGCTGTCATTTTACTGTTTATATTTTTTATCTTTTTCTTAGATAAATCCCTTCAACATTTCATATAATAAGGGCTTGGTGATGAAGAACTCCTTTAACTTTAACTGGACCTTATCTGGAAAGCACTTTATCTACCTTTCCATTCTAAATGATCGCTTTGCTGCACACAGTAATCTTGGATGTAGGTCCTTGACTTTCATGACCCCAAATACTTCTTTCCAGCCCCTTCTTGACTACAAAGTTTCTTTTGAGAAATCAGCTGCTAGTCTAATGGGAACTCCTTTGTAGGTAACTGTCTCCTTTTCTCTTGCTGCTTTGAAGATTCTCTCCTCTTTAATCTTGATAATGTGCCTTGGTGTGTTCCTCCTTGGGTCCAACTTCTTTAGGACTCTGAGCTTCCTGGACTTTCTGGAAGTCTATTTCCCCTGCCAGATTGGGGAAGTTCTCCTTCATTATTTGTTCAAATAAATTTTCAATTTCTTGCTTTTTTTCTTCTCCTTCTGTCACCCCTATGATTCTGATGTTGGAATGTTTAAAGATGTTCTGGAGGTTCCTAAGCCTCTCCTCATTTTTTTTTTTGAATTCTAGTTTCTTCATTCTATTCTGGTTGAATGTTTCTGTCTTCCTCCTGGTCCAAACTGTTGATTTGAGTCCCGGTTTCCTTCCCATCACTGTTGGTTCCCTGTATATTTTCCTTTATTTCACTTTTCATAGCCTTCACTTTTTCCTCTGTTTTTCGACCATACTCAGCCAGTTCTGTGAGCATCCTGATGACCAGTGTTTTGAAATCACCGTCTGATAGGGTGGCTATCGCTTCATCATTTAGTTGCATTTTTTCTGGAGCTTTGATCTCTTCTTTCATTTGGGCCATTTTTCTTTTTCTTTTTTTTTTTTATCTTGGCCTGCCTGTTATATAGTAAGGGGCAGAGCCTTAGGTGTTCACCAGGGTGGGGCGACCCACATTGCTGCGCTGTGACGCTGTACCTGGGGGAGGGGTCAGAGAGAGAACAGTGCTGCTTGCTCAGCTCTCTGCCAGTTTTCAGTCACTTTCCCTGCTACCCACAAGCAAACTGGGCCCTTCTGGAGCTGACTGCCCGGTAGCGGGTGTGTGGAGGTTCTAGGACCCTGTGGTTTCTCCAATGAACAATCCTGTGAGGCTGGCAGTTTCTCGCACTGCCGCCTCAACCCCCACAGGTGTTTTCAGTCAGAGGCTTTGAGGCCTTATTTCCCCGAGCTGGAACCCCAGGTTGCGTGGTCTGTCTCACCCCCCCCCCCCAGTTGTTCCTCCCAGTTTATCTGCACACGAATGTGGGACCACCCAGTCCTCCAGCCGCTGCCTTTTGGTGAGTCCTCTCCACCCAGCTTCCCGTCTCTGCCTGTCCTACTGGTCTGGATGAGTGTTTCTTCTTTAACTCGTTGGTGGTTGGATTTCCATACAGTTGGATTTTCTGGCAGTTCTGGTTGTTTTTTGTTTTTTAAATTTGTTGTTGTCCTTCTTTTGGTTGTGTGAGGAGGCACAGTGTGTCCGCCTGTGCCTCTGGCTTGGCTGGAAGTCCCCAAGAATAGATTTTTTTCTTCTTATCAGCCATCTGTGGAACTGTCTCACCGAATCACCTTAATGACTAAAGGCGCATGCACCAGGGCGGTTGGCTCATCTCAGCTCTAGTCAGTGACGATGCAGCAGAACAGCTCATAGCTCATAAGAAGCTATGAGGCATTAGCATAACCCAAACCCAACAGAGAAGCAGGTGTCTGTGGCTCTAGTGGTGTTCTCCACCAACTACTTGGGTGAGCTCCAACAAACCACTTAAATTTTCTGGGCTTTATCATAAAAGGGGTTAAACCTACTCAGTGACATGGAGATGTTAGTGCATATCCAAAAATAAACAAACAGATTAATAGAAAATAAATGGAGGGCACACAAACAGACCCTAATAACTGCATACATTTATTTTATGAATAAAGTAGTATTTCATAACAATGCAGGAAATGCAGTATTTCACAAATTATGGTTGGGTTCTTGATACGCTCTTAGAAATTGTTAATTGTATCTCTTGCTTATTTTCAGGCCAAAATTAATTTCCAAGTGGCTTCCAAATTTAAGACTACAAAAAACAAAACCATAAAATTTTAGAAGAAAATACAGAGAATGGTTTTCTCATTTGTGTGGGGAAACCCACTATAGAATGTCACAAAACTTAAATAGTTTTATGGAAGGATACACTTATGTATTTGATGCATCAGTTTTAAAGTCCTGAATCAAACCACAGATAAAATTGGAATGCAAGCAGGAAACTTAATAAATATTTGCAGTAGTTATTATGTACGTTTAATTTCCTTAACATGTAAAGATGTCTGAAAAACCAATAAGTAAAGTTAATTATTTTTAAGTGGTTAAGATATGAAGATACAGCACACAGAAAAGACTACACAAAGGGTTTTTAACATAAAATAGACTCAGTATCAATCAAATGTTCAGACATCACTTCTGGGAATAATGATTGAAGCACTATTATTTAATGTTTATAAATAATTTCTCATTGATTGATTCCAGGTTGAAAACCACTGAGCTAGAATTGCCTAAGATCCACTAATCTGAGGTTATGTGTGATTACCTTGTCTTTGTTCCCGCCTGTTTGCTACGTCATCTTCCTCCGTGACCCACACACAGCCCACGCTGTTACAATCACATAAGCTGCCCTTTTTATTTCTTTAACCGGGGCCTAGATGTGGCAAAGGGAAAAACAGTACCATTTTGGAATGAGACTTTTGAATTCATGCTTTCCAAGTTTGTGGCCTTGATTACCTTCTTCAAGACTTAAAAAACAATGTTGGCCTTTCCTTCTTGCATTCACTCAGCTCTATCATCCTGAATGGTCTCCAGTTCTCACTCTTGCTCAGCTTGCTGCTTGTTCGTGTTTACCAAGTGATCTCGTCTTAACCCACAGAGATAGTAGAAGCCACCCCTTGGTTTCCTGAGCACCACTCCATGCCCAAATGCAAATTGTCTAGCATGTCTATGCTCTTTTTGTCCTTCATTTTTGGTGTCAGGGGAAGATATGTCTCTTCTGTGTAAAGGAAGCACTTTTATCTATGTTCTGAAACCCAGAGCATCCCATGTCACTGGATTCTGCATCATTATTTTTCTTCTCTCTCTTAAATTATCAGGTTTTTTCTCCTTGAGTGAAGTGGTTATCAACTGAAAACAATTTTGCTTCCCATGGCAATGTTGGGAGTTATTTTGGATTATCATAATGGGGTGCTCTTGTACCCAGTGCATAGGGGTCATGGATGCTGCTAAACACACTGCAATGCACAAGACACTGCCCCCCACCCCCAAAACATCCAGTGCCATTGTTTACCTGGCTTGAGACAGTGTCAAGGCTGACAGACCCTATAGCCCATAAACATCTTCCTTCTTTCCTTCCTTCCTTTTCCTTTCTTCTTCCTCTTTCTTTCACACATATGCATAAGCACAATTACCTTTTAAACACATTTTTTTCTTGATCCTTCATCCTCCTCTAGCTATTCTTATCTTTCTCTTGCTTTTTTCCTCAGCAAAATTTTTGGGAAAAAAAGAAATAACCAAAATCCATGATTTTTCAGCTGTTTTCTTCTCAACCATTTAAGGCAATCTGGCTTCACTGAGATCATTCTTGCAAAGGTCACTAATGAGTCAGCACCACCAGGTCCTGAAACAAGTCTCCAGCTTATCTCTGAATACCTCTCTAAGGCATTTGGCCTTGGCTTTTTTCTTTTTCTTTCTTTTTTTTTTTTTTTTTTGACAACTCCCTTTTTGAAATTCCCTCATTCTATGTGTTCACAAACCTTATATCCCTAGATCTTGGGATGAGAACTTTCTCATTCTCCCTCTAATTATCCCACACTTTTGATTTTGGTGCAGTGGTATTCCTTACTCATCTGTCTCTGTTGTGGTCTTCTCTTCTAAGGCTGCATTTTCTATTTTAAGCACAGAGTATCCACCATCTAAAAGCTGATGTCATGCAAATATATAACTTTTAAAGCAACAATTCTATGGAATTCCAGTACATATAACCACTCACCTGTTAAGATCCCATTCTGTGTACCCCTCCCCAAGGCATTTCAAGTTTTATATACAAAAAATGAACTATTTTACACTTGATAATAATGTTCATTTTCTGTCTTTTCATCTTATTACAAACAGCATTATCCAATCAATCTCCCAAGCAAGAAACCCTATACCTGGGAGTCATCCATGACTGTCCATTTCCTGTCACTCCACACAGTCTGATTAGTAGCAAATGTATTAAACCTACACCACCAATACCTCAGATATGTCCTATTCAGATATGTCACTGCTAGTGCTTTGGGTTAGGCCCTGATCCGCTCTCACTTGGATAATCATAATACCTACTCTTGCTTCGCCTACCAGTAACCTCTGTCCATGGAGCCAAAGGTCAGCTTCTACAGCTTGACTCGACCCTAGCTCCCTTTTTTCTAAAAACCTCTCTTAGTTCTTCATTGCCTGAGTCAGACTCTGGGATATTTTACAAACCACACAAAGCTTCAGTAATCTGACCCTTGCCAAGCTCTTGAGCCTTACACCTTCGCCTTTGCTTCTTCTAGTTGTGTTCCAGTAACACCCACTGTCCATAGTTTCCCACTATCATCAAATTGTTCCTCACCTCCTCCCCTTTGAAAAGTTTTCATCTCGGTGCCAGAACCAACTGGCATGTCCCATGGAGCCAAGTTCAATGCTGCATCTGAGACACAGACAGTGCCTCTCTAGAAAACATCCCTCCCTGTTCTCTGAGACTCAGTTGTTCTCCCCTCACCTCATCACCTCTGTGCTTCATCCTTTAAACCTTCCATGTGCCATGCCATGTGCCTGTTTAAAATACATGTTTGCTTCTCCTCCTAAATCACGGCTCGTTCAGGAAGGATCTGTGTCTTGGTGTCAACGATGCAGCACTTGGAAATGTGTGCAGGACTAGGCATTTCGTGAGGGTTTGCAAAGGGACAAAGACAAGCGCTAAGGGGCAAGGCAGCCATGACATGCTTGCTAGTGTAACTTCAGCATCTGAAGCATCGATCAGGTGTCCAAATGGCCCTGGTGGTTCACTGAGTTCCATACAAGGCAAACTATTCTAACTGGTGATGTGGGTCTTAGGTAAATATAAAGCAATAGCTCACCCTTGCTCTTGCTCAGTTTGATGCAGCTCTGTCCACTGGTTGCCCCACTACCAAATTACCATAGTCGTGAGGTCACCCTTTCTCCAGTGTCTCAGCAGATGTTTGCTTTCCTTGGTTAGTTCTGGTTGCTTAAAAATAAGAACCAAGTTTCTTCAAGTGTATTCCAAGAGGCCTAGCCCTACAAGACTTCCTCAAATGAGAGAGTCCCGTGGTCCGTGTGTTTGTGCGACATCCATGCCAGGCATCTGTAGTGAATATGGGAGACACACACAAGCTCAGCAGAAGCTCAGAGAAGGTTCCACAGGAAGTCTGTTTACATGTATCGACTATAATGTTTCACAAACTCGTTTATTCATGGAGCCTGTTTCCACATTTCATCTATAGCACCTCATGAAACTGTTGTCCCGTGACACAAGCTCTGGGGAACACAGGTCGGAAGTATTGTTTAAAAACTGTGGAAATGCCACCGCATTCCTCACTCATCAGTCCTCGCTGCTACATCGGCTCAAGTCAGGGAAGAGGCTTGGGGTTGTAGCTAGCGGATGTGTATTTTTTCGCAGAATCTCTCCCAAATGCTATTGTTATCAGAGATAGCTTTACCTGCCCTGACTCGTGTGTCTCCATGGGCCAGCCTGCAAACTGAAAGGTTGCTGGTTCAATTCCCAGTCAGGGCCCATGCCTGGGTTGCTAGGTCCCCAGTTGGAGGCGCATGAGAGGCAACAAATCAAGGTTTCCCTCCTTCTCTTTCTTCCTTTCTTCCCCTCTCTCTAAAAGTAAATAAATAAAATCGATTCAAAAATAGTTTTACCTAAATGAAAAATAAAATTGTGTAATCAGGGTGGAAATTGCCCCACACTTTTAAAAAATCCAATATCTCTTTTTCATCATATATTATAGAACGAGAATGCTATTACTGTTTTGCTATAAGAATTAGCAGGCAAAGGGAGATCCCTTAGTCACTTAGAAGGTCGTTCGTCAAGCCGATTGTCTCAAAATACAGTAAATGAGAAGCTGAAGGATCCTAGCTTCTAATTAGGTGGCGTGACCTCAGGCTTCTCCACTTCATCAGGAGTGTGTGCACAGAACTGCACAGGGAGCTGGAAGGAATTTAGAGATCACCTGAGCGAGCCACTTACTGTACCAGCGAGGAGGCCGAGGCCCAGAGCAGGGCAGCGGCTGACCACACACTGTTTGTGGACGGTGCCAGAGGGGCTGAGGGCAGAGCCGGCGGCTTCCAGGTCAGCGTTTTCCCTCCACCCACTTCCTCCTACCGCACTTAAGTCAAGGAATGGGGGTCAGGGTTGGAATAGAGTTAAATGTGCACCCACGTTAACCTGATCCGTATTCCATCGCACAGTGCGTATAAAATGCTGACAGATTTATTATCGCATTTGACAGTCCCATCTGCCCTGCAAGGTGAGGCGGCCGTCCTTGCCTCCTTGTTAGCGAGATTTACAACCCAGTCGGAGTGAAAAGTTCCGTCCCCAGGAGACGGTGCCTTGTTAAGATGGAGAGGACATTAGTTGTGCTTCTGAGGGCTGCACCGGGGATGATTTATGCGGACCCAGGAGGAGGCAGAAACACTTCCATGCAAACTGTGGTTCTGAGAAAACTGTGGCAAACCAGGGGCCCTGGTAGCCCACCTCCTGCCCTCGCACCTCACAGGCAGAAGCCCAAAGCCCTCGTGGCTAAACTGACGCATTTTCAGAAATCGGAGTGTTTAATGTGAATCAAATCTAACGTTGAAGAGAGGCCGTCTGGTGCACAGGGAACCCTTCGAAAACACACTGTCCACCTCGAAGGGACACAGGGTGGACGGTGAAGCGGGGTCCTTCTCCCAACCACTCCCACCCACCCGCAGGAACTGAGGCCCCCCCCGGTGCAAATCCATACGATGGGAGCCTTGTGAAGATTAGCCAGTGTCTGCTGCAAACAGAGCTTGGGTGCACAGGCACCAGGGCACCGCTGTGCAAACAGGACGTGCCCCTCATGAACAGATAAAGCTATCCAGTCAGTGTGGTGTATGCAGACCGACAGCAGAAGCCAGCGTCCTCCCCGGATGGGGCTCTGTGGGCACGGCACTGATGCTGTGCAATCACACTGGCCTGCTCTCGTTTAAGTGACCCCTTTTTCTGGAATTGAGCCCATTCACTGGCAGGGTTGCCGTGCATTCTGGGGGGCCCACGGCGAGTTCCAGACGCTCCTCCACACCACCGAGCTCTGCCCACACCCTTCAGAAACTAACAGCTAATCACACTGTGATTTAAAAAAGATGCTGAACAGAGTGGACCTGAAAAAAAAAATAAAGCATAGAGCTCACGGGCAGACTTGGGGGATAATGAGACAGGAACACTAGGGAAGCAAAACCGATCCTGAACTGGAGTCACTACCGTGCACTGGGGTCAGGGTGCATGGTTTATGAAGTAGCCAGCATGGTTTGCAGAAGTAGTTAATTCTTTCCCACTCTATCACAATATCCTGCCCCCCATGCTAGCACACACCCCCTCCCCAGCTTCACAGTTACCCCAAAGTAAAGAAAAGTAGGCAATGAACAGAGAAGGAGTCTACCCCTCGGACCAGCATGGTATTGAAAGACAGCCAGAATGGATCCTCCTTCCTTTTAAGTATCTTTGAAGACCTTCTTCATGACTACCCATGATTAAATAACTTGCTGAGTTTCTCGATGGCCTCTGCCTCTACTACACATGTGAACAGTAACACGCTAAAACATGCTTCCTGCTCTCAGGGGTGCATGTAACATGTTCAAATATGTTTAAGATTGTGAAGTGTTTGAAATTATATACCCGTTTAGGATTCCCTTATCCTATAATGGCGGGAAGTAGAAGAAAGGCAGGTTAAACACATTTTCCCACCAATTTGTGACTCAGGGGATGCATTTATACAGTTTTCAGGGATTATGGAGCAGGCACCTCTTGGGTCCATATTCTGCTGACACACAGTCAGCTGCAGCTGTGGTGACCAGTTCCGTGTGGGCTGCTGCCACCACCTTAGCACAGGTGTCACCTGGGGCCTCACCTCCAGCTTCCTACCCAGTGTCTTCCCCAGCTGTGCACTTGGGAAGCCTGTGTAAACTGCTGGTACTCGGGAATGCACAACCCCAACCCACAGCATTGCTGACAGCCTGTGGGACAATCCTTGAACGTGGAGGGAGGAAGCAGACAGAAAGGTGCTTATTCACAGATGCCCCCAGCTCCCTTCCCGCCCTCCTACACTCTGGCCTGGACCGCAGCACCTGCTGGCCCGCACCGTCCATGCCGCACAGCCCCTCCCCGGGGGCTTCCTACTCAGGGGCTGCCGCCCCAGAAGAAGCTGCTGATGCAGTCACAGGGGTCTGGCTTGGGGGCACGAGCACATCCCGGGGAATCAAACCAGTGCCCTTTCACATTGCGGGATGACGCCCAACCCACTGAGCCACACAAGTCAAGGCAAATTGTGTGCTTTCGTCTTCCTGAATGGACGCGAGCTGACGAGTCACTTTTAGCTCTAACAACATCGAAGTCAGTTCTGGGTGAAGTGTTTACATTCATTTCTCTGTTACGTCCCACTTCAAGCCTTGCTGTGAGCAAAGAGGAAGCCTTCTCAATCCCCCCAACACATAAGGTTGATGCCAATGGGCACACTGAAAGTGACAACCTGGGCCTCAGAGCAGAGAGCGTTGTTTCATGAAGCAAACAGGGAGCATGTCAGTAAAATATGAAAACACCAGGCTTCAAGTACAAGTTTAGGTCCATCCTCCCCGTGCTTCATGTCCAGGATGCAAAGCATCTATGTATTTGGGAACACCCAGGTGATGGACGTGAGCTTCCCAGGTAGCCTGTCCTTCTGTGTCCACAGCTGGGGAAGGGACCCGGGAAGTTTCAAAAGGTCAGATGGTTGTGTGTCAGCAAATGAGAACACACAGCCTAAAACGCAGCATCACCTTCTTGCTGGGTGGATCTCCATGGCAATCAGCCCACGATAATGCCTTTATGGAGGACACTGACAGGTCCTCTGTGGTTTCCGGGACAAGAAGGCAAGTGGCCCAAACTGTCAGCCTCCCAGGGTGCCCCCAGTAGACAAATAAAGAATGCTCAGAATATATATATATATATATAATATATATATTAACATGCCACAGTTAATATTTCTGCACAGTTTGTTTTCTCGGCCGTGTTTTGCTATCTAGGGACCACAAAAAAATGTGTTTTTCTTTACAAGTGAGACATGATTGATGCTTTGCTGGGAAGCACTTTTCATAACCGAGCAGATGTCTCCTGACAAGAAAGTTATTGGTGCAAGCAAACTACATTATCGCAATAATGTTAGGGTTCAGACTTAAGCAAAAGATAACAAGAGAGTGTGGGGGAGGGCCGCGGGGGAGAGAGAGCAAGTTGGACTGAGAAAGTGAGGCACCATTTGGTCAGACTCGACATCCTTAACCTGCCGTATTGACCAGCTCTGTGCTAAATCGATGAAAACCTGAAAAGGCCAATCTGGACACATACTCGTTTGTTCATGTTGTGGCAGCAAGCGCTTCTGTTTGTCTAAAATCTCTGCACTTTAGCATAGTGAGTGTTTTCGTGTGCAAACGAAAGGTGCTATTTCTTCCATCTCATTATGATGGATTCATAGAAAGAACCATGTGGTGTATTGAATCACTTGGAATTTTATTCTAGTGTTAATTTAACTATGTTTTTTCATTATTATTGATTTGCGTAAGACATGTGTCTGGTAGAATGAAGAGGACAAATTTTAGAGCTAAGAGGGCTTTCTGGGGAAAGGTGAAGGAGGAGGTTATACTTATATGTCTCCGTAAAAAATGGAAGTCTTATACTTAAAAAAACAGCACTGAGCATTGAGTAGTAGATACCTGTCATAGATGCTAGAGGAATTTACTTCAAACACTTGGTTATACAGTTTCATTAAAATCAGCTTTTATATAACTCACCAAATGCAATTATTAAGATCATTGTGCTCTCTAGCGACAAGTCTGTCTAAGTAAATAAGTATATGCATGTATGGTTCTAGCAGAAAAGATCATGGTGTGTTCTGTTATAGGCAAAGTAATGCGTTGCTTGGGCTGCTAACTGCTCTCAGGGTAGATTTCAGCCATCAACACTGTTTCCCTCCGTGCCTGTTAGACTCACCATCTAAATCTGCTCATGAGAAATCGGCTGTCTCTGATTTCTTTACTGTGGGTTGATTGTTCCACGCTGCTGTCCTTCCTTAGTCGATCACCCCACTCAGTACCGTTGGGGCTGTGTTTTAGAAAAACCGGAAAGCATTTCTTCTCCAAGCCTGACTTGCAACCACCTGATTTCTTATCACACTGTAGGGCTTCAGAATACCCTGCTGCCTGCCACCTGCAGGCCAAGAGGCCCGTGACAAGCCCGCCTGCAGTGATGCCCGAGTGGCCTTGTCTGCGATGCAGTGTTCGCTAGTCGTCATCTATGCCAGCCAACTCCAAACGCTCCTGAAGTGCTCTCATTAGCACTGTGTCCATCAAAACTATGCTGCCGCTTCATAGCTTAAACATGATCAGTGTTCATAGACCTTCACTTTCCAGGAAAACCGATGCCAATGTCTGAAACCCCCAAGAACGCATCTGGAATCCATGATGTGTCTCTCTGCTTCCTCGTTTATTCCTATAAAATCTTAACAGGCTTTGAGGATGAAGTTGGGTCTGGCTGCTTTTGTGAAAAACTCGTCTCGTGATGGGTTTCTCTAATTAAATTAGTTTCTAAAGTTTTATTATCTTCGCAGACTTGGAATATCAGCATATAAGAGATTCTGAAATTCTCCAAAGGAACCTTGATAATAATCACAGTGTATTGAATGGTAAGCATTTTCTTTCCCCAGAGGAGCATAAACATCCTATACACTGATGTATAGGTGGGGTGGAAACCAGTGTGTTTCGTGCACATGTCCGTCCACCTGTGGGTGGGAGGTTGGAAGTTGCTTGAGAGTGTCAAACAAACAAACAAACAAACTAAAACACTAGACGTTTAAAAACGGAAGCATCAACAGAGCGTGCTGAATGGATCAGGCTCCACGGCCGCACGTGTTTCTTGTGGTTCACACGCAGTCCAAGTTCAGCGCACAGGAGAACAGTACCCTCAGCATGATGAGCAAGACATTTTTTCAAGTTCAGATACAAAGAGGGATTTCCCTGGACCATGGGGAGATATGAAATGGTGTCAAAGAAAGAAGGCCTTACTACGGTTGGGTTTATCCTTCGCAAACTTGCACTTCGAGCCAAGAGGAGACGCTTCTCGTGAGAAAGTGCGGCCGCGGACCTTCCTTCCCGCGGCAGCGCGGCGGGCGGTGCGGAGGGCTGGGAACGCAGCGCAGAGGCAGAGGCCCTGGACCCCAGCCATTCCCAGGATAGCACTCCCCGCTTGGCAGCCGGCCCTCTCCGGAGCACTTTAAATTTGTGTAAAAATTTATTAGCCTACGTTTAATATCTGAGGCAAACGTCAAGCAATTGCATCTGCAGAGATGGAGAATCTGGAAGTGGTTCCAGGCCTCTGCATGCCAGACGGTCAGAGGAACACAGCCAAGAGTCGGAGTAGGCTTGGGCAGGGCCGCCCGTGAGGTCACCACGGTGACCAGGTGACTGACACGTTCCGGGGGGAGGAGACGTGGAAAGGCCCATCAGAATTACACGGTGTGATTACACGCCCACTTGAGGGGGTGTACAGAGTCCTCTCCGTGCACATCTTTACACACTTTTCTGTAGTTCTTGGAGTCGAGAATCACGGGGAAACCCGCCCAGATCGATTCTGCATGTCACAGTATTCTTTATGTCTTTGGGAGCATCTGTACTCACTGGGGGAGATTTTAATTTGATTTTTACAATCAGTATTTGATGTCTTCGAGTCAAGTTTATAAATCTCTATTTCCCTCAATTCTTGAAGTTCAGCTGCTAAATGACTTTTTTCTATTCAGTGATCTGGTAAATTCTAACAAGCATTAAGAGAGACATTTTAGTAAACATGTTGAATTGCAGCTGTCAGCTTATTGAACCTGATCTTCTTTTGAAATACTTCAAATGCCTTTCATAAACAAAACCTTTCAAGTACTGAAGCATTCTTATAAATCCAATAAGAAATTAGACTTACAACCGTGAGAACCAATTTTCCTAAATATTTGACATTGTTCATGAACAATATAATTTTCTTACACTTTCTAACTTAAAATCATGAGTCTAAATCAATTGTTCAATTATACTGTAAATTAGAACAGAAGCCAAATCTCCTACATTCTCTAAAACACCAAATTATGTTGCAAATTCTTCAATATCACATACGCCAATATAATTTTCAAACTTAAAAATTATTAATGCTTTCAAGTTATTGTGTTATTTCTATACTTGTATCTGGCTGGAGTTAAAGCATACGTCCAGTGTAGTAATTAGTGAATGAACAGAGCTGACATTCACCCAGAATTCACTGACACGGGAGAAAGTGTCCTTCATGACTGCCGCTTATTCTCACTGTCTCAGCATCCATTCTGAGTGGTTTGCTTCAGTGGTGTGGTCAGCCAGGGTCTCCAGAACCAATAGCCCTCGTCTGTGGCACTTGCCAATTTCTGTAGTGTAAATACTGACCAGGGGGCTGTTTCAAACTACCAAAGAATTAATAACTGGCTGGTAAAATTTCTGAATATTTAACAATTACTGGCCCTCATGACCGAGTGTAATTAGGCTTCAGCACAAAAGTGGTTGTTCCTTACGCTGCATTATTTCTTTAATATTTTGAATATCACTTCCGGGTAGAGGCTCAGTTGTGCAACAAAGAGACTTAAAAACACATTTGTATTTAAAGTCCCTCCAGAATCTACATGTGGTTCTCCGGTTGCCAGCTGGGAAGATCACTCTAGTCACAGTGATTGCTCTAACGAGGATCTTAGCCCCCAAACGTGCAAGACCAGATCAGTAGCATCATCAAGCGAATATGAGCCTCAAGCTTATGCTGTCCTCCGTAGACGAGAGCTGAGATCATCTGGGTTTTCAGAAAGGACAAACCGTGCTCATTAGCGACCAACAGAACCAGTCGTCGCGCTTGAACGTGCTCACGTGGTGTCCTGCTCTGTTAGCCCCATTGCCCACGCGTCCGGAAAGGTCACTTTCATAAAGACCCCCGCTCTCTTTGAGAATCATTTTCCTATCTCATCAGTATCTTCAGTTACAACAGGAAGTATCTGTGTTAATAATAGTCCTAATTTTTTATGTCAGGATTGGGCACAGTTACTGAACAGCCAGTTATATTCCTGGCCAACTGTCAACGGCACGTTTGACCTGGTTCCCATTCGAATCTCCTTAGGCCTTTTCAGCAAAAGGGAGGAAATAAAAATATCCACGGCCCAGGGTGGTCGTGGGTCTCCAGTGAAAATGTAAAACATGGAGCGCGTGGTAACTTCTCAGAAATGTTAGCAATTATGATTTTTAAATGACAGTTTGCGTATTCTCAGGCAGACGTCTGCCGCATCGCCGTGGTTTATCACCGAAACAACCCTACTTCACCCGGAATATTTCTTAGTGTGTACGAAGATCCTTCATATAAGTAAAATCATAGTTACCGTATTTGTACTGACTGGGGCAGTAACCTCATGTGTTACTCCCGCTCTGGCCCCTGCTCCTTATGCCCGCACTACTTGATCGCTTTCTCTATTTTGAGCAGGTTTTCCTCCGGTGGCTTTGGTTTGACAAAGGCCGGGGGGTGACTAGGACATCGCCCTCTTCTCTCTCTCATGAAGGGACCGTTGGGCCCCAAGCGGCCACCTGAGGACACGCAGACTACGAGACGACACAGCCGGCCCTGCTGTGCCCAGGCCCGCACCCTCCCTCGCTGTGCGTGGTGGGCTGTGAGCGGAGGGCTGGTGTTGGGACAGCCCTCCAAGTGACAGCACTTCTGGGGCGGCCATCTGCATGTCAGATGGGATGCTCTCTCGTGGGCTTCAGCACTGAGGACAGCCATTGCTCTTCCCTCGTCACATACGAAAGTGTCAGCGAAGGTAGCCTCGTCCGCAAAACACATGAACTGCTTCTCCATGAAAGTCTAGAAATCAGGTCTCAAAAAGAGAAGAACCACCTTCGTGTGTGTGAGTGAGCAGGTATCTGTTGCCTACCTATGTGCTATTTTTCTATCCCTGCATATACGCATTCACACACGTAAATCATGAACAAAATGTCTAAAGCAAGGACCATGTGTGCTCCCAGACCACAAAATGAGGGTAGAAACGCTAATCCTGAATAAAGTCCATATCATAGCCCCTATTTTCCTGACATGCTATAGTCCACATGTCTGCAAAAAAGAAACTCAGAACTGAGAAAAAACTAATATACGTGAAGGCAAATCAGGGCAGAATCCGTGAGCTAGAGCCAGCCCTGGACGCGGGGCCAGGAGGCCTGCGCTTTGATGTGGCTGTCTAATAAGGGCCTCTGAGACTCTGAAGAAAAGGCAAAACAATGGTGTATATGGAACACATGTGGCTGGCCCTGAACACGAGCGGTATCTGCGCCGTATGAGTTACATAAATTACTGCTAGTTTATCGCTGAGAGAAGTTCACATGGTTACTGCCTTTCTTGGGAGAGAATCAATGAGCGGATTTCTCAGCCAGCAGAAGGCACTACTTTGGTGAACAGAAAAGGTTCTCATCGGAATCCTGTCACATGACGTGTTTAGTGTTGTCCTTGAGGACAGCGTGTGACACCTGCATCCCCACCTTGAGCAGATGTTCACTAAAAGCTTAAAAGTCAGTTGCATTTTGTTTTTTTTTTTTTATGTGGAAGCTACAATTTAAGTTGGGAATCCTGGGTCCGTCAGAGAATGGTTTGAAAATCGTTGTTTCAGCTCTGGGAGTCAATGATTCTGTGTGATGGATGCCTTCAAATAAGGAAAACTGGAAATGACACGTAGGCTACCCAAAAAGAAAATTATCATTAAAATTACCATAGGTAATTTCCTTTCCAGGCAATTAGCAAATGTCCTCAAATGACTGGGATGCTTATCTGAACACCTCAGCACTGGTGTCTGTCGGAGGGGGCTCTCCTCTCACCAGGGAGTGAAGGTGCACATCAAACCTCAGTTATCTGAGCTGGCCTTTCAGACCTGATGACCCGGTCACCTTACCAGAAAGAGCCATTGCTGGGTGAGCCAACCCATTCCTAAGGGCCTCTTGCATGTCATAGTTTGGGCCTGGGTTGTAGATGACACGCAGAAAAGACTTCATCTCAGTCTTATTGCATGACAATGGGTGATCACAGAGAGTGTAACGAAGGGGTGGAGTTGAGCTAAACAAGGGGCAAAGACGCATGCAGAGCTGCCACCCTTGGCTGGAGGGGACAGGTGAGGGGAGGCTGCCAGACACCCATCAAGGGCTGTGGCCAACCCATGGCTCGACTCAGAGGGAGATGGGAGCGTGAATACCTCTGTTTTCTCTTCTCCCACCACACCCACCGGGAGAGCTGCTGTGACCACAGAGGCCAGCTCCTCAGGGTACAGAGTGGCGTGGCGGTGGGTGGAGAGCAAACCCACTATCCAGAATAATCACTTTTTTAAGGCAATTCATGTATTATTCTTTTATTTCTTCTCTGCCCGCATATTCGTGAGCACCAATTACGTTCACACGTAGTCCTTTACGTAAAGGTTGGCAGAGGAAGACGAAGGAGAAATATGGCCTAAGAAATGCCCACATTCCCAAGAAGTCTGCGGGATGGTAAGGAAAGCACACAGATACCGCCAGGTGGAGTGTCCCAGGAGCGTGGGAAGTACAGAGAGGGGCTGTGGGAAACGGAAGAAAGGGAGAAGGGTCGGGACAATCAGGAGCCTTCGTGGAAGGCCATACATTCGACATAGGTGATGGAAATGTCCTCCAGGTAGGGAGCCAAACAGGTGGGGAAAAGTGGGCCGCGTCCAGGGACTTCTCACAGGAATACAGCGTGCCTTTCAGGAGGTCACAGGGGACAACACCGGCTAGAACCAGAATACCTGCCCCTTCTCGAACACACACATGTGTGTTCATGTCCACTCACCGCACATGCGTGTTCAAACAAGGCCGGGCTAGTGCCTTTCCGAGTAACATACAAATGCTGCGAACATGAAGTACGCAGTCTGGTGTGAGCGCACCCTCGGGTGCAAGACAGAATCCAATGTGCACCGTGGGCATCGCTGCCTGTGTTCAGGCTTTCTCCTAACTTCATTCCAGCAGTTTCCAAGGCAGAGGAGTGCTGTTGGGACACAGCACCATCTAGTGTGTTCTCGTCTCAAGTTAAGTTCAAGGGCTCCTGATCTCTTTCCACCGTTAGTAGACAGAATAATCACAAGAGTAACAAAACAAAACAAAAAAACAGCGACAAACCATCCCACCCATTTTTGGCTTTAGAACTTGCAGTTTAATAGATTGTGATTCGGGGGGATTTGTGGTATTTCTAAAGAATGTCCCCAAAAGAAAACCGCCTGTCTCCTCAGTAACTGAGATAAGGGAAATGTACAAAAGAGCTTCTCGTCATTTTCTGGTTTTCCCAACCTGGCAACTAAAATAGAAAAAAATATTAATTCATTTGCAATAGAGAACAAAGACAATTTAATTTCTGAGTACAGCTTTCAATGTGTAAATCAAGCAATCATATAATCAGACATCGAACATCAGTGACCACTTAGTTATATAACATAAAACGACGTCAAAGCTGTGAGGACTGTTTATTTCAGTGATCAGAACATGGAGGTGAGCCTTGGGCCCCCCGTCGCAAACTCACTCTGGAAGATGGCCCAGCCAGGACGCGGACACGCACTCCAGGGAACCTCCCTTTCCTCTGGCCGCTGGCGCCTGTGCTAACGGGAGCCCAGGAGGACGATGGGAACGTGGAGAGAACAAGCCGCAGACCGAGGGGCTGGCAGGGACAGGAAGGGAGACAAAAACAGTGGGAATCCAGGCAGGAAAGAACGCAAGTCACACATTGGATCTCCCCGATTGCCTCCTTTAGAAGCTTCATTTCAACATTAGGCCTGCAACCCTTAATGGTTTTTAAGGAAGCCAGTCATTTCCTTATTTGTCATCATTGAAAATATAACGACATAACCAAAGAGGACATGCCTAAGTAGGTAATTCTGAGCAGAGACCATGCCCCACCCCTCCCAGGTCTCCTCCCACAGACCTAGACCTTTCGCCCGGGGAGCAGGTAGAGGGACCAGCGGCGGGGCCAGGGTGGAGCAGCTCTGCTTCCCCTTGTTCTGTCGGCCCGCGCTCTCAGGACCCGCGCTGCGGACAGGCACCAGCCCGTCCCGCAGAGCGAGCCGCTACCGAGCTACTGAGCGGGCAACGGCTTGGCCTGGTCACGACCTCCCGTGGCCGCGTCTTGTCCTCAGCTGAATTACCTGGGGGGGACATGTCAGCCATCCGAAGCACCTGGTGATCTTGAAATCCGGAGCAAAGTCAACGTTGTTCTAAAGTAACGGTTTGAAGTGTTATGAGAGTTACCAAATATTTCAATAGCGAAAACACAAAAGTCCTCATTTGGCCTCGACATCCTTTATTTGAAAACAGTTTCTCGTTTCTTAGGGTGAAACGAATTGCAAAAGGGTGTGTATTCGAGGCAAGTGAAAATGCTAGTGGAAGCAGAAGAGAATGAGGAGGCAGCATCTGGAAGTCTCTCCCCTGACAACACTCACCTGAGATTCCTGGTGGTGCTTTGTGCTGGTTTCTTTCATGCTGACATGACGAAGGTGGGCAGCACTGCTGCTCGTTGGGGACAAGAAAATCACTCACGCACCATCCACCACTTCCCAGTCAGCTAGAGGAACCTCCCACATCCTCCGTGTCTCGTAGAACAAGAAACACACCAGAAGTCGGAGGGGAGATCTCTCCAGAGCACGAGTGAACCCCGAGGTGACGCATCCAGCAAAGAACCTTCCACGTGAGATATTCTTAAAACGTCTGCTGAATCAAGCCGCAACACTTGTGCAACTCAAGACGTTTGCAAGGA